>NC_137772.1:12719558-13361745 GCF_963455305.1 Plecotus auritus | reverse complement strand
CAAATGCTTGCAAAACATAATCATGTCGGAAGAGTCATTAACTAAATGAATAGTAGCAATTAGCCCTCATGCTGTTGCATAAGCATTCTTCAAAATATAATCACTTTTCTAAACATAGGCTGGCAATTCAGAAAGAGCCACTGAAAATATTATCATCATTATTTTTTCCATACAGTGGGAAGGACTAACACTGTTTGCTTAAATCACATTGCAGTGTGCCAACATTGCAAGTCAGTGCCCGATTAGTTACAGAAGTAAGACAACCTTACCCTTGGGTATCTAGAACACTGAGAAGTCAGGTTGCTAACCCAGGACAGAAATTTAACACCAAATATTTATGTTAGATAAGTATTCTTCCAACCTCTTTTTGAATAGCTACAAAATTATAGTTAGTCCCCAGTAATTTACATTCTGATTATCTGCTCTGGAAACTCAGCTAATTGTTATCTGTTGTTTAATCTAAGAAAAAAATTTTATTGCCTGCATATCTTTTTTTTTTTTTTTAAATATATTTTATTGATTTTTTACAGAGAGGAAGGGAGAGGGATAGAGAGTTAGAAACATCGATGAGAGAGAAACATCGATCAGCTGCCTCCTGCACACCTCCTACTGGGGATGTGCCCGCAACCAAGGTACGTGCCCTTGACCGGAATCGAACCTGGGACCTTTCAGTCCGAAGGCTGACGCTCTATCCACCGAGCCAAACTGGTTTCGGCTGCCTGCATATCTTTACATATCATATCTTAAATAGGAGAATACAAACACCAAAAATACCATTATCACTCCAAAACTTAAGATACAAATTAAAGTTAAAAGATTTCATTTTGACACCTAGATATGTTTTTGTTGATTCAACCTATCTGCATCTCTGTTTCCCTTTTATAAAATTAGTTTTTTAGATCTCATGGAATTATTGTGAGATAAAATATGAGATATTATTATTTATGCATTTATGACTTCTGCATGAGAACATGTTTAGAATTACTGATATCACTCATTTCCCTTCCCACTGACCTATAAACTTGAGGCTACAGAAAAACTTGTCTTCCCCAAAACATCGTTCCCATCAATCTACCAACACCTGCCACCCTCCTCACTTCTGCCTTTCCGTTCACACTTGAACTATGCAAGTGAGTAGACCCGTAGTCTCTAAACCGATTCACTTATACTTCCCTATCTATAAAACAAATTGAATATGTATGCCCAACATTTATTTATAAATCAGGGGCCCAGTACACGAATTCATGCACCTTGAAAGGAACTGTGGGCCAGGAGGTTGCAGTGGGCACAGGGGCAGGTCTCGGCCCATCCTTGGCACCCCTGCCCAGCCCCTCCCACCACGGCCCCGGGTCTGCCGGCAGCCTGGCTCCCACTGCCATGGCTCCAACACACTGACGGCCCTGCTCGCACCCGCTGACAGCACAGAGCAATTGGGGCCAGGGCCAGCAGCGGGTGTGAGCGGCAGCTGCTGCCCCAATCTCCCCTCAGGGGCAGGGGGAGATGGAGAAGCCCTCAGGGGTGATTGGGCCGGCAGTCACTGCTCGCACCCACTGATGGCGCCGAGCGATCGGGACCAGTGCCAGGTGCCGGCAGTGGGTGTAAGCAGGGCCTGCACCTGCAGCAGGTGTGAGCGCCAGGCAGGACTGCAGAATTTTCAGTAACCACCAGAAGCTCACCCCCATGACAGCAACTGGCGCCCTGCCTTGGTCTGGCACCCCCACTCCCCTGCTCCGACACCCACCATGTTCCGCACTCTGCCGCCTGCTGCCAACCCGCTGGTGGTCAGCGCACATCATAGTGACCAGTTGTTCGTTGTTCCACCATTCGGTCTATTTGCATATCAGGCTTTTATACAGAGAGATTATATATAGCACTAGAATACTAATATATTAGGTACACAGTAAACTATACATAAAAATAGGAAAGGGTAAGTTTAAAAAATAGATATCTCTAGCCGGTTTAGATATCCCTAGCCGGTTTGGATAAAGTGTCAGCCTGTGGACTGAAGGGTCCTGGGTTCAATTCTGGTCAAGGGCACATACCTTGGTTGCAGGCTTGATCCTGGCCTTGGTTCAGGGTGCATGCAGGAGACAACCAGTCATTATGTCTCTCTCACAACGATGTTTCTCTCTCCCCCTCCCTTCCAAAATCAATGGAAAAACATCCTTGGATGAGGATTAACAACAACAAATAAATAAATAGATAGATAGATAGATAGATAGATAGATAGATAGATAGATAGATAGTTTTTTTAAAAATTTAGATAGCTAGAGAGAAGTTCTCATATTGTCTTCCCATAGCCCACCAGATACCTTCTGCTGCCAAGAAACAATCCTATTTCTCTTAATGGTCTTTATTGTAGCAGAATTTTCATTGCTGAAAAGTTAAAAGGCAAAAATAAACATCACTTTTCGTGTAAATACCTAGTGTTACCTATTTCAACAGCCTGGAGTCCTTTAACAGGTTTCCATTAATGTATGCCCCCGGAAGCAACCCTTCAGATATTAATTTAACTAGTCCAAACCTTCCATCCAGAAAGATATGGGTGTGTCCAAAAGAGGCAACAAGGTCCAAAATGGAGTCACTTGTGCTAAGCCACACCAGATTTCATGTCTAACCTAATTGTAGTTCCGGCCTCTCCCAGGAGTGGAATTTTAAACCAATCAGTCTGGAATTTCCTGGTCAGCCCTAGTGAGGTAATCTCCCTGATAAGACCCTCTGCCTTCCCCTCGGGCAGTGGTTCTCAACCTTTCTAATGCCTCGACCCTTTAATACAGTTCCTCACGTGGTGGTGACCCCCAACCACAAAATTATTTTCGTCGCTACTTCATAACTGTAATTTTGCTACTGTTAATGAACCGTAATGTAAATATCTGTGTTTTCCGATGGTCTCAGGCTCTACAGCAGCAGAACCGCTAGCAGGGTCGCCTGGGGGAAGGTGACCTTGCTGGAATACTCCACTCTTTTCCTTTTCTTGTCTGGGCCCCCTTTCTGCCTATAAACGCCGTCCCTTCTGTGTGCTCCTCGGAGCACTTTTATATTTACCAGGTGGGATGCTGACCAGTTCATGAATCATTCAATGAAACCAAGGAGACGTTTAAATTTACTCCATTGAATATTTGTTCACCAGATAAAGTTTTTTTAACCTTCTCCAATGCGTTTCTTTTTTTAATCCTCACCCAAGGATATTTTCCCACTGATTTTTAGAGAGTGTAAGAGAGAGGGAAAGACAGAAATACTGACGTGAGAGAAACACATGGATTGGTTGCCTCCTGCCCGCACCTTGACTAGGGAGAAGTCGGCAACTGAAGTACACACCCTTGACCAGATCGGACCCAGGACCCTTCGTCCGCAGGCCTAAGCTCTATTCACTGAGCCAAACTGGCTAGGGCTCCAATGTGTTTTTTCCAGCACAAGCAATTTAGTTCTCAGCAAACACTGACTGGGTGTCCTATAAATTTAATTCAGTTCTTTTTTTTTTTTTTTTTTTAATCCTCACCAGAGGCTATTTTTCTATTGATTTTCTTTTTTGAAGAGCTTGGAAGGGAGGGGGAGAGACAGAGAGAGAGAAACATCCATGTGAGATTAGTTGCCTCCTGCACGCACCCCAACCTGGGCTGGGGATCAAGCCTGCAACCTACGTGTATGCCCTTGATCGGAATCGAACCCGGAACCCTTCAATCTGTGGCCAACGCTCTATTCACTGAGCCAAACCAGCCAGGGCAATCCTTAGATAGTATCAGATCCAACAGGTAAGGGCTCCGTCTTACAAGACTGCCCCTACTCCAGATGCCAAATGCAAACCCAGATTGTTACCTGTGCTTCTGAAGACTGGCTATAAACTGGAGTTTCCCAGGACTTCCTCCTGAAGTCCCACCAATGTGCTAGAGAGGATGGAAGTTTCAAACCTCTGACTACTTGGTCCTTCTGGTGGCCAGCCCCATCTGAGGCAATCGAGGGGCCCCATTTTGTCCCTATTCACATAAACTCTAGTGTACTCAAGAGGGGCTTCTTTTTTTATTTTTATTTTTTATTTTTAATATATTTTATTGATTTTTTACAGAGAGGAAGGGAGAGGGATAGAGAGTTAGAAACATCGATGAGAGAGAAACATCGGTCAGCTGACTCCTGCACACCCCCTACTGGGGATGTGCCCGAAACCAAGGTACATGCCCTTGACCAGAATCGAACCTGGGACCTTTCAGTCCGCAGGCTGACGCTCTATCCACTGAACCAAACCGGTTAGGGCAAGAGGGGCTTCTTATGCATGACAAAGGGTACTCCTATCACTCTGGAAATTCCAAGGGTTTTAAGAGCTTTGTGCCAGGAACCAGGATTAAAGAGCAAATATATTTCTCTTATTTATTTTATTTTATTTTTCCCATTACCATTTATCCCCTATAAGTCCTATTCCACTCCAACTCCTACCTCCCCCAATCACCACACTGTTGTCCATAAGTTCTCTCTTTTTTTGTTTCCTTTTGCTCAATTCCCCCACCCCACCCCATCACCCCACCACCACCACTACCACACCAGGGCCGTCTGCCTGCTCTCTATCTATGAGTCTGTCTATATTTTGCTTGGTAGTTCAGTTTAAATTCCACATATGAGTGAAATTATATGATACTTGTCTTTCTCTCACTGGCCTATGTCATTTAGCATAATGTTCTCCAGGTCCATCCATGCTGACACAAAGGGATAAAATTTTCTTCCTCTTTAGGGCAGAGTAGTATTCTATGGTATAAATGTACCACAGCTTTTTTTATCCACTCATCTACTGATGGACACTTGGGGTGCTTCCAAATCTTGGCTATCCTATATAATATGCAAATTGACTGAACAGCAGAACAACCAGTGGAATGACCGGTCGCTATGACATGCACTGACCACCAGGAGGCAGATGCTCAATGCAGGAGCTGCGTCCAGCCTGCAGGCCCCAGGCCAGCCAAGGTGGGTGCCTACAGGAGCCCCTGATCACCCCACCAATTGCCCCACGGATCGGCCCTGATTTCCAGTCAGGTCTAGGGACCCTACCCATGCACTAATTTCATGCACCTGGCCTCTAGTTGTAAATAATGTTACAATGCCCATAGGTGTACATATATTTTTTCAAGTTAGTGTTTCCAGTTTCTTTGGATAAATTCCCAAAAGTGGAATTGCTAGGTCAGTTCCTCTTTATTTATTTTCTTTTTTTTTTTTTTTTAAGCTAACTCCATACTGCTTTCCACTATGGTTATACCAATCTGCATTCCCACCAACAATGCACAAGGGTTCCGTTTTCTCCATATTCTCACCAACATATGTTGTCTGTTGATTTATTCATGATACTCATTCTGACAGTAAGCATCAAACTAAAGAGTTTTTGCATAGCAAAGGAAACCATCAACAAAATGAAAAGACAACCCGCTAAATGAGAGAACATATTTGACAATGATACATCTGATAAAGGATTTATAATGAACTTATAATGAACAAAATTTATAAAGAACTTATAAAACTCAAAACCAACAAACAAATAGACAATCCAATTAATAAATGGGCAAAAGACCTGAATCAAATGTTCTCATCTTTGGCCTTTGGGAGCCTTTTTAATTTGGCTCCTGAGGCCTTGTCACAAGATAGTAGTGACCTTTGAGAACCTCCTTGCTATCTGATGTGACAGCATTTTCCAGGACTAGCTTGTACATTTCCTGGACCACACTTGGAGTTAGCATCTCTCTAGGAAGCTGGTTTCTTTTAGTGATGAGGGGGTATTCCTAGACCACAATAGGAGTATTGCTAGTTCTGGGTGCTAAGGAAGCTTATTCAGACTGGGTTAGTTACTGTTTCTAGGGAGAGGTAGGCAATATTTTATATATATACTAGAGGCCCGGTGCACGAAATTCGTGCACGGGCGGGGGTGTCCCTCAGCCCAGCCTGCACCCTCTCCAATCTGGGACCCCTCGAGGGATGTCTGACTGCCCGTTTAGGCCCGATCCCACCGCAGTCAGACATCCCTCTCACAATCCAGGACTGCTGGCTCCCAACTGCTCGCCTGCCTGCCTTCCTGATTGCCCCTAACTGCTTCTGCCTGCCAGCCTGATCACCCCCTAACCACTCCCCTGCCAGCCTGATTGATGCCTAACTGCTCCTCTGCCAGCCTGATTGCCCCTAACTGCCCTCCCCTGCAGGCCTGGTCCCCCACAACTGCTCTCCCCTGCAGGCCTGGGTCCCCCCCAACTGCCTTTCCCTGCAGGCCTGGTTGCCCCCAACTTCCCTCCTCTGCTGACCTGGTCACCCCTAACTGCCCTCTCCTGCAGGCTTAATCGCCCCCCAACTGCCCTCCCTTGCAGGCCTGGTCCCTCCCAACTATCCTCCCCTGCTGGCCTAATCTCCCACAACTGCCCTCTTTTGCAGACCTGGTCCTTCCCTACTGCCCTCCCCTGCTGGCCATCTTGTGGCAGCCATCTTGTGTTCACATGGGGGCAGCCATCTTGTGTGTTGGAGTGATGGTCAATTTGTATATTACTCTTTTATTAGATAGGATAGAGGCCTGGTGCACGGGTGGGGGCCAGCTGGTTTGCCCTGAAGGGTGTCCTGGATCAGGGTGGGGGTTCCCTTGGGGTGTGGGACAGCCTGGGCGATGGGCCTGTGGTGGTTTGTAGGCTGGCCACGCACCTCGGTGACCCAAGCGGAGGCCCTGGTATCTGGGATTTATTTATCTTCTATAATTAAAACTTTGTAGCCAAGGCAGGCCAGGGCTGTGGAAGCTTGGCTTCCTCCATTGCTGGGGGCAACTCAAGCCTCCTGCTCTCTCCAGCTCCGTGGCTGCCGCCATTTTTGTTGGGATTAATTTATCTTCTATAATTGAAACTTCGTTGCCTTGAGTGGAGGCCTGGGCTGGCCAGAGTGTGTGGAAAGCTTGACTTCCTCCATTGCCGGGGAAACCCAAGCCTCCTGCTCGCTCCGTGGCCACAGCCATCTTGGTTGGGTTAATTTGCATACTCGCTCTTGATTGGCTGGTGGTCATGGCTTGTGGGTGTAGTAGAGTGATGGTTAATTTACATATTACTCTTTTATTAGATAGGATAGATAGTCTCTATTTATGCCTAGTAAGTTTTCCACATTGATAATCTTGGTTTACAAAAACAAAAGAGCTGATGGAATTAGACTATTGCATGATGATTTATTTGTGTAATCACACAGTATACACACATTAAGACCTCAGAATATCATGCCACTAACACCAACTCCAGTAAGATTACTGAAAACAGCCGAAACCGGTTTGGCTCAGTGGATAGAGCGTCGGCCTACGGACTGAAGGGTCCCGGGTTCGATTCCGGTCAAGGGCATGTACCTTGGTTGCGGGCACATCCCCAGTGGGTGGTGTGCAGGAGGCAGCTGATCGATGTTTCTCTCTCATCGATGTTTCTAGCTCTCTATCCCTCTCCCTTCCTCTCTGTAAAATATCAATAAAATATATATATTAAAAAAAAAAAAAAAAAAAAAAAAGATTACTGAAAACAACTGAAGATTTTTGCATTTGCTATCTCGATCATCTTTCCATGTTTTTAATAGTAGTGTTTTATTTATATTGTCAAGTGTATTGCTTTTACAGATTGTACTCACACAACCTTATTAGTCTTATTGTGCTATCAGACACACACTGATGTGTGTTTGTGTGTGTGTGTTTAATGCTTACCCCCAATTCATATGTCAATGTTTCTCATCATTATGATTGTCTGAAGCTTGTTCTCAAGTAGATTCCTCAAGAAGTGTTGTTGGCAGCTAAATAAAATATCATAAAGTCTGAAAACCCTGTGGCTAGACCACAAAGATATTTATCTGGGAACAAGGAAGAGTTTCCATAGAAAAGGAAAAATACAACTGTAATACAGTTGCTGGATTTTCTCTTGTGACTATAGCTCAGTCCCAGCCAGTGAATTCCTTCTGAAATTCTGCAGGTATTAAAGGAATTGGGGGGGGGGGGGGCGGGGAGAAAAAGAAAATAATATTCCCTGAGTTTTAGCACAGTGATAACATTTTGTATGCAGATTTTATTCCTGAGAGCCCTCAACTCTCATTTAACTTCTTTGAATGTATTAAATGTTACTTCAGCCAAAACCGGTTTGGCTCAGTGGATAGAGCGTCGGCCTGCGGACTGAAAGGTCCCGGGTTCGATTCCGGTCAAGGGCATGTACCTTGGTTGCGGGCACATCCCCAGTGGGAGGTGTGCAGGAGGCAGCTGATCGATGTTTCTCTCTCATCGATGTTTCTGGCTCTCTATCCCTCTCCCCTCCTCTCTGTGAAGTATCAATAAAATACATTAAAAAAAAAAAAAAAAAAAAAAAAAAAAAAAAATAAATGTTACTTCATTTTGTTCTGTCTAAATCATTGCTATCAAAAGTTTGGTGACAGATCTGATTTTTTTCTTTTATAAGTGTACTATTTTGTCTAGATGCCCCAAATTATTATATTGTAATATGTATTGATGTTGTTAGTTCTGATCAATTTTCACAGGTATGTAGTATAACTTTCTAATACATAGTTTTAAATATATATATTTTAATTTCAAAAATGTGTCCTTAATTATGTTTTGTTGTGTTTTTATTTTTGCCATTTGTAATTATTCTGTTCCTTGCTTTGGTTTTATTCTTGTGGGACTTCTGTGAAACATTTGTCGCAGGTTCGATCCATGGCCAGGGCCTGTGTGGAAGGGAACCATGGATGTTTCTCTCTCACATTGATGTTTCTCTCTCTCTCTCCAAAAATCAAATTTTAAACAATGGAAAAAGAAAAAGGCAAATACAACCAACTTAAAATCTCCTTTAGAGACATATAAAATTGGAAAAAAAATTTTAATTGTAAAACTCAATCTTAAGTCTTTAGAGGCAGGGAGAATGTATACTTTCTACATTAATGGTAGGACTATAAAATGGTTACATCTTTCTGGAGGGTCATCCATAACATGTTCTTTGACCCATTACCCATTCCCTCTCTCTGATGGAAAAACACTAACATATAGCAATTCTCAGTGCAGCATTACCTATAATAGGGAAAATTTACCATCAGTTAAAATGCCTCAAAATACTTAAATGTTAAGTAAACCATGGTATACTACTATATACAAACTAAAGTGACAAGTAAATGGAGGATGTAATACATGAATGTTTCTATGAGATAAAGTAAACTAAGACATTTTGAGCCCATGACCATATCATAAAATTATATAGAAATGGATGAATGTAATTGATCTAGATGAGAAAATGATTTTAATTTATAAAAATGATAACACTGTTTATTTGATTTCTTTATCTTTTTTTAAAAAGAAAATGCCCACAATTACAATAATGATGTTTAACGTTTATAAAATACTTGCTATATGCCAGGCATTGTTCTGTCTTTACCTGCATTAATTTTATTTCATTTTTTGCAATAACCCTACATGCTGTATACTATTTTTTTAAATATATTTTTATTGATTTCAGAGAGGGAGGGAAAGGGAAAAGTAGAAACATCAACTATGAGAGAGAATCATTGATCGGCTGCCTCCTGCACTCTCCCCACTGGGGACTGAGCCCGATTGGCTGGAATCGAACCCAGGACCCTTCAGTCCACAGGCCAACACTCTTTTCACTGAGCCAAACCAGCTGGGGCCTGGATGCTATTCTTAAGCTCCATTTCATAGATGAGAACATTGCGAGTAGTCAAATAAATTACTCTGTGTTACACTGTTTAGCTTAACTGTTCCAAAGTGACAGTGTCCCAGGAAATATTTCAATGATTTCTACTAGCTGGTTGCTTTACCTTGGCCCCAAATTCTGGGCCTTGCTTCTCTTGTGAATATCCCCATTTACTCCTCTAGGGTAAAAAGGAAAAGTAAGAACTGAAAATCTCAAGAGCATTCCAAGAAGCCAAAACAATGAATTATTGGATATAGAGTTTGAAAGGAGAAAATAGAACCATAGCCCCCAAAAAAGTTTAATTAGGGAGATAAAACTAATAATGAAGTTGTAAACATATTTTGGGATTGAAGAGAGCCTTTTCCACAGCCACCTCCCCCATTACACACACACACACACACAGAACCAGAACCATCTCCCTCTTTATCTCCTGACTCAACATCTTGCTCAGATACACCCATTGGGCCCTAATAATCCCAAGGCTTTGAGAAAATCCAGCAGCTCTGTCTCAGAAAACGGTTAGACTCCACAGAAAAAATCCTCATGGACTATGAAATCAAAGGACCGGCCATTTCATCACTCAGGAAACGGACTAACGAAATCCATTGTTTTTAAGGGGGGGAAATGTCCCCAGTTAGATGGATTCCAAGCCTTCTGTAGGTTGACTATTCCAGGTAGGCCTGACCTGTCAGACTTCTTTGTGGCAGCTTGACTGAATTGTTCCTTATCTTTCATTCAGAGACCAAGGTGAACTGGAAACCGGAAGGTCTTTGAAATGGCTTTCTGAGAACAGCATGTACTGTTGATATGTCTTCTGTTTGTACCCCAGATAAAAATGATAAGCGAAGGAAAAGAAATAAAGTTAAATTCAATCTTAGGTTTGTGGACCCGTTGTGGATAAATATGAATACATGTTATCTGCACGCATGTGGTGGAGCTCTGTGGACCATGAAAACAGGATTATAATAAACCCATGGCTAGGATTTCAGGACCACAGCCATGAAGGAAAGACTTAAAAGGTTTCATCATTAGACTAATTGTAATTCACTTGATCCTCCATCGTAACAAAATGCCTCTGTCTACTTTTCCAAGCTGTTATTTCTTACATTCAGCATATTGGCTTGTCTATCATTAAATATTCATTCTGTACAGTGGGTTTGGAAGACAAACAAAGCAGTCACTTTACTGCTTTATATTGATTGCTGGGTTGTCCTTGGGAAAAGCTTTCAGCAGGTTCAATACTTTTGAGTGATATTTAGGTGTGTACTCCATGATTGGCAAATATATTTTTCTTCTGATTTAAAAAACAGAATGTTAGAACTTGGCTCTTTATTTTTTCATCTAGTCTATATTCTCATTATTCATGAAGATCTCAAATGATACTGAACTGTAACTGACCTCTTATCTATTTACAAGAATATTAAAATAGAAAACAGACATGATTACCAGACATGATTTTAATTGTTTTAAAAGGAAATTATGCAAACAGTGAAGAATGGAGCCTTCAGGGAGGTCTGAAGCTAAGGGCTACAGGTATACGTTTGCTGCCCTTGAAGAAGAATTAGTTTTATTTAGCTGAGAAGGCCCTCCATGAAGATTTACTTACATCTAGTTTAAACCTAAACTTGCGATCAATAGAATCTTTGCAAACATATTGTTCAGTGTGTTTTTATTGATTTTTTTTCTTTCAAGAGAGAGAGAGAGGAAGGGAAAGGGAGAAAGGAGACAGGAAAAGAAGCATCAATGGGAGAAATATCATCCATCTACTGCCTCCTGCATGCCCCCTATTGGAGATTGAGCCTGCAACCCAGGCATTCATGACTGGGAATCTAACCATGACCTCCTGGTTCATGAATCAACTCTCAACCACTGAGTCACATGAGCTAGGCATAGCCTCAGTACCTTTTTCAGGACAGTTTCTTACTTTTTAAAAAAATATATATATTTGTATGGATTTCAGAGAGGAAGGAAGAGAGAGAAAGAGATAGAAATATCAAAGATGAGAAAGAATCATTGATCGGCTGCCTCCTGCACACCCCCCACGGGGGATAAAGCCTGCAACCTGGGCATGTGCCCTTGACCAGAATCAAACCCAGGACCCTTCAGTCCACAGTCAGATGCTCTATCTACTGAGCCAAACCGGCTAGGGCAGGACAGTTTCACAGAAGTACCCACGTTCTTATGAGAAACCCCTTTGGGTTGAGTGTACGATGTGTCTTATCTTCCACAAAGTGGATTTAAATAAAATAGTGCCCTCAATAATTTCAAATATGTTAATTACATGTTAGATATGGTAAATATTTAAGAGAGACCAATTATTACTATGGAAAAGAAACATGGGTACATGCAATAGTCATTTCCTTTGTTTCTAGCTTTATTGAGATATAATGAACATATAACATTGCATAAGTTTGTGTGTCATGTTTTTATTCTAGATAATCTAAAAATGTTTACTAAGTGGAAACTATGTTCTCTATGTGCTCTACCATGTGCAGTTTCTACTCTAAAAAAAATCCACTGTGTAAAGTATACAGCAAAGTATGAAATATTGGAGAATAACAGACACAGACAACAGTATGGTGATTGCCAGAGGGAAAGGGTGCTTGGGGAAGGTGGGAGAGAGCAAAGAGGGGATAAATGGTGGTGAAAAGAGACTTGACTTCGGGTGGTGACGATGCATTATGTAGAAGATGTATTATACAGGGTACACTTGAAACCTGTATGGTTTTATAAACCAACCAGAAGTCTGGTGCATGAAATTCGTGCACAGGTAGGGCCCCTAGGCCTGGCCAGCATTCAGGGCTGATCAGGGCCTTCTGGCTGCCAGCAGGGGCCTTCCTTCCCTGGCTGCCAGCTGCTGGCAGAGCCTTCATTCATTCCACGCTGTCCCCTGGTGGTCAGCACACATCATAGTGAGCGATCGAACTCCTGGTCTCCCGGTCGAACTCCTGAGGGGACACTTTGCA
Source organism: Plecotus auritus (assembly GCF_963455305.1). Lineage (NCBI taxonomy): Eukaryota > Metazoa > Chordata > Mammalia > Chiroptera > Vespertilionidae > Plecotus > Plecotus auritus. The sequence continues at coordinate 13,349,117 of NC_137772.1, read as the reverse complement.
TATTAGCCTTTTATATATATAGATGTCTCCCTAATAAATTCAATAAAAAAGAAAAGAGCTAATAGATAATGATTGTTTGAAATTCATATAAAGCATTTTGTCCCATTTCATTATTCTTTTTTTTTTTAAATACATTTTATTGATATTTCACAGAGAGGAAGGGAGAGGGATAGAGAGCCAGAAACATCGATGAGAGAGAAACATCGATCAGCCGCCTCCTGCACACCCCCCACTGAGGATGTGCCCGCAACCAAGGCACACACCCCCGACCGGAATCGAACCCGGGACCCCTCAGTCCGCAGGCCGACGCTCTATCCACTGAGCCAAACCGGTTTTGGCTCATTATTCTTTTAAGTGGTTATTTTCTTATTTAGACTTAATTACTCTGGTTGTGATGTGAAATTATTGCAAGTAACCTGTGAAATATCCTTCATTTTTCTCTATCACCACAATTCTCTTAAGGATTTCAATAAATTATTTTAATGATGAGCATTATCCTTAATGTTCATTTTACTGAACCATTCAGGAACTGTCACCGTGGTTGTATTCAGCACTGGGATTCTAAGCTATTTCAAGTGCATTCACCCCAGAGAGCTCTCTCAGCCTCTTTTCACCAAGGGAAGATGTAACTAGAAGTCAGCCATCTGCAAACTGAAAGAGGGCTCTCATCATAACCTGACCTTGCTGGATATCTGACCTTGGACTTCCAGCCTCCAGAACTCAGAGAAATATGTTTCTGTTGTTTATAAGCCACCCAATTCATGGTACTTTGTTACAGCAGCCCAAAGTGTCTAAGACAGTGTACATAAGATTTGTGCATTTCATGGTATATAAATTTTACTCCAAAGATGAAGACTCTGAAACAAATATTAACTATAGTAGGTTTGCTTTTTCTCAGGGGGTTAGCAATTCTGAAACTGCTCTCTGTATATTCTACATTGAGTGAATGTACAAAGGGATAGTAAAAGCCAGGTTTTTCATTGTTAGTGAAGGGAGCCATATTGAGAGTGTAAGGTATCCTATATAATAAAAGGCTAATATGCAAATTATCTCCTCAGGCATTCGACCGACCAGGAGTTCAACCACGCATTATGACGTGTGCTGACCACCAGGGGGCAGCGCAGAATGAAGGAAGGCCCCAGCCGGCAGCTGGTAGCCGGGGGAAGGAAGGCCCTGGCTGGCAGCTGGAAGGCCCCAATGGGCCCTGATTGCCAGCCTGGCCTACAGACCCTACCCATGCATGAATTTTGTGCACCGGGCCTCTAGTAGGAAATAAAAGTTAAATATCTTTTGTTGTACAATAAGAATGGACTTCCCGTGGGTATTTTCTGGAGAGGCTGTAATAAAGGTTTGAGTTGCTTTTTTTTAATGTTCTTCTGGACTAACCAATAGAGTGGCAGGTTTATATGGGTTACACACACTAAATATGAATTTAACGACTCTCTCCTCCCTTCACTCCATCTGCATTTAAACTTTATAAGGTCAATGTCCTGCCAGTTTTGCTGGTCATTTTAGCTCAGGTGTCACAATTACTAGTAGATTCTGAATCAATATTGGTTGAAATAATGAGTGATTTGGGACAATTTGCTTAACCGCTCCAGGCCTCAATTATACATGGCTCAAGTATCAATTAGTGTTACACTTTATGCTTCTCAACTTTTTCAACAGAAATAGCACCAACTACAGGGAAGAAGAAAACATTTAACCCTCAAAGTCTGGGGTAGCCTGAAGCAGCCCATTACAGTTCTGATATTTCTCCAGAGTTTCTTCAAAGTTTCATGTTTCATCATAAAACTTGCTGGGGAGGGGGGGGGAGGCGTGCAATGAGGGCATGTGCGGGGGGGTGGGGGCAGCCGGGGAGAGGTCAATGGGGGAAAAAGAAGACTTATGTAATACATTAAACATTAAAGAATTTAAATTAAAAAAACTTACATTCCATGCCATTATTTACCAACACTTATTTAAAATGAAGGTAATTTTATTTCAAGTCTTCTAATAAAAATGAATAGCATGGTACAGATTACCCCCAGGGTGACACAAACCTCAAACCTTTCGAGAAACACAAGTACTCATTAAGTGATCTATAAGGATCCCTTTTTGCTCAAAATTTTATGATTCTTTGATTCTAACAAGTCGAGCAGCTATTATTTATTAAGTTTCTTTTCCTGGGAGAATACAAAGAACCATCAGATAAACTCTGGCTTCAAGGAGATTGAGCTGTGATGACAAGCCATACACACATTAAAAAGATAAAATTGTGAGGTGCAATAGCGTTAGTGAGGCCGCTGTCAGTGCAGAGGAGTTCAGAAGAAGGCATGAGAACATCCCTCCAAGCCTCTACTTCCTCATTTGCAACATGGGATAGCAATGCTCACACCTTTTATCCCAGATGGTGGTTATAAAGCTCAATGAGCCCTGGCCAGTGTTGCCAAGTGGTTAGAGTGTCAGCCCATGCCCTGAAGGGTTTTGGGTTCAATTTCTGGTCAAGAGCCCATACCTGGGTTGCAGGTTCAATCCCCGGCCTTGGTCAGGATACATGTGGGAGGCAACCAATTGATCTCTCTCTCTCTCTCTCTCTCTCTCTCTCTCTCTCTCTCTCTCTCCTCTTTGTCTCTCTCTCTCTCTCTCACCAGCCTTCCTCTCTTCCACCTTCCATTCCATTCTCTAAAAATTAATGGAAAAATATCTTCAGGTGAGGATTAACAAAAAATAAAGTACAATAAGGTAATATATGCCCACTTGCAAATAAGAAATAGTATTATTAAGTGATCAGAGCATGTCACTCACACACACACAGTACAATATTGACATATGGGGAGAAACGAGGCTAGCATGGGGGATGGCCTTCATGAAGTCATGGAAAGAGAAATGTATCGCAAAGATACGGGAAACCAAAAGAACAGAATCTTCATTGAGCTCAAAGCTCAATTATGGGAGAGATCTCTGAAAAAAAAAAAAAAATTGCAGGCCTTGAATTCTAAGTTAGGGAATTTAGAATCACTCCTGTGGAGTTTATTTTTAAAAGGTAAACCCCTTGCTGTAATTTGGTTCATGTTTTGAGACAGCTGGGAACATTTTGGCACAGACCAAAGGGCTATTTTAAATGTTTCAACTCCTTTAAAGAATATTAAAAGGAGGATTGAAGAAACCAGATAATTGCTTGCAGAGATCAAATGTCAGAATCATAACATTGCTAAGAGAATAAAGAAGGAGAATATGGTTGCATTTTTTTATTTAAAAAAATGAATTGGCCTTGTGCCAGGTGTGTGAGAACAGAATAAAAGTAAATTCAAAAAGGAGTTTCAATTTAACTCTTGGTGGGAGGCTAAAAGTAGGTATTCTCCAGCACAATTTTGGAATAAATTCCAGCATTATTGAATGAATTACACATGGTTCAAGTATTAATCTGAAAACTAAATTAGTAAATGTGATGAGATCTTTAAATTTGTAGAAGGCTGAGGGTTGGGGGCATGATGTAAGGGAAATAGTACTTGGTGATAATGATAAATCTATATATCTGATTGCTTAAATGGGATATTTGAAAATCAAGTTAAAAGGAAAGATATTGTTAATATAAAGCATTAGTAGTACAATGGAAACATGTAAACACGGAATAGGTCCCTATTTTAAGAAGTTTCTATAAAGCTTACCTTCTTGGAGAAACCAAGATGGCGGCATAGGTAAACACCTAAACTGCTGCCTCACACAACAATTTCAAAACTACAACTAAAAGAGAAAACAGACATCATCTAGAACCACAGGAAGGCTGGCTGAGTGGCAATTCTACAACTAGAAGAAAAGAGAAAAGCACACTGAGACTCAGAGGAGCTGCAGGAGGCAAAGGTACTGAGATGCACACGCGGAGAGGACTGGCAACTGAGTGCGCAGCTGGCTTTCTCAAGCGGGAGGGAGACAAAAGCTCCTGACTATGCTGAACTCCAGTTCCGGACGAAACTCTGGGGACCCAGACTCATTCGGGGAGAAACTGGACTGTCTGGCAGCGGGCAGAACTCGAGGGCGTTTTTCTCTCAAAGGTGCTTGCAGCGATTACCACAGGACACTGAGACACAGGGGCCTATTAGGGCAGGACTGATGGGAAACCAATGCTGTCTGCTCCGCCCTGAGACTCCGCCCCATCCAAGCTGAGCACAGAGGCTTTTGCAAGTCGTGTCTCATAAGGGTGTCTCCAGCACAGAAGTTTTCCCAGCGTAGACACAGCTGATCCTCACAGCCAATTGGCCTGGAGGTCAATTCCTCCCAGTGATACCAACAACAATCAAGGCTTAACTACAACAAGACTGTGCACACAGCCCACAAGGGGGTGCACCAAGAGTGTCCACCTCAGGTAACTGGGGAGGCTGAGCCACTGGGCCCTATAGGACACCTAGCACACAAAGCCACTCTGTCAACTCAGGGAAGCAACCAAAATGCAGAGACAAAGAAACAGATCACAAATGAAAGAAATGGAGGAAAGCAAACATCTGGATATAGAATTCAAAACCACGGTTATAAGGCTTTTCAAGAATTTTCTAGAAAAGGCCAATAAATTTAGTGAAACCCTTGAGGATATGAAAAAGGACCAACTAGAAATTAAGCATACACTGACTGAAATAAAAAATATTATACAGAGATCTAACAGCAGACTAGAGGATCGCAAGAATCAAGTCAAAGATTTGAAATACAAAGAAGCAAAAAACACTCAACCGGAAAAGCAAAAAAGAAAAAAGAATCCAAAAATATGAAGATAGTGTAAGAAGCCTCTGGGACAACTTCAAGCGTACCAACATCAGAATTATGGGGGTGCCAGAAGAAGAGAGAGAGCAAGATATTGAAAACCTATTTGAAGAAATAATGACAGAAAACTTTCCCCACCTGGTGAAAGAAAGACTTACAAGTCCAGGAAGCGCAGAGAACCCCAAACAAAAGGAATGCAAAGAGGACCACACCAAGACACATCATAATTAAAATGCCAAGAGCAAAAGACAAAGAGAGAATATTAATAGCAGCCAGAGAAAAACAGTTAGTTACCTACAGGGAGCATCCATACGATTGTCAGCTGATTTCTCAACAGAAACTATGCAGGCCAGACGGGAGTGGCAAGAAATATTCAAAGTGATGAATAGCAAGAACCTACAACCAAGATTACTCTACCCAGCAAAGCTATCATTCAGAATTGAAGGGCAGATAAAGAGTTTCACAGATAAGAAAAAGCTAAAGGAGTTCATCAACACCAAACCAGTATTATATGAAATGCTGAAAGGTATTCTTAAAGAAGAGGAAGAAGAAAAAGGTAAAGATAAAAATTATGAACAACAAATACATATCTATCAACAAGTGAATCTAAAAATCAAGTGAATAAAAAATCTGAGGAACAGAATAAACTGGTGAATATAATAGAATCAGGGGCATAGAAAGGGAGTGAACGGAAAATTCTTGGAGGGAAAGGGGTCTGGGGGTGCATACACCTATGGATGAGGACAGTGGCAGGGAAGGGTGGTAAGGGCAGAGGGTGGAGTGGGAACCGGGTGGAGGGGAGCTATGGGGAGGGGAAGAGGAACAATTGTAATAATCTGAACAATAAAGATGTATTAAATTTTTTTTAGAAAAGCTTACCTTCTTTTACAAAACGTGAGAAAGACCACAAAACTTTCTGTTGTAACCGTATGTTTTTATTGTTGTTGTTGTTTTGGGTTAATCCTCACCTGAGGCTATTTTTCCATTGATTTTTAGGGAGAATGGAAGAAAGAAGGAAAGACACAGAGAAACACATTGGTGGGTTGCCTCCTGCACGAGCCCTGAACAGGGCTTGGAACGAGGAGGAGCCTGCAACCAAGGTATGTGCCCTTGACCAGAATTGAACCCAGGACCCTTTGGTCTGTAGGCCGACGCTCTATCCACTGAGCCAAACTGGCTAGGGTGAAGCTGTATATGCTTGAGTACTAATAAAGAAGGCTGCATTTGAACAGGGCATAGAGTGTGTTACACTTGTGCAGAAAAGACAGTGAAGGAAGAACACACCTACTTACCAGTGTCCGTGTGAAATAACCCTGGAAGGATACAAAACCAACTGTTGATCTGGGTCTGCCTCTAGGACACAGGCGCAGAGGGGAGACAATTCTTTGCATGTTCTTTTGTATTTTTCTTTAATTTGGTTCAGGTTAGTTAAGTAGTTCAGTTAGCAGTCAGACAAACAAGTCAAATGATTGCAAATAAAGTGGTTATCTTTGACATGGCTTCTGGAGATTGGATGTTCATTTTGTTAATAAAGAAGTCAACTTACATCAGTAGTCAGATAGGTAGGATAGTAATTATTCTCCAGCACATTCGTCCCTAACTTTACCATGCATCAGAGTCACCTGGGGCTTGTTGAAAATATTTCTTGGCCTTACCCCTCAGAGTTTCTGATTCACGAGATCTGGGGTGGGGCCTAAAAACCTGCATTTTGAACACATTCCCAGGTGCTGCTGCTGGTTTGGGGACCACATACTGAGAACCACTGTCCTAGCAGTTACATCAGTAATGAGTCACCAGTGCTAGAAAAGTTCTCTTCACATCCCACAGAAGAAATAAAAATGTGTGGTGAGTTAGAAATCAGACTATAGAAAACATAAGCAAAACTTTATAGGTATAACATGTCACAGGCCCTACAGACAACATCTCTGGGCAAATGGCTTCCCGAAGGTCCTCACGGTGACCAGGAGCCAACACCATGCCCAGCACTCAGCTGTTTACGACGAGTCACACAATGACATCTAAGATGCTGCTCTGCTCTCAAGAAGCCTTGGGCCCTGGCCAGTGTGCCTCAGTTGGTTGGTCATTGTCCCTGGCACTAGGAGGTTGCCGGTTCAGTTTGATTCCTGGTCAAGGGCATATGCCTGAGATGTGGGCTCCATCCCTGGTGGGGAGTGTGCAGGAGGCAGCCAATTGATGTTTCTCTCTCCCTCTCCTTTCCTCTTTCTCTAAAAATCCATGAACTATTCTTTTATTTTAGAGAGGAAGGGAGAGGGAGAGAGAGAGAGAAACATCAATGATGAGAGAGAATCCTTGATTGGCTGCCTACTTACTATGTACTAGACATTTATTGAACCCTTACTGCTTTGTAGGCATTCATTCATTTACTTTTCACAATAGCCCTATGAGATACTATGTACTATTGTTATCCCCATTTCTAGATGAGTAAATTGAAGTCCAGAGAGATTAAGAAACTTGCCCTGACCGGTTTGGCTCAGTGGATAGAGCATCGGCCTGTGGACTGAAGGGTCCCAGGTTCGATTCCGGTCAAGGGCATGTACCTTGGTTGCGGGCACATCCCCAGTGGGGGGTGTGCAAGAGGCAGCTGATCGATGTTTCTCTCTCATCGATGTTTCTAACTCTCTGTCCCTCTCCCTTCCTCTCTGTAAAAAATCAATAAAATATATTTTAAAAAAAAAGAAACTTGTCCAAGGTTACTCAGTCAGTAAGTGATAGAGCCAGGATTTGAATACCTGGGCTGCCTCTCTTAAAAGTTGGAGGTAAATCATTCTTACCTACCCTTAGTAGGACATATACATTGCCTTCTATTTGTGTTTTTTTTTTTTAATATATTGCCTCAATATAAGTCCTTACAAATGTACAGAAAACACATATACATAGGTGACTGTATGTTTGTGTGTGTGTGTGTACAACGTAGTATGTATTTAAAGATTAGTGTATAAAAGATTTAAAGATTAGTGTATAAAAGGCTGTTAAATCCACATAACATCTAGTGCGTGTTTATTGATTATTATACCCTTCTCTAGTTTCTGGTCAACTTTTATATTTTTATCATACAAGTGATATATAAGGAGGAAGAAATTTCCATCCAAATAGGAATGTTTGCCAAGTATAGACATGGAAGTAATCATACAGAGTGTCAAACAAAAACCAAAGGGAGTATCATTAGCTCAATTATTTCTTTATAAAAATAGTTATTTTGGAATACAACCACTAACCAATCTATCAACTCCAGAATGATGGAATGAGTCTTTATATATCTTGTACTTAGTCAGAAATTCATCCTCTTCAGGGCATTTCTTAAACTGGTCATCAAAAAACACTAACCACCACCCAGCTGGTGTGGCTCAACAGTTGAGCATCGACCTATGAAGCAGGCAGGAGGTCGTGGTTTGATTCCTGGTCAGGGCACATGCCTGGGGTTGCGGGCTCTATCTCCAGTGTGGGACTTGCAGGAGGCAGCCGATCAATGGTTCTCTCTCATCATTGATGTTTCTATCTCTCTCTCCCTCTCCCTTCCTCTCTGACATCAATTTAAACATAAATAAACTTTTTTTAAGAAAAATATTATGCTTTTTACTGCATATATGCCACACCTCAATAAAAAGAGAGCAAAGCCAATATCTCTGATTAATATTATGAAATGAATATTTCCATGCTAAATAACTTCCAGCTCTGCGAAAATTAGAAGACGGGAAAATATTGAATATTAATCTAGTCAGGAGGATCCACAGCTGAGTTTACTGCATATGGACTTGACATGGTAATATCACGCTTTGCCCAGGCCATTATGTGCAATGCACCAGTGGGACATTCGGGGGAGAGGAGTGAGTAGCGAATATACAGTGAATCTGCTTTCTGGTGAGTCATGTGTGAGTCAGAATGTGGAGGAGCAGGGAGGGGAACCTTTCCCCCACCCGGTGCCCCTACTGACCACAGATTCTTGGTTTGGCTCAGATTGGGGGTTTCCTGTCAGATTTTATGGTTTTCCACATTCTACAACACAAGCATAAATAAATGACACATGCTTAAGGCCTGCAGATGCCGTTAGCTGCTTCCTGGACGTCCCTGGGGGCCAGTTCTCCACCTTCTCCCGCCCTCAGCCCCCTTTCTTCATAATGCAACACAGATTGGGCATTTGGACTTGGATTAGCCGGCAACAGTTAGATTTTTACTTTGGACTTTCATTTGCCCGCTGTTGAAGTGGCTCTAGGTGAGGTACGATTAGGGTGTAGCCCACAGGATCCCAGTGAATAAGCTTTTAGAAAGTGTTCGAAAGGTCACCTCTACCAGAGCAAAATCTTTGGGATGTCTCTACGAATGTTAACAACATGCTGGTGTACTGTATGTTGCATTCTATAAAACTAACCTGGCACCGCCCTAGCTAGTTTGGCTCAGTGGATTGAGTGTCGGCCTGGGGACTGAAGGGTCCCGGGTTCGATTCCGGTCAAGAGTACATGCCCGGGTTGTGGTCTCCATCCCCATTAGGGGGCGTGCAGGAGGCAGCGGACCAATAATTCTCTCTCATCATTGATGTTTGTATCTTTCCCTCCCTCTCCCTTCCTCTCTGAAATCAATAAAAAAATATATTTTTTTTTTTTAAAAAAAGAACTAACCTGGCACCTAAATGCAACTGGAAAAGGTCGAAGTAACTTAGCTCCTACCCTCAGGTGTAGGGTACATGCTGTGGGGTAGGCAGAAGGGAGAAGCTGGAATTTCTGCATGGCAGCATGGCGTAGGGTTTCTGCATGGACAGCCCATTAGAAATAGCAACGACTAGTGTGAGCTCTTCCCCCACTCAACACTGTACCAAATCAGGGAGAGAGAAATAGCTAGGATCCAGAGAAAGGACTGAGCATTGCGTTATCCTGGCCTAGAGCAGCGGGGGGGTGGGGGGGCAGAGGAATGCTTGCAGGATAGAGTCCTGAGATTGTCAACATTCTTCCACTGCTCACCACCAGCAGCCTCGTGAGACATAACCTTTTCTACTGGCTCTGAGTCAGAGGGTGGCTGATCCTCACTCACGTGACCGAGTCTGGGCTTTAGTGCAGAGACAATGATTGAAGGAGGTGCTTTCTTACCTTTGTCCTTGTAAATGGTTGCAAGAGAATGCTTCCAGCCTTTATCATTGGTGTGCGAGGTCAGATCCAGGAGGCGCCAATGCCAAGTGGCTAAAGGACATTCGAAAGTGAATTTGGTAAAGTGATTCTAAAAGAGAAGAATTAGAATTGTATTATGGACATCTGGCTATTTATCCAGATTTCAAACGAAACATTCATGTTTAATGGCTATTTACCATTCTTTTTAAAGGGAAATTGCTAGCTCATTTTTCCTTAGCTGTTTTCTTCACCCTTGCCCTCTACTTTTTTTTCCTTTATATTTTTTTATTGTTTTTTATAGAGAGTGAAGAGAGAGGGAAAGACAGACAGAAACATCAATGTGAGAGAAGCTCATCAATTGGTTGCCTCATAGAGGAGCCCTGACCAGGGCCCGGGCCGGGGAGGAGCCTGCAACCATGTGCCCTTGACTGGAATCGAACCCGCGACCCTTTGGTCCACAGGCTGACGCTCTATCCACTGAGCCAAACCGGCTAGGGCAACCCTCTACTTTTTAGAGACACTGTACATAGGTAGGTGAGTGAATTCTAGAGCCAAGATACTTGGGTTCAAATGCCAGCTCTTTGCCTACTGGCTGTGTGATTTAGGCATTCTTAGCTAACCTCTCTGTGCCTGTGTTTCTTCATTCCTCAAAAGGGGATGATTATGATAAAGCCTACCTCACAGGGTTGTTGAGAGGATGGATGAGTAAGCAGAGACAAACACCAAGAACAGCATCTGGCACTTGGTAAACACTACAGTGTGTCAGCTGCATTCCCATGCTTGCTGAGGGATTGCTTCTCTTGTACCTTTCACTCCACAATTTGCCTCTTCTGTTGCTGTTTCTCTCTGTCATAACACTAGCCTTTCCTCTACATCAGCATCCTGAGCTCAATGCCTATTTCTTGGTGAACATTTTTTCTCAACAGTTTTAAATTGTAAGATTCTTGGGGAAGTAGATAATGGCCAGTATGGTAAGCTTGTCACATGCTAAGTGATTCATTAATTACCCACTACTGTCATGCACTGGTCATAAGACAATCGAAAGGCACATATTATAAGAACACTCATCTACTTTGTTATGTTTTGGAAATAATGTGTAATTCTTTTTTTTTAATCCTCACCTGAAGATATTTTTTCCATTGATTTCTAGAGAGAGTGGAAGGAAGAGAGGAGAGAGAAATGGAAGAGAGGGAAGAGGGGGAGAGAGAGAGAGAGAGGAAGAGAGAGAGAGAGAGAAACATTGATGTGAGAGAGACACATTGATTTGTTGTCTCCCACACGTGCCCCTACCGAGGCTGTGGAACCTGCAACCGAGGTACCTGCCCTTGAACGGGAATCAAACCCACAATCCTTCGGTACACAGGCCAATGCTGTAACCATTGAGCAACTGGTCAGGGCAATAATGTGTAATATTAAAACCACATCTCCAAATCATAAAATCTAAGCTTTGAGAGAGACCAAAATGATCACTTAGTTTAACTACCCAGCTGATGCTTGTGGGCATTTGCAATGCGGTCAGTCCCAGGATGATACTCTTATCAACTCAAGAGGCAGCTTATTTTACCTTTTAAGTAGCTGTGATTCTTGTGAGGTTCTTTCTAACTTTACTCAAAATTAGCATACTCGCAGTTTTCATCTATCATGTATTTTAATTGAGTTATTAATTTTCTTCTTGAGGTTTTTGTGGAATGAATATAATACATCTTCCCATACAAACCCTTCAGCTTTTGCTGACTACTACCATAGTTCTCCTGGAATTCTCTTGCTGTCTCAGTTGAACTAAGTATTACTCATAATTTCCATTGTGGTTTCTCCCTTCCAAATGAGCTTTGGTTTATTAATATCCCTTTAATGTTGGTGCAAAATTGAATCTAATATTTCATATAAATTTGGATAAGTCCAAAGTAGTTACTACCTACACTGAATGGCCAGATTATTATGATCTCTGAATGCATAATAATCTGGCCACTCAGTGTATCTCCTATATAATAAAAGGCTAATATGCAAATTGTCCTCCATATATAAACATACACACACACACACACACACACTGAGTGGCCAGATTATTCTGCATTCAGAGATCATAATAATCTGGCCATTCAGTGTATATCTATTATTCTAAATTTTAGATGTTGTATAATGAACTCCAAGATCATACTAGCTTATTTTTGGTAGCTGCATTATCTGTGTAAATAATTTTGTATTAATTCTGATTAAAGGACTGTCTCAATACAGGTCTAATCAGTGGCTCATTCTTTGAAGGGTCCATAGCATTTTTTACAGACTGCTATTGTACAACGAAGTGCAAAGGTGCTCTACCTATTGTATTGTGTTCCTACATTTGACCATGCACTCTGCATAGGTACATTTTTCACGTTTTTATTATAATGATGAATAACTTACGTTACTCAAAAAATGTTTGTCAAATAAATGTTGAATTAATTCCTTTATAGTGCTTTTTAAAGGAAACTAGTTAACAAAGATCACTGTACCATCATGTCACATGAAGTTTTAAAAATTTTCTCAATTATGGTTTACATTCAATATTATTCCGTGTTACTTTCAGATGCACAGCAAAGTGGTTAGAAAATCATATACTTTACAGAGTGGTTCCCTCGATGCTTCAGGTACCCACCTGGCCCCATACATAGTTAGCACGCTATTATTGACTGTATTCCCCATGCTGCGATCTATGTCTCTGTGACTGTTTTGTAAGTACCAATTTGTACTTCTTTTTTTTTAATGTTTTTATTGATTTCAGAGAGACAACTGGAGAGAGACAGAGACAGAAGCATCAATGTGAGAGAAACACTGATCAGCCATCTCCTGCACCCCCCCTGTACTCCCCCCCCCCCCCCGCCCCCGGGATCAAACCTGCAACCCGGGCATGTGCCCTGACCAGGAATTGAACAGGTAACCTCCTGGTGCATGGATGACGCTCAACCAACTGAGAGCCACATAGGCCGAGCCCAATTTGTACTTTTTAAAAAAAAAATGAAATAAATGTCTTTATGAATGTTATTAGAGTAGAAGTTCAGAATGTAATGAGGTAGGAACCACACATTTCTCTTTTGTACTTAAAAGGTTAAGTTCAATAGCTAAAAAGAAGTCATTATTAAAGAATGTATATAAAGAAATATACAACTTAAGATATCAATGAGACCATTACATTGTTGAAAGTAATCCTTAAAAAAATTTTTTTAATCTTTATTGTTGAAAGTATTACATATGTCCCCTTCCCCCCCACACCAATTTGTACTTCTTAATCACATGAAATTTTTTATAGAAGAGGCCCACAGAGATTAATAAGCCCATCTCCTTTCCTAAAGTCCTGCTTATACCAAACCATCCAGTTGACGAGTTGTAGAACTTGAGTCTTATGAACATCAGGAAAAGGGATTATTAAACCCAATAACTTAGTCACGCATGTGCCCTATGTATGCCTCCAACCACACAACCACTGGACATGTAACATATGGGTGGATTACTGCGCAGATTCAACACCTACCGTGGCAGAGTAACAGCTTTGGAAGACAGAAGCCACACACAAAGCTGTTCCACAGAAACCTGATGTGGAAACTTCCAACGGATTTTGCTGCCTTGGCAGGCACAGGGCATCCAACATTCTGGACAAGGAAACGTATTTAGAGAACAAGCTTGCCTTTCAGGAGATTGCAATGAATCGGATCTTAAACTATACACTAGGGGCCTAGAAGATTATGGTTCTATTTATGTTGTTTGTGTTTTTATATATAAAACATACATGTATATACACATATGTACATATATGTTATATGTTACACATATATGTTTTATATATAAAAACACAAACAACATAAGAAAGACGCCCTTTCCTCATTGGTTTGGGTGAACAAATATTATTTGGTAATAGCTGCTATATTGAACAGGGAGGAACAGCTACCTCAAGGCCTTAAATTCCACTGGATTTTTCAAAATTGATATTCAATTTCCAGCTTAGCTTTGATAGCAATACTTTCAAATCATGTTAAGTAAGAAACACTGAAGCAGGTTCTCCTGACAATGAGATGTTGTGTGCACTGAGGAGACCGGAACACTGGTACCATAGGTGTATGTGTCTTCGATGTGGCTTACAGCCTGCATCTGTAACCGGACAATCAGTGGGTCTGTGCTGCCCGTCACTACCTGAGCCAATTAAGCGAGAGAGGGTTGTATCATTTGAGCGTTTATTCCAATCCTGCCAGCAGTATGGGATAGCCGCAGGTCATCCACAAAAATCTGCTCTCCACCCCACCATAAACCAACTGCTTATATTGTGTAGAAGGGCAAAGATTACATGGAAGTAGGCAAAAGGGTATGCCAAAGAGGCAGTTTACAGGTAATGCAGGCTGGAGATTTGCAAAGGCCTGCGGGTATGCAAAGGCTGGGGTTTTCAAAGGGCTGGCGGCTCTGGTTTCTGCAACAACGTTGTTGTTGTTCGTCTTTCCATGGTAATAGGCGGCTCCTGGATGGGGAGGAGGGGCTGCATTTCCAGGTGAGTTCCCAGGTCCCACGTGCACCTCCCAGCCAGGTGACAACGTGCCTTCTTTAATCAGAATAAAACAATCATGATGAACAGAGCATGATTAATATTCTTACAATTATAGTTGGTCCCCAATATTCAATTTCTGCCCCCTATCACATCCAGTCACAACTCCCTTCCTCTCTGTCCAGAAATTCCCATCAGTAAAGTTAGAACCAAAATAAATAGAGCTTATTGCTTGATTACCGAAGGGCATTTCCATGACCTGACAAGTAAGGCATTCTCACCCTTCCTTGTTAGCACCTCAGGCAGCAATGGTGAGTCAACACCTGAGAAGGTTCAAGAAAGAATCTACCTGAAGGACCAGGTCCCTAACAGTTAGTTCCCAGTGACTGAACTTCTCCCCAGGCCCACACGTGGAACCTCTGAGGGTCAAGAAGACCCTGAGTGGCCTGAGCAGAGAATGCCAAGTGGTGAGGCCTGAAGCTCTTGGGCCAACCGCTCGGAAGTTCACTGGGCCAGCCCTTTAGGGAAGAAAGACTAAGACGGGAGGGGAGAAAGCCTTGACTCACTTAGGATTTGCTCTGGGAAGAAAGTCCTCTATGGGTGGCGTTCTTGCCACTGTAACTTTGCAGGGTCAGCAAAGCCACCTTGTGAATTCACGATACAATCCTGCCTGGGAAGCAGCGAGAGCAGACCTGCAAAGCTGCCTGTGGACACGAGACAGAGGCAGTTCCCACATCTCTCAGGCCCTAACCGGTTTGGCTCAGTGGATGGAGCGTCGGCCTGAGGACTGAAGGGTCCCAGGTTCGATTCTGGTCAGGGGCATGTACCTGGGTTGCGGGCACATCCCCAGTAGGGGGCGTGTGGGAGGCAGCTGATCAATGTCTCTCTCTCATCCATGTTTCTAACTCTCTATCCCTCTCTCCCTCTCTGTAAAAAATCAGTAAAATATATTTTTAAAAAAACACAAAAAAACCCCCACATCTCCAGGCAGGGAGATGGTCCTGCAAATAGTGGCCACGTGTCTTACCAGGGCGACAGGACCCAGGTCACAGGCATTCCATGAAGGGCCTCCGGTCTGCTACCCCTTCCTGCCAAACTCGGAAACACCAGTGCTAACAAGAGTGTCTTCCTCTCCCCACCACCGCTGGACTTTTTTCCATCAACCACAAAATCCCCTCCTAGTACGTTTTCTTCCTTTTATTTTAGGACATTTGAACAAAATATTTTTCAGGTAAAATAGACAAATATTTATTTTTAAATGTTTAAATGTTTGTATTTAAAACACTCTTTGACTGAGAAATTATTCTTTAGTGAAGACTTGTCACATCTTGGAGTGGAAGACTATGCTTTGGCAGGGGTTATTTGTGGACATAGGAAAAAGGGAGTAACTGAAAATGGCCAAGGAGACTGCCACACACTTTACAAAAAATAAATTAAAAAAATTTTTTTTTTGTTCTGGGCCTACTTCCAGCATGGAAACGTTTTCCTCTCTAAATAGACTCTTTTAGGAAGTTTTGGATGATGGTGAAGATGGTCTACAGAGAGTTTGTCACCCTAACTTCAGCTTTGATGAACCTTGACCTATTAAAAGCTACAGTGACCAATGAGCTCCAGAAGTCAGTCTTTTACTAAATTATGAAGCAAGGAGGCCAGCTGGCATTCACGCCCCTTGGCAGCTAGTATGATCCAGGCTTTCTGACCGAAGGAATGAGTATGGAGAGCTCACCAGCTGTCCAAGCATCCTGGCTCAGGCATCCGGTCCTCAAGGGACTGCTGAAGAATGTGGGCGCACACCTGATAGCCATCTGCATGCTGCAATCATCATTGCATTGCTTTTTTCTTGCTGGGTTTCAGAACACTGTAAGAGAATGTAGGTCTGAACTTCTGTCACATTAAGGTTCATCCTGGAAGATTGTCCTTGAGCTAAAACTTCTATGTCAAACTGTTCAACTTCTCTGAATGAGAACAGTGTTGAGGAATAACACCAAGGATCTTTAAACTTTTGGGAGAATCAGATTTATTTCTGGAACTTGTTAAAACTTAAGTGGCTCAGGCCTCCAACGTGGAGCTGACATTAAAAATATCCTTGAGAATAAAACATATTGTCTTTCCAAACTCCTTCTAGCTCCTCTGAGTTACACATCCTACTACATGCTGACTCATACATAAACAATATGCAGATGTTCCTTGAACCTAAGTTTCAAAAGATCGCCGTTTAGAAAAAGTTCGTAAGCATACTCACCAAATTCCTTACATATTGTGAATGTTTTCAGAGTTATTCTCTCTCTGGCCCTACTGGTCTCCAAGTCAACATGGAACTCTTGTTAATGTTTCATTTTAATTTGACATTGCTTTACTTTGCATAATCATTGCATATGTCTATCAGCTTTTGACTTTTAAAAACATTTTTTAAGTATACAATTTTCTGTCTCTTAAAATCCCTTACATTGGTTTTTTTTTAAAAAAAACACACACATATTTTATTGATATTTTACAGAGAGGAAGGGAGAGGGACAGAAAGCTAGAAACATCGATGAGAGAGAAACATCGATCAGCTGCCTCCTGCACACCCCCCACTGGGGATGTGCCCGCAACCAAGGTACATGCCCCTGACCGGAATCGAACCCGGGACCCTTCAGTCCGCAGGCCAACGCTCTATCCACTGAGCCAAACCGGTTTCAGCTGTTGTTTTTTTTTTAATGTATATGTTTTTATTGATTGCGGAGAGAAGAAGGGAGAGGGAGACAGGGATAGAAACATCAATGATGAGAGAGGATCATTGATTGGCTGCATCATGCGTGCCCCCTACTGGGGATTGAGCTCATAACCTGTGCATGTGCCCTGGCAGGGAATCAAACTATGACCTCCTGGTTCATGAGTCTCCCTATGCTCAATCACTGAGCCACACTGGCCGGGCACTACTTTTTGTAAGTACACAATTTTCTGCCTCTTCAATATGAGCAAATGCACAAGGCTATAACACTCTGAAGCCACCACTACTCGAACAGGACCAAAGTAGCTGGCGTTGTGTTGATTTCCCACCAGTGAGCCACTTAGTGTTTCAAATTTAACTTTCTCATAACTAGGGAAACATGGGCTGTTTAAAAACAAAAAGCAAAACTAGTGGTTGAAGAGCTAGTATTATCTCTAAAGAGCCTTCTTTGAGGAGTGTGCGATTCCTGAGAAGCTCAGTTCGTTTGGTCAACAGAAAAGGTCAGAGAAGCCTTTGTAACCAGCCGACTCTGCGGAGGTTTCATTTTACATTTCAAGCGCCCTGTGTTCTAACATCACCCAACCGAAAAGAGACACTGCCGGTTGGGGATAATGAAAAACATTATAAACTGATGAACAGAAAGATAGATACAGAGGCAGTAAAGCATCAAACAGACTGTCAAATTACAGCGGGAAGGTTAGGGAGAGGTGGGGGAAATAAGAGATCAACTGAAGGTCTTATATGCATGCATATAAGAGTAACCAACGGATGCAAAACATTGGGGGGTGAGGGCATGTATGGGAGTGGGGTGGGGGGGGGGGCAATGGTAAGATATGTACACATATAATACCTTAATAAAAAAAAGCCAAAAAAAAAAAAAAAAGAGACACTGCAGGTGTAATAAAGGAGGAGAGTACACGAGATGGAACGCTGGCACATGTTGGCCACCTTTAAGAGCTGCAAAACTACCTGGTATTCCCAAGAATGATGACGTGCGCGATCATTCCGAAGGGTGGAATCACTGCCTCTGGGAGAAAAGCCACCGAGGGAACCAGAGAGGCAGCTACTACCCAACAAAGGGGTGTCTGTTTGGCACCCTGAAGGAAACCTTCAAGTGACCCCTAAATCAAAAACGGTGTAAGGTCGACGTCTTCTAATGAACTTACAAACCTAGTCCTTCTAAGATAGACTCTGGCCGCATTCCCCTTGCTCTGTGACTTTGGAGAAACCTCTTTTGAAGTTTTCTGTGTCTATAAAACCTGGATAATAATACTATCTCCCAGATGGTTGAAATTGTAGGAATTAATTAGTTCAAGCTGGAAAGGTCTTTGATAATGTTAAGTGCTGAACGTTGTTATGGTTATAGGTGCAGGTGGAGGCAATGTTTCATAGCACGTCTATAATTAGAAAGGCCTAGAAACTGCAACGGGTGCCAACACCCAGGAGTCCAGGAGACAATGCCCTGTGTCATCTGCTCCCCGGGAAGAAGCCGGCTTGCTGCAGCTAAAAGCCTCATTCTGCCTTTTATCCTCCTGCCAGGGCTGTAGCTGGTCTTGGGCCTGCCCGCCGTGGGCACCGCTGTACCAGGTTTTACCAGGTGCACATCCGTTCTAAGGCCGTTCTCTAAGCGAAGCGCCGACATTCTTAGGTCTGTGATGGTGCTTGTGACACTATGAGTCAAGGGAGTAAGTCAGTCCTTCCCCAGAAATACCTGGAAAATGCAGACTGTCTCTCGGTCTATACAATAAAGGGAGAGGTCTAACTAAACCTTCTTTCAGAGAACAACTTTGTTTTTCTTCCCCCCAAACAAACAGGTTTTTAAAATCACGAAGTGTTATCTGGAATGTAAATAGGTAAAATATATAAAAACTGAGCTTTGTCAGAGTGGAGGGCTCTCCTGAACCCTGTACCCCCATGCCCAGGCCCCTGTCCCTCCATGTCTCCTCCCCCCCCACCCCCCAAACCCCAGTCTGCACCAGCTCCATGCCCACAGGGCCCTCTCAAGGGACCCTCCCTCTGAGCGGTTAGGAGCCCAGCTCCCAGGAGAGATCGCAGTGCCAGGCAAGGGTCAGACAGCCAATCTGAGGCAGGTGCGCCCACTGTGACCCTCCAGGAGAGGATCATCTTCTAGGGAGCTGGGCCAGAGGGCTGGACCCGGAGGCACCAAGGGAAGAGCCCAGGGGGAGCCCAGGCCTCCGCTGTTGCCTGCCCGCTCGCGGGCTGTCCCCACAGGAAGGGCCCGTGTCCTGCTCTGGGACACCACTTCACCTGCACCCCATGCAGGACATGAGCGCCCCTTCCCAGCCACTGCCACAAACTCACAGACCTCACCAGGTCCCTTCTCAGAGGACAGGATGACAGGCCCCTCCCTCCGTTCTCTCCTGCCCCAGCATCTCCCCTTCCCATCCCCGCCCCCACCCCTCACACACAGTGTGCTCCGGAAGGTGCTGTGGGTGGAGCTTGTCCCAGGGAGGCGGGGTCGCTAATCCTAGTGGACTGAGCACTGAAAAGAACACACTAGTTTGTGGACCCTGATGTATAACCAGCTGGTAGAAAGTAAAAGCATATTTGCATTTTAAAACGTGATGAAGCCTAATAAGTAACTCCCTAAGGTTGACATTTCAGAGGAACTTATTTTAGACTGGGGTCTTCCTGATATTTGTGGCTTCAGGTGAGGCAGTCGATTTCCCTCTTTTACATCTAAACTTCTCAGGTGACTTCCCTATTCTCTCTCTGCTTTTATTTCCTGGCCTCCGGATATTCTCTGCACTAGCCCATTGAAACAGACGTAAGGATACAAATTACATTATCACTAAATCCAACGTTCTTTCATTAGAACTCTTCCTCGTCCATCTTTTTATGGCATTTACATTTTCATATCATTCCTGCCGAATTGAAAAACTTTTTTTTTTTGGTAAATATATATTTCTTTATTGATTTCAGGGAGGAAGGGAGAGGGAGAGAGAGAGAAACATCAATGATGAGAGAGAATCACTGATCGGCTGCCTCCTGCACGCCCCCTACTGGGGATGGAGCCCACAACCCCAGCATGTGCCCTTGACTGGAATCAAACCTGGGACCTTTCAGTCCGCAGGCTGACGCTCTATCCACTGAGCCAAACCGGCCAGGGCTGAAAAACCCTTATACGGAGCTTTAAGTAACACTATACTGGTTTAGCAGCCATCCCACTTTTCTGTAGAATCACTTTTTTTTTTTTTTTTTTTTTTACCTTTAAAAGCTTTTCTTCTTTTGATCTTTTAATTGTATGAGTTTTTCAGGCTACTACTTGAGCAAATAATACCTGTGTTTAAAATGGTCACTGGTACCCCATTCTTTACACCTTCACAAAGTGTGATCTGCAGAACGCTATCCCCACAAGACTGCATTAGAAAACAAACGTTCAGAAACATTGGGGAAGAATTCTCCCACTGCACATTCTAGAGACGGTAAAACTGAATATTCTCTCCTGATCTTACTTCCAGATGGAGTGACCACATGATGCAGTTTTGGCCAATAAGGCAGAAATTGAAGTCCGTTGACCCTTTGCCCTTCTTCCTGCTTTTTCCTCGGGCCGGAAGCAGGCACTGCAGTGGCCAACTTGTGATTCTGAAGGAAGGGCGAAGTGAACTGCGGAGATACCAGCTTCCACACTGCAGAGCCCTGATCCTGGCAGCAGCCTCCTGCCTCCAGGGCTCTGTTACATAAGAACAACCCCATTTGTTTGCATTTCCCAACCAGGTGGTTTATACCTCCCCACTGAACACACTTCTAACTACATACAAAAATGCAGCATACCATCTGTCTCTCTTGGAACTTGGGAATGTATATTAGAATATTAAAGGACCTGAGAAAATATTCAAGAGAAATCTGTTGACTTTTGTTTAATGAATCATCTCCTAAACTCATTTGATTAAGGGGCCCTTTTTGTTATTGTTTTGTTTGGGTTGTTATTGTTTTGTTCGGGTTTTTTGTTTTTGTGTTTTTTGGGGGGTTGTTTTTTGTATCAGGGGCCCTTTCATTCTTGCGTTAGCTATTACTGTCCCATAGGGCTACAGTTCCCTACATCCTCGATTTCAAAGTGTGATCCCTAGAGCAGCAACTTCTGCTATCATCTGGAAACTTGTTAAAAAACAAAAACAAAACAACAAAAAAAACAGAATCCCAAAAAAAGTCCCCCAGAATCCTAGGCCCCACCCCAGAATCAGAATCTCCCTTTAACAAGAGCCTCGGGTGATTTGCATGACATTAAAGGTTGAGAAGCACAACTCTGGGAATAAAGTTAGAGAATAAAGTAAAACTAACTTTAACATTTTTATGTGACCCATTATTTTGAGACATCTATTATTATTGTCCCTTCATGCCTACTTCACTGATAATCATAACTAGTTCTTACTGACTGCTTACCTTGTGCAAGACATTATCCTAAGTACTTGAGAAATTCTCACTCAGCCTGAGATTAGTGCCTGAGGCAGGTACTATTATAACCATCTTATAGAAGAGTTAGCCGAGGCTCAGAGAAGTTAAGTAGCCTGCCCAGGGTCACACAGCTATTAAGTGGCAGAATCCTCGGTTTGAGGATGTAAGGATCACTAAGTGATATTGCCCCTCCAACCATTTTTGTTTCCATGCACTTTCCTGCTTTGAGTGCTTTACACAAGGATTTCTTTCTGCCTGCAACAGTCTCCCACATCCACCTAATTAAAAGATGTCAGCTGAGCCCTCATCGGTTTTCTCAGTGGTTAGAGCGTCGGCCTGTGGACTGAAGGGTCACAGGTTCGATTCTGGTCAAGGACATGTGCCTCATTGCAGGCTCTATCCCGGGCCCTGGTCAGGGCACATGTGGTGTGTCTCTCTCACATCCATGTTTCTCTCTGTGTCTCTACCCCTTCCTTCCATTCTCTCTAAAACATCAATGGGAAAAAATGCCCTCTGGTGAGGGAGGATTAACAACAAACAAAAAATGTCAGCTGAAAAGTTTAGTTCTCCCAGGAAGCTTTTCTCATCCTCCCCCTAAACCAGGGCAGGCCCCCTGCTACCAGTATACATGTCTGAGGCACATATTTTTCCTTCATTTTTATCTGCTTTTAAAATTATATTTTTATGACTATACTAGAGGCCTGGTGCACAAAATTCTTGCACTGGCTAGAGGAGTCCCTCAGCCCAGCCTGTACCCTCTCACAGTCTGGGAGCCCTCAGGGGATGTCCGGCTGATGGTTTAAGCCCACTTCCCATGGAGAAGCTCCCACCACCACCACTGCACTCACCAGCCATGAACCCCACTTCTGGCTGAGCAGCACTGACCACCAGGGGGCAGCTCATGCATGGAGCATCTGCCCCCTGGTGGTCAGTGCATGTCATAGCGACCAGTCATTCTGCCATTTGGTCCATTTGCATATTAGCCTTTTATTATATAGGATGGCTAGTGTATATCTTACTAAAAACACCTGAGCTTCATGTGGGCTTTAACTGTATTCTCTGTGCCTGATTCTTGTCGGCACTCAAATATTTGGGGGAATATCTTACCCTTAGTCTTGCTTTCACTCTCACTTTAAAGGTTCTCTCTCTACCTCACCTATCCATGTTCGAGTCAGAAGAACCTGTAGCATGGTGGCAACATGTTTCATTTAGCATCAGAAGGCTTGGATGTGAGTCTTTGTTCCCTTACTTACTAGCTTTGTAACTTTGAGCAGTCACAAAACCTTAGATCCATAAATTCTCAGCTCTGTTCATTGGGATAATATTACTTCACAGGCCCTCACTGGTTTGGCTCAGTGGATAGAGCATCGGCCTGAGGACTGAAGGGTCCCAGGTTCGATTCCAGTCAAGGGCATGTACCTTGGTTGCGGGCACAACCCCAGTAGGGGGTGTGCAGGAGGCAGCTGATCGATGATTCTCTCTTATCATTGATGTTTCTATCTCTCTCTCCCTCTTCCTTCCTCTCTGAAATCAATAAAAAATATATTAAAAAAATATTACTGGAGAGAAACCAAGATGGCGGCATAGGTAAGCACCTAAACTGCTGCCTCGCACAACAATTTCAAAACTACAACTAAAAGACAGAATGGACACCATCCAGAACCACAGGAAAGCTGGCTGAGTGAAAATTCTACAACTAGAAGGAAAGAGAAAAGCTCACAGAGAATCGGAGGTACGGCAAAGGGGCTTTGTGCGCGCAGAGAGGAAGGGCGGCTGAGAGCCTGGCTGACTTTCTCTGGCGGAAGGGGGAAGGAAGCCCCCTACCGCACTGAACCCCAGTTCTGACTGCACTGAACCCCAGTTCCGGGCGAGCCCCTGGGGACCCACGCTCTTGTGGGGGGAATCTGGACTCTGGGGCGGAGACTCGGGAGCCAGGGAAGGCAGAGGTCTGAAGCCGTGCGCGTGCGCGCAAGGGCAAGGCTGACGGGAAGCCAAGACTGTCTGCTACGCCCTGAGACTCCACCCCAGCCGTGGGCAAACTATGGCCCGCGGGCCGGATCCGGCCCGTTCGTCTGTTCTATCCGGCCCGCGGAGCCGAAAGAGCGGAGGGTTCTCTTGCTCTCCCCTCCACTCCTTTACTTTGAATTTATATTAGTTCACACAAACACTCCATCCATGCTTTTGTTCTGGCCCTCCGGTCCAGTTTAAGAACCCATTGTGGCCCTCGAGTCAAAAAGTTTGCCCACCCCTGCTCCACCCCATCCAAGCTGAGCACAGAGGCTATTGCAATTTGGCAAGTCTAATCCTGTAAGGCTGTCTCCAGCACTGAACTTCTCCCAGCATAGACACAGCTGATCCTTACAGCCAACTGGCCTGGAGGTCAATTCCTCCCAGTGATACCAACAACAATCAAGACTTTAATTACAACAAGGCTGTACACACAGTCCACAAAGGGGTGCACCAAGAGTGTCCACCTCAGGTTAACTGGGGAGGCCGACCCACTGGGCCATATAGGAAACCTAGCACACAAATCTACCCTACCAACTCAGGGAAGCAATGAAAATGCGGCGTCAAAGAAACAGATCACAAACGAAAGAAATGGAGGAAAACAAATGACTGGATATAGAATTCAAAACCACGGTTATAAGGCTTTTCAAGAATATCCTAGAAAAGGCCAATAAATATAATGAGACCCTCGAAGATATGAAAAAGGACCAACTAGAAATTAAACATATACTGACTGAAATAAAAAATATTATACAGAGACCCAGAAACAGAATAGAGGAACACAAGAATCAAGTCAAAGAATTGAAATACAAAGAAGCAAAAAACACTCAACCGAAAAAGCAAAAAGAAAAAAAAAATCCAAAAAGTTGAAGATAGTGTAAGAAGACTCTGGGACAACTTCAAGCGTACCAACATCAGAATTATGGAGGTGCCAGAAGAAGAGAGAAAGCAAGATACTGAAAACCTATATGAAGAAATAATGACCGAAAACTTCCCCGACCTGGTGAAAGAAATAGACTTACAAGTCCAGGAAGCACACAGAACCCCAAACAAAAGGAATCCAAAGAGGACCACACCAAGACACATCATAATTAAAATGCCAAGAGCAAAAGACAAAGAGAGAATATTAAAAGCAGCAAGAGAAAAACAGTTAATTACCCACAAGGGAGCACCCATACGACTGTCAACCGATTTCTCAACAGAAACTATGCAGGCCAGATGGGAGTGGCAAGAAATTTTCAATGTGATGAATAGCAAGAACCTACAACCAAGATTACTCTACCTAGCAAAGCTATCATTCAGAATTGAAGGGCAGATAAAGAGCTTCACACATAAGAAAAAGCTAAAGGAGTTCATCACCACCAAACCAGTATTATATGAAATGCTGAAAGGTATTCTTAAAGAAGAGGAAGAAGAAAAAAGTAAAGATAAAAATTATGAACAACAAATACATATCTATCAACAAGTGAACCTAAAAATCAAGTGAATTAAAAACCTGAGGAACAGAATAATCTGGTGAATATAATAGAATCAGGGGCATAAAAAGGGAGTGGACTGATAATTCTCAGGGGGAAAGGGGGGTTCAGGAAGAAACTGGACAAAAATCATACACTTATGGATGAGGACAGTGGGAGGGGGAGGTAAGGGCAGAAGGTGGGGTGGGAACTGGGTGGAGGGGAGCTATGGGGGGAAAAAGGAGAAACAATTGTAATCATATGAATAAAGATTTATTTTAAAAAATTAAAATTAAAAAAACTTAAAAAAATATATTACTTCACAGGATTGGTATAAACAAGGCTTCTGAAAGAAGAGTATAACCTACATAAACATCCTAAAAGTATAAGATATGTTTTCTAGTTATTAAGATCCTGGGTTGTGTTTATAAGATTTCCAGCTTTGTAATCAGAGACCTGAGTTCAAATCCCTACTCATAATATTTATTGTCCAGGCAGTTGATTTGGCAATCCATTATTTGCTGGATTTTTTAATGTGTATATTCAACTGCATTCATACTTAATTTAGTATGTATTTAGGCTTGTGTTAGCTCTCAAGTTGGCATATGTTCTATGCTTTTTATTTTTCTTATGCTTTTTATTTTTTATTCAACTCTTTAAATTTTGTATTCAACTCATCATATCCCCCTTTACAAAGGAATGCAATCAATATTAACATAATCTACATTTATTTGGTGAATATTACATAAAATTTCTGTACATTCAGTAACAAAGACACGTAAGAATGAAAAGTAGTACACAACAATGACCATCATCATACATGTATATGTTCAGAACTGTTACTTTTCAAATCACTTTAAACCAACAGAAGTAAAACTCCAGGGGGAACGATTAAACAATATTTGAAATAAAGTCATTTGGCCTAATTTTCATAACCACGGATTTCAGAGAATACCACCATCCATGCCAGGTGTGCCAGACAACCCCGTTGTCCGTTTTATTGCTATAGGGGCCCGGGTAGTATAAACCATTCAGGTTTGCAGAGTGACACCTAGTGGGAGAAAACATAAACACAGAACAATCAGACGGGAAAAATATTCAGACACCCCTGTAGTATTTTGCTAACAAATGATCAAAACCATCTTTATGAATTCTTCCATTTCAGACAAGGAAATATTTATCAGTTTTCAGAAGCCAAGATAATCCTACAACAGATGGTTTTTTTAAAAAACTGGTGGATTTTAGTACCATAACAAGTCTGAGGATATGAGCCAGGACGCTTGGAGTGAGCATATTGATAAAGAAGCATTTCTGTTCTTAACAGCCTTTAAACAAAAAAGGAAAACAAGCAAACAAAGGCCGAGCTTTGTGGTCCTCGGCCTTGGCAAGAGTGGCGGTGGGTAGCGCAGCGAGGTGTGGCGGAGTGCTCTACCGCTGCTCCCCACGCCCCCCCCCCCGCCGCCCCATAATTTGCACTGACACATTTATCCATCTGCTGCCAAGACGCCACTTCCGTAATTCCAACTCTTTCCCTCCCCTTTTAAAAATTGCTAGCATATCAATATTTTAAACTCAAGGATAAGAAAACAAAGACTAAACCCACAATTTAAAGTTTTCCCAACGGACAACCAATAATCATATGCCTGAGTTGCTGAGTTAATTTTTTACTCTAATATATTGCTCCAATCTGGGTAAAGTGGTTAGGTTATCATGCATTTTAAAAAGTCTCCCTTCTTCCTTTAATATCTATAAACTAGAGGCCCGGTACACGAATCATGCACGGGTGGGGTCTGGCCGGCCAGCCCCATGTGCAGTTGGCCCCACCTCTGATCAGGGTGGGGGACCAATCGGGGGCCAGACCGGCCAGGGGGAGGGGCCGTGGAGTGCTGATCGGGTCCTGGATCAGGCCAGTTGACCACTGCAGTGTGTATCATAGCGACTGGTCATTCTGGTCATTTCGTTGTTCCAGTCACTTGGCTTTTATATATATATATATATATATATAGACTAGTACCAGATGCATGAAATTCGTGCACATTAAAAGGGGATTAATTAGAGGAAATAATTTAATATTGCTATTTGCCCTTTCTCTATAATAGAAGTGTCAGAGATGAAAGAAAATTAGTAAAATGTATATGAAAACCTTCCTCCTGTCAGAGTCTGGGGCACACTATGGGACCCAAAGCCAAGTCCCTGCCCACCCACATGCACCTCAAAATCATGTGAGACTCAGACCCGGCCGCCCCCCTCCATTGGGCTAGATCCAGACCCGGCCAATCTCACCCTTGTCAAGCCCTGCCAGGCAGGGGGCATAGCCTCAGGTCCCCTGGCCCGGCGCCAGGATGGGGGGCATGGGCTGAGGTCTCCCAGCCCAGACCGGGGCGGGGGGCGTGCCTTGAGGTCCTCCATCAAGCCCTGCCAGGTGGGGAACATGTCCTGAGATCCCCTGTCAAGCCCCTCTGGGTGGGGGGCATGGCCTGAGGTCCCCTGTCAAGCCCCACCAGGCGGGGGGAGCAGCCTGAGGTCCCCTAGCCCAGCACCAGGATGGGAAGTGCACCTTGAGGTCCCTTGTCAAGCCCCGCCAGGTGGGGGGGGGCATGGCCTCAGGTCCCTTGGCCTGTCACTGGGGCGGAGGGTGTGGCCTGAGGTCCCCCAGCCTGACACCAGGGTGGGGGGCACAGCCTGAGGTCCCCTGTCAAGCCCTGCTAGATGGGGGGCATGGCCTGAGGTCCTCTGTCAAGCCCTATGGGGGTGAAAGAGGGCGTAGCCTCAGGTCCCTGCTGATTGCTCATTAAGGCTCCTTATGGGAATTTGGCCTCAGCTGTGGGTGCAGCCATCTTTGTGACAGAGTGATGGTCAATTAGCATATTCCCTCTTTATTAGATAGGATTTTGTCCCTGGCATGCACTAAGAGTATGTACAGTGTTATGAAATGAACTGCTGTGTATTTCTTTATTGATACAACCAATGAAAAGATGTCAGGCAATAGGATGTAAAGAGAACATTCACAAAGAATAGTTCTAACATCTATGGAAAGCACCCAAATTATATGGTTTTCCTGAATTAAAAAAAAAAACACACAACACCATATAATTTGCCCATAAATGCCAAGTGGTTGGCTTGGATCATTTACCCACTTGGTAATTCACTCCTGCTGACCACCCTGAAAGTGGTCCTAATCTAAATAGATGGAACTAATAAAAAAAGTACACTAAATTTGAAGTGTCAATAGTGTACTGTGTTTTTAAAACTGCATGGAGTCTGGCCAGTGTGCCTCAGTGGCTGAGCGTCCACAAAGGAACCAAGAGGTCACTGGTTCCATTCTGGTCAGGGCATATGACCTGGTTTCTGGATCAATCCCCAGCAGGGGGCATGAAGGAGGCAGCCAAATAATGATGTTTCTCTCTCATTGATGTTTCTCTCTCTCTCTCTCTCTTTCTCTCTCTCCCCCCTTCCTCTCTCTAAAATCAATAAAAATATATTTTTAAAAATATAAATAAATAAAAGAAAATCTATGTGACAGAAAAAAATAATGAGGAAGAGGTTAATAAAGTTAGACTACAGTAGCAGCAGGCATGGTAGAAGTAACACTAAACTTCTGGAATAATTGGCTTTTTCTCCAGCTTTTCTGATTTCCCACCTGCACAGCCTTCTCATCTCCTCTGACTCCAAGGATGATGCAGGTTCCTTGGGTGGCCAGCCACTGAATTGCCTTTGTCCTCCCTGAAGCCCTATCTTTAAAGTCAGGTAGATAAGGTATTTGCCCAGGTTCACATGTCCGCCAGCATCATTCAGACACAATACAAGCTGAACAACTGAGCAGATACATGGTTTTGATCTTATGCTAATATTAACCGATGTAATTGGGATGTCTGCATATGGAATTCTGTTCAAAGCTAAACATGAAGGGATGCTTGAAAGTTTGTGAATTATAGGTAAGTTTTACATAACTTACAAGGACAGGGAAAGAAAAAGGAGAAAGAAAAGGTGACCAAAGATGGCTTCTAAAAAGAACAAGAAAATTGCTAGGGAAACGACTGTCATTGCCTTTGATTCTCTAAGTAGGAAAGATAACTTTGTCTCTCTGACCCTTCTCACTGGTGTATGTGCTTCAGTTCCCTTACAGATGACCAAAAAGTAAACACACTGGAACTTTTAGAAAAGCAAAATCCAGAGAAAATACTGCTTTACAACTACTTACATTTAATTTGACCCTGCCTACAACTAGCTGTATCCCCTAGACCCGTGGTCGGCAAACTGCGGCTCGCGAGCCACATGCGGCTCTTTGGCCCCTTGAGTGTGGCTCTTCCACAAAATACCACGGCCTGGGCGAGTCTATTTTGAAGAAGTGGTGTTAGAAGAAGTTTAAGTTTAAAAAATTTGGCTCTCAAAAGAAATTTCAATTGTTGTACTGTTGCTATTTGGCTCTGTTGACTAATGAGTTTGCCGACCACTGGCCTAGACTATACAATTCTAAAACCTCACAATAGCAGATGTTCATAATGAGGACTCTCTTGGTTTTAGGGAAAATGAACATATATCTGGCATACCTCCACTTTACACGGTAGATGAATCTTAAATGCTTTAAAAGTGCTTACATCAAAAATGTGGAAAATGCGGATTATGAAAATTGTCCTTGATTGCATGGACAATCTGACGTTTCAGAAATAATTACGCACAATACTATAATGGAAAGTTTAAATGTCCAGGTATTGTGAGGTGGCCCCTGTCTTCTAAAGAGAGGAGATGCTTAAAGCTGGGGTACTGCCCAACAGGTTGAGCACATCAGCTTTGCAGAGCAGGCCCATCAGCTTACTTTAAGGATGGTTGTGTGAGGTGTCCCTGCCTGCCTTAAACGTGTGATTACAACACAGGGAGCTGTCTTGAAACCACTTTGGGTGGAGAAGAGGAATTTGGGATATCTGGACTAGAGAAGAGAAAATGTGGAGGAATACAGTGAATACCATCTGAGCCAGAGCCTGAAGACTTATGTTGAAAAGGAATTACAATTACTTTGTAGCTAACTGAGGAAAAAACTGGCAAAGTATAAAAAGGCAGATGTCAGGTTAATGAAAGCAAAAACTTAATACAATCAATAATGGAGTGAGCTTGCTGATTAAGTAACATCGCAGTGTTCCATCAGAGAGTGGAATTAGGTTTCAGGAATATGGTAGAGGAAATTCTGCATTGGGAAGAGCTTGGGTTCAACGATTTAATGGAAGTCACAGTAATTGAAAAGTATTATTACACAGAAAAATTTACAACAATAACATGGCCACCTCCTATGAGGGGGAAGGTGAAGAGCTACTTGGTTACTAAAAGGCCTGAAAAATTTTTTCCTACATATAAATACTTTCTTTTGCTTCATGCCTAGTTTCTTCAATTTGTGGCCTGCTGTTTATGAAAACAAATCCACAATTCAGGTTGCTAACAATCTTTTTTTTTAAAATTGATTTCAGGCTGAAACCAGTTTGGCTCAGTGGATAGAGCGTCAGCCTGCGGACTGAAAGGTCCCGGGTTCGATTCCGGTCAAGGGCACGTACCTTGGTTGCCGGCACATCCCCAGTGGGAGGTGTGCAGGAGGCAGCTGATCGATGTTTCTCTCTCATCGATGTTTCTAACTCTCTATCCCTCTTCCTTCCTCTCTGTAAAAAATCAATAAAATATTTTTAAAAAAATTGATTTCAGAAAGGAATGGAGAGGGAGAGGGAGATAGAAACATCAATGATGAGAGAGAATCATTGATCAGCTGCTCTTGCTTGCCTCATACTGGCAATCAAACCAGCAACCTGGGCATGTGCCCTTGACCACGACCTCTTGGTTCATAGGTCGAAGCTCAACCACACCAGTCGGGAACAAACATCTTTGTAAAAACAGTAATTTGATTTATTTCTAAGACGTATTTTTCATGCTTTGCTAACATGCACAATGAACGAATCCTCAAAAATACTTCATCGGTGAAGAATTCTAATGAAGATGATTACTTAGTACCAGTATTACAAAGAAGACCAACATGACCTCATACAGACATAATTAATGCCCAACAGTGAGATACCATCAACGCCATTACACCTATGTTTATGAGACGTCAAACCTGTTAAACCACCAGCCGGACTGATCTTCCTCCGCGCAGTTGCCTTCGTAGTTGTCATGATCCCTGTCCCATGTGCTGAATTTCATTCTTTGGTGACTACCCCACCACTGCACCTCAGGATGAAATCTCACTGCAAGCGCGTCTCCTGCTGTTCCAGAATATTCCCCGATATTCAACTCATAGGAATCCTGAAGGAACAGAGGCAATTTCTACTGTCAGTTGTGACTATTAAAAAAGTAGGTTTATGTAACAAACAAAAGAATTCTATTGGTATATGTTTGTTTCCACTGACTTTGGGGTTCATCTTGTATGTTTTATGCATTAATTGATGGTATTAGCTATTTGAAAATTTTATTACCTTTTCATCTCCAACTTTGAAATTTTTGTATTGGGCATAACGGCTATTTCTTTCAAAATCTGCAAGGTCGATTTTTAAAGTGTAGTCTCCTAGAAAAAAAAACAACAAAAAAATCGTAGTGGGTTCTTTTTTAATGTTTTAGGTAACAATGACTTACTGAGGTTTAAAATAATTTCAGTCTTGCTCAGTGGACAGTGTTGGCCTAGTTTCTTTTTCTCTATATCTTAGCTTTACACAGCCACATTTTAGAAAGGGAATTATTGCCCAAAAGAGACCATTGCCATCTGCGAATTAGTTCTATTGTCTATGATTTAGAGAAAAACATTTTAGTGTTGTTTTTATTATATTTCCAATGAATATATTAGGCAAGTCTTACCTTGTGTGGTTAATAAGTGAAGATTTTTATTACCCAGCCAATATTCACCATTTTTTTGGACAAAATTTCCAAAGCCATTTTCGTAGTCATTCCAGGCTCTACAAAATTTAAAGTGAAAGCTAATTTTAGCAAAATCCAAATAGACCTTTGCAGTACCCAAGGTGCCCACACCCCCTCGATGCTGCTCTCACACCCAACATTTCCTTGATTTGTTAATGCACTTTCAGTATTCTTACTTAGAGAGTGAGAGTCTGTCTAATTAGTAGAGTTTAGGACAGGAGAAAAAGGCTCACTTATAAATCTCACATGTCCTACTCCAAATAAACCCTTTTGTCCTAATTAGCACACCTGTTGAAGTTCTCGCTGCCATCAGATCGTCTCTGAATCACAGTCCATCCTCCTCCATCAGACATGTCACAGTAAACAGAGAATTCTGCTGGGCTCTGGAGAGGTTTGATTTTGTAAAATCCACTGAGCTTAGAGCCATCATTGAAAATTTCTGAACAATCTGTTTGCAAAACAAGGTAATGTAACATTTGTTATGTGTCTTTTAAAATATATATATAAAGGGAGCCTCTGAATGAGATTACTCAATACTAATGGAGATAGATAAACACATGGCATAGATAATCAGCTTTTTTAAACTGCATCTTGTACATTAGGAAAGTATTTCTTTTCCTAGTATTTAATTATCCTCTGACTCCCTGATATGATCATAAAAAAAAAAGGAGTGAAATACAAATCTGCTTTTTCATTTCTAATTTTTGTGGAACACAATTTTTAAAATATGTGTTCAGTTGATTACATTTATTTAAGTGGAACTTACAGATTTATCAGACAGAATAGTGGAACTTACCTCTCCTCTGAAGCTAAAATAAAAAGTAGAACTATAACACCAAACAAGTCATATGGGTTATCTTGACTTAGGGCATTGCAAATCATTCAGAAAATCTGGAAATGACCTCAAAATAGTAATTTTTTAAAAAATATGTTTTTATTGATTTTTAGAGAGAGAGGAAGGGAAAGGGACAGAAAGATAGAAACATTGATGAGAGAGGAACGTCATGGATGGGCTGCCTCCTGCACGCCCCCCACTGGGCATCAAGCCCGAAACCTGGGCATGCGCCCTGACCAGGAATCAACTGCCGACCTCTTGATTCCTGGGTCGAAGTTCAACCGCTGAGCCACACTTGCGGGAATAAAATCATAATCTTCTTGTTAGATTCTTACAACCCTCCAGTCTCATTAGACGTTTTACTAAGCCACTGACATTTCTAATCGTCCATGTATTCTTAGATATTTTTGCTGAAAACTGAAAGTTTCTACTATTCTTATCTCAGCATTCTTTTTTAGCCAGGATATTTCTTTGATCATTGAAGCAAATATAGCTACCAGGTTGTCACTATAAAGTGATTCCTGTTTCTTAAACCACTTGAGGGTGAGACAACTTAATATCATTGGGTCTCATTTAGGCTGATCTGTGCAGACTTAAAGAATATGGCGAGCCCTAGCTGGTTTGGCTCAGTGGATAGAGTGTCAGCCTGCAGACTGAGGGGTCCCGAGTCAAGGGCACATGCCTAGGTTGCAGGCTCAATCCCCTGTAGGGGTCATGCAGGAGGCAACCAATCAATGATTCTCTCTCATCATTGATGTTTCTATCTCTCTCTCCCTCTCACTTCCTCTCTGAAATCAATAAAAATATATATTTAAAAAAATATATGGCAAATACAAACTAAGCTATGGTTTAGATGCCCAGGAAGCTATGTTTTAAGGTGAAGTATTGGTATTGGTCACTATACAAAGATTGTTTCAAGAACACTCATTCACAGACTTTTGAATAAAGACTATAATATGACATCACTAACTTTCAAATTTTACCCTTACTATTTTGTTAATTTCCTATCTTTTTAAAAAAGTTTTATCTTCCTGATTGGATAATTCTATCCTTTCAGCAAACTTTTAAGTTTTTCTTCATTTTCATTGTTTTGACACCAAACTGTCTACAACTCTGCTTTGTTACTAACGTATACTCCACTTTAAATAGATTGAATAGGCAATAGGAATCAGAAGAGAAAGGAAACAAAGAAACTTGGTCACTTTCTAAAGCCCTCCCCAAGTTGAAACCAGTCCCACACTATTGCTTTGGTGAGATGATCATCTTTGTAATGATTTAAGCTTTGTTCACATATTTATTTTTGAGACTCAGAAACACAAGTGTTCTTAATACTGCTGAATTATAAAGAAAGGTCCTGTTTTGTCAATTAAACAAGAGTATAAACAATAGGGAAATGATTACCTAAAATTAGTTCAATGTTTGTTCAAAAGCTGACATCTTGTAGGCCACTCTTCATTAAAGAAGGCAGATTTTAACTTTCCTTGTTAAGAAAGCTTTTTGCTTACATTTAACCTCCTACCAAAATGCTGAATAGAAAAGTCTCATAAGGTTCAGACTGTTTTCCAGGCAAATATGGAAATAATCAGCTATAATGTTTGCATCTGGAAAACTTTGTGAATATGGAGTTTTCAGCCAACATTTCCTATTTGTTTTTATTTTATGCCAAGTGTGAGTTTGTTTGTGTGTTTTTTAAAAAATTTCTTCTTCCCAGAGGAAAATGTTATCTACAACTTAAGATCCAGAGGAAAGCTTTCAAGCAGGGGGAAAAAACAACACAGAACAACACCCAACGTATAAATGGAGTAAGCGCCTGTAGCAAAATTAATTGTATCACATAAGATAGGCGCCTGCCATGGGCAAGTGTGACTTCCACTAACAGGGTAGGGTTTTCAATAGTAACTAAAACTATAATTTTCAAAATGTTTTGAGTCACTCAACCCCCCTGGAGAATAGGCAGGAGGACAGGGTTAAAGAGCTCTGTGTTCATGGGACTTAAAAAAAAAAAAGATTTTGGATACTTACATAATATTAGAGTGAAGCCAAGGCTTCCTGCCCCATCTGACAAACACTGCATTAACCTGGGCGAGGTGACTACTTCCTTTGACCATGCAGAAAACAGACCCTGTTGGAAGTCTGAATGTTTAAGCTTTTCATAAAGGCATATGACAACCTGCCAAGTGGGCTTTTCCTCTTGTCCCAGAAGGGAGGCTGAGCTTAAAGCCGGGAACTAAAGGCATTAAAAAAGGCCAGCAAGCCCTGGCCGGTTTCCTCCATGCTTAGAGCACTGGCCTGTTGACGGAAGGGTCTCGGGTTTGATTCTCGGTTCCCGGTCAAGGGCATGTACCTCAGTTGCAGGTTTCCCAGCCCTGGTGGGGGCACATGTGGGAGGCAACTAATGGATGCTCTCACTAGATGTTTCTCTCTTTTTCTCTCTCTCCCTCTTCACTCCCTTCCATTTCTCTCTCCTCCTTTCCTTCCACTCCAGAAAACAACAGAAAAAATATCCTCTGGTGTGGATTTTAAAAAAAAGGTCAGCAGGCCCTCCAAGGGGCATGCTGGGAAATGCCAGAACTGGCTCTCCCACTGCCATTCTCAGCCAGGTGACATAAGAAGGAAACACAAGAGCCCTGGCTGGTTTGGTTCAGTGGATAGAGCGTCAGCCTGCAGACTGAAGGGTCCTGGGTTAGATTCCGGGTCAGGGCACATGCCTGGGTTGCAGGCTCATCCCCAGTAGGGGGCATGCAGGAGACAACCAATCAATGATTCTCTCTTATCATTGATGTTTCGCTCTCTCTCTCCCTCTCTTCCTCTCTGAAATCAATAAAATATTTTTTTTTTTTAAAAAAGAAGGAAAACTAACAGGAGGACCTCTTATGGCTCCTTGGAGAGTGCAATAGTACTCTTGTAGGGTGGGGTGAGTGGGCGCTCTCTTCTGAAAGCCAGGGAGAGAGCATATACAGCCGTTCCCCCGTATCCACGGTTTTGCTTACACCATTTCAGTTGCCTGTGTGTGCCATTCTGAATAGTGTGATGAAATCTCTCGAGTCCCACTACAGAGATTAGTGGGACTAATTCCTGTGTCCAGGTCTCCACACTGTAGACACTCCTCACCTGTTAGTCACTTAGTAGCCGTCTCTGTGATCACACTGACTGTCTCCGTATCGCAGTGCTTGTATTTGTCACCCTTATTTCAGTGATAATGACCCCAAAATCTAAATAGTGTTGTTGGCCATGTGGATGTGCCAAATAGAAGCTGTAAAGTGCCTCCTTAAGTAAAGAGGTATGTATGGATAGAAAAAATATAGTATGTATAGAGTTTGGCTCTATCTGTTGATTCAGGCATCCATGGGTGTCTTGGAATGTATTTCCTGAGGCTAAGAGGGGATTCCTCACACAAATAGTTGACATTCATTGAGCTAAATGCTAAATGCTTTTGTAATCACGTACATGTACGTTAACTCATTTAATCTTTACAACAAATAAACGAGTATTCTTTTTTAATATTTTTTTATTGACTTCAGAGAGAAAGGGAGAGGGAGAGATAGAAACATCAATGATGAGAGAGAATCATGGATCAGCTGCCTCCTACACACCCCCTACTGGGGATCGAGCCCCAACCCGGGCATGTGCCCTGACCCGGAATCAAACCGTGACCTCCTGGTTCATAGGTCAATACTCAACCACCGAGCCACACTGGCTGGGCTCTTCGCTCTCTTTCTTGCACCACTCTCATTTTCCTCTTTTCTCTAGTTTTGATCACACACTTGAGGTTTTCATCACTACTTCCTCTAGCCCCCTCCCCCCAGTCCTGATCCCTTTTCTGATCTAGGGGCTAAAGACAGAGCAACAGGGGCTGAGGGTGACAGCAGCAAATTCAAGGGCATGTGGGAAGTTATATCAAATTTAAATGGCGGCCCTACCCAGTTTGGCTCAGTGGATAGAGCATCGGCCTGTGGACGAAGGGTCTGGGGTTCGACTGCCAGTCAAGGGCACATTGCCTGGGTTGCGAGCTCGATCCCCAGTGAGGGTCATGCAGGAGGCAGCCGATCCACGATTCTCTTTCATCATTGATGTTTCTCTCTCTCTCTCTCTCCCTCTCCCTTCCTCTTTGAAATCAATAAAAATATATTTTTTAAATAAAAAAATAATTTTAATGGCAAGGACTTCACATCCATCCTCCCCTAGGAAATTAGATCGGGAGAGAAATAGATACGATACATAAATCTGCTCATTTTTGTCAGGACCCCTTCCAGTTTTATTTGAAAAATTTTTAAAAATGATAGCTATACCGTGAGCACTTACTGTGTGGCAGGCACAATTCTAAATGCTTTCATTCATTTAATCCTCACAATAATCCTATAAACTAGCAGCTGTTACTATCCTCATTTTACAGCTGAGAAAACTGAGGCATGGAGGAATTAAATAACTCGCCGGAGGACATACTGCTAGCAGGGCTGCAATCCATTCTTCAAACAATAGGCAGGACAACCCTCGTTTCAAAATAGACTGTTAATATGTGTTTGGATGACTAAGGGTAGGGACATCCAGGGAGGGCAGATCCAGGCTGGTCCTTCAGGAAGATGCTCTGGCAACAAAGATCCTTCTAGGCTTCTTCACCAAAACATGCTAACTTAATGGGTTGCCTGTCTGGTTTCACAGTCCTTGGGAGCTCTGACTCAAGGCACTTCTAGTTACCTTTCTTTATAAGAGTGTTACCTTTCTGGGCCAGAAGCTGATATCTAAGGCAATGCAAGGCGCATTAACTTGCCTTAATAAAATACCATAGATTGGGAAGCTTAAACAACAGAAATTTATTTGCCCACAGTAGTGGAGCATGGAAGTTTAAGATTAAGGTGTCTGTATGTTTGGTGTCTTCTGAACCCTCTCTCCTTGGCTAACAGATGTCTGCTTTCTTGTTCTGTCTTTATGTGGTCTTTCTCCTGTGCACCCATATCCTTGGTATCTCCCTGTGTGTCCAACTTTCCTCTTCTTGTAAGGACACCAGTCAGATTGAATAGGGCCCATCCTAATGGCCTCATTTTAACGTCAGCACCTCTTTAAAGGCCCTGACTCCAAATATAGTCACATTCATCATGCTGGGGGTTGGGGCTTCAATGTGAAGATTGGGAGGTAGGGGACAGAATTCAGCCCATGAGGCAGGGTCATCAATCAAATGGCCTTCTGACCGTTCTGGTGATCCCCTTCTCTGTGAATCATTTCTGTCCTCCACAATGATCGACCCAAATGGCCCAGTGAGATCTTACAACTATTGCTTGTTTACTTTAAAAGAGGCCTGGAGGAAATCAGGTGAGTAGTTTTCTGAAGGTAACAATGATATGTTCAGTGCTGTGTTTCTAGGGGGAAATACTGGCCTCATGAAAAGGAAAGTCACCAAACTATAGAATATACACATAAAACAACTCTTTTATTTTCCTAAATGATTTTCATTCCTTTTCTAAAATTTTATTCTATTACCTTACTTATTTCCCAAAGGCACATCAGAGTTTCAGAAGGAAAAACTGTACCAAGAAAAGATACACAAGTAAAAACAAAGCTCGCCCTAACCGGTTTTGCTCAGTGGATAGAGCATCGGCCCACAGACTGGAGTCCTGGGTTCAATTCTAGTCAAGGGCATGTACCTTGCGGGCTGGATCCCCAGTAGGGGGCGTGCATGAGGCAGCTGATTGATGTTTGTAACTCCCTTCCTCTCAGTAAAATCCATAAAAATGTTTTTTTAAAAACCCCACAAAGCTCAATTGTAAGATTTTGCAAATATAATCTGCCATTTGCAAACTGATATTTAAACAATCTGTTGTCTTGACCTCTTATTAAACTATAGAAATCCTCCGATATTGAGCATTGATATTAAATGTCCCCTGCAGAGATAACAGAGAAAATAGGATAAAATATGATGGAAGACATTTAAATTTGATATGATGCTTTATGTTGCTGGTTACTGGAATAAAAAAGCTCTTTAGCAAAACCTGAAGTGATCAAATGATTAGCATCATCATTGCACGTGGGTTTATATAAGTTATTGAAACACTAAAGAAAAACAGATTCTGACCTGCATATTGCCTCTTGCCTCCAAGGTCAATGACACCGCTCTCCTCTCCTTTATCCAGGAACTGGATTTCCTTCTCATGCAAAAGCTGAGCAATCTTGACCTGTTGTTGTTTGACCCGGGTCTCAAGCAGGTGCACCTGGGCTCTGAGACGCGCCTGCTCCTGGAGACAGTTCTCAAGAGCCTGCAAAGTAACGTGCATGTTGTTCTGATGGGAAATAAATGCTCCTGGTAAGTTGGATAAATTAATGATTCAATTTTGTTCCCAATTCCCATTTCAGAATATTATTCCAACCAGGAAGTCATTAAAACTTCTAATACTATTAGTTATTTGAAGGATAGAAAGTCATGGTTTATGCTAATGTGCTTGAACTAAAAAATGTTATAAAATAATCTGATGATTACGCTAAGAATTTTAGAGTCACTCTCTCGTTTGACCCTCATAACTATTCCATGATGAGGGAATGGGTTCGATCCTGATGAGGAAGCTTGCTCAGGAATTCCCAGTGGGCAAGAGAAGTCCAGATTTAAATCCAGCTCAAGGTTTCTAGTCTCAATCTCTACATGACACTAAGTGCCTCTTACTAGTGAAATTATCTAGGCCTTTGAATGACCTTTTGATATTAACACATTGCGCACCAGTAGTTTTATTGCTAGCTTTACCCAGTGGCCAGGTAAGTTTCTACTGAACAAGTACAAAAAAACATTTTACGAAGATTCATACTTTAAAAAGATATTAGCTTGTAAGAACATGTAATAAATAAGTGCAAAATGCAATGGGTATTTAATTTTAAGGCGTGCCTTTAACATTTATGTAAAACACTGGGTAATATGAAAACATGAGAATGCTCGTGATCCGCCTAAAATGTTTAATATGTTTTAAAATTATAATTGAATGCTTATGATCTTAGACATATGGTCACCTTTGTTAAAAATGCTTAATTTAGACTCTCATATTTTTGAACATCTCACCCATTTACCTGTTGCTGAAAATTCTACTGGGTTCACTTTAACTTTTTGCTTACTTATCGTTTTGTCCTCAGTCACTTTAAAAAGGGATGGGAGGACCCTGAGCCTTCCAGTTAAGTCATTTATCTACTCTAAAAAGTCAAGTAACCCAAGACTATTGCCGGTGAGAGAGTTTATTAGCTTCTTTCTAAAGTGGCATCTGACTGGGCAAACCCTCCAAAGAGAAAGCAAATGTGGTGGGTGAATGGGGAAGGAGGCTTATAGAGCTGGGTCTCCTGGGAAGAGGGACTGAGGCCAGGAAGCTGCAATAAAGCTCATGAGTGCTCAATGCTGGGAGCCGTACTAAGGGGGAGTGGGGGAGGGGGGAGAACAAAAGACAAATTTTTGCCATTTTCACCTTGACTTCTCTATTTGCAGCCAATGTCATGATCTCCTGTGGTACAAGCCAATGTTTACTTCTGAGAAATTATCAATTTTAATGTGTAAGTGCTTCACACTACTTTTATATACATTGATTTCTAAAGCAGGCATTTGGTTGTAGTCCGATATATTTCCCAATTTATATTTGCATCACTTCCTGTCCCTGTCTTTATCGGCTACCTTGAATTCATTCCATAAATACGAGGCCCTACTGCGTTCCAGGCCCTCTGCTAGGCGGTGAGAACAGCACAATTAGATAGCCTCCTCGGGACAAAGGAAAGAGGTACATCGCTTTCCTATGAAGGATTATAATGTAAATACAGAAGTGTAGCCTCACAACTGAAAGTCCCATCACAAGAGAATGGAGAAGGGGAGGTAGAGACCCCCGCCCCTGCCTCCAATTTCCTGATCCAAGTCATTGACTCTCCCCGCTATTTCTCTAGGATTATTCCTTATTTGTTCTTGATTTACCCTCTTTGGTTTATCCTCTTAGCCCATTGAGTCCCACCTGTCTAAAACAATGAACAGCGAAGACTTTTGATGGTGTCTGGAATCCTTGTTGCTTTCTAATAGTGGAAAATTGTTTGTGCTCTTGTTAAATACAGTGGACTATGCAACTTAAAAATAACTGAAGGGATTACAAGGCAAGTATGTTCAATCTGTTCAATGTTTATGAGACTGGACATACAGTGTTAATAAGCTTATTTAAAACCTAGGAGTTTTCTTCCTCCCAGGACTGTGAGTAAATGAGTATTTTTACCTTTTTACTCATGAATGGAGGAAGGCATAAGTTTATTGTAATTACTTTCGAATTATCGGTCTAACTTATACCAATAGTGTTCAATAGTAGAAAGCTCAGGGTCCATATTATGGACAGTTTTAAATTCCTAATGTTAGGTAACCACCCAAATAACCCCAGTAAGTTAAAAAAGAGTTTACTGACTTGTTGTCAATACTGATTTTTTACTTCAAAACCTTTTTAAAGCACGTGGTAAGTGCCTACTATGTGGCAGGTGCTGCCACAAACCTTCGTTTCCACCCCTTAGATAAGTTCTTCAGTGTGACAACTTACTATACATTTTCTGCAAAATAAAATAACATGCAGATCAAAGCAGGCATTACAGACACAACAATAGTCTTTTAAGAGCTTACCCAGCTTGCCTTGCCCGTTACCAGAGCAGTGGTAACAAGGATGAAACTGAACATCTTCGCCATTTTCCCCATTGAAAGGACTGCAAGAACAAGAAGACTTTCATGAAGTTATTTTCTGTGAATTTTTCATGAGGGCAGGGTTAGAGTCAGACACAAGGCCATCCAGGAGGTCAGATGCAGTTCCAGGTCACCTGAGCGTCGCCAAGGAAATTCTCCTGGACTTTGCCTGGCTTCCCCCACAGAGACAGGTCCTCTCACAGTACCTTTAATAGAACTGAACCTGTTCAACGGCAAATATAAAGGAGGGACTCTGGATCTGTGGGTGGTCCGAATGTGCTGCTTGTACACTGGTGCTGAAAAGGCACAGGCTCTTGTTAACACAACACAAAAGGTCTAGATTTTTACTGAACTGCTTCCTAGTGTGTGGCCTCAAGCAATTTACTACAAGGCTTTTTATCTCTAAAACTAGAGGCCCGACGCTAAATTCGTGCGTGCGTACGGTCCCTAGGCGATCAGGGCCATCTTCGCCAGGTGCCGGAGGCCTGCTCCACCCTTTGCCGCCACCCACCCCCAGTTCCACATTTGCCATTGGGCGATCGGAGCCTGACGGCGAGGGGGAGGGGGGTGGAGGGGGGGAGGGGTGGAGGGTAGGGGGGTAGAGGGGAGAGAAGGAGGGAGCCAAGAAGTCGACTGTTCCTGCCTGCTCGCAGCCCCCGCCCCCACCATGGGTTGCTCTCTGTGTGTGGCCTGGCGCTGACCCCATCCCCCACCACCTACCCCTGATTCCCAGTTCACCATCAGGGGATGGGAGCCTGCCGGCCAGGGAAAGGGATGAGAGGTGGTCAGTGCGCCTCATAGAGACTGGTCGAGTGGTCATTCTGGTCATTCCACTGTTAGGATCAATTTGCATATTACCCTTTTATTATATAGGATGGAAATCCCAATTCCTACTTTGCAGGACTGCAGCAATTTTGATGTAAGATTTTAAGATACCCTGGCATATGATAAGTGCTAAATGAATAGTAACTCATTTTATATATGGAAGACAGCTTTTATTTTTAAAAGAAGAAGGAAAAAGTTACAACAAATAGCAGGTGATGTACATTGTTTGCCTTAATGTCTTAATGTTTAGGCAAACTACCAAGGTAATATAAAATCTTTAGGCCCTATTTGAAATTGTGGAGGAAAATTCACTTTACCATTTCTCAAGATTTTTTAAAATCAATCTTGAAATCATTAGTCTTGATGAGAAATTTTGCCCATCCTCAGAATAACTTCTGTATGCTGCCAATGGTGAGTTTTTTAAAAAATATGTTACTATTGATTTTTAGAGAGAGGGAGGAAGGGAGAGGGAGACAGAGAAATATCAATGTGATAGCAGAACATCCATCTGCTGCCTCCTGCATGCCTCCCACTGGGGATCAATCCTGCAAGTGCCCTGACCAGGAATTGAACTTGCAACCCTTTGTGCCTGGGATGACACCAACCAACTGAGCTACACCTGCCAGGGAAGTAGTGAGTTTTTATACATTTTAGAAGCTAAGGTGCCTAGAAAGACAGAAATATCTGTGTTATCTTCAAACAAATTGTAAACATATGGTTTCTGTTAAAATAAAAAAACTGGAATCAACTGACATTTGTTAGCCAATTTTTTTTCTTATAGAAGTTATGATTACTAGGTCCTTTTAATGTGTCTCTGTCTCAATTTTTTATGTAAATGGTTCCTAAACGTGGCTATCCATTAGGGTCTCTCAGGGAGCTTTTAAATAATCATGTCTAAAGGTGGCAGCCAGACCTTGGAATTTTTTAGACTACCCTCTGAGTGCAACGTTTGGCAAAGATTGGGAAGCAATCACTTAAAGACTGAATAGGCAATATATGTTTAGTCTATGTTATTAAAGTAGGTAGTTCTTATTCCTCCTGGGGCCAAACAAAATACTTACAGAATGGGAGAGGCATTGTGCACATTCAGTCACAAACAGCATGCATGACCTTCTTGGGAAGCATTGTAAAAGACAATATGAATTTTTAGAGTATGTGAAATGTGTGCATTACAGAGAGTAAGAAAGAGTCTGCTAAATCTAACTGTATAATCTTACTTCACACATGATTGCTTCTGGCTGACATTTTTATAACTGTGTACCTAGAACTATGCTATGCATTTTATAAACATCGTACTTAATCTTCAAATAACTATACAAGGCAAGTACTATTATCCTCATCAAATAAATTAATTATAGATCAGAGAGGTTAAGTCACTCCCCTAAGCTCACACAGCAGGTGTATGGAGGACCAAGCAATTGAGCTTTCCACCTTGAAGGCTTGCCCCCAACCTGTACTCTACTTGGCCTTCCTCCCTACATACATACAGCATGGGGCAAAAGTGGACTTACATTTGTGAGTACCTGAAACACAGAGTTTATTCCTGTATTATTATTTATTAACTAGAGGCCTGATGCACGAAATTTGTGCAAGGGTAGGCCTTCCTTCCCCCGGTTGCTGGCACTGGCTTTCCTCTGGTACCCGGGACCTGGGCTTCCCTCGCAGCCCCGGCTTTGTCCAGACGGTTGTCCGGAAGGACGTCCGGTCTAATTAGTATATTATGCTTTTATTATTATAGATTATTGTATTATTTTCCATACATTCTGAATATCCCTGCTGTCTACAGGGACATAGGCTGCAGCGAGGAGTAGAGGCCCTCTTACTTGGCCTTCTCCACTGAATATCACTCTCACTCCTGAACATGGCTGTGACTTATTTGCTCTTGAGCCACATGCTTCTCTAAAGGGACATTAGGCCTGCGTGGCGGGAGAGGAGACAGCTGCACTGAAGCCGAAGCAGTCCTAGGGAATGGTAGCATCCGCAAGCATTTACCGATGACCTGCTCTCCGCTCAGCACTATGCTAAACGCTGCGAGAGAATAAAACAGCTGCCTCAGCAAAGTGATGTTTTGAGGAAAAATACAGAAAATAAATATTAAAACGGAAATTAAAGACAATATAAGTTATGTAGCCATGACACCATATGTAATTAAATATAAAAACTAAACTCCCCCAGACCACCCCTTAAGAAAAAATTAATTACTTTCTCCACTGTGATCACACACTGTATTTACAGACCAATACAGCACTTATTCACTCAGTAAACATGGTACGCATGCCTGCTGTGCTCCCGGCACCGTGCCAGGTAATGGAATTCTCATTTAGTCAGCCTTTCACGTCTTTCTCCAACTGCTTCCCTTTATCCATGCTGTTTTGCTTCGAGTAAGCTTTTTGAGGGAAAAGGCCACAGCTTGCTAATTGTTGTATCCCCAGCATCTAACCTACTTTGGCAACTCAGATAAA
This sequence comes from Plecotus auritus, assembly GCF_963455305.1. NCBI lineage: Eukaryota > Metazoa > Chordata > Mammalia > Chiroptera > Vespertilionidae > Plecotus > Plecotus auritus. Next base: position 13,304,497 of record NC_137772.1, on the reverse strand, counting down.
AGTGTAGTTATTGCCTTTGCAGAAAATATTTCCCAGGAGGGAAAATCTTTTACGGAGGGCAAAATGTGATTTCCTTGCCATAAATCTGCACTCTGTTTATTCTGACATACTTCCTCCTCTACCCTTATTTTGGTCAAGGGGAAAACAATGGGATAAGTGCATTTTTGAAAGTAAGGGTTGAGGAGGAGGCAGGCACTTTTAGTTGGATCGAACTCATGAATTTATTTTTTCTTTCTCACAAAACCCTACTCCCGAGCCCCCTTGAGTCTCCTGAGTCTCTTTCTTTAGTGCCTCGTTGTTCCTTTCTTAATATATTAAATCAAACGATAAGAAATGACATATGTTTGAGCATTTTTGACCTACAAAATTGGAAGTTTCATATGATTCAAATTAATACATATTGGTTAGATGGAAAAAAAACACACACTTGAAATCATGGTAGCCTTTTGCCAGAAGGCAAAAGTTAAAAATAAAATATTTGCAGCTTATATAATGAAAGAAAACAATTTAGTAACAACCTGTTTTTATATGAATGCTGCCTCCATGTGAATACTATATAATAAAAGGGTAATATGCAAATTAACCGTCACTCTGTCACAAATATGGCGGCGCCCATAGCCACAAGATGGCGGCGCCCACTCCTCTCAGCCCTGCCAGAGTCCCCCAGTCCCGGGGGGGAGGGGGAAGGGTGGCTGCTGAGCAGTCAGTGTGAGCTGCCTGGTGGAATGCTTGCTTCGTCACCGTGGCAACGAGGCAAGTGTTCCGCGCCCGGCCATGGATGGGCCTCTGGGCCACGGAGAGCCTCTGGGCAGTGGGCGCAGAGTGGCCAGGCCCCACAGAGAGCTATGGAGCACGAATTCGTGCGCAGGACTACTAGTACATTAATATACATCAATTAAAATACATTTAAAAATTTCTAACACATAGCCAACATGTGGAATCTTATAGTTCTGCCATGAGTCAATCCTCAGGATGTCTATAGAAAAGAAACTACAGCTTTAAAAAAATGTTTTTATATCTATGTCTGAGTCTGATTCTTGCATAAGTAACAGTGTTAAAAGTGCTCTGGGAACTAGGAAACTATATAACACTAGTGGCCTGGTGCACAAAATTTGTGCACATTAAAAGGGGATTAATTGGAGGAAATAATTTAATATTGCTATTTGCCCTTTCTCTATAATAGAAGTGTCAGAGATGAAAGAAAATTAGTAAAATGTATATGAAAACCTTCCTTCTGTCAGAGTCTGGGGCACACCATGGGACCCAGAGTCAAGTCTCTGCCCACCCACACGTGCCTCAAAATTGCGTGAGACCCAGACCCAGCAGCCCCCCACTGCTCATTTGGATAGATCCAGACCTGGCTAGTCCCACCCTTGTCAAGCCCCGCTGGTCAGGGAACGTAGCTTCAGGTCCCCTGACCCAGCGCCAGGATGGGGGGCGTGGCCTGAGGTCCCCCAGCCCAGACCGGGGGCGGGGGGGGGGGGCGCGCACATGCCTTGAGGTCCCCCGTCAAGCTCCGCCAGGTGTGGGACATGGCCTGAGATCCCCTGTCAAGCCCCGCTGGGTGGGGGACATGGCCTGAGGTCCCCCGTCAAGCCCCACCAGGCGGGGGCAGGGGGGGCTGGAAGCGCAACCTCAGGTCCCCGGGCACTGCACTGGGAGGGGGGAACAGCCTCAGATCCCCTGTCAAGCCTCATCGGCAGGGGGGGTGCAGCCTCAGGTTCCCCCTGAACAGGGGGCGCAGCCTGAGTTCCCCTGACCCAGCACTGGGGATGCACCTTGAGGTCCCCTGTCAAGTCCCACTAGGCAGGGGGGCACAGCCTCAGGTCCCCTGGCTCAGTGCCAGGGTGGGGGGTGTGGCCTGAAGTCCTCTGTCAAGCCCCACCTGGTGGGGGGCGTGGCCTGAGGTCCCCCGGCCTGGCACTGGGGCAGGGGGAGCAGCCTGAGGTCCCCTAGCCCAGCACCAGGATGGGAAGTGCACTTTGAGGTTCCCTGTCAAGCCCTGCCAGCCTGAGGTCCCCTGTCAAGCCCCACGGGGGTGGGCCTCAGGTCCCTGCTGATTGCTTGTTAAGGCTCCTTATGGGAACTTGGCCTCAGCTGTGGGTGCAGCCATCTTTGTGACGGAGTGATGGTTAATTAGCATATTCCCTCTTTATTAGATAGGATATGTTCATATTGCTGTACCTTAAATTTGCTATAAAATAAAGGGCCAACAAAATGCTTTGGCAGGTCTCTGCATCTTGGTGTCCTGAAATTCCTATCTCATTGGCATTAAGATAATCACATCTGACTTTTCCCAGAGAAAGGAGGCAGCTTCTAGTCTTTAGATCCTTAGACAATCAGGCATTTCAAAGTGTCATATCCATCTCCATAGTCATTATGTTAATTTGACCACCTGTAGAATAATTCCTGAGGCTATCTGAAGTCTGCTGAAAGTCTGCAGTGCCCTCATTTCTTTCTCTCTTCCAGTTTTTTACCTTATTTCTAATTCTAACCACCTTCTACAATATTGAAGGAAAGTTTAGGTATTAAGAAACTTGCTTTGAGAATGTGGTCTCCATCATTCATCAGTGTAAACCATTATTATTCGGCAAATCTGGCTTGTGGTAAAGTTATATCAGATTATTTAGTTCTTCACTATGCAACTAGTTGCATTTCTTTTACAATATTTTTGCTTTGGGCTACTTCAAAACTTTTTTTTTCAAAACTTTTAATTATTGTAAAATAGTTTCAATTGACTATTCTTTGATGTACTGTATTATTTGGTAAACTAGTCTAAGTCTATAAAGTCTAATTTCTTCCCCACTAAAATTTTTTAAATTTAAGTTTGGAATGTAAACGTTCAACAGCTAATATTAACTTTTACAAACACAATTATAAAAGCATGTAAAATTTCAAAAAATGGTATGTTTTAAATGAGCTATTATGGAAAAAAATACAAGATAAAAGAAATTTTAAAAGAAAGGAAAGGTTATCAAAAAGAGCATATTTAATAAGTTAGCATTCACAAATGGACTGCACCCTTAATGTAAGACAGTTCAAAATTTACCCATGACATGGACTTAGAGATTGTTTATATGCTATTTTCTTCCAACTTTTTTCCTTTTAAAAAAAATAGAAAATAGCAGTATCTTTACTTATCTCAAGAATTTATACTCAATGAAAGCTTTCAAAGCCTAAATGAGTTTATCTCCAAAGATAGAAATAAGAAAAATATTTCTGAAGTTTTTACTTCTGAAGTGGAAATTATAAAATGGTCCATTGTTTCCCACTTTGTATATTGAAACTTCAAATATAATTACATCAAATTCCCATTCAATTCATCCATAATGTACTGGGAATGGGAAGGAGATAAAATTCGAAATCTCTTTTCCAAGCTGCAGAAGCAGCCTTTTCTCTCATCGGCCTGACCTGTCTCAGTAGCTGCCGGTTGTTTATTGAGTTCTGCTGAAGATCACATCTATGAAATAAATGAGCATTATTACAATTATGTCCAAAGCGAAGAGATGTTAAATACCTTGCTAAAGTGAGAACCGAGTCAGACACAGCGCAGGCTAGGTCCGGCCACTCTGCAGGATCCTTTAACTGCATCAGGATTTGTAATTTTTTCTCTATTATTTGATTAGAAATATGGACAATGTTGATTCTGGCTTTAATCCAGAAACAAATATGTGAGGAAATCAGTTTAACTGGAAGCAAAACTAAAAGAGGAGATTCAAGGACAGATCCCAATACTCTGATATTTTTCTCCTATTTGTATGATTTTTTATGAAAGATACAATAATATGTCTTCACAAAAATACATCTCTGATTTTTAACCTCTTATTATTGGGCTCATCCAGAGAAGTTTTGTAGTTTGATTAACTTCAGTAATGCTCACTTAAAGCTTAAATAAAGCCAAAGTTCAATTGAAGCTTTGCTTTATAGTGCTAATAATAATGATAAAGTTTTACCTATGAAGATATGAATTAAAACGTCATTTCAACTACAATAAAAGAGAATCTAAATTTTTCTTAGTTATAGAAATGGGGCAAGTTAATAATTGCCAAGATGAAAGGGTCAGTTTATTTGCAAAAGGATTCCCCGAATGGCAAAATTGTGAAATTTATCTGTAAGCATCAATAACCTTCTAAACGAGTTGTTCCTTTTGTTTTAAACTCCAGAGGATTTTTGAATGTGTAGGGGGTGACTTGTTAGCTCCATCGCCCTATTGCATAATAGTTCAGACTGCAAATCCTGGTTCATCGTTTTCTTTTCATTCTGATGTTACTCAAGCTGTTGTTTGCTATTTGTTCTGTGATCCCTATTTCTTAACTCAGATTCCAGTAAAATACTGAAGTGATGTTTTCTCTCTGTTCTTTGTTGTTTTCTGGACTCAAGTACTGCGGGTGGTAGGCCTTCCCATTGAACATTTTCCTGTCATTCACTCAGGAAATTTGAAATACATCCAGGAAAAGGTAATCCTGATGATTTACTGGAAAGAAAAACAGTCAGTTAGGTTGAAGTGATTTACACACTCAGGAGAAGTAGATATGATACACAAATTTCATGCATCGGGCCTCTAGTGATAAAATAAAATAAAATAATTTGAAATACAAACCTATATTTTCCTCCTTGTATCCCTTTTGTCTTTTCCCCATTCAAGCATTTAATAACTGCTCTGCTCACTTCCTCAGAGGAGGGACAGTAATAACGTAACAGTAACTAACATATGTGGCACATTTATTATGTGCCAGACATGGTATGTTTAGTAAAGAATTCAGCCACAATAGCCCTATATGCAGGTATTGCTAATACCTCCATTTCACAAATGAGGAAACTGGGTAAGAGAAGTTTAAGTAACTGGCCCAAGGTCACACAGCTAGAAAGAGGTGGCCAGGATTCAAAGTCTGGCTCAGAATCTGCACTCCTCACTATTAAAAATAGACAAATCTGTCTCTCAGGGACATTGCCTCAGAAAAAAACCTGGAAAAAGCAAATCGAAGGGCAGAATAAAGGTCAATGTTCTGGGAAGGCATGCCAGAGACAGGACTTAACTGGGGAGGATGTTTTTCCTTTAGTCCTTGGCTGTTCGGTCAAAACATGGTGGAAGACTGTCATCAGGAAAGGTCAAATTTTCGATCTTGTATGATTGCACCAAAGGTATGAGATGAGAATGAGACCAGACATCACTGGCTGAAAGAAGTAAGTTAAGCTTTTTTTTTTTTTTTTTTTTTCACGGCCTAGGAGATGGTTTGCATGGGAAAGAAACTGGAAGTAGATTGATCCTCCAGGAGGTACCAATAGATTATGCTCAGGTGGTGAGGACGCAAATGAAGGTGATGGCATTCAGGTTGTGACAGCGGGGCTGATGAAGAGAGTTTGGCATCCAGGAGGAAGAATCAATAGGACTTACCACTAAGGAAGTGTAGGATGAGGGCAAGAAATGATGTGTGATAATGCCAAGACTTTGAACTGGATAAATAAATAGTGGTCTTACTTATATGCTCTATCTTTTGTCATATAGATAAAAACTCTGGGGATTGGTTCTATTTTTAAATGTGGTCATAAAATTTGAATCATCATGTGTTTTCCAATTAGTTGGATAATATTCTAAAATGAGATAATATTTTAAGAATCTAAAAGCTGGAGAAAAAGTACACATAGAGATTGGATTTAGGTATCTGAACAAAAAAAGATTTATAACAAAGTTATTGAAAGCAGAGAAGTCATACTGAGGACTACAGTGAAAGCAGACATCTTGAGTTACCGCCCATCTTCCTTATGTGCACAGGCACATTTTAAAATGTGGTTTTACTTAACATGTGTTCTTGTTTTCTTTTTCCTCCACATATTTTTACACAATATAGCTACATTTCTTCTTCATGTGTTACGTGTAAACAATCTGTTTTCTATTAGAATTTAACATTTATTTGGTTTCAATTGTTTTGTTTTTTATGATGTGATCTTATGAGGAGATTCTTGCTTCATAAGAAAGATGTTATTATTTAGAATCATAAAATATATGCCATTCTGAAGTCCTTGCCTACACATGGCAAAAAAATACCCCAAACATTCCTTGGCAGAGCTCTTTCTATTCTTTGCAGGGGAAAAATTGAATAAGAAAATATCTTTTGCACTTTGTTAGGGAACAATTTAGAGTTATATTCCAGTAGAAAAAAAAATTCAGATAGGTGTGTCGACGGAGCACAAAAAAGTGAGAAGGCTTGATATAGAAATAAATGACAAAGATTTATTAATGTGTCTCAGGATTTGCAAATCAGAAACACTACCAGGTAACACCCAGCTTGTTCTGAAGAAAAGAGAAGAATAAAGAGTTCTTACTCTTTAAAAAGTAAATTCTTGAGAAGAATAGGTCCTGCATTCTTAGCCTCTGGATTGGTCTGAGATAGTAATCTTACCGATGTCTGATGGTCTGAATAATGTATGTCAGGTGATATGGACACATGAATGTTCTTTCCTAAGTTCTTCAGAAGGTTACCTATAGGCTATATATATATATATATATATATATATATATATATAGTCCCCCCCCCCAAAATGTATACACACTTTAATGTAAGACAGTTCAAAATTTACCCTTAGCTCCATTTTGAGAATGAAATGTATTTTAAAAAACACTGCCTTTAGAATTATCTAAACCCCTGGTTTAAACCCTCCAACTTGATATGTCCTGGGAAGCAAGCATTCCACACAGGGCTTACCATGAATAGAGAAGGTGGGGTAAAACATATAGACCCCCAAAGAAAAAATATAGGAAAAAGTATATAGTAATTACAACTCTAAAGAACTAAAACCATGTACACATTGATGAAATGCAAACGTGGATGGAATTGTCAGAATCACAGGGTTATTATTTTTTTTTTAAAGAAAAGGACAAACTGGTTATGAAGGAAAGGGCAGTTCAGACTGGTGTAAATATTAATATTGTGTGTTGAGAGTAGCAATTGGGTATTTTGGAACTTAGTAAAAAGCGAAGTAGGCAGTAATGAGAGATGTCATGGTGATTGGATATGAAGAAAACACAAGAAGGTAAGAGGAGCCGGGGAACATTACTTATGCAAGTGGATTTGATATAATTAGTTGATAGGATTATATATAGCAATTGATTTAATTATTTATAAGTATGGGCTTTTAGCAAAAGAGGTACATAAGAAAAATTATAATTAATATGCCTCTTTTTTTCAATACAAACACTAGATCAGTGTTTCTTAACTGGGGGTGATTTTGCCATCCTCTCCTCATCCGACCCCCATTCTGACAATGTCAGTAGACATTTTTGGTTGTCACAACTGGGAGGTGGGGTGCTACAAGCATCTATGGGAAGAGGCCAGGGATGCTGCTAAGCATCCTGCATTGCACAGGGCGGCTCCCACAACAAGGAGCCATCCAGCCCCAGATGACAGTTGTACCAAGATGGAGAAATGCTGGGCTAGCTTACGGCAGAGAAGTAAAGTTCATAAATTTAATTAGAAGGTCTAAGAACCAGGTCAGAGGCTTCCAAATAGTCCCTTGTTTGACATGATCAATCTCTTCTTTCATCAAGCTACCCACAAAGCTAATATAAAGAGTAAAGATAAAATTAGTTATATTCAATTGTAGGAATATTCCAAATTTCACATTCTGCTCTTAATAGACTCTGTGTTTCCACCCATCAACATGGATGATTCTCAGAAACATAATGTTGAATGACAAAGCAAGTCAAGTAAGAATATATTCAGTGTGATACCAGTTACAGAAAGTTTGAAAACAAGCAAAACTAAACAATATGTTATTTAGGGGTATATAAGTTATATGAGGAAAATTAAGAATGATAACAACAATATCATTCAGGATAGCATTTATGTCTGCAAAGAAGGAAAATGGATTTGGAGAAAAGCACAGGGGACCCTTAAATATATTGATTACATTCTAATTTTTAGAGTAGGTAGTGGGTTATCGAGTGAAGTTACTGTACTTCATAGTTTACATAAATGTCATATATTCCCTTGGGGGTATCGAAATCACATAATACAAACAATCATAAAATTCAGTTATTGAGCGTTGGCCTGAGGACTGAAGGGTCCCAGGTTCGATTCCAGTCAAGGGCACATGCCCGCACTCGGCTCCATCCCCAGTGGGGGATGTGCTGGAGGCAGCCAATCAATGATTCTCTCTCATCATTGAAGTTTCTATCTCCCTCTCCCTTCCACTCTGAAATTAATAAAAATATATTAAAATAAACTAAAATTCAGTTATTATATCAGTGCAATGGCCACTGAAGATTTTTCCTTTAAATTCTATTACCCCCTGCAGGTTAATACTAGGTACTGCAAAGAACTGTCTTTCAAAAACCAAATGAATGAACATCAAAATAAATGAAATCTGCAAGGCATTTGGGATATAAACAAATACAAAAGGCTGGGTTTCTGCTCCAGCCATGCTTAAAATCCATTTGTGGATAAAGAACATCCAGAACACATTAAGGAAATAAATGATATAGCACACAATATTATATTGTAATGGCCCCTTTGTCAGTGTCATACTTAAATAACAGAAACAAATGATATTTTACAGCATGAGAAACTGATTTAGTTTAGCATCAGAATCCAACCCCTTGACTTGATTCCTCCTGCCGCCATCTTAGGCCAGGCCTTAGTCACTTCATGCCAGTTACCACCTGTTCTCTGTCTCTCCCCTCTCCTCTGTTCCCCCTCATTTGTTCTAAACATTGCCGCTGTCTTAAAATAACTACTTCATATTAGAAGCCATTCATGTTCTCCATCTACATTTCCACCAGACCGTTGTGCCCAATTTCACCCTGTACAGAAATCCTGGAACTATCGTTATCTTTGAGGGAGTACTTTTTTTGATTTCCTAAAGCACTTACTGTTTGTATCATTTATTTGCCATTTTTACATACTGACACTAAAACTAATTCCTTTACATACGGTTTGTCTTCTAAGTTAGGTAAGTTTTTGGAAGTCTGGGATAATTTTCTAGTTTTAGGGGGTTTTCTTTCTTTTGTCCCCTGCTAAGATTTGTAATGCCCATATTTGAGTTTGAGGACCCCATTTTAATGTAAAAATTTCTCAGACTCCTCCCTCACCAAACAGACATAATAGCATTTACATTTTTCAGGTTCCATAAATTAAAAAACAACAACATAATGACGATATTGATTTCAGTAACACTTCAGAATTAATATGAATTGTTTTAATGACAATAGCTTCTACATAATTATATATACACTAGACGCCCAGTGAACGAAATTCGTGCGGAATGTGGTGGGGGGGGAGCCCCTCAGCCAGGCCTGCATCCTCTCGCAATCCAGGATCCCTCGGGGGATGTCTGGGAACGGCCCTAAACTGGCAGTCGGACATCCCTCTCGCAATCCGGGACCGCTGGCTCCTAACCACTCACCTGCCTGCCTGATCGCCCCTAACCACCTCTGCCTCGGCCCCTGTCGCTGTGGCTTCATCCGGAATGACGACCAGAAGGTCTTCGGCTGTCTAGTCTAATTAGCATATTATGCTTTTATTATTATAGATAATCATTAGGGTAGGTAGTGGATATATATATATATATACACATATACACACACACTAGTGACCCGGTGCATGAAATTTGTGCACATTTAAAGGGGATTAATTAGAAGAAATAATTTAATATTGCTATTTGCCCTTTCTCTATAATAGAAGTGTCAGAGATGAAAGAAAACTAGTAAAACGTATATGAAAACCTTCCTCCTGTCAGAGTCTGGGGCTCACCATGGGACCCAGAGTCAAGTCCCTGCCCACCCACATGCACCTCAAAATCGTGTGAGACCCAGACCCGCTCCCCCCCCCTTGGGCTAGATCCAGACCTGGCCATTCCAACGCTTGTCAAGCCCTGCAGGGCAGGGAGCATAGCTTCAGGTCCCCTGGCCCAGTGCCAGGATGGGGGGCATGGCCTGAGGTCCCCCAGCCCAGACCAGGGAGGGGGGCGGGCCTTGAGGTCCCCCATCAAGCCCCGCCAGGTGGGGGGGTGCAGCCTCAGGTCCCCCATCAAGCCCCACTGGCAGGGAGGCACAGCCTCAGGTCCCCCGTCAAGCCCTGCTGGGCGGGGGCGCGGCCTGAGTTCCCCTGACCCAGCACTGGGGGTGCACCTTGAGGTCCCCCATCAAGTCCTGCTGGGTGGGGGTCATGGCCTGAGGTCCCCTGTCAAGCCCAGCCAGGCAGGGGGCGCAACCTCAGGTCCCCTGGCCCAGTGCTGGGGCCGGGGGCGCGGCCTGAGGTCCCCTGTCAAGCCCCACCTGGTGAAGGGTGTGGCCTGATGTCCCCCGGCCTGGCGCTGGGGTAGCAGCCTGAGGTTCCCTAGCCCAGCACCAGGACGGGAAGTGCACCTTGAGGTCCCCTGTCAAGCCCTGCCAGGTGGGAGACACGGCCTGAAGTCCCATCAAGCCCCACGGGGCAGGGGAGGGTGTAGCCTCAGGTACCTGCTGATTGCTCGTTAAGCCTCCTTATGGGAACTTGGCCTCAGCTGTGGGTGCAGCCATCTTTGTGATGGAGTGATGGTCAATTAGCATATTCCCTATTTATTAGATAGAAGATATATATATCCTATCTAATAAAAGAGTAATATGCAAATTGACCGTACCTCCGCTACACCCACAAGCCATGCCCAAAAGCCATGCCCACAAGCCAATCAGGAGCAAATATGCAAATAAACCCAACCAAGATGGCTACGGGCACAGAGAGCAGGAGGGAAGCTTGGGTTTCCCCGGCAATGGAGGAAGCCAAGCTTTCCGCCTGCCCTTGCCGGCCTAGGCCTCCACTCAAGGCTACAAAGTTTCAATGATAGAAGATACATAAATTCAAACAGAAATGGTGGCAGCCACGGAGCTGGAAGAGCAGGAGGCTAGGGTTGCCCGTGGCGATGGAGGAAGCCAAGCTTCTGCAGCCCTGGCTGGCCCAGGCCTCTGCTTAAGGCCACAAAGTTTCAATTATAGAAGATACATAAATCCCAACAGAAATGGCTGCCGCCTCAGAGCAAGCAGAAGGCTTGGCTCCGCTCCAGGCTACAAAGTTTCAGTTGTAGAAGATAAATAAACCCCAGATACCAGGGCCTCCGCTTGGGTCTCCAGGGGGCGTGGCCAGACTGCAAACCACCACAGGCCCCTCGCCCAGGCCACCCCAAGCCCCAAGGGAACCCCCACCCTGATCCGGGACACCCTTCAGGGCAAACCAGCTGGCCCCCACCCGTGCACCAGGCCTCTATCCTATCTAATAAAAGAGTAATATGCAGATTGACCATCACTCCAACACACAAGATGGCTGCCCCCATGTGGTCAAAGATCCTGCCCCCATGTGGACACAAGATGGCCACCATAAGATGGCCTGCAAGGGAGGGCTGTTGTGGGTGATCAGGCCTGCAGGGAAAGGCAGTTGGGAGGGCCCCAGGCCTGCAGGGGAGAGCAGTTGGGGGGGACCAGGCCTGCAGGGGAGGACAGTTAGGGGTGACCAGGCCTGCAGGGGAGGGTAGTTAGGGGCAAACAGGCTGGCAGGGGAGCTCAGTTAGGGGTGACCAGGCCTGTTTTTTCCTTGCTGGCCATCTTGTGGTGGCCATCTTGTGTCCACATGGGGGCAGGATCTTTGACCACATGGGGATAGCCATCTTGTGTGTTGGAGTGATGGTCAATCTGCATATTACTCTTTTATTAGATAGGATAGAGGCCTGGTGCACGGGTGGGGGCCAGCTGGTTTGCCCTGAAGGGTGTCCCGGATCAGGGTGGGGGTTCCCTTGGGGTGTCAGGCGGCCTGGGCGAGGGGCCTGTGGTGGTTTGCAGGCCGGCCATGCCCCCTGGAGACCTAAGCGGAGGCCCTGGTATCTGGGGTTTATTTATCTTCTACAATTGAAACTTTGTAGCCTGGAGCAGAGTCAAGCCTTCTGCTTGCTCCGTGGCGGCAGTCATTTCTCTTGGGATTTATGTATCTTCTATAATTGAAACTTTGTGGCCTTAAGCGGAGGCCTGGGACGGCAAGGGTGTGAGGAAAGCTTGGCTTCCTCCATCGCCCGGGGCAACCCAAGCCTCCTGCTCTTTCGAGCTCCGTGGCTGTCGCCATTTCTCTTTGGTTTTATGTATCTTCTATCATTGAAACTTTGTAGCCTTGAGTGGAGGCCTAGGCCGGCAAGGGCAGGTGGAAAGCTTGGCTTCCTCCATCGCTGGGGAAACCCAAGCTTCCCTCCTGCTCTCTGTGCCCGTAGCCATCTTGGTTGGGTTTATTTGCATATTTGCTCCTGATTGGCTTGTGGGCATGGCTTGTGGGTGTAGCGGAGTGATGGTTAATTTGCATATTACTCTTTTATTAGATAGGATTATTATAGATACTAGAGGCCCAGTGCACAGATTCATGCGCCGGTGGGGTCCCTTGGCCTGGCCTGTGCCCTCATGCAATCCAGGACCTCTCAGGGGATGGTGGAGAGCCGGTTTTGGCCCAATCCCTGCAGACCAGGCCATGGGACCCCACTGGTGCACAAATCCATGCACCCAGCCACTAGTATGCATATAGGATCTTTGGCTAATCTCTTTCTGCCCTTCCCCCTCCCCCCTTCCCTCTGAGATTCATCAGTCTGTTCTATGTTTCTATGTCTGTGCATTGAGCATCTGCACCCTGGTGGTCATTGCCTGTCATAGGGTCGGCTGGTCATTTAGATTTTTATATATATACTAGAGGCCCAGTGCACAAAATTTGTGCATGGGTAGGGTCCCTAGGCCTGGCTGGCAATCAGGGCTGACCAGGGCCTTCCGGCTGCTGGCTTGGGCCTTCCTTCATTATGCGCCACCCCCTGGTTGTCAGCGCATGTCATAGAAAGTAGTCAAACTCCCGAGGGGAAAATTTGCATATTAGCCTTTTATTATATAGGATATATACACACTAGTGGCCTGGTGCACAAATTCGTGCACATTGGAAGGAAATTAATTAGGAGACATATTTTAATATCGCTATTCGTCCTTTCTCTATAAGAGGAGTGTCAACCAAACTCACAATCCACAATGACAGATGGAAACACAAGTGTGCAATTGGCACCAGTGAGAGCTTTATATGTATCGTGCATGCACGAAGTCAACTTAGCCTTTTATAGATATAGAATAAACTTGTTTAATTAGACCTGCTTTCTGATTTAGCTAAACTTTTTCCAGCCCAGTGAGGCAAAACAACTTCTCTTTCAGGTAATTGTCAGCAACACTGCAGTAAATATCAATACGAAGCATATTATTATTATAGATCATGCAGGGAGAACAAGGGTAAAATATTTAACTGCCACAGTGTTTGACTATATTCTGTGCAGTGAGAAAACCTGAAATCATTTTCAAGGTCCACCATTTCTTACTTCTTTTCAGTCAGGTCAAGTTTCTAAACTTTCTAAATCTCCATTTTCTGGCTAATGGGATTCCAGCAAGTCTCCTATCTACCTACTCCAGGACTTCTGTGAGGATCAAATAAGATGAGGCACGTGAAACGCTTCACAGACATTTGGTTAAAGTGTGAAATGTTTGCACTTGTCTATAAAGCAAGTCATGCTCCTGGGCTGAAGAAACTGCAAGCAGGCTAGTCGTCACTAGGGAGAGGAAGCCATACGTTGCTACGTGACATCATTACCCAGTGCCCACAGCCACCGTTTCTGGGCTGGGCTGGGCTGTGGGCCGCATTTTGTGCCATGGCAGCATCAGTTGCGATTTGGTGGGCTGTCGCTCTGGGGTGGTAGCGGGGCCTGTGTCCCACTTGGGGGAAGCCGAGTGTTGCTTTGTTGGCGCCAGGTCCACGCTGCTGTTTCTCTGTAAATGGCCAGTGCATGTCACAGCAGCTCCGGCGTTGAGCGTCTGCCCCCTGGTGGTCAGTGCGCATCATAGCAACCAGTTGGATGGGTGGAGGGACACTTAGCATATTAGCTTTTTATATATATAGATAGATATGAGGGGGACCAAAGGTTTGCCTCCTCAAAATATGCCTTTTAGGATTTTGATTTTAGGCTGGTTATTAAGAAAACAAAACTCGGAAAGAAACTTTGACCCTCCCCCTTATGTGCTTAAAGGAATTTAAATAGAAAAACCTGCTTAAAGCATAATACCATAGACTAAATGTGCCAGGCCCTGAGAAATCTAGCAAAGCCTGTTTGTTGAACTTCCTTCTGTGTACCTTTGTTTCTGGGTGGCCCAGCAAGCATTTGTTTATTACATATTTGCTATTTCTATCCACCTCTAAACTGCTTGTTTTCCCTTTAAAATCCCAGATCCCAGCCGCCCTCTCATTTGTCCAGAAAGGCATATGTCTCAACTGCCAGTGCCTCCTTGGGTCTCATATTCTTATGGCACCCCCGGCATGTATATCTGTAATACAGTTTGGACATTTTTCTCCTGTTAATCTATTTGATTATTATTAGCTCAGCCAGAACAACTTAGAAGGTAGGAAGAAAAAATACTTTTTGCACCGCCATATAAAACAAAATGATAATGATGATGATACTGATAGCTAATATTTTGAAATCTTATACGGTAGTACTTTTTCCTATGCATTTTCTTCTTTAATCCAAAAATCCCTCCAAGGATTCAGTAGTCCTTGGTTTAAACCTGGACTCTACCACTTGGCGCCAAGAGCTTTGGTGATTTATTCAACCTGTTGTTTGTAAAATGAAATGAATGCAGAATCAATCCCTTCAGGGTAGTTGTGAGAATTAATATAATCACAATAGGAGAGATGCTTAACTCTGTGCCTTGTACAAAACAGACACTACGCAAAGAGGCTCTGAGAGGGTAATGTGCCCGAGACCTTGGCGCTGAGTATGGAATTCAAAGGGGCGAGGGCGCGCGGGATTGCAACCAGCACCTACTGGTTAGCTGCTCTATGCTCTGTGCACTGTTTTCCTACAAAACAGAATTTGTTGACATCACACCCTGTTCCATCGTTCAGTAAAATATGAGCTCTCCACGGGCAACGTTTTTGTTACCTAAGTCATCAGCCCACAAAGTACTAAAACATGTATGACAAGAAGAAGCGCCAGACCAGTGCACTGAGGCTGAGCCTGGATACATTGCAAATTGCAGCAGGCTGGAAGAGCGGCCGCGCCTGAATTATGCATTGAGACCAGTTCTGGTGACCGGTTTTGTGAACAGCTTCTGTTGGTCATGGAGAGCAATTTGTTGTTGGAACCCAGATGCCCATTCGTTTTTCCTTCCTTATTTTGCTTAAAACAAGCAAACAAGCAAGCAGAATTATAAACTGCCTAAAAACAGAATGCCCTTGCACTCCAGGAAAATTGACCCATTCTAACTTTCCAGGTAGGCACACTTGAAAACCTTACATATCCCTTTGTCGCATGTTTTTGTTTTACGAGAGAACTGTCAATTTACTAACCTTAAAAAAGCTGCTGCTCAGAGAAGAGCGTAAAGTAAAAGAGAATTCAGAATGCAGGTTTAGAGAAAATTTCTCAATATTAAATTCTGATGTAAATCATCTGTTCCTTCTGAAAACAAAAAAGTAGGCCATTTATCCAAGGTGGCATTAATTATTAATATTTATGATCTCCCACAAACTATATATATATATGGCTTATGGATTTTTCTCCTCACGTGTAAACCTAAAACTAGATTGTAAAGACCCTTTTGTTCCCATCCCTTCGTGACCGGGAAGTGGGTGGACAGGGAATCCAAGAGCGACCGCGGACTTGGGTCAGTTCTCCTCCCTCCGGCACCATCCGGAGTGACACCCCCACGGAAAGCGAGAAGGCGGCTCCGCTCTTTTTCCAGCTGCCAAGGGTGGTCAACCCACTTCCGCACAGGCCTCGAGTCCCCAGTTTCGCGAGCCGCCGCGGGAAGCGCACAGCGTGCTGGGATTTGTATGCCTCTCCCTTATGGCGGAAGGGCGGACACGCCTAACCCGGGTCCAGTGGCATTCTGGGATATGTAGTCTCTGGTTGTTCGTTGGTGTAATCGGCACCGGCCCACTGAGGATCCTGAGGTGATACCCGAGACTCCGGCCGGTCACATGACTGCAGTCTAGCGCGGTGAGCGCACTGCGGCCCCGCCCCGGCTAGAGGTCGCAGCGCGCGGCCGTTGCCGCGGAGACGGCGCACGTCGCACAGCGCGTAGCCCCCTCTGCAGTCCCCCCGCCCCTCTTCTCCCACCACAATGAGATCCTAAGATGGCGGTGGCTGCGGCGGTTGGCGCCGCCTGGCTCAGCTAGGGAAGGCGGCCATTGGGCCCGCGGCAGCCCGGGAACTGTGGGCTCTCCCTGCTGCGGTCTCCAGGGGAGGACCGCGGTCGGTGGCGGGTCGAGGGGGCTGACCGTTACTCCGCCCTCGGCTGGAGCGGCCGCTCGGTTTCCAGGTAATACCTGCGCGTCCCTAGCCCTTGGCAACCGAGGCAGCGCGGCGCCGGGGGCGGGAGAGCAACGGCTCTGGACACTTGACCCCCCGGGCCTGGCCTCGGGCCACGCCTCGATGGGCTCCTGGGTCTTCGCGCTGCCTGCTCCGGTCCCCCAGGCAGACAGCCCGCCCCCTGGTCCGGACCGGCCGGCGCCATCTCCGGGTGAGCGTCTGGGACGCGTTAGGGACCGCTGAGCCCCCTGCTCGCCTCTCCGCCCCTCCTTTTCCGCCCAGGGGAGGAGGCCGCCCGCGTCCCGGCCGCCTCGGGAATGTCCCTCGAGTGCGGGAAGCGGAGACGGGGTAGCGGTTTGGTTGTCAGAGGCAGGGTGGGATCTAGTTCTCGACGGCCAGGGGCCTCGGTGGCCATAGTCTCGGTCCTTGTGCTTCCTCCCTCCCTCCCTCCCCCAAATTCCATTCTGTGGGGCTCTTCACCCAGAATTTGGGGTGAGGAGCGACGCGGCTTTCGGGTCGGGCTGTGAGCCGCGGGGATTTCTGCTGTCCGGGGTGTTGGTGGAGCAGAAGGGCCGCGGGAGGCGTCTCGGACCCTGGCGGGCGGAGAGGCGCCTTGTTGCGAGGGGAATGCTGACCCGCGCCCCCCGCCACGCCGTCGCTCCCCGCCCCGGTCCCTCGGCAGGTCCAGGTCGCGTGGGCCTCGGACGGGGAAACTGCAGGCCCGAGGCGATGCGGGAAACGTCGCCTGCTTTGCAGACCCTGTGCTGGGGAGGCGGGGCCTCCAAACTTTCCATCCCCGCGGCCCACTCGGGAGCTCGCCTTTCTGAAAAACAACAACAACAACACACACATACACACCCCGCAACACTGTTGTGTGTGTGTCCTCTGCCCTCCGGGTGACGGGTCGTGTTTTGGCGCCGGGAGAAGCGGGCTTTCTGGGCGCCCCCAGCACCCCCGCCCCGTCCCCGCTTCCCAGACCCGCCCCCTGGTCGCTTCTGGTTACGGGGGTGGGTGAAGCTCAGGGCGCACCTGCCGCCTGCCTTCCCTCTCACCTGCCGGCGCATACGCATACGGGGTTTCTGAACGGGAGGTAAACTTGTGTTTTTGTAACAACAGTTATTTCTCTGTAAGAATGTAGGTAGCTTTTAAACCCCTCCGACCCCCCCCCACCCCGGATAGACAAAGTTCTGGAATAGTTTGAGTGATTGGAAGTTCACATGGGTCTGTCTTCCCATGATAATTAGGACGAACCACTTTTCTCTGGACTCCAGAGTCGATGTCAAGGTCTGACATTAATGTGTGGTGGGAATCGTACAAGTTTGGAGGATTTAAGCATTTGTGTGTATCGCATTGTTTCCCAAAAGGATTAAAGTAACTTGAGTTTAAAATATTATTGGTAAATTGGATTTTTTCTTTCTGGTTGATCTTCTAAACATATTTTAGGTCTAAACAACATAGTGCTTGTTATTCTGTACTTCCTAGTGTAAAGAATTTACTAAAGTCTTTTTTTTTTTTTTTTTTTTTTTTTTTACTCAAAAGCAGACAACAGCTTTGAAGTGTGAAGCAAGAAAGAGCTATTTCTGAGCTGCAAAGACTAGTTTCCAAACAGGTAATTTGACATCATCAGATATGTTACTGTCCCTCGTATTATAGTTGAAGAAGACTTTATGATGAAGACTGCAGTCAAAACACCGTGCGAGGTGGAGGCCCTCTCTGCTTAATGATACACACCGTCCTGGTTTGCTGCCCTGTTTGCCTGCTTTTTGGAATGCCACTTCTTCAAAATAGACTCGCCCCGGCCGTGGTATTTTGTGGAAGAGCCACACTCAAGGGGCCAAAGAGCCGCAGTTTGCCGACCGTTGTCCTATAGCAACTGTTTGGATAGCCAAATCCATTTATTCTTAAGTAATCTTGTACAACTTCTCTATTAATTGCTCTTATTTTTTTATTCACAAACAATTTTGGGGGTTTGTTATACATACTATTGACTAGAGGTTATTTTTTTTTTAACTGTCTAAAATTACCTTAAACATTAGTTTCTATGCATAGAGTATTATTAAATCCTGGCTATGTGAAGATACTCTCTGACCAGCAGAAAAAAGCCAGTGTACTAGTAAGTTCATTGAGGGAAAGTTTGCTAAGGACAATTTAGAAATTAAATGACTGAAGGATGAGGAGTAGAAGAAATTTTTGTTAAAAATGTTTTAGAAATAATCTCTTTTTAAAAAAAAATCTCAGTCTGAATTCTGAAAATTTTAAGGCAGGCCATTTTCTAAATTTATTTAATATGTTTTTGCTTTCTAGGAAAGCAGACAGATCTTCAGCTTCCTTATGAAATAAGCTGACCCTCATGATAAAATACAGATTGACAGTGGATTTATATCTTAATAGGGGCCTGGTGCATGAAATTTGTGCACCGGTAGGGCCCCTAGGCCTGGCTGGCGATCAGGGCGACCGGTGGGGCGCTTTGGGGGCCCCCACTGGCATTGGCCTTGGCTAGCCTGGTGCTGCCCGCTTGCTGGTCCCGCTGCTGCTGATCGCCTCCCTATGGCACCCTCCTTGGCTGGCCTGGGGCCTGCAGGCTGAGGGCAGCTCCTGCATTGAGCGTCTGCCCCCTGTTGGTCAGTGTGTGCCATAGTGACTGGTTGTTCCCCCGTTATTATATAGGACTAGAGGCCCGGGGCACGAAACTCATGCATGGTGGGGGGGGGTGTCCCTCAGCCCAGCCTGTCCCCTCTCATAGTCTGGGAGCCCTCGGGGGTGTCCAACTGATGGCTTAGGCCCTCTCCCCGAGCCGCAGTCTGGCCTCCCACTGTGGGAGGCAACCGGGCTAATCAGGGGAAGGCGCCACCCCATCACCCCTCTGTGGCTGCCACTGCTGGCTGCCACAGCCCCCAAGGTGTTTTCATCAACACGGACTCCAGTTCCTTCACCACAAAAAAATGACAACTTTCTTTAGGCATTTTCAAGATGTCTCATAGGATATGACATTTCTTTTTTATTTATCATCACATGAGGATATTTTCCCATTGATTTTTAGAGAGCGTGGAAGAGAGAGGGAAAGACAGAAACATCAATGTGAGAGGGACACTTCGATTGGTTGCCTCCTGCATGAACCCTGACTTGGGCCCTGGCCAGGGAGGAGCCCGCAACCTAGGTACATGCCCTTGATCAAAATTGAACCCGGCCACAGGGCCAGGGCTGAGGGCTGGGCCCCCTGCATGTTTGTGTCTCCGCTGCTCCGGCCCCAGCAGCCTAGCGCTGCGGGGCTGGGGGCCGGCCCCCCTGTGTGTTGTTCTCTCCGGCTCCGGGTCCTGGCACGGGCCGCTCTGTCTGTTGTTCTCTCAGGCTCTGGACCCACGCCAGGCCCCTCCTCCTGAGCTGGTCGTGACAGTTAAGGTGTCCCAGCCTAATTTGCATATTACCTCTTTATTTCTATATATATATGATTATAATTCTCAGTAGTATTTTCTTTTTTTAATTGTCAGACTATAACAGAATAGGACAAGAAAAATGGAATTCTGGGGAAAGGTCAAAAGTGAGTGTGTGCATTAGAGTTCTTAACACTAAAGTACATAGTAGGAGTTTGGTAAAATAAAAAGAATTGTAAAATGAGTTATAAAGTAAAATAATTTTCCTTTTAACATGGTAGGGAAGATGGATAAGATGAAACAAAAACCTAGGATCATTGGGCTAACTCACATTAGAAGAACTTGTTTTTCTCAATAGGGGTTTGGCCACCTGAAGGAGACAAGTAAATTGAGACCTGGGGGAAAATATAAAAGGTTTGGAATTCTCACATGGGAATTCAATGAGAAGCCATTATGGATACATAGCAATATATTCATCTTACAAATTTAATTGAGTGCCTACAGGTGGTACTTAATGACTGAAAAGTACTTGAGATATGGCAGTGAGCAAAAGAGACCAGGTGCCTTACCTCATGGAGTATTACATTTTGAAAATGTATGTGTGTGCGTGTGTGTGGTATACTGTAGTAATGGACAAAGGCAGTGTCATTTTATAACTGTTCCCCACTGACAGGTGGAGAGTAGAAGCGGAGAAAAACCATTAAATGAATTGACAGAATAGGCAAATAGGTGAGGAAGTTAAGGATGCTAACAAGGCATTTTTGGAATGCCTTTCCTTCACAGAATGATTCCTTGAAAAAATTACCAAATGACCTTCATTTTTTCAAACCCTTCCCATTAATAAACAGATGACAATTATGGAATTGACCCTCACCACCCTGTTGAAATTTCTCTTAACAAAGGTTATCGTTAGTAATCTTGTTGCTAAGTCCAAGTGGATATTTCTCAGTACTTTTCTTACGTGACAAAAATAACATCTAGCATTCTTATACCCCGACTTTATACACTTTTCTCCATTTCTAGTACACTGGTTTCCCTTCAGTCTGTTTGTACCTTCACAATGTTCTTTTTCTCTTTAAATATCAGTGTTCTTCAGTCTTTTCTCTTACTCTTCATCTTTCCCTGAGCCTTTTGTTTCATTTTAAGTACTTTTATGAATGTGTGACTTGCAAATTTCTCTCCAGTCTAGATTTCACTTCTGAGAGATACGTATTTGTTCACTAGACAAATTTAATTTGGTATACCGTAGGTATCTCAAACTCAACATTTTTTCTCAACCAAAACCTGTTCCTTTTCAAGTCACTTTGAATGTATCATCGTATACCCAGTTGCTCAAGCTACAGGTTGTTCTAGGGGTCATCCTTGTATTCTTTCCTCACTGCCTCATCTCCATATAATACGTAGTCACCAATTCCTGTTGATTCTGCCTTGGAAATCTTGCTTGTATTGGCTCCTCTTCTCTACATACCTACTGTTTTGATTATTGGAAGTCTTTCTATATAAATAATAGTTTATAATAATAAACTATATAAATAATAGTTTATATTAATGTGTCTACAGAATAAAATTTAGAAGGCAGAGATCCTATATTTTTAATGGTGACTCTGAGATGATTAGAATGGTTGGCATGAAGAAGAAATAACTTGCCTTTATTTTGCACTTTTTATGGGGTGGGTTTTTATAATGTTAAGAGAATTAGTCCATTTGCTTTTCAGTTTTAATTTTTTAAATATTTAATGATCATTTTTTAAAAAATGTATTTTTATTGATTTCAGAGAGGAAGGGAGAGGGAGAGAGAGAAACATCAATGATGAGAGAGAATCATTGATTGGCTGCCTCCTGCACGCCCCACACTGGGGATGGAGCCTGCAACCCAGGCATGTGCCCTGACCGGGAATCGAACCCTGACTGGGAATCGAACCCTGACAGGGATTCGAATCTTGACTGGTTCATAGGTCGACTCACCCACTAGGCATGTGCCTTTTAAATACATTTGGTATTATGTTATTACATATTCTACCTCATTGTATTGTTAATCACAATATAACAGTAGACAAAGTTGTTTATTTTGTAAACTTAATAGACTTTATTTAGGAAGTGGTTTTCTTAGAAAGATTTAAAAATATTTGATCCATTTTCCCCAAACTAATTTTAATGTGTTCAAATTGTTTTAGAACCTTATTTTAATAGTCTTCGGTTATTAGCCTAAAAATAGATTGTTAATAAATTTATAAATTTATCTTTTTTTTAAAAAATATATTTTATTGATATTTTACAGAGAGAGGAAGGGAGAGGGATAGAGAGCTAGAAACATCGATGAGAGAGAAACATCGATCAGCTGCCTCCTGCACACCTCCCACTGGGGATGTGCCCGCAACCAAGGTACATGCCCTTGACCGGAATCGAACCCGGGACCCTTCAGTCCGCAGGCCGACGCTCTATCCACTGAGCCAAACCGGTTTCGGCTATAAATTTATCTTAAAGGGTTTATTACTCTATTGATAGAAAGCATAACATACTCTAATTTTAAGAAAAAGTTATGTGAGAATTTTTACTTACCTTTAATAATTTTCCAATCTAATTTACATTTTAATACAATTTACTTTTAGTACTTTTAAATATACCACCTGTATTGCATATGTATTTTTAAGCTATTTAATATTGCAAATATGATCAATGGTTCATCATTGATTTTTCTGTCTCCCTCTCTCTGAAATCAATAAAAATATTTAAAAAATATTAAAAATCATATCAGTACATCTAGAATATAGTAGTTGCCAAATGTTTAGTTTAAATGAGTCATTTCAGCTTACTGGACATATCTCTCTATGGGTATCAATTATTGCAAAAAATGTGTAAGACAGAGAAAAGAGGAAATAAACTTCATGTTCCTATCCCTCTAACCAATAATTGATTGCATGCAAGCATTTTTTTTTTTTAAATATATTTTATTGATTTTTTACAGAGAGGAAGGAAGAGGGATAGAGAGAAACATCGATGAGAGAGAAACATCGATCAGCTGCCTCTTGCACACCCCCTACTGGGGATGTGCCCGCAGCCAAGTTACGTGCCCTTGACCGGAATCGAACCTGGGACCTTTCAGTCCACAGGCTGACGCTCTATCCACTGAGCCAAACCGGTTTTGGCTGCATGCAAGCATTTTATTGTATTTTCTTAAGATCTGTATACAATTTTGCATATTGCTTCTTACCTCTTTTACACTATACTAGAGGCCCGATGCATGAAATTCGTGCAAGAGTAGGTCTTCCTTCCCCCCATTGCTGGCACTGGCTTCCCTCTGGCACCTGGAACCCGGGTTTTCCTTGCAGCCCCAGTTTCGTCCAGAAGGTCGTCCGGTCTAATTAGCATATTATTGCTTTTATTATTATAGATGATGATATATTATAAACACAGGCACTATTATTTAGCTTTCATAATTACATGTTTTGAAGGGTACTCTTCCCTAATAGCATTCAGTCTATCGTTTGATATTTAGTTTGTTTTCAATTTATTACAATTTTAGCACAATAAACAACTTCCTTTATTATAGTCCCCTCCTCCTCAACTGTGCCCCCACCACCACTCCATATTTTTTTATATTAGCTATGGAGAGGTAGAATTACTAGATCAAAACAATTTTAGTTCTTGATACAGTATTGCCAAAATGCTTTCTGGAAAGCTTATACCTGTTTAGGTTCTCACCATAGTGACTGAGTGTCTGGTTTCCCTTTGCTGTCATTAGGATTTAGTAATAGATGTAATTGAGCAAATTTAATAATCTCTTATTTTGATTTTCAGCTGGATTGTATTCATATCTTTATCATTTTATGTTTATGATTTTTTTGTAATTTGCGTGATCAGGTTATTTGGATGGGGAGGTTTTTTTTTTAAAAAAACTTCATATAGTAAAGGTATTAACTGTATACTTCATATTTATTTCAGTGGTTTTTTCCAATTTATCATTTACTGTTTATTCTCAGCATACTTAGGATTTACTTTTATGTGAATAAAATCTGTTGAACTTTTTTTTGTTTGCATCCCAAATTAGTAATATCTCTCTTTTTAAAAGTTCTATTTTGTATGTTGTTTGATTTTTAAAACTTACTTACTTTTAATCTACTTACTATCTTGGTGTTGTATAAGGCAGCCTTTTTCAATTGGAGAGAATTAAACTCTAATGCTCTGAGCCCTCCATTGTTTACTGTGAATTAATTCCTCTCTGTTTCTGGACTGGTACTGGGTATGCACCATCCTTGGAAGAATTGAGAAAACAGTCACTTAGGTCATTTTTCTGAGTTCTGTATCTGAGATGAAGAATTCTAATTAAAGAAAGCCTGTTAAAGCTCTAAATAAATCTCTTTCAAAATTAGTTAGCAAATTGTCTCATCAACTGAATAATCCTGCATCATAGACTTCTTGTGAGGATTAAATGATAAAATGCATATAAAATTGTATAGTGCTTGGCTTACAGATAGTAAATACCAAGATATAGATATTAGCTATAATTTTTCTCATTTTTTTCTAATTAGGTATATTTGAGGATTTTCTTTTTTGGGTCGGTACTAATTTACCCATATGGGCATTCAATGTGGTTGAATTATCTTGGAGCTAGTTTTCTATTTTCCTGACTTCTACTGCTATTCTTTTTATTTTTCATACAGTAATTTTTTTCCTGACTTGTTTATTCTTACCTGTTCTATTAAATTCCAAGAAGAATTACAGTGAGGTTTTTGTTGGAATTTTATTAAGCCTGTACATTTAGAAAAAAAAACGGTGTGTTTGTAGTATTTGACTTCCTACCAGAGAAGAGAGTTTGTTTTTCTCCTTATAAAATTTTATGTTCTATTGTTTTATAGGGTTTAGTAGTGCTTCTCCACAGAGGGCAAATAATATTATTCCTACATATTTTTTTTGTCACTACAGACAGTCCTCGGGTTACGTCGGACTCGACGTGCATCGTTTCTTGGTTACGTCGCCATCTCCCATTTATTTATTAAAAAAAAGGTTCCGTCATTTTGATGTATGTACATATGTGCTTGATGTTTTTTATTATTTATTTACCACAAGTAAAGGTCAGGAATTGTTATCTTTCTTTTAAATTTTTTTACTGTTTCACTTCATTACTGCTGTGTCTGTGCTCCATGTGAGTGACGTAGGTACTTACGCAGGTGGGCTCCGACTTACCTGCAAAAATCACATTACGTCGCACCGTAGGAACGGATCTCTGACGTAACCTGAGGACCTACTGTATTATAAGTGGCATCACTTTTCCCCAGTGTATTTTCTGAAAGGTTATTGGTGATTATTTGAAGTTGTCTAGGTTTTTTAATGCATATATATATATATTAAAATATGTTTATATTGATTCTAGAGAGAAAGGAAGGGAGAAGGGGAGAGAGAGAGGCACATCTATCCAAGAGAGAAACATCAGTTGGCTACCTCCTGCACATCCCCCACTGGGAATCGAGCCTGCAACCTTGGGCATGTGCCCTGACCAGGAATGGAACCAGTGACCTTTATTTTTTATTGTTAATTCTCATGGAAGGACATTTTTCCATTGATTTTCAGAGAGAATGGAAGGGAGGGGGAGAGACAGAGACAGAAACATTGATGTGAGAAAGACATCAGTTGGTTGCCTTCAGCACGTGCCCCGACCGGGGTCAGGGATTGAGTCTGCAACCGAGGTACATGCCCTTGACCGGGATAGAACCCAGAACCCTTCAGTCTGCAGGTCGAGGCTCTATTCACTGAGCAAAACCAGCGACCTTTGGTGCATGGGACAATACTCAACCGACTGAGCCACACTGGCCAGGGCTTAATGCATATTCTTTAAAAATACCACCTTCTCTCTTTTCAACATTAATATTTGTTCCTTATTTTTCTGTATTTTTTTTTTAGACTTCTGAAACAGTGCTAAATAACTGATAATGTGGCATTCTTGATTTGGTCTTTAGGGATGTCCTTCAGGTTTTATTTTAAAATTATTGGCCATTGGTTTAAAATGTAATTTTTTCAACTCCAGAAGTTTATTAAAGTAACATGTTCATTGAAAAAAAACACTATAAGAATAAATATAGCTATAAGGAACTGTCAATATATTTGTACTTTTAAGATTTTTCTTTTTAAATTTGTAGTGCTGAATTTTATCACATCACTTTTTATTTTGAGATGAAAAAACTTAATCTGCTCTGTAATCAGTTAACACATATTCTGATAGATATCCTAGCATTAAAACATCCAGGGGATCAATCCTACTTTGTCATGGATGATAGTCCTTTTAATATTGTGTTCTAGTGATGAATGGGATAAGTTAGGATCTTAGAATTAAAGCACCTCGTATTTGTATTCATCTTTGACATTTTTAACTGCATCACCTTGGCAAAATTATCTAACTCCTTTTAATGTTAGTGTTATTGTTTATAAATGAGAAACCTATTACAACCCTGATGTCTAATGGCCTTTCGTGCCCTTTGGATTATAAAGTTGTCTCACCCTCTCCTTCACTCAGCCTCTCTCCAACCAGCACAGTTCCATCCAGGGGAAATTCAGTTCTCCACAGGATATGTAGAAATCTTATTTTCTCTTAAATATCTCTGCTCTTAAACCTTTGCTTGCTTCTCCCATTGCTGCTACTGTTTCTCATCTGTGACTCGGGCATGAAATTCACTGCCTTCCTTGATTTTTACAAAATTCCTAGAAATACAATTTAAAAGGCAAAATATTTTTAAAGTAATTTAAGCCACTGTATTCTTTGCTTTTATAGGCCATCCATCTAGTCCTGCTTCTTCCTGCCTTCTCATCTTGCTTACCATTACTTTCCTTTCTGTTATAACCAAGCCTTCCTCAGTGTTTCATACAGAGCAGTTCTGCCCTCTGAATCTTTGACATAAAGCAAATGCCCTGGTCTCTGGAGAGTATTAGTTTCTTTTCTAAGAGCACTTTTGGTTTTAGTTATTAATAACTTTTTCCTACCACATTATCTTTTAGGACTTTGTTGAATAAATTAAATGAAGTAACCTTAAAGTTTACAGGCAAGTCTACATAGTGAATATTCAGAGGTTTTCCTTCCCTGCACCCGCCCCATCACTCCAACTACTTAACTCATATTAATCATACTATGTCTAAATCAATGTGTTTGTGATACGTGGTTTTCAGTGCCTGCCTCTTTTAATTTTGTAAAATCAACTTTTCCGAGATTCTTTTATATTGCTAAGTTTCATGGAGTGATTTAAATATTAGAGTATGTTTTTACGTGTTAAAAAGGTTTTTACTTGTTTTATAGGAAATTAATTGTTAAAGCCAGAATGGCCGCAGGAGGAGGTCCTTTTGAAGAAGGCATGAATGATCAGGATTTACCAAACTGGAGCAATGAGAATGTTGATGACAGACTCAACAATATGGTATGATTATCTTATTGATGGTGTGTTATTGACTACTGATACTAAAATGCAGCTTTCCCTTGATTTAGCTAAATCACACTCACTGAAACTATCTGTAAAGTAGACACATGTTTTCTAGCTGGCCAAGATATTAAGTGATGCTGGGCTATTTGTTACATTAGTGAAGACATTTTTGTTTGCAGGTAACAGATACCAACCTTAGTTAGCTTAAGCCAAAAAAGAGGTTTCTTTAATAAGGATATATAGCTGTTTTATGGAAAATAGTTTAAAGGAATAAAGTTGGGTTTTAAGAAGGGACTAGAAAAAGGAACTAGAAAGTTTTCAAGAATTACTTTTTTGCTACTTTCATTCTTTTGAGTGCCTCTGTTTAACACAACTTTTTCTTCACAGCCCAGCTTTCTCTCTCCTCTGCTCCACATGGTGCACTTTGGCTGGCCTTTGATTCTAAAGTTTTCAGTTATAGCTGCAATTAAATACTGATTAGTTATTTTTTTCACTGACTAGTGAAATTTTAAAGTATGAATGTCCCAATTTAGATTAGATATGCATCTTTTTTTCCAGTTATCTATGGCAGGATGGGATGGGGTAGATAGAATAAGAGGTTGGCAGGAACACCAACACATGGATTGGGGTGGAGGGACAGTTTGTAGAGAAGGAAGTTTTGTTATAAATGAGGAAAATATCCCAAAGGTTTTATTATTGTAAAACTAAAGGATTCTTCTAATCTGGATATGGTGGGAATTTATAGACTTTCTGTTGAATGAGTAGGTTAGTAAGTAAAAATGTTTTCTAGTGAAAACATTAAGCATTTTTTGTTATCAAATCTTAGGTAATAAGAACACTATTTTTTATAAAAATAGTAAGTTATGTTTATTGCTCACTATATACTAGGCACTGTGTTAGATTTTTTCTGTATGTTATTTTTAATTGTGTTTTAAAAGTGACACTATTTTAGAGATTAGGCAGCTATGACTATGGGAAGTTAAATTGCTTAGGGTCATGCAATGGAGCATTTCTTCAGAAAACAGTAATTACTTTAGAACCCAGGTTGATTCCAGATCTGCCTTCTTATCATTCATACTAACTTTAAAGGAGGCCAGTAAAGGTATCTATAAATTCATTTCCCTATTCAATATATGTGTGTGTGTGTGTGTGTGTGTGTGTGTGTGTGTGTGTGTATATATATATGCCTAAGCGACTATTATGACTGGTCACTATGATGCACACTGACCACCAGGGGGCAGACGCTCAATGCAGGTGCTACCACCTGGTGGTCAGTGCACTCCCACAGCCAACCTCCCCTGGCCGGCCAACCTCCTTGGTCCCTCCACCTGACCAGCCCCGATTGGGACTGGGTGAGACAGCCCGATCACTGGCCAGGCCGAGGGACCCATCCCAAGCACGAATTTGTGCACTGGGTCTCTAGTTCATAAATAATAAAGAACCATTTATAAAAATGCTTTTGAAAATATTCAGACTGACCCTAGGGTTGGAGTTTGGGGATTTTTTTTTTTTTTTTGGTACTGATCTAAAACTGATGGTTTAGTAATCCTCCTATATAATAAAAGGCTAATATGCAAATTGTCCCTGCGACTGGGAGTTTGACCAGGAGTTTGACCAGGGGGTGGGGCCAGCTGGCCAACAGCCCACGGCCCCTTCCCCTGGCCAGCCCCACCCCGATCAGCCACCCTACCCCGATCAGGGGCGAGGCTGACTGGCCAAACACCTGGAGTCCCTCCCTCATCCAGCCCTGCCCCCGATTGGCCCAGATTGGGGTGGGTTGGCCAGACCCCACCCATGCACAAATTCGTGCACCAGGCCTTTAGTAGTAAATAATTGTCTCTAAGAGTACATGTTGATGTGAAAGTCTTTTGTCATTTTTAAGGCTGACCAAAATTTTTTAAGCATAAGTTATTTTCCTGGTTGGATAGAGGCCCTATTAACCCTTGCCTTTATTTTTTTTAAAGGATTGGGGTGGCCAACAGAAGAAGGCAAATAGATCATCGGAAAAGAATAAGAAAAAGTTTGGTGTAGAAAGTGATAAGAGGGTAACTAATGATATTTCTCCGGAGTCGTCACCAGGAGTTGGGAGACGAAGGACAAAGACTCCACACACATTTCCACATAGTAGATATGTGACTCAGATGTCTGTTCCAGAGCAGGCAGAATTGGAGAAACTTAAACAGCGGATAAACTTCGGGGATTTAGATCAGGTTAGTGAATTATTTTAAAAATAAGTTATGACTAAGGGAAATATTTGAGATGGCTTAAATAATTTCTTTTAAGTAAAATATTGAGCTTTTTATTTTTTCTTAGTTTCTGTGCATAGAAAGAATTTTAATCAGTGATAATGTAGGTTCTTGGAAGGGCAACAAGGTCTTATTTCTAAATTTGCTAAAGACGTCTTTACTTTGTTACTATACCTTATTACTAAAATTATTTCATTATGAAACTAAATTTTGTATGTTAGTACTGGATAAGATTGCTATTAAGGAAAAAGGAAAATCCATATTAGAATATTTATTATTGGCTCAGTGTGGAATGTGCTGGATAAACCTCATTTAGAATAAAACTAGGGTTTGTATTAGTAATCACTCAAATAAAGTTTACAAATAAGAGCAAGTAGAAATGATAATGAACTCTTTTTTTTAAGATGCTGAGCTTTGTTTTTTTCAATTGTGGTAAACTACACATAACATGAAAATGAACCTTCTTCACCATTTCTAGGAGTTCAGTTCAGTGACATTACTTACTCTCACCTTATTGTGATACCATCACCACCATCTAGCTACAGAACTATTTTCATCTTGGAAAACTAAAATTCTGTTCCCATTAAAAAAACAACTCCTCATTCTCGCCTCCCCACAGCCCCTGACAACCTCCATTCTATTTTCTGTCTCTGAATTGGACTGCTCTTGGTACTTCATGTGGGACTAGGTATAACAACTTGTGCTGTTGGTGATGAGTTTAATGTTAATGAACTTCACATGTGCTTTACACAGTATTTGTCCTCTTTGTGACTGGCTTATTTCACTCAGCATAGTGTTCTCAAGGTTCATCCATGTTGCAGCACGTCAGGATTTCCATCCTTTTAAAAGCTGAGTAATATTCCATTTTGTGTAAATGATAATGAACTCTTAATATTTTATTATGACATTGGTACTTTATATAGATAAACAGGTTTCCAGATATTCACAAATGTAGATCAAGTCTTATATGGTGATGATCATATGTCATTAGTCATTTATTTACTAATTATTGAACACATATTATATGCCAGGCACTGAGCCTAGTACTTTTTCAGGCTTTGCTTCATAAAAACAAATCTTTATGCTGGTGTTCATATTAATTAACATTGATTCATTGGGTCTAAAGCCTATACAAAAATCTGTGAACAAGTCAGACTAGCACTGTGAGTTATAAATATGGCCTAGTACTTTCTGTAGATTAATCTTGCTAATATCATTAGTTGAATAGTCTGAAAATTAGGAATCAAATTTGTACTAATCAAATTTTAATATTTTAGTAGAATTTTGTAGATCTGAAGCTATTTCATATCTTACTTCAAGGTGTTTATGCACACCTCCTGAATCAATATCGGATGGTGAAACTGACTAAGAATGTTGGAATTTTTTTAATTGTTGAAAGGTTAATGTTTGTGGATTTGTTTTCTTTTTCATATATAGAGAAGCATTGGAAGTGATTCTCAAGGCCGAGCAACAGCTGCTAATAACAAACGTCAGCCTAGTGAGAACCGAAAACCCTTCAACTTTTTGCCTATGCAGATTAATACTAACAAGAGCAAAGATGCTGCTCCAGGTCCTCAAAAGAGAGAAGTGATTGCCTCAGCACAATGTAAAGACTTGTTTGCTTCTGCTTTAAGTAATGACCTTTTGCAAAACTGTCAAGTCTCTGAAGAAGATGGGAGAGGAGAGCCTGCAATGGAGAGCAGCCAGGTGGTAAAATGTTTCTTTTGCTCTTTGCCTTCACAGACCTCAAAGTCTAAAACATTAACATTAAAAATCTATATATATGTAAAAACCTGAGCGACCATAACGACCAAACGACCAGTCGCTATGATGTGCACTGACCATCAGGGGGCAGATGCTCAACATAGGAGCTGCCCCCTGGTGATCAGTGTGCTCCCATAGCCAACCTCCCACGGCCCCGCCCCCCTGGCCAGCCGCCCCAATTGCCCGATCCAGGCCTGCCAGGCAACCTCCCACAGTCCTGCCGCACCCCCCCACACACACACACGCACAAATTCATGCTTTGGGCCTCTAGTATAATTATATTAGATTATGCACATAGGAGTATTTGTTAGGTAGAATTAAAGTACTCCCTGACACTTTTCATTAATCTTTCAGATTTATTCAAAATAAAGTAAATTTCCTTTTACCTAAAACGATTGTAGAAATGACATATATATTCAGATAAGTCAAGGATGCTGTTTATCTGCCAAATACTATATTGCCAATTTTTAGTAAAGGGGGGTTGGGAGCAAAGTGATTAATAGATTGTTGTAAGAATTTTTAAAAATGGTGATATAATTCTTTGGAAAAGTACTTTCAAAAGTATAATACTTTAAAATTTATTTATAAATAAATATAAACATTAGAAAAAATTTATATAGTTTGATATGCAGTTCTATAAATAAAAATTTTCAGGTAAATATGTAAACAAATTTTGAAAAATTTAAGTTAACAGTAATTGGAGTTATTAGTATAGCTGATTATGTTTGATGAAATTCTAAATTTGATTCAGGTGTTTTGCATGTATGAATTCACATAATTATTAGAAGTATTTTTAGTCATTATATTGAAGTTTAAAGTATATAAAATTGTTGCTGTTGAATGAATTATGCTGTTTTACATACTGTTTACTTTTATGCCTTTTTAAAAAAATATTTCCCCAGCAGATTGTAAGCAGGCTTGTTCAGATTCGTGACTATATTACTAAAGCTAGTTCCATGCGGGAAGATCTTGTAGAGAAAAATGAAAGATCTGCTAATGTTGAGCGCCTTACTCATCTAATAGATCACCTTAAAGAACAAGAAAAGTCATATATGAGATTTCTCCAAAAAATCCTTGTAAGTTATGGACCTTTTAAATAACGTATTGAGTTATTTTTTAGTATATCAGTGTACATGTACTGATGACATTCTGTGCCACTTCAGAGGAGTTGATATATTTCAGAAAATCGTGCCATCCATTATAACATTTTACTGCCCTTTTTAATAGTTGTATGATTTATACCACTAAAATATTTCAGGCTAGAGAAAATGAGGAGGAGGATGTTCGGACTATAGATTCAGCTGTGGGATCTGGTTCTGTAGCTGAGAGCACATCGCTAAACATAGATGTGCAGTCTGAGGCTTCAGATACCACGGTAAGCGGCTTTTGGTAATTAAAGTGCTAGAAGTGAAGATTTAAACTTTTCTCCCATTTTTCAAGATTATATTTTTATAGGCATTCCTTAATGAAAAATATATTTCAGGGAAGAAACTTCAAATTGTTAATGCTGACTATATTCTTTTTAAACCTGGAAGTTTAAAGGTTTTACTTATTAACATTAAAAATATAGTTTTAATGGTTGATTTTAAAATCTAATAATTTCTGATCTTCACCTTACAGAAACAAGGTTTTTCTAGTTTGTTTTGTTAAGCACAAGTTTACTCATCTTGAACAGCATTGGGAAAGTTCAAATTCATCATGGATATAAGAACTATAAGTATAGAGTATTACTGCTTAGCATATTGTCTATTTCAAGTGACCAAGTTCATTCGCCATTGAGGACTCATTTTAAGGCTATTAGGATTTTTCATTTCTTAGGTTAGTCTAGGAACTGTAGCAAATCAGATGACTGAAAAATTGAGATGAAAATGGGACAAGGTAGTATTTTCATTGTCATTTATTCACACAGAAAAATACTATAACTTCTGACTCTGAAATGAGATTTCTTAAAATATATCTTGAAAAATAATCAAGATTTTACAGAATTTTGAGGAAAGATTTGTAAAATACACTTAGTTCAGAGAAATTAGTGTGCTTTGAAACTATTTTGCTTTTAAGCATTTTTATTTTAATAGATGCACCTATAACTGTGCATTAGTAAACCTCAAAACCTGTTACCAGTAAACCTTTTCTTATGAAACATGATATGTGTATGTCTTTTATTCCAGATACTATTCAGCATTAGGAATTTGAAGGTTTGTTTCCTTTTAGTATTGACCTGCATAGTGGTAGTTTCTTATCTGCCTTTCTCTTCCCTGCCCTTCTTAATTTAAAGAGGAAATTTGAATTTTTTTTCTCTACATTATTTTCACCAGGAGATATTCAGAGGGCTTGATCAAAATAGTTGTAAAAGAATGGATTCTAATGAGGAAATTGTTTTTCTGTTTATAGTGGTGCTGGGAATAATTTCTTCCTCACCTTTCATTCCAGCAGAAATGGAAGGGTTGGGGGCCTATGGGGATGGGTGGGAAATGGTATAGTTGGTTATTACAATTTTTATATAGTGTTAACTATGAAGAGAATTTTTTATGACAAAATCATATTGAAAATTGATTAACGTAGCAGCATAAATGTTAAAATATGCATCAGCAGTTGTATAACTTGGAAATTGTCTAGGATAAGATAATTACAATAAGCAGTAGTCTAGTGTACAGAAATTTAAAAGTTGTAAGTTTATTGACACTTGTGGGAGGGTGGATTGGTTTTTTAAAAAATAGACTGGTAAATTTTCTGTATTTATTTATAAGGGTAACTTGTATGTTAAACAGGAGTTTGTGTTAAGAAATTAATATGCTACACTATTTAATAAAGGAGGCATCTTTTAGTCTGAGAATTCGGCCGTTCATTGAGGACAAACTAGGGAATTCAGCTTCACAAGAACAGGTTTCAGACATTGACGTTACTACAAGTCCAAAAGGGAAAGGTGACAGACCTCCTCAGAATGACAGGGAACTGAGGCCTAATAGGAAATATAGCCGAAAACGTGGATTTCCCTCAAAGGTATATACTTCACAATATTAACTTGGGAAGTCTGTATATGAGCAACTCTTTTGTTCATATTTCCTCTTCCTTATTTGCTTTTCTGTTACTGCTGTTTTTCTTAAATATGTTATAAACATGGTTAATTATATTGTAATGTGCTTTAGCAGAATGCTGTTTTTTAATGTTTTTATTCTTTTCTGCTTTCTTATACTCCTCTCCAGGGGTTAAATTTGGCAGCTGGTTTGAATTTACATTAACAAAGGATCTGAAACTTAATCCATTTTTCCTTTGAGAATTCAAAATGTAACACAAATTTTTTTGCTATTGAGAATTCAAAATAGACCAAAGTATCTGCCTTGACCATTACTTGCCTTTTGGTTTGTAGTTTTGTTCCTATTGGAAACTCCTTCCATTCTTGTTTTGTTGTTTTTTTGTATGTGTGAAAAATACTTAATCCAGTTGACTTTGTTTGCTAATGTTTTTGCAATTCTTTTCCTCCATTGTTTGCTCTAAATGTTTTTTCTTTTAATTTTTCATTATTTGCATAAATGCACTCGGGAAAGGTTTAAAGACAACTATTTGTGTAGGTCTAGTTAAACAGTTTGAATAAAAATAGCATTTCTAATGGTGCTCATATCCATTTGGCAAGAATAAAGGGCTATTTTAATAACCTAGTATAGATAAGACTAGCTTTATGTTTTATTACAAGCTTATAACCTAGGACTAGTCTTTCTTTTATGTTATGTACATTTTTTTGTTATGTACATACTTTGTATTTTTTTGTGTATGTTTAAAAATGGCAAAGCTTAACTTCTAGGTGTCTTTTGTTTTTTTTATGGCTCCCACAAGAGTTTGAAGATATAGATTAAAATCAGCTTTGGTGATGTTACTATAAAGTGTTAAGGAAAAGGTACCCTAATTCAACAGAAAAGTCAGTAAAGTAGTTGATTATTTTTAAAACTACTGGCATTGGAGAAGAGAAAGTGAACGTGAAGCACAGTAGATATTCTTTGAAACTAATGTTCTTTAAGTCTTCTAAATAGTGACAAAGAGAACTTAAGAGTTGATAATTACTATAGCATAGTATTTGCCAGTTCTTTCCCTAAGACATTACATATACCACTTTTCCTTATTTTAAGTTTCTTTTAATAACATCCTTGTAAATGAATTATATTATTCTCCTGCACTTCTTGGAGTTTATTCTAATTTGAGTCTCTTTAATTGTTTGATTATTAGGGCCATCCTAGAGTAGTTCTATCAGTACTCTGTTCATAAAATTATTTTAATTTCTCAGAAAAAATTTGTAATTCCTACCGACTTGATTCTTTCTCTGCTATGCAGAATCTGTCATTCTTCCTACCCCACCTTCCCTTCCTTAACATCCTATCAAAATGTAGTATTCTGTTAGAAGAGTAGGGGGAAAAGTTGTGATCTTACCTGAGATTCAATGTAATGGAAAATGATTAATATTCTCAAGCTGCCTACAAGGGCAGAGTCCATTTTATGGATTATTTTATAGATTATATCTTAGACCTCTGTGTTTATAACTATCTAAATGCATAATTTTGGGGCAGATAGAATGGTGTTAAAAACTCAAAACTAGAACCTAGGAATTTTACTTCCCCGAACTGTGATATTGGATAAATCATAGCTTTATTTTCTCTGGGCTTTAATTCCTCATCTTTCACATTAGAAAAAAAAAAGTTGGAGTGCATATTTATCTGAAGTGCTGTTTAGCCTTAAAAATACATTTGCATTCATGAAGAATATTGGAGGATCCTCAGCTAAGTAGAGGAAACTTAGGGTTTTCTGAAATCAGACTGTTAACCTTGTATGTAACTCATGATTTCATGCCCCAAGTTATTTTTATTTTTATTTTTTAAATACATTTTATTGATTTTTTTTACAGAGAGGAAGGGAGAGGGATAGAGAGTTAGAAACATCGATGAGAGAGAAACATTAATCAGCTGCCTCCTGCACACCCCCTACTGGGGATGTGCCCGCAACCAAGGTACATGCCCTTGACCGGAATTGAACCTGGGACCCTTCAGTCTGCAGGCCGACTGAGCCAAACCAGTTAGGGTCCAAGTTATTTTTTTAAATCTGTAAACTAAAAGCATGCTTCTTGAAAGTGACTCAGAAAGTTTAGTATGGTTTGAAGGGTGGATATAGGCTTGGCTTCTTTTTGGGTTTCTGTTCCATGTACCATCCTCTTGGCATGTTCTTATCCCTAAGTATTTTTATTTCCATTTTCTCATCTTCCTTTTATATTTGATAGTAGTCCCCACCTACAGCCCTTAGTTCAGCTTTTTGAAGTATTATTCTGAAATGTTATTTTTTATGGATGCAAGAGTTATTAAGCAGTAATAAAACCTCACTAATTTAAAAAATTGTTGGGAATTCAACTCTGGATTAGTGAAAAATCTAAAGGTGTTTACTTTAGTAAATAGTTCAGAATTCTTTATAATTAGAATATCAAAGTTTTGCAAATAGATGTGACTAACAAGGATTAAAGTTAATTTAAAAAGTTTGCTTTTTAAAGTGTAAAAAGTCCATAATACTATGTTGTTTAGTAAATCCTTTAGGAATAAGTACCTTTCAGGTTACCTTGAGGTCTGAACTGTTTTTGAGAGATGGGAGGATTTTTAAGTTAGGTCGAGCTATATACATTCTTGAAGGTTTTCTTTTTTTCCTAGATCACATTTTGCCTTATTTGTGCAATGTTTCTTCTCCTAATTAATCACCATTAATTCTTTGCTGGAATATTTGATATCAGTCTGGAGACATTTCTCTTAGTCGTTCCATTAAGATCTGTACCTGTTTTTGCTCTGGTTTCACATTTTACCAATGACTTTGATGAAATTATTTTGGATCAAGTCTGAGAAAGTTAACTACTTATAGTTACCCCTCCTCCTTCAATTTTTTTTTTTTTTTTTTTTTTAGATATAAATAGTGTTGAAATAAGCCAGAACTAAGAAGATGAGTTATAACAGGAAAGAATGTAACATGCGTTTCTGAGTTAATAGAAGCATTTTATATAAATATTAAGTAGAATCATTAAACTTTTAAAATATAAGATTTTTAAAAGCAAATCTATGATGAAAAATATAATGGTAAATAGTTCAGGCATAATTTGGTTTATAATTTATTTATATAGTTATATTTAAATTTGTCTCTGCTTAATTGACTTAATTTTTCTTGTTGGGTTTTATATGAATAATTTTAAGTTTTTAAAAGTTAGTTTTTAAATAATCTGATCCTCTATTTTTAGGCAAAAATGCTGGCTACTTTGGGGGGAATATCAGAGTATTCTAAATGAACTTATTTTAGAAGAAAAAATATTTTTGATACAAAATATAGAATCTCTGCTTTACTTTTGCTTGTATAATGTGATGTGAGTAAATTAAAGCCTTTCACATCAGATTATCAAATGAAAAATGTGTTTTTAAAATTGTTTGGTGGGTTTTTTTAAACATCTCTTAGGAGTGGGGCAAAACTGTGTTTTTTTAGTCTTTTTCAAGGATACGTTTAGGGCATTAGCCTGGTGTGATTTGCTCTTCCTTTTCTGTAAGGGCTGGATCCCTCCTTTATTTGTGTATATGTAGGTGTTTATAGCTCCTTTTGCCTTTTAGCCTTCCTGTCTGTTATTGTATGCCTTTTTCTTTATTTTCCTTTTGTTGATTCCTCTTTATGTTAAGCCATTGCTTATGGGTTTGACTATGAAATTACCTATCTGCCTTCTCTTAGTATGGGAGGCTTCCTGTGTTACCATTTTTTTTTCTTAAAGTGTACTAAACCTGTGTCTAGGGTTGTATATTTAGTACTAATTTATTATCTATGTATGTACTTTGCCACTGGTAATTGAAACGGAAACATGAATTTTAATAGATATAATTGTTGTTGGTCTTATTTTCCAGGCCAGAGATCCTCAGCAGGAACCTATGGAAGAGATAGAAAATTTGAAGAAACAACATGATTTATTAAAAAGGATGTTACAGCAGCAGGAGCAACTGCGAGCTCTGCAGGGAAGACAAGCTGCTCTTCTTGCTCTGCAACATAAAGCAGAGCAAGCTATTGCTGTGATGGATGACTCTGGTATGCCACAGTCTTAGAATGTTGTTTCATGAGCAAGGCGTGATAGTACTGCAAGGTGGATGCTGGTTATTAAATAGTCAGATCTTGATCATTGACAAGTTTAGAAACCTAAATGTAAGGCTTACCCTGTCCTGTGCTTCTCTCTGGTTATGCAGAAAAGATTGCAGGGACAACTCCTGGCCATCATACTGTACCGGGCAGACAGCCATCTCGCTCTCCTTTTCATCAGAGAGTACCCTTACGAGGTAAAAGGGACAGGCTGTAGTTCTGTTTTTGTACCTCAGACTGATAGTGCTGTTGATGCTTTTATTTCCACCTTTTGTACTTTATTTAGGTAGGATTGCTGTATTTTGCTTGTCTCCCAAGGAAGGGTTAAGACCTTAAGTAAGATGGTGATTAGATTTGTAGAGCTATTTTTAGCTTCTGAGGTTACTAGTAGTTCTGTTATTTCAATTAGGTATCCATTTGTGTACAGTAGTTCCTGTGGGGTATGTTTTTATCCTATACAGTCTTCCTGAGACTCAGAAATACTCTTTTTTCCCCTAATAGTTGTATATCACTTAGGTGGAAATTTTATTGCATTGTTTAGTATTGAGTATAATTTGTCTCATCACCTTCAAACCTAAGTGTTTAATCTTCATTAAGTTGGAAATAAATTGTTACTTTTTAAAACTCAGGTAATATTTTCTAGTAGTCTGTCATCCCATTCTAATAATTTATCACCCTGTGGGCTCTCCATTTTAGGTCCTCACTGAAGTTACCTTGTTACTCGATTTATCCTGCTACTCACACCCAACCCACTGGCTCAGCCCTCTGATCACTGTTATGCATAATTTAATTTTTCCCTTTTCATAAGGAACTTTATGACTTGCAAGTAACTTACTCTTTTATAATAATTATATAGTTGTATATAATATATATAGTATAGCATATAGTAATAAGTATAAGATTTAAAAGAAAATCCTCACCAAGCCTATGCTTATTGACTTTTAGAGAGAAAGGAAAGAGAGAGAGAGAGAGAGAGAGAAAGAAAGAGAGAGAGAGAGATAGGCAGAAACATTGATCAACATTGATCAGTTGCCTTCCATAATCACCCCCACCAGGTATGGAACCCTCAGCCTAGGTAGGTGCCCTGACCAGGAATTGAACTCACAACCTTTTTGTGCACAGCATGATGCTCCAGTCAGCTGAGCTTCCTGACCAGGGCAATAATTATAAGATTTTTATTCCCACTTTCCCTTTTAAAATTCAAAGTATCATTAGCTTTTACATTTAGGAAAAACATATTTTACTAACGACCAATACTAGTTTGGTTAATAATACACTTTTAAACATTTTTCAAATTTGGAGTGTTAGATTTCAGAGACTTTCCTGTGATAGTTATGTTATTTGAAATAGTTAAGTTTACATCATCTCATTTGATTATCACAAAATTAGTCTCAGGAGCTTTTCTTGTTTTCTCACTTTATAAAGAAGGACCTCCAGCACAGAGTTTGTGACTTGCCTAAGCTTATACGAAATTTTAGTAGCATCAGATCTCTTGAGTTTTAGGTCAGTGGTCTTCTGTTTATGAACTTTTATTTTTAAGTAAGCAGGTAATCTATTTTTTTTTAAAAGAAAAATGTGTACTATCATGAGACAGGGACCAGGAATAGAACGAATAAGAGTTTTAATTTATATACTATTTCAAAAAGAACTTTAGGTTAATAATTTTAAGACAGATTTACTCTTGTATTTATGAGATTTTGCAGAGGAATACTGATGGAAAGCCACAATTGTTATATTTAATTTTCTGGTATATAAGAGGCAACATAATTGTCCTGGGAAAGAGTGCTCCTTTCATCATTTAACTAGAAAGCTGTGTGTTAGTTATCTAGACTGTAATTTCTTCCTTTTCAAAACATAGTTTGGACTAGATGTGTGGGATTCTCTCCAGCCCAGAAATTCGAATTTCTCAATAGAAAAAGCTAGTATTTTCCTTTTAAAGAGAAACAGTTTATAGCCAGTGTCTCATTTAGAGCTAGGATAAGCATGGGGTGACTGGGTAGTAGAGCACCAAACGTTATCAAAATTATCATCAGAATACTGCCTTAGAAAGGAAGATAAAAACTACGGTCTTTTAGTATGACTAGTATCACAAGCAATTACTTCAATAAATTATCTGTTCTATTGCAGGGGTCAGCAACTGATGACCAACTGGATTTGGCCCACTATCTGCAATAAAGTTTTAGGGAATATAGCCATGCCCATTTGTTTATGTATTTTCTGTGGTTACTTTTGCCGTATAATGGCAGGGTTGAGTAGTTGAAACAAAAATTGTATTTCTACAAAGCTTAACATATTTAATACTCTCTGAATTTTGAAGAAAGTTTGCTAGCCCCTGAACTAGAGCATAATTTGTTAGTGGAGATGGGAATTGAGCCCTGTCAGAATCAGCTGTTCTTTTTTAGACAAGTGCTTTCCCTAACACAGCCCCAACCCAGACTGCTAGACCTGTCCCATCCCCACTCCATTCAGTCACTGTTCTTAATTGGGATGTAAAAGTATCCCTCCTTAAACGTTGGGACAGAAAAAGATGAACCACTATCTTAGAGTTTTGTCAATTTCCCTTTATTTTCAGATTAGATGGAAACAATAAAATGATTGGTTGACAAATAAATCTGAGGGTTAACTAGTTTCAAATTATGTTAGTGGACGTTTTTTAAGTCCTGTTTCCCCACAATTTATTTTTAGTTTCTCACAAATTAAGGTGTTGTATTTATTTATTTACTTTAATTAATAGTTCTTAATTTTCTTTCCAGTTGTAACAGAAACTACAGGTAGCCTATCTGGAGTTAGTATCACATCTGAACTAAATGAAGAATTGAATGATTTAATTCAGCATTTTCATAATCAGCTTCGTGATTCTCAGGTAACAATTTTTTCACTATAGTTGAGTTTAAAGTCACATTAATTAAAACAGTGGAGCTCAAACCTTACTGAGCATAAGTATTATATGATATGATTGTTAAAATAATGTAGATTTCTATTCAGTGGGATTCTTCCCACCTTTAAAATTATGATTCATACATTTAGCGTGGGCTTTCTTCCATGTGTCCTAGTGCTGGTAGTCTAGGGACTATACTTTGAGAAGAAAAT
Organism: Plecotus auritus; assembly: GCF_963455305.1. Classification (NCBI taxonomy): domain Eukaryota; kingdom Metazoa; phylum Chordata; class Mammalia; order Chiroptera; family Vespertilionidae; genus Plecotus; species Plecotus auritus. Next base: position 13,263,163 of record NC_137772.1, on the reverse strand, counting down.
TTATTTTGAATGAAGCGATTAGTGAAATTTTCCCTTTGTGTGCTACTGGAAAACACGTTCTTTTTTTCTCTCAAAGATGAATGGTCACAATCTTTAAACGTGTTTTGTTTGAGTCTATGTCCTTGTAATAATTTCTAACAATTTTAAGAAAGTTCTTAAGTTTAATTTCAGAGTAAATAAGTTCATAATTTATTAACCTTTTATTTATTTAAAAAAATACATTTTATTGATTTTTTTACAGAGAGGAAGGGTGAGGGATAGAGAGTTAGAAACATCAATGAGAGAGAAACATCGATCAGCTGCCTCCTACACACCCCCAGCTGGGGATGTGCCCGCAACCAAGGTACATGCCCTTGACCGGAATCGCACTGGGACCTTTCAGTCCGCAGGCCGACGCTCTGTCCACTTAGCCAAACCGGTTAGGGCGTGACCTTTTAAAATAATTATATAAATGCAAACATTTCAGTCTGTGGACCTTGAGTAAGAAAGGTGAATTAATACCTCCAGTGGAATTGAGTATGATTGAAGATGCACTATCACCTGCCTGCTGAACAACTGAAAATAAAAGAATATGGCCCAAACACTCGGGGGAGTTATTTAGCAATATCTAGTACATATTTTCCAGGAATCCTGCAATGTCCCACCTTAAGAAATTCTATGTTCACAAGGAGTCATGATATGTACAAGAATGTTCATGCAGCATTATGTTAATAGCATAAAAATAAAAAGCACCCTAAATGTTCATCCATGAACAGGAAAATGGACTAATAAGTTATGTATACATAGAGTGAAATCCTGTAACCAGTGTAACTGAACTAGAGCTGAGGAATGAAAAATGCAAGTTTAAGAAGGGTACCACTTAGTGTATGTTTAAAAATGTATAAAGAATGTATATTTTTTTATGAGTACATACATAGGTATTACAGACTAAAAGCATGTTAATACCTTTGGAAAGAGTAATGGGGTTGGGTATTTTTATGTATAGAGCTTTAGCTGTATAAGGTTATAGTTCTCTTTAAAAAGAAATTGATGCAAATGTGACAAAATGGTAAAATTTGAGCTCAATGGCATTTATTCAATACTAGAGGCCCAGTGCATGAAAATTCATGCACTCGGGGTGGGGGGGTCCCTCAGCCCGGCCTGTGCCCTCTCTCAAGTCTGGACCCCCTCAGGGGATGTCCACCTGCCGGTTTAGGTCTGCTTCCTGGAGGATCGGGCCTAAGCTGGCTGTCAGACATCCCTCTGAAAGCCCGGGAGCCCTCGAGGGATGTCTGACTGATGGCTTAGGCAGGGAGCGGGCCAACGGCTTAGGCAGGGAGCAGGCCTAAGCCGTCAATGGGACATCCTTAGCGCTGCCAAGGAGGCGGGAGAGGCTCCTGCCATCACCGTTGCGCTTGCAGCCATCAGCCCGGCTTGTGGCTGAGCGGTGCTCTCCTTGTGGGAGCGCACTGACCACCAGGGGGCAGCTCCTGCATTGAGTGTCTGACCCCTGGGGGTCAGTGTTATAGCGACCGGTCATTCCGGGTCGTTCTGCCGTAGGGTCAATTTGCATATTATCCTTTATTATATAGCTATGATTCCCTAAATCTTAGTGGGTTTTTGAAAAGTTTCATAATTTATTTTAAATAGAGGAACATAGGAAAGAAGTGGATGGAAAGCCTTCGATAGGTTTAAGAAGTTAAAAGTTTATGGTGGTGGTAAGAGAGGGATTGAGAAGGCTTATTTTGTATGAAGTGTGGCACTGTGTAGTCATGTGTGTCTATAAAACTATGTATATGTTATAGTGGCACAAAAGCAAGCACTATGCAATTTAGGAATAAGAAAGGCATATACTTACCCACCATACAACCTAGGCAAATATATATCTCTCAGGAAGAATATTTATTTTTTATATATTTTTATTGATTTCAGAGATGGGGAGAGAGAAAGAAACATTAATGATGAGAGAGAATCATTGATTGGCTGCCTCCTGCATGCCTTCTACTGGGGATCAAGCCTGCAACCTGGGCATATGCCCTTGACCGGAATCAAACCCGGACCCTTCAGTCCGCAGGCTGATGCTCTACCCATTGAGCAAACCAGCTAGGGCTCTCATGAAGAATTTTTATGCCTTTTTAAAATGAGGATGCAACCTTAAATTACCTTAATTTTTATTTTTCTTCTATTTTTTTTATAAGCCTCTACCTGTTCCAGATAATAGGAGACAGGCAGAAAGTCTTTCATTAACTCGGGAGGTTTCCCAGAGCAGGAATCCAGCAGTTTCAGAACACTTACCTGATGAGAAAGTTCAACTTTTTAGCAAAATGAGAGTGTTACAGGAGAAGAAACAAAAAATGGACAAACTGCTTGGAGAACTTCATACGCTTCGAGATCAACATCTCAACAATTCATCTTGTAAGTAAATCTGGCTTAGTGGTATTAGGTAGAAGACACATAAGTATTATAGCAGCATATAAGTAATTCCTCAGTAAATATTTGGTGAGTGAATGAACACATAGTTCCTCAAGAAAATTACAGTTTTTTTGTGGGGAGATAGAACTTGCATGTGAAAAGTTTTTAAGTAATAAGGCAGTATGATTAAAGCCAAATAGATGGCAGATCTGTTCTATAATTCAGAATAGGTAAAGGATAAAGTTAGGCCTTGAAAATTGGGAGAATTTAAAGGAAAAGTAGAAGGTAATTAGATTCTTAGACATAATAATACTGCAATTTTAACATATTCAAAATTTTCCCTTAAAGAAAAACTAATCCAAATTAATACTTGGTTTAAAAACATGTAAGTATTTATACCAAAAAAAGTGAGATAAAAAAAGTTTATGTAGTACATAGAGTTCAATGCAGAAATTCCAAAACATCCTTTTAAAAAATATATAACTAGTCATCTCATGTGGGAATAGGAAAGACAGTAATCATCCTAGTTTTACTATAGAAACGGTCTTTACTGCTTTGCAGATGTTTTACTTGCCTCTGTCTAAGATGTAGTTGCTAATTTCTCATTTGCTGTCCTCATCTTCACAAGCTGGTTCCTGCCTTTTGCCCCAACAGTAGTAGGAGCTCTAGCATTGGAAATGGAGTCAATGGAGTCAGGCTCAGTTGGTCATTATTCTTCAGCATTCCAGCTATTCTCCTACTGCTGTTCTCTTACTAAAGAAAAAACAAGGGATAGAAGTATTTATGGAGTCCCTGTTTCTTCTCTTTGCCATGTTCAAAAGAATCTTAGTATTCCTACCCTGAAACATACTCCTTTTCCCTGACCTCTGTTATTCTGCTACTCTCTAGAGTATAAACTAATCCCAATACTCATCCTTCCTAAACAGATTAACACAACTAAGAAAACCTTAAAATTTGAAAGTTGTATTCAAGGCCTTGTGATCAGTGTTATTCACATAGGAAAGTAGCACACTGCTTACTGATGATGCCAAAACGTCATTTTCTTTCCCCTGGAAAACTGTGCAAAGCAGCAGCAAAGGTAGAACAGCCCGGGAATAGAGGGAAGAGACTACTGGAAAGCAGCTGTAGCAGTTGATAATGTAGGCAACAAGTAGTGGTGATGTTGCTGAGAGAAAGAGACAAATGACGATAGTTTTAAAGTGGTGGAAGATAGAGAAGTACAAAAATTCTTAATCTTCATTTATTGCCCTTGAAGGCATAAGATAACCTTTGTCTGATCTGTGTGAACAGAAAAGTAATTAAAATGTAGTGGTTAAAGGACTACAGAGGATTAGCCATCATTAATTAGAATGTCTTATTGCTGAGTAGTATTTCATAGTATGGGTATACCACAGTCATTTTAACAATTTTGCTTTATTTTTTGGAATAAGAAAAGTTCTGCTTGGTGACCGGATGTAATTTCCTCTGAGCTATAGATTTGGTGTTCTCCTAAGGACATTCTATGCTAGGGCTGCCTTATAAAGATTTGTGGATGGTGTACTGCACATCATACACAGTGGCCTTGATGAACTTAACAGAACCAAGTTTATCAGGGGCTTTAACAAGGAATACCGTAGTTACTTTATAAAGGTAGAATATCATAGTTCTTGTCAATTTCCATCTTGTCTTTCGTTCTTTCTGTTTTAACTATGTTTGGTTGGGGGTCACCTTTATAAGTGGTCTGGATGTTAATATTATTAAGTTTCTAAAATTTATGCAGAATTTAAGATATTAATGACTTCTGCTTTCTATTTTTTACATCCAAACAAACTGTAAATAAATGTTTGGTGCGTATTTGTTTCTGGTAACTTTTTTTTGTGTGTGTAGTTGTGCCTTCCTCAGCTTCTCCACAAAGGAGTGTGGACCGAAGAAGTACAACTTCAGCTCCCTCTGCTCCTGTGGTCAATGGAGAATCCAATAGCCTCACATCCTCAGTTCCTTACCCTGCTGCTTCTCTGGTTCCTCAGAATGAGAGTGAAAACGAAGGCCATCTAAATCCAAGTGAAAAACTCCAGTAAAACACTTTTACACATATTGTTAAATAGATTAAAATTGAATAATGGGGATAAATTCTGGGTTTATTTAATATGATAAACATTCTTAAGTGATATGGTAGTACAAGTGTGTCTGTGTGTTACATGAGCAATCTTTAGGCTTTCCAGGAGGTATGTGACGTTGTAATATAGATCATTTCTATGAGCAAATGTATTCCCGTTTTCAAATAAAGAATTTGAAACAGCTGAACTACAGTTAAAATAAGTGGTTTAGAAGATGGCTTTACAGTCAAGATAGCTCTGCATTTGTGTCTTTCAAGGCTCTGTGACTGTGGACAAATAATTTGCCCTCACTTAGCCTCTGTTTCTTCATCTGCGAAACAGGGGTAATAATATACTAGTTCACAGAGGTGTTTTAAGGATTAAAAAGCATTGGCGTGCCTCCTGGCACTTAATAAAAACATAAGCTGGTCATTTTTTGGTAAACATATGACATACTTTATAGATTTCTATGTTATAGGAACCGTCTACAAATGCTCAATAATGCCTGCATACCTGATTTGCCTGAGAGCTAGTATTCAAATTGAGTATTTTGTACTTCTCATTTTAGATACATATTAAGAAATCTAGGAATATTTCTGACATTGCGTTTTAAGCTGTTAACATCCATACGTGCTTAAAATGAACACTTGGAACTCTTTAATATGCTTTTGTCCCTAACACAGCATGAAAAAATAAAGCGATGAGATTTTGAATAGACTATACTTGAAATTAAATTATTTACAGTCATAGCCCCTGGATATTTGACTAGACTTAAGTTTTGTTTGTGTTGGCTGCTATTAGATGAAAATAATGCATGCTTTACTTTCCTAAAATAGTTATAAATATTATATATTTATGTTGTTTATCAGGAAGTTAAATGAAGTTCGAAAGAGATTGAATGAACTAAGAGAATTAGTTCATTATTATGAACAAACATCAGATATGATGACAGATGCTGTAAATGAAAACACAAAAGATGAAGAAACTGAAGAGTCAGAATATGATTCTGAGCATGAAAATTCTGAGCCTGTTACTAACATTCGGTAAGAACTTTTATTTGACTTTTCTCCTGTAAGTCTGCTGTTTTGGTCAGTGTAATATTAATTGCTCTGTGTACAAAATAGCGAAAAGTTGAGTATAGTAGTTTCGTAAGTTTGCTATTTGTTAGATCAAATGCAAGTAAATTATAAGAAGTATCTAAATTAGCATTTTTCTACCTCCTTAATTTTAGGTATAATTTTGATTTTTCAAATGTTTTAAGTTTTTAAATTGCAGAAGTTAATGAAAAGCAAGTGCCAATTATTCATAGTATGAATTTAAATGTGGAAAAGCCAATGACGTTCATAGTTTGGAAGTACTTTATCAGCAGTTCTAAACCTTGGTTATTGTTGTTATTATTTTTACCTTAAATAACAAAGCTGTTTTTTTTTTTTTTTAGAAATCCCCAAGTAGCTGCCACCTGGAATGAAGTAAACAGTAATTCCAATGCACAGTGTGTTTCTAATAATAGAGATGGCAGATCAGTTCATTCTAATTGTGAAATTAACAACAGATCTGCTGCCAACATAAGGGCTTTAAACATGCCTCCTTTAGGTATGATTGACTCTATTCACAGAAATGTTTGCCATATTGTTCTTGGGAAGTAGATTTTCTTTCATTAGTGCTCTTAAGTTTATGAAATTACGGATTTCAGTGATACCTGTTTTCAGCAGATTGTCGATATAATGGAGAAGGAGAACAGGGGATTCATGTTGCGCAAGGTGAAGATGATGAGGAGGAGGAAGAAGCAGAAGATGAGGGTGCTAGTGGAGCTTCCTTGTCTAGTCACAGGAGCAGTGTGGCTGATGAGGCTCCAGAGGATGCTGAATTTGAACAGAAGATCAATAGACTTATGGCTGCAAAACAGAAACTTAGGCAATTACAAGATCTTGTTGCTATGGTACAGGCAAGTACTGCTTGGTTTTAAAAAAACTGCTTGTCAAATAGTACAGTCTTATAAGGTAAAATTTATGTATTTTGACAATTACATGACATAATTATACTAGTACATATTTATGTATTAAGTTCTTGCTATATGCCAGCTTTACATGCTTAGCACTTAAATTTATTTTTCAACTACAGTTGACATACAATATTATATTAGTTTCAAGTGTACAGAATAGTGATTAGACATATTTTATGAAGTGATCAGCTCGATAAGTGTAGTACCCATCTAATATTATATGTGATTATTACAATATTATTGACTATATTTCCTATGCTTTACTTTAATTTATATTGTTGTGACTGTTTTTGTAACTACCAATCTGTACTTTTTAATCCTTTTCACCCATGACCCCAACCTCCCCTCCTATCTGGTGACTATCAGTTTGTTCTATGTATCTGTGAATTCATTTCTGTTTTATTCTTTTATTTTGTTTTTTAGATTCTACATATAACTATTACTTACATTTTGCTTTTTTTCCCACTTCACAATGTCTTAGAGAACTTTTAATATTAGCATATATATTCCTATATAATTATAGATAAATAATTGTGAAATATTAAATAGGAAAATAATTATAAAATATAAATCATACTGCATATGTATGTGTGTGTTTGTGGTATATAGTAAATACAATTCTTATTAGCTGCAACAGAGTTTTCTGTAGTATTAACAGACCTTAATTTAGTTAATCTGACTCCTACTGATGTATACTTTTGTTGTTTCCAGATTTTTACTACTTGGAATATTCCAGTGAATATTCTTGCCCCACTCTCTTTGTGCATTCCAAGAATATATATTTTTTATTGATTTGTGTGTGTGTGAGAGAGAGAGAGAGAGAGAGAGTGATTGAGATTGATAAGTTGCCTCCCATATGCACCTGACTGGGAATCAAACCCCTTCAACCTTTTCGGTATATAGGATGACATTCCATCTAACTGAGCCACTGGCTGCATTTGTGTTTTTCAAGAGCATATAAGAAGTGGAATTGCTATGTTAGATTTTTTAAAAAAAATATATTTTATTGATTTTTTACAGAGAGGAAGGGAGAGGGATAGAGAGTTAGAAACATTGATGAGAGAGAAATATCGATCATCCGCCTCCTGCACACCCCCTACTGGGGATGTGCCCGCAACTAAGGTACATGCCCCTGACCGGAATCGAACCTGAGACCCTTCAGTCCGCAGGTAGACGCTCTATCCACTGAGCCAAACTGGTTAGGGCTGCTATGTTAGATTTTATGCACATAGCAATTTTAATGCACACCGCTTAACTGCTCTCCAAAGTGACTCTATTAATTGATATCTAAGCAGTGGTGTATGAGTCCTTTTTCTCATACCCTTGATTACATTTTTTATATTGATACACTATAGCTTGTTTAACCATTACTGGAATTGGATTTTGGCTTTTTCCAAGTTTTCCCTAATATAAGAAAGGCTTTTGTGTAAACACATGTATACAAACACATATAAGTGTGTATATACACATGTAAATATTTTTGCTTATACAAATTATATGTGTAGGGTACATAAACTGATAACATTGGTTACCTATGGAGAAAGGAGTCAGTTGGGGACAGAGATGGAAAGAAGACTTTTCTAAATGTCTTTTTTACTTTTTGAACTTTGATTATATGACAGTATTACCATTAGAAAAAATTAAAACAGCTTCTAAAGCAAATAACAATAATAGGTTGTGCTTTCTTACACATCATTGTACTTGTAAGTTACTTTGCCTTTTTTATAAGACTTCTGTCTTCAGATGTATTACCCAAAGTGGGAATAACAGAGCAGAAATGATAAATAACTTGGTGGCTTATAGATGAATCAGCTTAATTTCAGGCTTACGTTGAATGGAGATCTTTTGCTTTAGGGAGTTCCTAGGACCTAAAATACATATGAGAAATGAGGAAACTGCAACCCAGAGGGAATAAGGGATCTCCTTCTGAAAGAGAGCAATTGAAAAAAAATGATTGGTCCTGGCAGTGTGGCTCAGTTGGTTGAGTATGGTCCCATGCATTGGAAGGTTGCTGGTTCGATTCCAGTTAGGGCACATACCCAGGTAGTGGTGAATATGGGAGGCAACTAATGAATATCAATGTTTCTCTTTCACATCTATGTTTTTCTCTCCCTCTCCCTTCCACTCACTCTAAAAAATCAATTGAAAATCCTATCTAATAAAGAGGGAATATGCTAATTGACCCTCACATTATCGCAAAACGGCGGCACCCACAGCCAATAAGGAGGGAATATGCTAATTGACTGTCCGCCATCAAAGATGGTGGCGCCCACAGCCAGTAAGGAGGGAATATGCTAACTGACTGCCCTCAAAGACAGTGGCGCCCATAGCCAATAAGGAGGGAATATGCTAATTAACTGCCCCGCCCTCGAAGATGGCGGCACCCAGTTCCCTCAGCCTTGCTGGGGTGCCTGCCTCTGGAGTCCCCCAATCCCTTCAGCCACCCAGGGCCTGCCCAAGGTGCAGGCAAGCCTCAGATTTCGGCTGCCCAGCCACCCACGACCGGCCCAAGGCGCAGACAAGCCTCGGATGGCAGCTGCCCAGCTGCCCAGGGCCGCCTGAGGCTCACTGAGGTAACCAGGGCTGGCCGAGGCTTGCGCTGCCAGCAGTGGCAGCAGCAGAGGTGTGATGGGGTGTTGCCTTCCCCTGATCGCCGGGTCGCCTCCTGCCCCTGAGGGCTCCCAGAGTGTGAGGGGACAGGCCGGGCTGAGGGACCCCCCTCCAGTGCATGAATTTTCATGCACCGGGCCTCTAATATATATATTTTAAAAAATGGTAAGTTTTACTTATTTTATCTAAGGTACTCTTCATGTTCTTACATCTTTACTTATATTCTCTTTCCCAAGAAACTCAGGAGACGGTCTCAATAGTTACATAGTTATGAGCATCTAAAGGTATTATTATGCTTGATTAGATTAGCTTGGACAACTTACATGGCCCTTATGAAACTTTATGTGTCTTAGAGTCTCCAGATGGCCATTTCTTTTAGTTCCTTAGTCTGATGAATTTGTGTCAACACACTACTTCTTTGTTTTAGTGTTTGAGTTACATCATTTTAGTTCAGGCACTTTCATACTACCATCTGAAACATGCAGTTGTTTTGTATCTTTTCTCATACTTTAATTTTTCCACTTTTTATTATCAGAAAATGTCTCATGATCTAGTTTGTTTATTCCCGAGTCCCAACCCAGTTACTTTCTAATATTCCTCTCCATAATAGTAATGAATTAGGTTAGTTTTTAGATTGCAAAGACCAGAATAACACCATCTATAAACTTAAAATTGATTAGGCGGTTTTATAACTAAGTCATCTCTAACTTTTTAAGGTTTTATTAGAATGATGTTTGCAAAGTTTTAGTTCAGGGCTTCTGAGAAAGCATGAGTAAACATAAAATATATAGAGTTAAAAAATTTTTAATATACTTTTATTGATTTCAACAAGGAAGGGAGAGATAGAGAGATATAGAATCATCAGTGTGCCCTGACTTGGAATCGAACCATGACTACCTAGTTCATAGGTCGATGCTAACCACTGGCCCACACTCACCGGGCTAGGATTAAATATTTTTAAGAAAATGCAGTAGTTCACCCCAAACCTTTTTTTTTTTTTAATTCTTCATTGTTTAAAGTATTACATATGTCTCCTTTTTTCCCCATTGACCTCTCTCTGGCCACCCATTCCCCAACCCCCCCCCCTTTTTTTTTTTTGAGGGCCTTCTGGTAAAAAAATGGAAGTCCTGCTAGACAAATTCAAAAAGAGCTGTGAGCACTACCCCCCAAATCTTTAAATAAGTACATTGATTTCAATAAAATATGGATCTCTTAGGAAGATAGTAACTTCAGTTGTATTGCCAGGGGTGATCACTAATTTGAAATGGTATATTCTCATTAGTTTTTGTATTGCAAGCCATTGTCACTTGTTTGGCAGACAAAAGCCAGTGAGGAAAGGGAAAATTTTATGTAAGCAAGTGACAATGGACATTGATTATTTGATACTGTTACTGTAAAAGTTAAATCTTAAGAAAAATTAATATTCAAGTGTTTACAGTTCCAGTAGTATATTTTTTTATTTTCATATTCTTTGATAGCTCAGTATTTGGTCAAAATAACAGAAGGCAACTTAATACTTATTACTGGATAATAGGCAGCTCAGATATTGAATATACTATTTTTAGTTTCAATACTTCATTTCTTGCCATTGGTAGAGAATGAACTTCAGTGTTCTCTACTACTTTCTCTGCTTCTCTGATTTTTCTTATATAACTTTGACAGACTAGTAGTATTTACTAAGGTATGAATTAGATTAATCAAGATTATTTAATGATGTATTTTTAGGATGATGATGCAGCAGATCAAGGAGTTATCTCTGCCAGTACTTCACATTTGGATGATTTCTACCCAGCAGAAGAAGGCACCAAGCAAAATGTGAATAACAATAGAGGAAATGCCAATAAAACACAGAAAGACGCTGGAGTAAATGAAAAGGCAAGGTATGTTAAGCTTATAGCCTTCATTTAATAAAAATTTAGTGTCTGTTATAGAGAAAGTACTCGGCTAGGTGTATTGTATTACATCATGCTTAATGTTATCAGATTTACTGGAGTCCAAAATATAATGTCAATTTAATTATAGAGAGAAATTTTATGAGGCTAAACTACAGCAGCAACAGAGAGAGCTCAAACAGTTGCAGGAAGAAAGAAAGAAACTGATTAAGATTCAAGAGAAAATTCAAGCATTGCAAAAGGCATGTCCTGACCTACAGGTAATTAGGAAATTTCTCTCTTTCTATTTGAAAAAGATGTCTAAAACCCAGTGTCAATTGAAAGTACTCTTTCTAATACTGATAAGATAGATTTATTTCTGTTAATTTTATGATTAATGAAATGGTTGAACTAATGAACTGTTTTAGGGATACACATCTACACTGTGAAAGATACCACAAAGGAATTGACAGATTATTTCCATTCTTTCACTTGTTGGGTTAGCTAGCTAGAGATTCAGAACATGAATATAGCTATTAAAATACTCTGGTTTCACATTTCTAGGTTCCACTGAACTTCAAAGAGATCACTTTTTACAACATTGTCAGGCCTTAGCTAGTGAAAAAAAAAAAAAATCAAGATGAGGTAAAATGCCAGACTCGGAAAGAAAGAAAATGAACCATACTCAACACGTACTATGACTATGTACCAGAAAGCCTAGCAATTAATTAGATTTTTTAAATGAGTTAAATAAAACCTAAAGAGTAGTTTTTCTACAAACCTTCAATAAAGAATTAAAAAATAAAATATGCTGGTTTCAGCTTTGCAGTTCAGGGACTAGCATTTCCATCTTTACTGGCCTAAAATTATATAATAAAGCTCTTAAGCCATCATGTGTTATCTAAGGAAATTAAAATGTTTTATTTTTAGTTTGAATATTAACTATATATACCTTTGTTTATTAATAGTATCCCATGCTTAGGTCTTTGATATTGAACAGAGAATGAACAGTCTTTGACCATGTCAGGTAATAGGGTTAGGGTTAATATGGGAAGGAAATACCAATTCTTTTTGAGATTTTTTTTTTCTCCCTAAAATTTATTGGTTAAGTTTATTCTTCAGTCAGGTTTTATTTTCAAAGGAAGGGAAACACATCAAATGATATTTCTAATGTCACAATTTATTTTCTAGACTGTTACCTTTTCCACTATAATCCCTTTTTCCTTGTCCCCAATCTAAACAATGTCCAGAGGAATACATACCTGAGTTGGGTTGAGTATATGAAATTTTCCACAGTAACATTTTATCATCCTCTTATCTCTCTTGTTTCTGAAGGTTGGTTACTACTCATCAGCTTTAGTCTGTGCTTTTATCTTTGTTTTATTATGTCAGATTTTCTTTGAATCATGATAGCAGTTGTGGTCTCATAACAACAAATTAAATATGTCACTAGAACCCTAGAGGAGTAGTAAAATAGCTGTTTTTATGAAATTAACATAATTGCTTTAATTCCTCATAATGTTTCTAATCCTTTTTTTAGCTGACAACCACTAGTACAGGTAATTGTCCCACAAAAAAATATATGCCAGCTGTTACTTCAACCCCAACCGTTAATGAAAATGAAACCAATGCAAGCAAATCTGTTTTTGAGCCTGACGATTCTTCAGTAGTAAATAATGAGGTATTGTATAATGTACCCTGTTGTTCTTGAGTCTTAAGTCACATATTGTTTTAAAATTTATTTTTCAAGTACAGTTGAATACAATACTATATTAGTTTCAGGTGTATAACATAGTTTATTAGACATTTATATACCTTATGAAGTAATCACCCTGGTAAGTCCTAGTACCCATCTGACACCATACATAGTTATTACAGCATTATTGACTATATATTCCCCATGCTGTATAAGTCACAACTTAAGAAGGAAACAGTATCTGTGAAACATGTTTTTAAGTGTAGCCTGTTTGTGTCTTTTAGTTTGGGGAGGAAATTTTTTTTTTTCAAAAAGTGATTAAGTTAGGATCTCTTCAAAATAGTCTTGATCTTTATTAGCAAATATTTGGTAGAATTACATGTAAAGGATAGTTGCAACAAATAGCAATCATTTCAGTTAGAAAGACCTATCCTTTGGTATTTTCTTTCATTTATATGTGATTTGTAGGAAACATAACTTTTTCTAAATGGTTTGTATTTGGGTGCTATTTGTTTTCTTTAAGAATTAATGATTGCCTAATTTTTTCTTATTCATCATTAACATTATTTTTAATCTTCATGAATATTTCAGTGTAAAAAGAATAGAGTGAGAATAGAAATATTTGTTGGTATTGACAATAGTATTAGCCTGTTGTCCTTTAAGGGGAAGAGAAATCCAACTACTTTACCTTTGCTCTAATTTTTAAATTAATAGCTGTGGTCAGAAATGCGAAGACATGAAATTTTAAGGGAAGAGCTGCGACAGAGAAGAAAGCAGCTTGAAGCTCTGATGGCTGAACATCAGAGGAGGCAAGGTATAGCTGAAACTGTATCTCCAGTGGCTGTTTCATTAAGAAGTGATGGATCTGAAAACCTCTGCACTCCTCAACAAAGTAGAACAGACAAGTAAGAGTTGTTTAAATCTTTTTTTTAACATCATACCTGGAGGCAACCTTGTTTCCCTCTGCGTCACAGTACAAATTTGCTGTGGAATTGAGGATAGTATTAAATATCCCCTTTGTGCCTCAGTTTTACTAAATTGAGTTACTTTCTGTTCAAAGTTCTCATAGTATCAACTTTTTTTTAAATTACTAGGACACTTAATCAAATGGTGGTCTAGATTTTCTTGAGTGTATGACCTTTATTTTCTTAATTAAGTTTTAAGCGTATAAAAAGAAAACTTAGCCAAAACCGGTTTGGCTCAGTGGATGGAGCGTTGGCCTGTGGACTCAAGGGTCCCGGGTTCGATTCCAGTCAAGGGCATGTACCTTGGTTGCGGGCACATCCCCAGTAGGTGGCGTGTAGGAGGCAGCTGATCGATGTTTCTCTCTCATCGATGTTTCTAACTCTCTATCCCTCTCCCTTCCTCTCTTCCTCTCTGTAAAAAATTAATAAAGTATATTTTTAAAAAAAAAAAGAAAAAGAAAACTTAGTTAAGCTTTAACTTTGATACTTTGTAGTGCTATTCCATCAGGCCAGAAATAAGCACTTTTTTTTTTACTTAAATTGAGTATCTGCTATTTGTAAGGTTTCTAAGGATCTTAAAACATTTTATTACATAAGACATTTAGTTTTTAGGATTTAAATTTGAAATTTTCATATCAAGAATATTTCTAAAAGACTTGGTCATCTTTAATATCAGTCAATTACTATCTGGATAGTAGTGTTCAGATCTAAAATTTGGAATTCAAATGTGTTGTGACTTTACATTTTGATATTTTCAGATGGCATTTCTGGAACATTGCACCAAGCCTAACTCTTCTTCCTCTTAGAAGAACTTTTCTTATTCGTGGAGTCCCCATACGTATTCAGTGATCAAACTACATCTTTAGTATTTTATTCTGTTCTGAATACCACACATTTATACTTCAAGTTCTTCGGATAGCTTTGATAAGCATCTAGATTTTAGAATATAGGTTCTAGAATTGTAGTACCCAAATATGACAGTCACTAGATAGAGTATAGAGGTAACTAAGTTAAAATTAAATAAAATAAACATTTTCTCAATTACATCAGCCATATTTTAAGTGTTCATTGGTTACATGTACCTAGTGGCAACTGTGTTGGGCAGCACAGATATAGATCATCACTACTGTTCAGAGAATGGTATTGGACAAGAATGGTATTGATCTAGAAAACTGTCACTCAAGGAAAGGAAAGTTGAGGAAGGTTTAGTTTAGGAAAAAATATTCAGAGGATATGATTACTGTTGTAATTGGAAGAATTGTTTTATGGAAGGCAGAGGAAATATATTCTATATATAATTTAGAATACTGCTCATAGTTACTAATGATATTTTATATACACACACGCACACGTGCATGTACATATATATTTGGTACAGTGTCTGGCACATGGTGGTAAAGTATTTAGCTCATCTCCAGAATGATCTCTTGGGTTTTTTGTCTCTTAATCTCTAGAACAATGGCAACTTGGGGAGGTTCTACCCAGTGTGCACTAGATGAAGAAGGAGATGAAGATGGTTACCTTTCTGAAGGAGTTGTTCGGACAGATGAAGAGGAGGAAGAAGAAGAGCAAGATGCCAGTTCCAATGATAACTTTTCTCTGTATTCTCCTAACAGCATGAATCATAACTCTTACAGTGTAAAGGAAACTAAAAATAGGTTAGTTTCTGTTTTAATTCTTTGCTTGATTTGAAGAGTTTCAGGTTTTCTGACACCAAGAAATTCTTTGATTCCCTGAACCGACAGGGGATCCTACAGTATAGTTCAATTCTGACACTTAACTAGTTGGACTTATGGCAGACTCCACAAATTAAGGTGTTCAGTCCGCCAAGACTACTGTCACTTCTAATGCCAGTCATAAGTCCTCAGGGAACCGACCTTTCTGTCTGACATGGCTACTAATTTGGGGGTTCCCACAACCCCTCTTCAGGTTTCATAATTTGCTAAAACAACTCACAGAACTTAGGAAAATGCTTACATGTATTGGTTTATTATGAAGGATACAACTCAGGAACAGCCAAATGGAAGAGATTTATAGGGCAAGGTTTGAGGGATGGGGTTGCAGAGCTTCAGTGCCCTCTCTGCATGCACCACCCTCCCTGCACTCCAGTGTGTTCACCAACCCAGAAGCTCAGCTAACCAGTGCTTTGTTTAGTGGTTTAATGGAGGCTTCATTTCACAGGCTTAGTTGATTAAATCATTGGATATAGACAATGCAGCTTAATCTCTGGCCCCTCCTCTATCATCCTTGGAGTTTGGGAAATAGGGCTGAAAGTTCCAACTTCTCTAGTCGCCTGGCTGGTTTTTCTGGCCATCAGGTCTCCTCATGAAGCTACCTCAGGCCTGCCAAGAGGTATTAGCAGAAACTCAGATATGCTGGAAAGGGGCTCTTTATGAAAAACACAGGATACTCGGGATGCCAAGAATTATAGGAGCTCTGCTGGAAACCTGGGACAAATATTTTTTAACTAGTGGCCCAGTGCACGAAATTTGTGCACATTAAAAGGGGATTAATTAGAGGAAATAATTTAATATTGCTATTTGCCCTTTCTCTATAATAGAAGTGTCAGAGATGAAAGAAAATTAGTAAAATGTATATGAAAACCTTCCCCCTGTCAGAGTCTGGGCCACACCATGGGACCCAGAGTCAAGTCCCCGCCCACCCACATGCGCCTCAAAATCGCGTGAGATCCAGACCCGGCCGCCCACCACCCCCATTGGGCTAGATCCAGACCCGGCCAGTCCCACCCTTGTCAAGCCCCGCTGGGCAGGGGACATAGCTTTAGGTCCCTTGGCCCGGTGCCAGGATGGGGGGCGTGGCCTGAGGTCCCCCAACCCAGACCAGGGTGGGGGGTGTGCCTTGAGGTCCCCCGTCAAGCCTCGCCAGGTGTGGGACACGGCCTGAGATCCCTTGTCAAGCCCCGCCAGGCGGGGGCATGGCCTGAGGTCCCCGTCAAGCCCTGCCAGGCAGGGGGGGCGCAGCCTCAGGTCCCCCAGCCCAGCACTGGGAAGGGGGCAAAGCCTCAGGTCCCCTGTCAAGCCCCACCAGCAGGGAGGTGCAACCTCAGGTCCGCCATCAAGCCCTGCTGGGTGGGGGGCGCGGCCTGAGTTCCCCCAACCCAGCACTGGGGGTGCACCTTGAGGTCCCCCATCAAGCCCCGCTGGGTGGGGAGCACGGCCTGAGGTCCCCTGTCAAGCCCCACCAGGCAGGAGGGTGCAGCCTCAGGTCCCCTGGCCCGGTGCTGGGGCAGGGGCTGCGGCCTGAGGTCCCCCTGCCTGGTGCCGGGGTGGGGGTGGGGGGCACAGCCTGAAGTCCCCTGTCAAGCCCCACCTGGTGGGGGGCGTGGCCTGAGGTCCCCCGGCCTGTCGCTGGGGCACGGGGAGCAGCCTGAGGTCCCATAGCCGAGCACCAAGATGGGAAGCACACCTTGAGGTCCCCCATCAAGCCCCGCTGGGCAGGGGGCATGGCCTGAAGTCTCCTGGCCTGGCCCCAAGGCGAGAGGCACGGCCTGAGGTCCCCTGTCAAGCCCTGCTGGGCGGGGGGTGCGGTCTTAGGTCCCCCGGCCTGGCGCTGGGGCTGGGGGAGCAGCCTGAGGTCCCCTAGCACGGCACCAGGACGGAAAGTGCACCTTGAGGTCCCCTGTCAAGTCCTGCTGGGTGGGGGCACAGCCTGAGATCCCCTGTCAAGCCCTGTAGGGTGGGGGACACGGCCTGAGGTCCCCTGTCAAGCCCCACAGGGGTGGGGGGGGCATAGCCTCAGGTCCCTGATGATTGCTTGTTAAGGCTCCTTATGGGAAGTTGGCCTCAGCTGTGGGTGCAGCCATCTTTGTGATGGAGTGATGGTTAATTAGCATATTCCCTCTTTATTAGATTGGATTGAATTCATTGGGAGTTTTATGTGTATAATTCTTTTTTGAATTTTTATTTTTTAAATATTTATTAAATTGATTGGGGTGACATTGGTCAACTTGAACATACAGGTTTTAGGAATGGGTTTCTATGTTTCAAAATCTGTATCTTGATCATGTCCCCACCATCCAAGTCAAATTTTCTCCTGTTACCTTATATTAGGACCCCTTTCCTTCTCTCCCTCTATCCCTTCCCTCTGGTGATCACCACACTGCTTTTCGTGTTCAAAAGTTTCAGTTTTATCTCCGACATGATTGAAATCATATAGTTCTTAGCTTTTTCTAACTGACTCATTTCAGTTAGCATAATGTTTTCAAGGTCTATCCAGGTTGTTGCAAATGGCAGTATTTCACCATTATGGCTGAATAATATTCCATTGTGTATATGTACCATGTCTTCTTTGTCCTTTCTTTTATTGCGGAACACTTTGGTTTTTTTCTGTGCCTTGGCCACCGTGAGTGATGATGCAGTGAACATAGGGGTGCATATATCTTTGTGAATACATGATGTCGAGTTTTTCGGGTATATACCCAGGAGAGGGATTGCTCGGTCGTATGGTAGCTCTATTTGTATAATTCTATAATATATTATTTGTATATTGTGTTGTGTATTCACCACTCCATGTCAAGTCTCCTTCCATCACCATTTATGCTCCCTATTCTTTCTTCTACCTCACCCAAACCCCCTTTCCCTCTGGTAATCACCATGCTGTTGTCTGTGTCTATGAGGTCTTTTTTCCTTCTTCTTAATCCTTTCACCTTTCAAAAACTACATCTATATATTTTTTGTTAATCCTCACCCAAGGATATTTTTCCATTGATTTTTTTAGAGAGAGTGGAGGGATTGGGGAGAGACACATGGATTAGTTGCCTCCTGCACAGAGAGACACGTCAATTGATTGCCTTTCACAGGGCCCCAACCATGGCTGGGGATCGAGCCTGCAAACAGGTACATGCCCTTGACTGGAATTGAACTGGGACTCTTTAGTCCTAGGGCCGATGCTCTATCCACTGTACCAAACCGGCTAGGGCTCAAAATATATTTTTTACTATACCACAAGAGTGTTGCTGAGATATATTCCAGTTACACTGAATCAGGATTCATCATAAGCTTTGATTTTTGTTCTTTTGGGGGAGGTTGGCAAACATTTAAAAATCATAGAGCCTAGCCGGTTTGACTCAGTGGATAGATCGTCGGCCTGTGGACTGAAAGGTCCCGGGTTCGGTTCCAGTCAAGGGCACATGCCTGGGTTGCGGGCTCAATCCCCAGTAGGAGACATGCAGGAGGCAGCCGATCAATGATTCTCTCTCATCATTGGTGTTTCTATCTCTCAATCCCTCTTCCTTCCTCTCTGAAATCAATAAAAATATATTAAAAAAAATAAAAAATAAAAATCGTAGAGAGTGAAAAAAGTCTGTACAGAGATACTCATTATATTGTTATTTACAATAGTGAAAAATGTTTGATGAGTAAAAGATGGTGAAATAATTCCACCTGATGTAATGTGGCTAAGCTTATAACATGAAGAATGGAAAAAATGCTTGTGATATATTTTTATTTTGCAATATACAGAATTATATGGACACTTCTGTTTAAGACGTAAGTGAAAAATACTGGAAAAGAGTAAAATATGATAATTGTATAAGACTAAAATCCTAGAATCTTTATCCCCTTTATTTTTCATGCTTTTTGAGTTCTTTAACTTAAAAAGAGAATACTGGCCTGTGGTTTGTTGCCAGATTTTAAAAACCAAATAATTATATATGATGACCTAATGCTTTAAATCTTGTACTAGATGGAAGAATAATCGCCGTTTTCCAGAAGATGGAAATTGTCGTCCATTAGCCAAGACAAGACAACAGAATATCAGCATGCAACGTCAGGAAAACCTTCGTTGGGTGTCAGAACTCTCGTATGTAGAAGAGAAAGAACAATGGCAAGAACAAATTAATCAGCTAAAGAAACAACTTGATTTCAGTGTCAGTATTTGTCAGACTTTGATGCAAGACCAGCAGGTAGAGTTCACTATGAAAGTAAAAAATTTTTATCTTGTTTTTGAAGCAGTCCACACTTTTCTCAAGTCATTAGTAAAACATTACGGAATATTTTTCTTTCCATAGGCTCTATCTTGTCTGCTCCAAACTCTTCTCACAGGTCCCTACAGTGTTATGCCCAGCAATGTTGCATCTCCTCAAGTGCATCTTATAATGCACCAGTTGAACCAGTGCTACACTCAGCTAACATGGCAACAGAATAATGTACAAAGGTAATCAGTTTCTTGGAAATAGTGAAACTCCATAATAAGTGCTAAAACTGAGCAGTGGTATTGCAGTTATCTTCTGGGACAAAGGGTATGAGCCAAATTATATATGCAAATATTCTCTGTCACCTGAGAATTTTATAAGCAGTGATTTGCCCAATATTCATCTTTAATATTGTGGACTTGTCTTTTGTTTTTAAAATTTTACACTTACATTAGGTGAATTATATCGTGTGTAACATACCTCAGTAAAGCAGCAGACAAGAAAAAGAGTTTCTTATAATTATATCTACTATCTAATAGAAATGCTAAGTGCAGTTTTTGATCCTAAGGCTGTTACTGAATTAAGCCTGCAGGACAAGCAAATATTTGTTGTAGTGAATATCAGAGCAATCAGTCTGTTTTGCATGAATCATTTCTTACACATATTCGTTCTGAATGTACTGTAAGTAGATGTTAATATAACTGATTTTTAAATTACCAGCTTCTTAAATTTTTACAGATTGAAACAAATGCTAAATGAACTTATGCACCAACAAAATCAGCATCCAGAAAAACCTGGAAACAAGAAAAGGGGCAGTAATGCACCACACCCTCCTTCTCCCAGTTTATTTTGTCCTTTCAGCTTTCCAACACAGCCTGTAAATCTGTTTAACCTACCTGGGTTTACTAATTTTTCATCATTTGCACCAGGTAAGTGACTGAAAACCTAAAGGAAAAATAAACAAGAACAGAAGCGTTTGAGAGTATTGTTTGTCTGTTGCATGGATATTTATCAGTCTCTTTTTGGACTGGTGGGAAATACTTGCAAAGAAAGTTAGAAACTCTTTTCTACTTTGATTTTTTATAGTGAAAATTTAAGTTTATTATGGTTGCTAATGGAATTAAGTAAACAATTATGAATTTTTGCTAATTCTTATATCTTTGAATTATTTAACAACTATTAAGGAGAAAAGGAATTGATGTATCCAGTGGCTACTGTACATCAGGCACTGTGTAAAACATAGAGAAAAGATGAATAACAGTGTTCTTGTAGAGGAGCTTCATGTCTCAGCAGGGAGATACACTGCTAGACTAAAGGTGAATGCTTAGTTTAGGCTTACATTTAATTTTATTCAGCTTAGGCTTTTATTCAGACTTTTTTATGCACACATTATGTGCCAGACACTATGTATAGTAATAAATGACTGGGATTCAAAGATGACTATCGCATTAAGGAATTTAAAGTTTAGTGAGGAAGCTAAGAATGTTAATAAATGCCTAGTGCAGTACTGCAGATACAAATGAGGTGAGTGACCTACTCTTACTTGGGGCAAGAGATCATCAGGAAATGTATTTTTTCCAGAAAAAATAAGTTATTTAAGCTAAAAAATGAATAGAAGTTATTTCCAGGGAGTAAAAGGGAAAGAAAGGGCTTTGTAATCAGTGGAACCACTTAGAGTTACAAAGCGATGAAACAGTATATCACTTAGGGAATTTAAAGGTCAGTAAGTATGGCTGCTGTGTAGGGCCATAGCAGGTAAGAGTAATTGATGTGGCTGGAGAGCAGCACAGGCCTTTTGTGTCTGTTTTCCCATGGGTAAAATAAAGATTACCTCTATTTTATAGTGTTGTTTTAAGCATTGAATGAAAGAACATGCAGAGTGCCTACAGTAGAGTCTGACACCCTGTAATAATTTGATGTTAGGTACTCTTATTCTTACCTTTTAAGGGGATGGGATCTTTTTTTTATCACTAATGCTGAAATAGAGTGGGCTGAGCTAAAACTGTGATTTAATAAATGACTTAGTTTATTTTAATAAACAATTTCTTATTTTGGTAAATCTGAATGGCACATTTAATTAAAACTGTCTTATTTCATATTAAGGCTAAAGGTACTTTATTGTCATCTTACCCATTGCTTTTATTTACTAGGTATGAATTTCAGCCCTTTATTTTCTTCTAATTGTGGAGATTTTTCTCAGAATATTTCTACACCCACTGAACAACAGCAACCATTAGCCCAGAATTCTTCAGGGAAAACAGAATACATGGCCTTTCCAAAACCTTTTGAAAGCAATTCTTCTATTGGAGCAGAAAAACAAAGGTAACTCAATTGCAAACATAATTCATTATGTTTTAATAGATCACATTAATCTCTTTTTTTATTACATTTAATTATATATAACTAGAGGCCCGGTGCACGAAATTCGTGCACTTGGCAGGGGGTCGCTCAGCCTGGCCTGTGCCTCTCACAGTCCAGGAGCTCTGGGGGGATGTCCTACTGATGGCTTAGTGGGCCTAAGCTGTCAGTCAGACATCCTTAGCATTGCCACGGAGGTGGGAGAGGCTCCCACCACTGCCACTGTGCTCGCCAGCTGTGAGCCCGGCTTCTGGCTGAGCGGCGCTCCCCCTGTGGGAGCACACTGACCATCGGGGCAGCTCCTGCGTTGAGTGTCTGTCCCCTGGTGGTCAGCACACATCATAGTGACCAGTCATTCCACCATTTGGTCATTTGCATATTAGCCTTTTATTATGTAGGATTTGAAAACACAATTAGGGAGTATGTTTGTGATTGTTTGGCCTGGGAGTGTTGGGATTATGAAACTTTGACCTTTCACCAGATGTGTCTCAGGCATATACCTGCCCTGATACAAGAGCAGTTCAGAGTTTTGATCAGGGTGTCCTATGAGATTCATTTTGAAAGGATAAGACCTTACCCATACAGTGTCTTTTGGGCTTGATTTGATATCTGTCTTTAAGTTCACGGATTTCAGTAAAAACTAATATTAATTACTAGAGGATAGTTGTAAAGTGATGGCACTTTTGATTCAGAGCTCCTGATAAAACTGAGTTCCTAAGGCTTATCCAAATGTAATGTTGAGTACTATTTTATTATAGAGACAACTTTAGACAAGAAAGTTATAGTGATATATGGTATCACTTCAACTAGGAGTCCTATGATTGTCCTCTCTGACTTTGCTTTTCTTAGCTGTACTAACCATCTTTTTCTATTAAATCTCATGGTGCTTTATAAAAGAGTCTAACAGTGTTCAGTTGTCTTTCAGAAATGATGGCTGAGTGAATCTCCGTAATAAGCAATAAACATTTTTTCAAAGCTTTAGTGAATAGCCTACCTTCTGTAAAGTTCCTACTTTCTGTAAAGTTCCTACTTCATTATTATCCATATTTTATATATAATTGGTAGTAAAAAAGGATGGCTGTGGATATCTAATATGGTTTTAGATATTTGACCTACTTCAGATTATACCTAATCTCCTCCCCAAAATCTCAACTAGTATAGGTTCCCTGAATTGAATGGCTGGAGATAATAAGAGGTCAGGTGGAACATTATAATCTTGAGCTAGGGTTAGAAAACTTTTCCTGTAAAGGGCTAGGTAGTAAATATTACTGTGCCTTTCGTACCGATTCACCTCTGCCATTTTTGCACAAAAGCAGCCATAACAGTATGTAAACACACGAGTGGCTGTGTTCCAACAATGCTTTATGGGCACTGAAACGTAAATTTCATATACTAATAATTGTCACAAACTTTACTCCTTTGATTTTATTTTTCAACCATGTATGAATATAAACATCATATTAGCTCTCAGGCCGTACAAAAAAACAGCAGGCTCAATTTGGCCTGTAAACTAGGTTGGCTAACCTTTGTCTAACCTCTATAAGTAAATCAGTGTCTCCCAAATTACACTTTCAGGACTGGAACATTGTTGTTCATGTCAGGTTCTGTGATAAAAGGTTTTGGACATCTCACTGTGATCCCTTTTAAGATATTTTATAAAGTACATTGGCATATTAAAAATTCTGAGGAATCCTGTTTAACTTTGTTTTGACTCTTTTTTTTTCAAATTAGATGACCAGTGAATACCTTTTAAAATATTAAGGATGCCAGTGTTTAGCAGGTAAAATTTGAAAATGACACTGGGCCAATAAAACTAAACTATACTTGATGTGTGGAGAAAGAAATTACTAGTTGCATGGCCATTGTTTTTACCAAATTCTGGTTCTAGTTGAACTACTGTAAGTGACACAGATCCATGTATGTTTCATACCCTCTGCTTCAGCTCTTCGTCCAAGTTTTTTGTGTTTTCCTTATATGTCCTATCCTTTCTAGTCTTTTCTGTTATGAATGCTAGATCTTTGGTTTGGGACTTTTACTAGTGAGAAGGGTTTAATATTAAAGTTAGATAATTTAGAACACTAGCCTGTAAAATATTTATATAATGCATATTTTGTGAAAATATTTTAATAGTCTTTTGATTATTTACTGAAATCTAGTAAACTATAAGTTAAGTGCTATATCTGGAGTTTTTGATAAACATAGAAACTATCATTGTACCCTCTAAAAGCTTATTTTCATTGGTGTAAGGAATCAAAAGCAGCCCACAGAGGAGGTGGAAAACAGTAGGACACCATGGTTATATGACCAAGAAGGTGAAGTAGAAAAACCATTCAAGACTGGATTTGCAGTGTCTGTAGAGAAAACTACAAATAGTAATCGCAAAGATCAATTAGATACCAGTATGAGAAGACGCCAGTTTGATGAAGAATCCTTAGAAAGCTTTAGCAGCATGCCTGATCCAGTAGATCCAACCACAGTAACGAAAACGTTTAAGACAAGAAAAGCATCTGCACAGGCCAGCCTGGCATCTAAAGACAAAACTCCCAAATCAAAGAGTAAGAAGAGGCATTCTGCTCAGCTGAAAAGCAGAATTAAAAATAGTGGTAAGTATTTAAAGTTGTTGAATATTGATCAGTTGTGAATGTTGGTAACTTTATTCTGGCATATTTAATTTCACTATGGTTAGATGGGTGGGCACTGTTCTAGATATAAACATTGCATTTCTTCTTTTTTTGCTTCTTATATTTCTTATATATGTGTTTACTGTGAACTCAGAAGATTTTTTTTTCAAATCTTGTAGGTTACTTAAAAGTTGCTAAAGTCCAAGTTTTACTATTATATTTTAATATTACATCTTGTCCTACATTCAGCACTTAGTCATGCTTCTGGTTATATCCTTGATTTGATTTATTTAAAGAAATGTGGGCCTCACAATACATTGCAATCTTTGAATACCAAAATCTTTGAAACTGCTTTTAAAACAAGTTTGCTCTTAGCCTTCCTGAACCTTAGTTAATAAGGTTTAACATTAACCCATATTTTATTGAATCTTGCCATTGAATATCACATAAACGTTCTCTTTATAGTGTTAACTACATGTCACTTTAAATTTTTTTCTGTGATTTTGAACATTTTTCTATGATTTTTAAATAATTTAATGAAGGTTACACTAGGTCTGGGGAGGGACCTGAAAGTCTGCGTTTCTAATGAGCTCCCATGTATTGCCAATAGTGGTCTGTGGACTACACTTTGAGTATCAGGGTCTTACAGGATCCTTAGTAAACATGTGGCCATGTCTGCCTAGTCCTCGAAATACTGGTGTGTTTGTGTTTTAAAAACCCATTTATTCTGAGGAATTACGCTTTTTATGTATACAGTGCAGCTTTTTTACTTAAAGGCAAAGATTAACATTCTGATCTACATGCTCTCTTTTCTCATATTTAAGTATAAAAATACCTGCCAAAACATGTGTTCACATTTGATCAAGACCCATCTGTAAGGCACCCTCACAAAAATAAAAGACTAAATAGCATAACCAAACTAATATGTAACAAAATCAAGTGAGTCAGCTAAATTCTTGGTATTCAAACTGTGAGTTATGGAGAGCAGATGGCATCATTAGAAGCTTATTACAAACGCAGACCCTTGGCCCCTCTTGATACCAACTGAATGGGTGGGTACGCATTGTTTTTTAGTGTGCATGTTAGCAAGATTTGGATGTCTTAATATGTATAGATATATGTAAAATCTGAGAAACACTGAGCAAGGCCATAATTTATGTTGCTTTTGTTCTCTTGATAGCACAGGAATAACCATGATCTCTTAGAAAAAAGAATGTTTACTCTGTTGTAAAGGAAGTGGTAAGGGAGGTGGAGTGGATGGAGAGAAGATTGGAAAGCATTTCAAACAAGAAAGTATAGAGTCAGAACAAAGCTGGAAGGAGAAATGAGAGGAACTGGGTTAGGAATAGGAGATGACAAATAGACCAGTGTAGTGGGACTTGGTTGCTATCTTGAGAGATGTAGTATAGACAGTTGTGCTACAAGACTGAAATGTGTGGATGTTTTTTGCAAATGTTGACAGTCTTACAGAAGTGGCATGCTAAACCTTTGTTTATCTTTTTTCCTGTGATGTAGTATATTTTAATCTTTACAAACTCTTTATATGTAAAGATGCATGTTACTGTATGTGAAATAAGATTTTACAAATTATGTGATGATTATCTTTTAAACTTCAATTCACATTCACACTTAATGAGTTGAACATGATTTCTTGCCTTGCTGGATGTTATCAAACCTATCACTTGGTTACCAGACCCATAATTTGGGTACAGTCCACCAGGCCCATTTCCTCTTTTGATATGATTAGAGAGAATAGGAGCATATATTTTAGATATTCCTAATTTTTTTCTTGGAATATTGGGTAGAATTGTTAATGTGCTGACTTCTGGGTTCCATCCCTGAATCTTTTCATTTCTTCCCTTCTCCCCCTCCTATGACTCATTAATTAAGATTGAGATGAAATGGATGTTAAGCATTAAGCATGGCCTGTAAAGAAACAGCCCTTTTTAGATTCAGAGAATTTATTACTTATATAAATAGAGAAAGGAGAAGTAGCTAAAGGTGCCAGCTCCCTATGTCATGTATTCCACACACCATAAGGGCAACACTGAAACAAAAAGGGCTAGATGACAAGTATCACATACATGCGTGGTAGATACCTATTGCTGAGGAGCCAATGCTTATGCTGTAGCTAAGCCACTCTGTAGAATGGAGTTGTGCTCGTAGGGTAGCAGAAAGGTGTCATGTCGTCAGAATCAGGGAGAGGATGGAAAACGTTAAAGTTTTCCAGGGGAAAGGGGGAGGCGAGTGAAAATGGCCACATAGCAGCTTCTCACAAGCCTCCCGTGCTCTTGTGTTCCATGTTCCAAGAGGATTATTATAAGGCCTTCAGCCAAGCCTTAGAATCAGCTGCAGTTCAGTACTTTGCTGTGTGGCTTTTGTGGATACGTGCAGAGTCCCCAGGGTGCCATGGCTGAGCTGTTTACCTACAGTGGACACAACTAGAAGTAGTTTCTTCTAGCTATGTCAGCAACTCATGCTGAGAAAAACAGAATGAGTGTAAGGGAAGGAGTGATGAAGTGGGATAGGGGATGACACTCTTACAGTAATGAATGTCATGTGTTGTTATTCTGGCTGACTTAGCCAGTGTTCCTCTGAAGTATTATTAATTTTCATTAAGTCTCCTGTTCTCCCTGGAGGATTACTATTAAAGTGCCCAAGAGAGAAATAATTCAGTCACACTAGTATCTTACCTTTGGAAATCTAGCCCTTGATGTTTTTCATTTGGGACTCAGAACACCATAGTTGTGTGTGTGTGTGTGTGTGTGTGTGTGTGTGTTTAATCTTTTTATAGCATTTTAATTATAGCATACTTCTTTCCAGTTTCAGCTGTTTTGGAGTATGAGTTTGTCTTTGAAGTGCCTACTGGGGCTACCCAAAGAGAATTTTGTGTATGCCACATAATGTATATTTTAATTTTCTATTAGAATTCATTCAGCACTTTTTTATTCAGTAACAGTGGTTAAAAGCTTAATTTCATAAATGTTGTGAAGGTCAAACATAACCAAGAGAGCTCTTTTCCTGTAAGTTTTGAACAGAATGAATGAGCATGGCTAGACTTGAGTCAGCGAGACCAATGAAGAAACCAGGAACCTAAATATGAGATGATGAAGTCCTAACTGGAAAAATGGCTTTAGAAATAGGAAGGGAAGGTTGACTCCAGATAGGCTATCACAGAGATAAATTAACCATATATTAGGGACTTGTTGTTAGCAAAGCAGCTGCTGTGATTGGGAAGCTGTAAGCAGTAAGGCTTTATTTAGGGTCTGCTGGCTCTTTCAGAGTATGTCTAGGGCAAAGATCAGAATTCTATGGTTCTTGGGAAACATTTGGTTGAGGAGATCCATGCAACTCTTTCTGTTGTTGAAAACTCCCTATGCTGTAATTTACATCTCTGTGACTATTCTGTAACTACCAATTTGTATTTCTTAATACCTTCACCCTTTTCACCCAGCTTCCTTACCACCCTCCCCCACTCTGGCAATGGTTCTCTGTATCTGAGTCTATTTCTGAGAGCCCAAGAGATACTGGAAAATAGCTCCTAAAGTAACTGGTAAATATTTTTCTCTATTATAGTAATACCCAGTAGAAATGGAAGTGGAAGGAAATATTCTCATTTTAGTATCCAAAAACTATGGGGAAATTTTTCTTAGGAGTAAATTAACAAGGAAAGTCCTAGTTCTGTAAAAAATTATAAAATATTTTTGAAGAACACAAAACAAGAATGAACAAATGTAAAAAACACAACCATGCTCTTAGATGAGAATGGATAAGTTATTAAATATTACTTCTCAAATTAATAAATGCTTTCAATGTGATTCTATTTTGAATCCCCAAAGATTATTTTTGAAATTTGGGGGAAAATTTTTACTGCTTATCTGGAAGGACAAATGTCCAGGAATAGCCAAGGAAAGCTAGGAAGGACTTGCCTTACCAGTTGTTAAAACACACTGTAAAACTTTTGTGGCTAAAAGAATGAAAATGGCATTGGAATAGACAGAATACCCAGGAATAAAACCCAATAAATATGGAGATTTAATATGTTAACCAAGGTTACATTTTTTTAAATTTAGTAGAATATATGTATAACCTATGGGTGGGCCAAGACTTTTTAGACTAAGTCATTACATAAAAGGTATAGTAAGAAGGCAGGCATATTTGATTACTTAGCGCCCATTATTATTCTCTGTATTGGACATTTTGTATAGATTGGATCTAATTTTTTTCTTGTATTTTTTAATACTGTAAAGTTGTTAAAGTCTAGTAGAGAATTTGGGTCATATTAGATATACTCATTAAGATGGGTATCAAAGGACAATGAGTGATAGAATATATTACTGTTACCTCATGCTTCCAAAGATTATTGCAAAGATATCTCCAAGACATTTCATTTACTCTTTCATATTCTATTTATACCAGGCCTTCACAGCATGCTCAATTGAGTTACCTGTACTAGTTCACTATGGAAATCAGTTTCCCTTTCAGTTTGAATTAGTTACAACTGATAACAGTTGTCACTTTTTTTACTTAAGGGTATGAAAGTGCAAGTATGTCTAGCACATGCGAACCTTGCAAAAATAGGAACAGACATTCAGCCCAGACTGAAGAGCCTGTTCAAGCAAAAGTATCCAGCAGAAAGAGTCATGAGCAGCTGGAAAAAATAATAAAATGTTGTAGGTCTGCAGAAATATCTTCAGGTATGTTCTTTTTTGGTTTGCTTTAATTTAAGGACTTCATCTTACATTTGAAAAACTGTACTAAAGCAAGTCTTAAAATTGGTCTATCACACTTTTCTTTCTGTAGAACAGTACACATTTTTTTATATCAAGAAATATAAACCAGAACTTTTTTATTGTTGTAATGATATTAGCTCTTGACTCATTTTTCTAAAATTCTAGACAGAAAAGTATGGTTAACATTAACTTGGAAATCCTAATTGAAATTCTGAAAATCTTCTCTGAATAAGAATTCAGATATACAATCATGTCATTTTCCTGCTTCAAATCATGCCTGCAGGAGAAAGTCCATATGCCATAATGTAATATATCTGCCTCTCCAGTCTCATTTCTCATCACCTTCTGCCTTAAACCTACTTTTTTTGTGGCACAGAACTGAAATGTTCCTATAGCTGTCATGCTGTATGTTACCTCAGCAGTTGTTTTTTCTGCCTCAAGTCCTTTCTGCTCTTTGTGAGAGCCCTTTCCTCTGCTGGTCTCTTAAATAAAACCTTAGTTCTGTAACTCTGAACTTGCATCTAAATGCAAGCTGGGATAAGTTTCCCTTCTTCTTTGTTTTTGTTGTAGCCTGTGTAAACCTCTTTTGTTGCCTGTATTACATTGTCTGGTATTTACCTGTTTAAGTGTCCATATCGCCTTTTTGAGTCCCTTGGCAACAGATACTTGCCTTTTCATATTTGTTAAGTGTTAGTGTGATACCTGACACATGGCAGTCACTCAGTAAGTGTTTATTGGATGAATGGAGTCATATGTATTTGCCACTGTTTTAGTTTAAGCACTGGTACTTTCATAATCTATAAAGAATAAGTACATCTCAAAGAAATGTGGAGAGGAAGGGAGGTAGTAAATATTGATTGTCCGTTTTCAGTTGCCTATAAGATTCTTAGTGAAAATGATAATTGCAGCTACCATTTGTATTATGCTTCATTGTTTACAAATTAAGTTACTTATCTCATTTGAGCTTCATAATCCTGTGAATTGTTTTTATTTCCATTTGTAGATGAGTATACATGGTCAGAGAGGGTATCTGATTTTTTTACAACACTCAAAAAAGGGCCAGTAATATAAACTGGCACAGTTTTTCATCAAAAAGTCATGCCGTTAACTCAGTAATTCTACTGTAGGCATCCATCCTAAGGAAACAAATGGGAAAAAATAAATTGAGATTTATTGTTGTTTGAACTATATGATTTCAACTATGTTTTGTTTGTTTTTTTCAACTATGTTTAAACAAAAATCTGAATGCAAAAACACTAGAAGAAAATGTATCAAAATGTTAATAGTGGTTTTATCATCTTTAAACTTTCCTATATTTTCTAAAATTTTATAGTATTTTTTACTTTTGTAATCACAAAAGAAACATCACTTTTTAAAAAAAATGACTTCCTCAAGGTCATATTGCTTAGAAATAAGTGGTAGAGCTGAAGTTTTCATCCTGGTCTGTTAAGTCTAGGATCTTTTTGGCAAAAATACCAATTTTATTGTCCTGACCCTGAAATTTTAGCAAAATTTTATAATTTTCATCTCCTTTCACTATCTTTATCAAATAGTGATGTCTTCAAAAGTAAACGTTTGGATGGAGGTTAGGGAAAGGCACTAAATTTAAAGGATATCAGTTACATAAATTGATTGTTGATCAGATCTTTACTGTCACTTATTAAAAGAAAATGATTGAATTTTAGTGAATTGAAAAATGTTTGAATGGTGTAAATATACCTTTGTGTGTATTTACATGCTTTCTAAAAAGACTTATTTTTCAGTATTAACCATCACCCTAAAATTCTTAATAGCATATAACAGTTTTTGTTGTATGATTATTAGAGAGTAACATACATGACTGCTGGTATTAAAGTATACAGTCCTCCTCTCCCTAAGGAGATGTGAAAGGTTCACCTGGATGCGTATACTTCTAAGTGAATGGTAGAAGCTTATTATGATCACTATCAGGCACTTTAATATAAGTTTATGGCAAGTCGTTTTATATTTTCTCTGATGAGATTATTTTTAAATAGAGCATATGTGATAACATTTCAGTTCAGGCAAACAGCTTTAAAGGAATTTGCTTATTTAATTTTTTTATTCACTTGTTTATATTATAGACCCTATCATACACATTTTATGTTCATCCTATGTCTGCCCTTTCCTACAGCACATGCTAGGAGAATACTACAGCAATCTAACAGAAATGCATGCAATGAAGCGCCAGGTAACAATATGTTTAGTTTTGGTGTCCACTCTATGTTAATTTTTTGCCATTGGTTCTAAAAATCCTTAGTTTTTTTTTTTTTTCATTGTTCTGATTTTTTTTTTAGATTTAGCTTAGTGTATTATGTTATTTGGCTTGTAAAAGTCAAAGAAAATTCATACTCATAACATTCCAAAGCCTTTCATTTGTAATTCTTTACTTGGTAAAATTGGCTGCTTTTTGGTTTTCATTTTCTGTTAGTGTATGTAATATAACCAACACATCCATATGGGTAACAGAAAATGTTTTTATAATTTCATGTTTAGTAAAGTTAATTTAGTATGTCCTAAATTCTTAAGAGCATTAATAATTTTTGCAAAAATAAATAGTTATTTTATTCCTACCTCTTGATTTTCAGTGTTAAGTATTGTGTATGCCTTATAGTTGCTTGTTTTTCATTACCAGTCATCATCTATAGAAAATAAACCATTAAACAAAAACAACTGTGACATGCAGAGACCATCCTATATAATAAAAGCCTGATATGCTAAGTGTCTGGTCAACCGGTTGGCCGTTCAACCAATCAAAGCGTAATATGCTAATGATATGCTAAGGCCGCTCAACTGCTTGCTGTGACGTGCACTGACCACCAGGGGGCAGACGTTCCGACCCGTATGTTAGCTTGCTGCTGGGGTCTGGCCAATTGTGACTGAGTGAGATGGGTCAGACACACCCTGGAGCCCTCCCGCAGCCCCTCCCTAGCTGGCCAACCTCCTGTGTTCCTCCCCGGCCCCGATCGTGCACTGGTGGGGGTCCCTCAGCCTGGCCTGCGCCTTCTCGCAATCCGGGACCCTTCGGGGAGTGTCGGAGAGCCGGTTTCAGGCTGATCCAGCAGGCCAGGCCGAGGGACCCTGCTGGTGCACAAATTTGTGCACTGGGCCTCTAGTGATAAATAAAGATCATGGAAAATTACAGATTCCAAAATGCTGGTTTTATCTTGAATTATGCATTTTCATTAAGCATGGTTCTTTGTGATTTCCTATATAATAAAAGCATAATATGCTAAGTGTCCAGTCGTCCATTGAACCAATCAAAGCATAATACGCTAATGATATGCTAAGGCTGCTCAACTGCTCGCCATGATGTTCACTGACCACCAGGGGGCAGACATTCAATGCAGGAGCTGCCCCCTGGTGGTCAGTGCACTCCCACAGGGGGAGTGCAGCTCAGCCATGACGGCTGTGGTGGCAGGAACCTCTACCATACAGAGGCATAAAAAATAATAAATATGCTTATTCTTATCTTTGAGATAACACATTTTCTAAGTTAACTGTGTCAAACATATAAATAGGAAGTTTGCATATATCTTATCTGGGTTTTTCCTATAAGTTGAGATTTCCTACGGAGATAGTTTGGGTTCTTGCTTATAAGATTACTTTTGTAGTAATATATCACACTTGGACATCCTATATAATAAATAGGTCATATGCAAATTGATCCTCATGCCCTCACAAGATGGCTGCCTACAACCAGGCCAGCAGGGGGGGTTAGTGAAGGCTGACCAAACAACTGAACAAGCAGGCTGCGTGGGGCGACCAGGCCGGCAGGGGTGTTAGTGAGGGACGACCAAACGACTGAACAAGCAGGCTGCGTGGGGCGACCAGGCCAGCAGGGGGGTTAGTGAGGGACAACCAAAGACTGAACAGCAGGCTGTGTGGGGCTACCAGGGCGGCTGGGGGTCTGTGAGGGGTGACCAGGCCGGCAGCGGGGGGGGGCAGTTGGGGGCGTTTAGCTGGCAGGGGGGGTAGTGAGGGGAGACTAGGCCAGGGGGGGGGGGGCAGCAGTTAGGAGCGACCAGGCCGGCAGGGAAAGGGCAGTTGGAGGCAGCCTGGCTAGCAGTGGGGTGTAGTGAGGGGCGATCAGGCCAGAAGGGGGGGGCAGTTAGGGGCAACCAGGCAGGCAGGCAGGCAGGTGAGCAATTAGGAGCCAGCGGTTCAGGATTGTGAGAGGGATGTCCCGGATTGGAGAGGGTACAGACTGGGCTGAAGGGACCCCCCTCCACCCTGCATGAATTTCGTGTACCAGGCCTCTAGTTTTATAATACTAAGAGAACTTTAATATATTATTTCATTTTATATTCATAAATGTGTGAGGCAAGATAGGGAAGTTGTGTATTTATTATTTTTATTATATTTTACTTGTGGAAATTGAGACCTGAACATGTTAATTTATTTAGGACATTAGTGTAAAGTTGTTTTTTTTGTTTGTTTGTTTTGTTTTTCCTTTATTGATTTTTAGAGAGAGGAAGGGAGAAAGGATAGAGAGATAGAAACATCCATGAGAGAAATATCGACTGGCTGCCTCCTGGAGCATGTGCCCTGACTGGGAATCAAACCAGTAAACTCTTGATTCCTGGGTCAACTCTCAACCTCTGAGCCACACTGGCTGGGCAAAACTTTATTAAACCCTATTGGCTTTGCATTTTCTTATTCCTCTTTTGCAAAAAGTGAATTAAATCTTTATGATCTTTGCATATTTATCTGAAAACATAATATATTAAAACAGCATTTTAAATTTTCTTTGTTAGAAACTTATTACTGATTTTTGGAATTTTAAATATTTAACTACATGTGGTTCTATTGCTCTAGAATGTTTACAGAATTTGATAGAAGAACCACTTGGAGGTAATTTTTTTTCACAGAGAAATAAAAATGAAAGAGTTCCTAATTTGTACTCTTAAAAATAGAGGTATGACTACATCATTAAGGGTGATATTCTGTGTTATCAATAAATACACATGGCAGAATTTTTGCTAAATAATAGAGTGCTACCTGGTTCTGTGAAACTGAAAATTTCCATGGCAGCTCCAACTTACACTGAGTATGTTAGTAAGTATGCCAGTATGTCATACTGTAGAAAAATTGACCTATTATGTTTATGTTATAGTTGCAAATTCAGTTTTTATACTATGTCATAGTTGAGATTTGACAATTTGTAGATAACTAGATAGAGCTTAAAATAGTAACTCTCGTTAATAGCATTTATTCTCAGTATTAAAGAAATTTCCTTCTTTGTAACAAGTTCATATTAGCAAGAAAATTAAATTATTTGCCTTAGCTGATTTCATCCAGATGTTGAAAGATTTCCACTGATTAGTCCTATGGAGTGTATAACATTTTCCATATTTTTTTTATTGAGAAATAATTGTGGTCTAAGTAATACTAGATAATATTATTTATACATTTACATATTTCTTTAGTGTACAGTATATATCTTGATATTTTTATGGTTATTCTTATCTTGGTATTTTTAAGATTTCTCTTTCTACTTTAAAAGCCCTGAAATAGAATTAAGTATGCTATGATTTTTAAGTAATTTAAGGCTGAGAGTAATGATATGAGTTGATAGAAATTGTCAGGAATGTATCAATGTTAACTTTCTGATATTTTATATCTTCCAGAAACTGGGAGTGATTTTTCCATGTTCGAAGCTTTGAGGGATACTATTTATTCTGAAGTAGCTACATTAATTTCTCAAAATGAATCTCGTCCACATTTTCTTATTGAACTCTTCCATGAGCTTCAACTACTCAATACAGACTACTTAAGACAGAGGGCTTTATATGCATTGCAGGTAGCTGGTACTTACCATTCTTTTTCCTACCCTATCTGGTATTGCTGTCTTCATGATTATGTCTGAAGTATATACTTGTTCTTATGTCTTTTGATGGTTTTCTATGTGCCTTCTTGCTTTTTATTTAAAAGTTCTTGTATAGCTAAAGAAGCTTTTAGATAAAATCTTTTTCTGAGCAACTTTTCAGTATTATTTTTTCCTCATAATTAACCTATAAGGTGAGGAATATTGAATTTGTTCTGTCTGGTTTTGCTTTTAAATTTTAGTTGGACATGTATGTTTTAACATAAATATTTTATTTTCTTATTTAGGACATAGTATCCACACATATTTCTGAGAACCATGAAAAAGATGTGAAAAATATAAAGTCAGTGAATTCTGGTACTTGGATAGCATCAAACTCAGAACTTACTCCCAGTGAAAGCCTTGCTACTACAGATGATGTAAGCTTATAATGATTAATGAAATCTATACATAATTTCAGTATGTATTAAACAAATGTTAAATAGTTATAAATTGTTAGTGTTAATATTTGGTTTTCAGCTTTAAAAAACTATCAAAATACATTATAAATTATCAATTATATAGTCTAAAATAGTTTTATCTCTCTTGCTCATCACAGAAGTTGACTCACAACATTTAGTAAAATTTGTTGTGTTCAGTCAGAACCTTTCAATAAATAAATATAAGATAAAGCAGGTCTTTGGGCTAAAAGAGAAGCCTAGACAAAAGAAAGTCATTCAGGACAAAAATGTAATTTAATGTATTAAAGTTAATGAAGGAAACTTTAAGTAGGAAGGAAATGGAAATGAATGATGAGGAAAATGATATACTTTCCAATAAACTATGGTCTCCAAATAAGCACCTATCTAGCATACAGGATCTTTGGTGGTGCTAGGAAGGTGCTATTAAATGATCAAATGGCAAACGACTAGGATACTGAGGAGATAGATAACATGTGAAGTATTTGGAAATCGCCTGTTTAAAGGTTCAGACCCTGATTCTGTCATAAAAGATTATATGTGGTTTTGGAATAGCAAATACGCTTTCTATGCCATCTCTAGCACCTGGATATCTATGAATAAGAGAACCATAACTGATTAGCATATATCTGCTATTGGGAGAGTTGAAAGCATATTACTCTGTTTCTGCCCATTGTTGATATGTTAACATATTTTTTTTTTCTGAAGTAGTGTTTTTTTCCAGAAGATTGTCTTGTCTCTTAACATATAGTATTTTTTTTTTTACAATATTAAAGACTTTTTTCTGGAGTTTTGCTCTTTAACTTATACTCATGTTTAAAACAATACTTTCCCATGTCATTTTTTTTGTTTGTGTTTTTTGCTTAAAACCTTTCTCTACTAGGCTCCAATGCCTATACTACTATGGAGGTAAGCCTGTGTCTAAAAACTACATGGTTTTAATTGACTTTACAATGTCAAGTATAAGTTAATGTGAGGAATTGCTACTTGGGTTACATTAAAGTTTATTAGACATTGAAATTACTGAGAGCCAGAAGTGTTTTTTCTAAATATTTTTTTAGTAATTTTATATCCTTAACTCAAATGCCTCCCTTTTTATTCAAATTTTATAGGTAGCATTACTTTATTTTATTATTCTTAAATATATTTTTATTGATTTCAGAGAGGGAGAGATAGAAATATCAATGATGAGAGAGAATCATTGATTGGCTGCCTCCTGCACGCCCCCTACTGGGGATCAAGCCCGAGATCCAGGCATGTGCCCTTGACTGGAATTGAACCTGGGACCCTTTAGTCCACAGGCCAGTGCTCTTATCCACTGAGCCAAACCAGCTAGGGCATTTTAAGTTATTTTAAAAGATTTGAGCACATTGGTCTGCACCATCAATAGCAAATTTTGAAAATTGAGTTACAATTTATTAATGTTAACCTGACAAAGTTTTAAAGTTACTGGTAAATGAAATTTAAAAGTACTATACTGCTTAATAAGTAGGTGCTTTAGTCAGCTTGGACTGGTAAACAAAATACTGTAGACTGGATGGTTTAAACATTTATTTCTCATGGTTCTGGAGGCTAAGAAGTTTACGATCTTGGTGTCAGCAGATTTTGCTTCTTGTTGAGGACCCTCTTCTTGGCTTGCCCATGGCCACCTTCTCCCCATGTGCTTACAAAGGCAGTGAGAGGAAGACCTAGTGTCGCTTCCTGTTTTCCTAAGGACACTAATGCCATCATGGGGCTCCACCCTCATTACCTCATCTAAACCTGATTATTTCCTAATGCTATCACATTGGGAGTTAGGGATTTAACATATGAATTTGGGTGAGTAGGGGACTCACAAAGATTCAGTCCATAATTGTAGGGATTTGGCATAAATAATCATAGTTAGTAATAAATTTTTAAAAATGTAAAAAATATTATTTTATTTTTAAAATATATTTTTATTGATTGATTTCAGAGAGGAAGGGAGAGAGAAAGAGATAGAAACATCAATGATGAGCCCTAGCTGGTTTGGCTCAGTGGATACAGCGTCGGCCTGCAGACCAGAGGGTCCCGGGTTCAATTCCGGTCAAAGGCACATATCTTGGTTGCAGGCTCCTCCCTAGCCTGGTCCCTGGTTGGGGTGCTTGCAGGAGGCAACCAGTTGATGTGTTTCTCTCACATTGATACATTGATGTTTCTCTCTTTCACTCTTTCTTCCTCTCTGAAAAAAATCAATGGAAAAACACCCTCAGGTGAGGATTAACAACAACAACAAAAGAAACATCAATGATGAGAGAAAATCATTGATCAGCTGCCTCCTTTACACCCCCTACTAGGGATCGAGCCTGCAACCTGGACATGACCCTGACCAGGAATCAAACCGTGACCTCTGGTTCATAGGTTGTCCAATGGTTAACCACTGAGCCACGCCAGCTGGGCTTATTTATTTTTTTAATTGGTGACAGTATTACAGATGTCTCCTATTTTTCCCTCTTTACCCTCCTCCACCCAGTCCCCTTAGTATTACTTTTAATTTTTCATCTAAAACTTAAATTCAGCATTAATGTCAACATCTTCCCTTATTAATGCCATTTAATTAGCAGCAGCAGTACAGCATCCAATGTTCATACGGGTTGATCTAGAGCAGTTTTGTGCAGTGGAACTTTCTATAATGATGGAAATGTTTTAGATCTGCATTGTCTAATACAGTAGTCATTGGACATGTGCTATTGAACCCTTGAAATGTGGCTAGTGGGATTGAGGAACTAAATTAAAATTTTATTTAATTTGAATAGCTACATGGCTAGTGTTACCATATTGGACAGATAAAGAGCCTCATTCTCCGTGTTTCTAGACCAAGGTCCGTTGAGCTTCATTTGTGGAGCGTTAACGCACATTTCAGAGTATGTAGAAGAGTCTTCATGCCCAGGACAAAGAAGGAAAAGTAGACATCTGGGAATTATAAGTGAAGGAGAATGAGGAATTGAAGTTTAAGCAGAGGAAGAAACACTGCATCTTCTACTCCGGGTGCTATAAAATGCAAAAGCACATCCACCAGCAAGTCTTAATTGACGAGCAACAGAATGGTTTCATTTTCTAAAGTGTGTTCACCAGTACCTGAATTTTCTTTAATTGGGGCTAAAACTTTCATTTAATATCAGAGAAAATTTTAGAAGATCAATAGCTAGGGGAAAGAATATAATTATGAAATGAGTTTCAGTCAAAATACAAGTGAGACCTGGCTGGGTGGCTCAGTTGATTGGAGCATCGTCCTGTACATCAAAAGGTTGAGGGTTCAACCCCCAGTCAGTGTGCATATGGGAAGCAACTGATTGATGTTTGTTTCTTTCCCACATCCATGTTTTTCTCTATCGCTTTCTCTAAAAAATCAGTGAAAACATATCCCTGGGTGAGTATTAAAAAAAAAAATACAAGTGAGACTCATGCCACCCCCTAATCAAACTGAAGACAAAAGTTAATATGAAATTTCTTGAAGTCCAGAAAAAAAGCTAAAACTATGACTTGAAAAGAAAACAAGGAAATCTTCATGATTTTGACATAAGCAAAGATTCTTAGGACAGAAAGCACTAACTATGAAAGAAAAATTGATTCAATTCTGTTTTTGAAAAGCTACAATTAGGAGAAAATAATCTCAGTATATATAGTTGCCAAATAACTATACATGACAAATTCAGACTTTTATAAAAAACTTTTATAAGTCAATTGTAAGGCAATCAACTCAGTAAAAAACGGGCAAGAAATTTGAACAGGTGCTTCATGAAGGAAGATATGTAAATGGCCAGTGTCAAATTAAAACCACATGAGATGTTACCTTACCAGGGGTCCTCAAACTTTTTAAACAGGGGGCCAGTTCACTGTCCCTCAGACCGTTGGAGGGCCGGACTATAGTTTAAAAAAAAAACTATGAACAAATTCCTATGCGCACTGCGGGCCCGGGACGAGTCGGCTGCTAAGCAGGACAGGCAGCGGCACCCAGCGGTCCAGATAAATGTCCTCGGTGGGCCGCATGTGGCCCGTGGGCCGTAGTTTGAGGACCCCTGCTTACACCCACCAGAAAGGCTGAAATTAAACAACAGGAAGTGTTGGTATGAACTTGGAGCAGTTGGAACTCTCACACTGCTGGTGGAATTGTAAAATTGTACAACCACTTTGGAAAGCAGTTCGGCAGTCTCTTATAAAATTAAAACATAAACTTGGCATGTGACCCAGCAATTTCTCTTCTAGGTATTCACCCAAGAGAAATGAAAATATACATTCAAAAAAATTCTTGTACACTATTATTCATAGCATCTTTAGTCATGATAGCCTCAAACTGGAACATCAACAGATAAATGGATAAAGAAACTGGTATATCCATATAATGGAATACTATTCAGCTATCAAAATAATGAACTTCAGAAACACAAAACAGCATCGGTTAATTTCAGAAACATAGTGAGCAAAAGAAGCCAGACACTGAAGAGTACCATACTGAATGGTTCCATTTATATGAAGTTTCCCCTAGAGTTAGACCAACAAAATAACCTGTGGTGATAGAAATCATATGAGTGGGGTGTAATGGAGATAAAGGACCTTTCTGAGCTAATGGAAATGGTCTTTATTTTTAGGGAAGGTGGTTGCATGGGTGCACATATTTTTCAAAACTCATCAAACTGTATACTTAATGGGTGTATTGTTTATAAATTATATTTTAATAAAGTTGATTTAAAAAATATGAATGGTGCTGTCATGTTTTTCTTCTGATATGAAACAACTATATATCATAGTCTAAGGTACTGGGCACTGTTTGGGTTTGGAGGTAGGAGAATTTCCCTGAGGGTGGGGAAATAATTTGCAACATTAACTTTTCCAAGTTAGAATTTAATCTGTAACTGGCTCTGTATTGTCATCTACATAAGGACAAGTGTTCTGCAAGGTTACTTAATATTTTAATGTTTTCTGTGACTCTCTAATGTTTTATAACTTTGGTTATGTAATAATTTTAAGTATATAGTTTTATGCAAATAGTTGTTTATAATTTTAACATAACCAAACTTTTAAAAAGAAGTATTAGTGATTTTTATTTGTCTTAAAACTGTCACTTAGGAAACTTATGAGAAGAACTTTGAGAGAGAAACGCATAAAATAAGTGAGCAAAATGATGCTGATAATGCTAGTGTCCTGTCTGTATCTTCAAATTTTGAGCCTTTTGCAACAGATGATCTGGGTAAGCAGAATTTTTTATAATCTTAGAATATGACTTTACTACAGTCTTTGAATTACATTGATAAGGAAGCAACAGTCTAGAAGGACAAGTTCTGGTAGAACAGGGACTTAAAATCTATCCATCAGTCTAAATTCAGGAATCTTTGACTGTTAATTCTTTGACCTTGTGCAAATCATCTAACCATTCTGACTGCATATACTAAGAAAAT
This sequence comes from Plecotus auritus, assembly GCF_963455305.1. NCBI lineage: Eukaryota > Metazoa > Chordata > Mammalia > Chiroptera > Vespertilionidae > Plecotus > Plecotus auritus. Next base: position 13,222,192 of record NC_137772.1, on the reverse strand, counting down.
GGTGGGGGGTATCTTACTTATCTTGTTATGTTCTTAAGAAAAATATCAGAACTTTCTAGCAAGCATAAGAGAAGTTTAGAAAATGTAATTTCCTTTTCCTTAAGAGAAAGGTCACTCTCTTAGATCTTCCAGTTAATGGGAAAAATCCAGAGTTAGCAATGCCTCATCCAATCACATTTTTAATAAAAGTGTTAACTTCTTAATTTGAGGTAAAAATTGAAATTTCTTAGCGTAATAATGAGAGAAGTTTTAGAGGCTTGCATTACTCAAAGGTAGAGAAAATAAACCCTGAGTCCTAAAATTGGGAAGGAAATTAGGGAAAAGAAAATGTATGAGTACCACTTGATTCATTTTCTAGGCTGTATCCTATCAAAAGATACCTGAGTACCGAATGCTGAAACACAATAGCATCGATTAATTTCAGAAACATAGTGAGCAAAAGAAGCTAGGCACTAGTTCATATGGTAATCCGATGTCGTATTCTAGTGTTTGTGTATATGTTGGGAACAAGATTTAGATTATTTCAAAGGCATTTTTCTACTACAAAGGAAAGGGCCAAACCTTGCCTTGTCATCTACCTTTTACCAAAGCAATGAATCTTCCTTTTGCCTTATTCTGATTATCAACGACTCTAAGGCCAGTTCCCTTCTGAGTAAATGCCTGTCAAATCTGTACTGAATTCATTTCATAATAGAGAAAAATCACTCTCTGACCAACCCATTCCCCTTTAGTTTTCCTCACAATCATTCACCATTAGCTTTGTCTGAAGTAGACAAAGGAAAATTGGGAAATGTCATTCTAAGTTCTTTTTCTTACTTTAATTGATTGTTTTAGCTTAGGTTTTTGCATCAGAATTTGCATGACATTTTGGAATTTATTTTTGTACTGTTAAATGAAGTAAAGTGATGTACTGAAATACATTGACTTTAGCATCTAAGAGACCTGAGTTCAAATTCCTTTTCAAACATTTAACTGGTTGTGAAACCTTGTGCAGCTTACTTAAGTTCTCTGAAAATGAGGGTTCTGTCATCCACTTTATAGTTATTTTAAGGATTAAATAAAAGTACCATACCTATAACTTGTTAAAGCTAGTTTTCCTTTTCTATGTTCAGACATTAGTTTTTTATTAATAAATTTAGAGGAATACATGAAAAAATTTTCTTTTACATCTTCTAGACATATTTCTGTTCCATATACAGGTAACACTGTGATTCACTTAGATCAAGCATTAGCCAGAATGAGGGAATACGAACGTATGAAAACTGAGGCTGAAAGTAACACAAATGCGAGATGTACCTGCAGGATTATGGAGGATGAAAATGGTGCTGCTGCCATGACTACTGTTAATAATTTGAAAGGTGTGTTGTCGAGTTCATTAACAGGAAAAGTCATTTTATATAGTTCCATATATAAAAATTAAATGCCCCATCTGATGTATAATAGTGGTTTTTTAATCACTTTCTCTTATTAGGGGTGCTAAAATTACATGGATGTTTCTTTGTATTACTTTAGCATTAAATCACAATTTAATGTTCTTTAGAATTTTGTATAAATACATATAATGTCAGATTTTATTTTGCTACCATTTTCTTTTTAAAAATAGAAACTCCTATTATTGAAAATCATAGTTCACAACAAGCTGTAAGTGAAATTTCTACCGTCCCGTGTCCTAGAATTGATACTCAGCAGCTAGACCGACAAATCAAAGCAATTATGAAAGAAGTCATTCCATTTCTGAAGGTAAGCAGTAATTTTTAAAAATAAACTTTGGTTTGTTTTTTAATTCATACAAAGTATTCCATTGTAATAAATTGAGAAAACACGTAAACAAAAGCTAAAAATAACCCGTAGTTTTGTCACTCAAGAGATAGCCCCATCAACATTTTGGGAACCTTTCCGTAATATTTTCTACATATATATGTGAATTCTGCTTTCTTCATACATTATAAACATCTTTCTACAGCATATTTTTATGATTACACAATATTCTTTCATTATTTGTTCAGAAGTGCCTACTTTAAGCCAGGTTTTGTGGACATGGCAGTGAACAAATCAAAGTCTTTGCTGTCGTGGGAGCTTACATGCAAGGATGTTACTTATTTCAAAATAAGTAAATGTGTAACAGATAGTGATATGTGCCATGCAGAGAATTAAAATATGATGATATGATAGTGTCTATTTTAGATTGGATGGTCAGGGAAGGCTTCTGAAAAGGGAGCATTTAAGCAAAGATATGATGAATTAGGAGCCAGCTTAAACCAAGATCGTTCCAGACAGCGTTAAAGGCCTTAAGATAGGAGGAACTAACTTGGCTTGTTGAAGGACCCATGTAGTTGTAGGAAATTTGTGAGAGATGAAATTGGAGAGGGGGCAAGGGCCAGTTATGTAGAAAATTATAGGCCACGATTAGGAGTTAGGACTTCGTTCAGAGTTCAAGAGGAAACTTCAGGAGGGTTTTAAGCAAGAGAAAAACAAAGTCTGGTTTGTTTGTGGATAATTGATTATAGGGGTCAGTAGCGCAGTGAACTCAGATGAGACATAAATAGTGGCTTGGACGAAGGGTGTAGTACTAGAGATGGGGAGAAGTAGACAATTGAAATACACTTTGGAATCTGACAGGTCTTATTAATGGTAGATGGTTACCTGAAGCAGGCACTAGCTAAGGGAAAGGGGCTAGAATTGGGGCCTAGGACAAGATGATTCAACATCTAGAAGGTGTGCAAAAAAGGAAAAGCTAGAGTTTACCAAATAGGACTGCCAGTAGTGAGCTATGTTGATTGCTACTCTGGGGGTTGAGTATTCATAGAATAGAATTTTCTGTTACTTTATCAGTTCTTATTGTTAAATATTTATGTTTATCCTTTTTTCCCACTTTTATAAATACTTAAATGATTTAGCTAAATTTAAATATATATCCCATTTTTATTTCTTGAGAAGTAATTCTTATACAAAATTTCTTATTCTAAGGTTATGAATATTTTCAAGACTTTTGAGACATTATATTAAACTAGAGGCCCAGTGCACAGATTCGTGCACTGGTGGGGTCCCTTAGCCTGGCCTGCACCCTCTCACAATCTGGGACCCCTCAGGGGATGTTGGACTGCTGGTTTTGGCCCGATCCCTGCAGGCCAGGCCGAGGGACCCCACTGGTGCACAAATCTATGCACCAGGCCTCTAGTATGCATATAAGATCTTTGGTTAATCTCTTCCCACTCTCCCTTCTCCCCCCTTCCCTCTGAGATTCATCAGTCTGTTTCATTTTTCCATGCCTGAGCATCTGCCCCCTGGTGGTCAGTACATGTCATAGCTACTGGTCGAATAGTCGCTTAGGCTTTTATGTATATAGATTGTCCCTCAGAAAGGTTTAACAATTTATATTCCTACCAAAAGGGAGAGTAGGAGATTGGTAAGCAGTACTGTTAATTTTGTTTAATAACAATGAACAAGGCAAAGAAAAAAGTGTGCAAGAAATAGAAAGTGGGCCTAGCTGGGCAGCTCAGTTGGTTCGAGTGTCACCGGTACACCAAGGGTTTGGGTTCTATCTCTGGTCAGGGTCCGGGTACATAGAAGAAGTAACCAATGAATGCATAAGTAAGGGCGAAATCTCTCTCTTTCCCTCTCCATTCTTCTCTCTAAATTCAATAAGAAAGAAAGAGAGAAATGGAAAGTGAAGGCAAGACTTGTACTAGAGATGGCATTCTTACATTCTAATTTAAATGGAAATTTAAAGAATTAGAAATGAAAAGCCAGTCTCCCCTTTTCATTCAGATACAGCAAACTACAAAATATGTTGTAATTGGGCTCATTTCTTAAAATCTACTTGTACTTTTCAATGTGTAAGACAGTGACAATGGAAAGCTAACCATCATTTGGATTGTAGGTAGTTTGAACATGCTGCTAAAGCAAGCAAGGAAATGAGACTGTGTACTGGGTCCAGTGGTGAATTCTCTTAAAGGTCAAAGTGGCTTGTTAAGAAAGTTAGGACAGTGGTTCTCAACTGGGGGGTCATTTTGACTCTCAAAACATTTTGTAATGTCTAGTTACATTTTTAGTTATCAGGGCTTGGGCGGGTGGAGAGTACTACTGGCATCTAGTGCATAGAGACCAGAGTGCTGTGGACAGCAGCACAGTACGCAGATGCAGTAGTGCCACTTGAGAAAGCCTGAGGATGGTTGTAAGAGTAGTTGAACTGAACTGCAGACAAGAACACAGACAATGTGGAAACTATGGCATGAGTAGTTCTGCTTAAAGTACAGAAAAAAGTGATGAGAAGGTTTTAATCAGCCAGTTTCTTTTACTGGCTATTTGCTATGGTGAATCAAAATTTGCAAACCTCTTGACGTATACAGAGAGGGGTTGGGGAGTTGGCTATTCTTATGAATAAATTATTCCAAATGTATATCTGAATGTTGAAAAGCATCTATGCAAGAAAAATCTCATATTATGTGGATTGATATTTTTTGAACAATAGGTAAATTTATATCCTAACTAGCTAGGATTTTTCTCAGGAGCACATGGATGAAGTATGCTCTTCTCAGCTTCTGACTTCAGTAAGACGCATGGTGTTGACCCTGACTCAGGAGAATGATGAGAGCAAAGAGTTTGTAAAGTTCTTTCATAAACAGCTTGGAAGTATATTACAGGTAAGAGTTTATACTTGTATGACATAAATATGTACCACCTGATTAGGATTTTTTTTGCCATTTCAGGCATTCTACATTCAACTAGCTCTCCATCTAGCATTTATTTGGGTGACATTTTAATATTTTTTAGGTTATTCCTTTACCTGGTTAAAAAAAATTGTATTAGGGCCTGTGTCTTCATCTAATTTGATCATTGCTAAGGCCTCTCCCAACTCTAATAACACTTTGTTTTTATTCTTTTTTCTACTTACTAGGAAATTTCAAGTTTGAACTGTTGGAAAAAAAATGGTTTATGTGTATATATTTTTATTAATTTAAGAGAGGAAGGGAGAAGAAAAAAGAAATAGAAACATCAATAATGAGAGAGAATCACTGATCGGTTGCCTCCTCTGCATGCCCCCCACTGGGGATCGAGCCTGCAACACAGGCATGTGACCTTAACCAGAATCAAACCCTGGGCCCTTCAGTCAGCAGGCCAACGCTCTATCCACTAAGCCAAACTGGCTAGGGCTGGTTGAAAATTTTTTGTCCTATTTTCTCAAATAATTTTTTATCAGTCTGGGAAATTTTTTGAAGCTAGAAACCAGCTGTTGATTGTGGAGACTTCTTAGGCTATAACAGTAACCTTAAATTATGTTACAGTAGTGATTCTCAAGGGGGCGGGGGTCGAGTTTTCCTTCCAAGGAGACATTTAGACATGTTTGTAGACGTTTTATTTGTCACAACAGGCAGGGAGGCCTCCAGCATCTAGTGAGATGTTAATAGTGCCAAGGCTGAGAGAATCCTGTGTTAGGTAAGGATACCTTACATACTCCATATAATAAAAATCTCTATGGTTAAATTCACTTGTATATTTTCCCACTGAGATAGTTCAATGATGTGTATTGTTATTCCAAACTAGAAAATACATTTTAAAAATGTTTATTACAAAATTTTTCTATAAAAATTTTCCTTCCTATTCCTGTGTTTAAGTTGGTTTTACAGACAGTATTATTACTCTGCTATATTTTTTTAGTGTTTTTTTTTAGAGAGAGAGAAACATTGATGAGAGAGGGCCATTGATTGGCTGCCTTCTGCACCCTCTACTGGGAAACAGGCCTGCAACCTGGGCATGTTCCCTGACTGAAAATCGAACCTGTGACCTCTTGGTTCATGGGTTGACCCAAATTCTGAGTCACACCACTGGGCACTTTGCTAATTTTTAAAACCCTAAGCTTGATGCAAATTTCCATCACTATAAATTTTCCATTTTGTTTTTATTTGGACTAAGGTATAAATTATATGTAGTTTTAAAGTTGTCCTGGCTCTATTTAATATAACTAACATATAACTTATAAGGAATATAAGACATCAGTGGTATTATCCATTGTTTAAGAATGCTTAAGATAATTTTTAAGTAAGTGTATTTTTATAAATTTAGCTAACTTATTTCTACATGAAGAAATAACTCCCTTTTAGAATCAGGTTGAAAGAGATACTGTAATTTAAATACTTTTTGTTTATTAAGATCCATACAGTCCTGCCTCAATTTTGCCTACTATAATCATAATTTTGGGCAAATCCCAAAGTATAAATTTGGAAATAAGATTTTTTTTTCTACATCTCAGAAAATCTGCTTTTCTTTTATCCTACTCCTGATTTTTTTTCCCCAAGGGGACTCATATGAAGAATAAGGGTAGTGTACATTAAATCTTGCTTAAAGTATTGAAAGTTTTTCATGAGCTAGAGCTTAAATTTCTTTCTACTTTTTTCTTACAAAACCTGTTCAATTATTTTTTTTCCACAGGTACCACTATTTGTACTTCTTTCCATGATTGTGCTAGATCAGATAGTTTTTGGAGGGAGGGGACACCAGATATCATAGTTATTTGCCTGTTTTATAAAAAGCATAGTCCATATTTTTAGGAAGAAAGAAAAAGATAAATGGCTTTATTAAGAAGTATCTCAAATATAGCAGACTTGTTCATTTGATGTATTTCAGTTTGAATAGAATTGAGGTTTTTCAATATTTAAAAGTAATAAAATTGGTGTGTGTTTTTTAACCAGATGACTATTATAATTTAGATTTGTATTGCTCTATCCACAGTTAACATTTACTGTAATCTTAAAATATTTGGTTATTTGAATAGGATTCACTGGCAAAATTTGCTGGCAGAAAACTGAAAGACTGTGGAGAGGATCTTCTTGTAGAGATATCTGAAGTGTTGTTTAATGAGTTGGCTTTCTTTAAACTCATGCAAGATTTGGATAATAATAGTATGACTGTTAAACAGAGGTGCAAAAGAAAAATAGAAGCAGCTGGAGTGATACAATCTTATGCCAAAGAGGTAAATAGCATTCATTTTTATTTTTATTTTAAAAGTAATCATAATTAGCCTGTTAATATAATTATTATTATTCATAACTAAAATGATACTTGACCTCAGAAAAGCCATTTTAAAGTAATACCAGTTAATCAGATTATAAGTTGGTACAGATGCTAGCCCCGTACTGAATCTCTGTGATAACATCAGTGTCTATAGATCAGGAATACAGACAGGAAATGATGCTAAATGTGCATTGTGAGGTTCACATTCTTGTCACTCAGGTTCGCAGAGAAGAGGATGCCTGCCACAGCTCTTGCCTACCCCAGTAGATTCCCCGGGCATATGTACCACCCAGCCAACACACATGCTCATTTGTCAGTTAGGACTTGGTTGCACATCCCTCTAGCTTCTTATACCCTAGTAAGTTAATCGCGTGTGAAATTGGATGAGGCTTTTCCCTCAACTTGAGGTATCCCTAGATCTTCACCCTATTCTTGACTCCCTAATCATGAACGGGAAAGCAGGTCAAGACCCAGAACATAATGGGATAACCTTTCCTCCTTCAGTCTAAAGTAGATAAAGTCAAGCCATCTGTTTCACGCTTTGTATAATGTTTTTATTCTAGACATAAAGAAGTTTCAGCCATTGCTTAGAGCTTGAAAAAAATAAAACAGGATAATAACATAATAAATGATTGAGAGGACTACTTTAGATAGGCAGTCTCATAAGGCTGTCTGAGGAGGGGAAATAGGAGCTAAGGCATGAAAGACAAGGGGTTTATAATGATGCTGAAGGGGAAGAGCATTCCGGGAGGAGAGAACTTAAGTGTGAAGACTCGCAGGATTGAACAGTTTGGAGAACAGGGAGAAAGCATTAAATGAATTGAGAGTGTAGGAGGGTGAATTCACAGAAGTAGATTAAAGCCAAATTACAGAGCCTTACAAACTGTGATAAGGGCCTTTCATTTTTTTCTAAGCATGATAGAAATCCGTGGGAAAGTTTGAAATAGAGGAGTGATGTAATCTCATGTACAATTTAACATTTTTGTCTGGGTACAAAAAAGAGTTGTAGAGAGTAGAGAAAGAGGCAGAGAGACCACATATAAGGCTGTGTTCGTCCAGTGAGAAATGAGGTGTCCTAGCTGAGTGTTCACAACAGGCACACTTTGGTGATTGAGTCAGTAAGGCATTCCAATAGTTGAGATGTTGGTAATAAAAGTACAGGCTGCTTCCTGGTTTTCTCACTTGGGCATTTGTGTAAATGAAGGGCCATTTACTGAGACGGGGAAGACGAAAGGAGGATAGCATTTAGATTTTTGTTTTAGACTTAGTAAATTTGAAATAGCTCTTCTGAATCCAAGGAGATGTCAGTTGGCAGTGTTGCTTTGGTTTTGATAATTTAAAAGATTTAAATAAAAGTTTAATTTACATTTCTAAGAAGCATTCAACTCTTTGGATGATGCAGCCTTTGTTAAAACTTACTGAATACAGAAGTGTAATGCTGAAACGTTACCCCTAAATTCTGTTTAATTTATTTGCTTATAGGCCAAAAGAATTCTTGAAGGAGATCATGGCTCAGCTGCTGCAGAAATTGATGAGGAAGACAGAGTACGTGCTAATTAATTTGTGCCTAACAATAATGCTTTCAAAATGAGATTAAATGATTTTAACAGCTTTTACCTTTTGAGAGCAAAGTATATTATCAAATGTCCTTTCTTCTGACTAATCTTTGTTTCTTTTAAAAACAAAACTAAAATGATTGTGTCTTTTATTAGATAATGACTATTATTAATTTTTATGATAGTCTTACTATGTATCTTTTTAAAATATACTTTAAGAAATTAATTGCTCAAATTTATTTGTGGCTAGGACAAGGATGAGACCAAAACAGTTAAGCAGACTGAAACATCTGAGGAGTATGATGGTGACGCTCCCAAAAATATGAGATCTGATATTTCTGATCAAGAGGAAGATGAAGAAAGTGAAGAATGTCCAGTGTCTATTAGTAAGTTTCAAGGTTTCATGCTAGGATCATACACTTGTTCTTTGTTGGTTTGTTTTGTTGTTGTTAATCCTCACCTAAGGATATTTTTTTCATTGATTTTTAGAGAGAGTGGAAGGGTGAGGTGCAGAGAGAGAGAGAAACATCTATGTGTGAGAGAGAAATCAAATGGTTGCTTCACACATGTGTCCTGACATGGCCAGGGATCGAACCTGCAACTCAGATACTGGCCCTAGACTGGGAATCCAACCCTCCACCCTTTGGTACAAAGGTCGATGCTCTAACTACTGAGCAACACCAGCCAGGGCCATGTACTTGTTCTTTATAAGTCTCTTACTGAAACAGTTTGGTGAAATGTAATGAATATAGAATTAGGTGTCCGACAACTCTGAATTTGAATTGCTGTGTAATCCTGACTAAATTACTTGTTCTGCACCACAGTTTTTTCTAGTACTTACTGTTTTGAAGATTTCAGATGTTATATGTAAAGCAATTGGACAAGCCCTAGGTGGTTTGGCTCAGTGGATAGAGCATCAGCCTGCAGACTGAAGGGTCCCAGGTTCGATTCCAGTCATGCCCGGGTTGCAGCCTCGATCCCCAGTAGGAGGCGTACAGGAGGCAGCTGATCAATGATTCTCTCTCATCATTGATGTTTCTTTCTTTCCCTCTCCTTTCCTCTCTGAAGTCAATAAAAATACTTTTTTTAAAAAAGCACTTGGATAATATAAGAATGCAATAAATTGTAGATATTAAGTGCTGAAAATTTACCAAAAAATTGTGTTATCCATCGTAGATTTGTCCAAAGCTGAAACTCAAGCACTGACTAATTATGGAAGTGGAGAAGATGAGAATGAAGATGAAGAAATAGAAGAATTTGAAGAGGGACCTGTAGATGTCCAGACTTCACTTCAGGCTAACACTGAAACTACAGAAGAAAATGAACACGATGACCAGGTATCCCACTGTAGATTAACACACTTCCCCCGTCATAACTACTAAAAGCAGATCCTTTTAAAGATGTCAAAATTTACAGCTTCCCCATTCTCATGTTCATGAATACAAAATTTTAAAACATCTTTGACTGCTAGTATTCTGGAGCTAGATGTGAGAATGGGGCTGAGGGTCTCACCATTATACAGACTCACTGAATCCTGTTTTCAATGTGACACGTTGCCCTGTCCTTATTCGTGCTTTCCATACCCCACTCCTACCCCAGATGGCCCCCTAGGCCTGAGAATTACTGATTTCTCCAAAATGCAATCTCCCGTTTTCTGTTGAAGTTGAGGGGAAGGAATCTAGGTGTCCACGTTTTCCTTAAACGAATTCATGTATCCACCACTACCCCCCTTTTCATCACCAACTCCCCACCACAATATTCCTTCCTAGAATCTGGCACTTCTAATTATGAGGTGATCTTAGTTTTTGTTTTCTCCTGCTGCTGAAGGCACATAGCTTTGTTCATCTTTCGCCCCTCCTGGTCAGTTCCTCTTTCATTCTTTTATCATCTAGATATAAACAGATGTAAGTTTTATTTAACCAGTTAACTGTCACGATATTTTGAATTTAATTAAAAAAGGTCCACCACTTGCGTCTATAAATGCTTATGGTGTACAAATGGTTAAGATAGAGTCTGACCTGAAAAAATAATAAAAAATAGTGTAATCCATAATATTCCAGTTCTGTGTACTTGAGGTTCTTTACAGAGAAGAGGAAACTTCTTTACTTAGTTATCTTGAAATTGCAATCACAGCCTCCTTGAAATACTTTTAGAAGATATTTTTAAATTCTTTTGTACAAAAGCCACATAGTAGTAACCACCTGTCTAGTGACCATATATTTTAGGCCTTACTATCAAAAAATTTTTCCCTTCTAGGTTCAACAGAACTTTGAAAAATCAGCAGAAAGCAAAAATGTCCCATCAGAACAAGAACCCACTACTAGTAAAGGTAAGAAATCTAAATAAGTATTCAATTTTAAGATTATTTAAAGTGCTATTTATATGCTTAAAAATTAAAAAGAAAAAATTCTTAGCTAATGTAAGTTTGAAGGTATTTTGGGCCTAATGTATGCCCCTTTTCTCCCCCTAAAAATGCAGAAAACATGAGGGTTTTGTTTTCTGCCAACAGTTGTTAAAGAAAAGTTGACATACCTAAATACACAGAAAAATATCTATAAGGAAGATATCTTTAGATAGAAATGTGGGGGATTTAAAAAAAACACACACACCTGTTCCTGGGTTTATGCATTAGAAATCAGATGGATTTTAGGAATCTATTTAAAACAACCCCAATTAAATTTGGAAACTTGATAAGGAAAATTTATAGTTGCCTTTCTTTTGTTCTTAAATGTCTTAAATGCTCTGACTCATACATACTGCCTTTATTTCGTGTAGTAATAAAATTTAACAGCTGTTTCATTACACTAATGCTGAGATTTTTCTTTATGACAGATGACCAGGATAGTGTTCCTATGAAACCGTGTTACCTCAATATCTTGGAAAATGAGCAACCTCTAAGTAGTACTGTCCAAAAGGACTCGCTTACTACCACTGATGCATCTAAACAGCCTAGCGCTTTGCCTTTACCTTTAACTGAAATTGAAACCTTGGTGCCTAGAGTCAAAGAAGTTAAATCTGCTCCGGAAACTCCTGACAGTTCTCTGGCTGGAAGTCCTGATACTGAATCTCCAGTGTTAGTTAATGACTATGTATGTATCCACTTACCTTTCTAAATATTTCTGCATTTCATTTCTGTGCATATTTATTTTCAGGTTAACATTTTCAGCATGTAAACACAACCTTTATGTTTAGGTTTAGAAACTGTCAATATCTTACTCAAACTTATTTTAAACTTTGAACAGAAGGGTGATTAAGGTGACTATCTCAATACCTAAAAGCTATTCTACTGTATATAATTTTGAGAATGGAAGAGATGAGTTTTAGGTGGCAAACTGAAGGGAGTTCATTTTTAAGTTCAGATCTGATAGGATAATGATATTTGAATCAGCATTATTCCTTTATACTACTCATACATGACTTTTCAGCTGTTTACAGCATTTCATAAATTTTGATAAACCTGAAAGTTTACATTTGGAATGGGAAATTAAACAATTTGACAGCAATAGTCTTTTTTACAAATATATTTTTTTATTGATTTCAGAGAGGAAGGGAGAGGGAGAGAGAGAGAGAATCATTGATTGGCTGTTTCCTACACTCTCCCTCCCCCCATTGGTGATTGAGCCCCACAACCGGGGCATGTGCCCTGGCCGGAAATCACACCATGATCTGGTTCACAGGTTGATGCTCAACCACTGGGCCGCACCAGCTGGGCAGCAAGAGTCTTTATGGCTATACACTGAATGACAGAAAACAATGCTAGGAAATATGCTACCGATTCAGCACCTTTGTATCAATTTAATTTTATAGCAAGCAGGTTTATTTTTTGGATTCTTGGGTTGTGTATGTTTTATATACTTCGTCTTATCAGCAAAAATGAAGGGATTTATAACAATGTACTCTTAGGTCTAAGAGTGTGTTTCCTGTATTTTTAAAATTTACATCAATTTTCTTCCGAAAGATAGATTTACAATTACAATTTTATAATTTCTCAGAAAGGGGGCTTAAAATGTTTCAAAAAACATTAGAAGAGTAATTCTTAACTCTGTTTTATTTTCTTCATTAACAGTAAAATTATACACCTAAAACTCTTAAAGTTACATGTTAGATTTATTCCTATTATCATTGATGAGTTGCTGAATGAAGTACTGCATGAAATTAACTTGAAATACTATCTAATAAAAGAGTAATATGCAAATTAACCATCACTACGCTACACCCACAAACCACGCCCACTAGCCAATCAGGAGCGCATATGCAAATTAACCCCAACCAAGATGGCTGCGGCCACGGAGAGAGCAGGAGGGAGGCTTGGGTTTCCCCGGCGATGGAGGAAGCCAAGCTTTCCGCACACCCTGGCCGGCCCAGGACTCCACTTAAGGCTACAAAGTTTCAATTATAGAAGTTAAATAAATCCCAACAGAAATGGCTGCCGCCACGGAGGGAGCAGAAGGCTTGGCTCCGCTCCAGGCTACAAAGTTTTAATTGTAGAAGATAAATAAATCCCAGATACCAGGGCCTCCGCTTGGGCCGCTGTGGGGCGTGGCTGGCCTGCAAACCACCACAGGCCCCTCGCCCAGGCCACCCCACACGCCGGCCACTCCACACCCCAAGGGAACCCCCACCCTGATCCAGGACACCCTTCAGGGCAAACCAGCTGGCCCCCACCCGTGCACCAGGCCTCTATCCTCCTATCTAATAAAAGAGTAATATGCAGATTGACCATCACTCCAACACACAAGATGGCTGCCCCCATGTGGACACAAGATGGCCTGCAGGGGAGGGCAGTTGGGAGGGACCAGGCCTGCAAGGGAGGGCAGTTGGGGGCGATCAAGCCTGCAGGGGAGGGCAGTTAGGGGTGACCAGGCCGGCAGAGGAGGGAGGTTGAGGGCAAACAGGCTGGCAGGGGAGCAGTTAGACATCAATCAGGCTGGCAGGGGAGTGGTTAGGGGGTGATCAGGCTGGCAGGAAGAAGCGGTTAGGGGCAATCAGGAAGGCAGGCAGGCGAGCAGTTGGGAGCCAGCAGTCCTGGATTGTGAGAGGGATGTCCGACTGCCCTACCGGGATCGGGTCTAAATGGGCAGTCGGACATCCCTCGAGGGGTCCCAGATTGGAGAGGGTGCAGGCTGGGCTGAGGGACACACACCCCGTGCACAAATTTCGTGCACTGGGCCTCTAGTTAGATTATAAAGGGTCTTGAATTTGAGGCAAGGACACTATTGAAGGTTTTTGCATAAGAAAGTGACATGTTTATAGTCATGGTTTTTGAAGAAGAATCTATCTGATGGCTATATAAAATATGTTGTCAAAGGAGCAATGTTAGGAGTCTCCATTATCATATAAATACAAAATAGGAGCTAAATGGGAAATGGGTGAGAAATGGTTCAAGAAAAAGAAAAACCTACAGTTTCCACTTGGGTAATGGTAGGATGAAATACTATTAAAACTCGAGAGGAGAACTAAGAGAATAAGAGAATTCAAGTTCCGGTGTGAGCTGGTCAGAGATATGAGTACTAAATTCCTGCCTCATTTTTCTGGTTGAGCCTTCACAGATTGATATTGAAAGTCTGTAAATGTTTACTTAGATTCTGCTGGATACAGCTCTGATGTATTCTGTAAACATATCAAGGACCAAGTGCTTGCTTCTGTTTTCAGCCAATTATTTCTTCCATTAGCCCATATAGACTGGCTCTTTGTTTTATAAAATGAGAACAAAAACACAAAGTATGTTCCCTACCTGAAAGTATGTAACCCTTCCTGTGAACTCTAGGTTTCTGTTTCATTATAGAGTTTAATTATATTAGAAAACCAAAGATGATAGAATTTTGTCTCTTGGCATGGGTGACTTTCGTTTTAAAAACAGAGATGAAGTGGATTGCCTTCATTAAATGCTAATTTGTTTATATTACAGGAAGCAGAATCTGGTAATATAAGTCAAAAATCTGATGAAGATGACTTTGTGAAAGTTGAAGATTTACCACTCAAACTGACAATATATTCAGAGGTATGTGGCTCTCTTTAATTAAACTTATCTTTAACAAATATTGTTAAGATGGAAATAATTTTTTTTTCATCATTCCAAAGGCAGATTTAAGGAAGAAAATGGTAGAAGAAGAACAGAAAAACCATTTATCTAGTGAAATATGTAAAATGCAGAGTGAAGAATTAGCTGGGAATTCTCAGACACTAAAGGAACCTGGTATGAGTTATTAGTTTTAACCATATCATATTGAAAATTTACTCAGTCTTACACCATCATTCATAAATGGAAAGTGGGTATTTAGACCTAGCTCTCCTTTCAATGTTCATACTGGGGTTTTTTGGTTTTCTATTTGCTGCCTTTGTTATTTTTAATATATACATTTCCTAGTTTCATCAGCTTTGGTCATTACCCAGTTAGTCCTTCCTTCTTCCTTTTTCCTTCTGTTCAGTTTTCATCATATTCTTACATTATTAAGGTTGTTAAACACTTATTTTTATTTTTGTTGTTAATCCTCACCTGAGGATATTTTTCCATTGATTTTTAGAGAGAGTGACAGGGATGGGGAGAGACAGAGAGAGAGAAACATCTATGTGAGAGACACACATTGGTCAGTTGCCTCTTGCACAGGCCCCAACCAGGGCCAGGAATCAAGCCTGTAACTGAGGTAAGTGCCCTTGACCTGAATTGAACCTGGGACTCTTCAGTCCACAGGCCAACAAAATCTTCTCTATTTTCCTGAAGATGGTTCTATATAAATATGATTCATCGCAGAGCCAAGTGATAGTCCCAGATTTCCTTTATAGTCTAATAGCACAACCTCTGGGCCACTCAAAGAGTTCTTGCATCAAGGTCCGAAGATGATTTTTGTTATTGTCTATCAATTTATCATTAACTAAAATCATGTAAGATTTTTGTTTGGAAGTGGGGTGAAGAGAAGGGCAGACCAAATCTCAAACCTTCAGTTACTTTCCCCGTCTTCAGCCGAGTTCCCATTTCAACTGGTACCCGTCTCATAGTGTGTCCAGGCCGCGCTGCTTCCACTCCCACTGAACCTCCCTGTTTTAGCGTCTGGGAACGTGATGGTGTCTTCTGTCCTCTGTTCTCTCAGAACCACTCTTCTTTTGTTGGTTTGGATTTAATTCATTTTACACTCCCCCACGGACCCCCCTCCTACCCACCCCTGAGAGAGAGAGAGGAAGTATCTGCTCAGGAGTCTGCCATCTTAAAACAGAAACCCTCATCTATTCTTTTAAAACTCTTACTGTGTGTTATCAGGGAAATATCGTAGCAAGCTAAATTAGTATTTCCTTGGTAATAACTTTATATTAAAAGCAAATATTTTAATGGAAGACAAAATTATTAGAGTAAATTCTAGTAAGTAAAATTTTAATTCAAGTAATTTATAAGACCTTAATTATTATTTTGTTTTTCAGAAACAGTGGGGGCCCAAAGCACATGAGATATCTTCAGAGGCTCATCTAACTCTCTCTTTACATAGTCAATGCATATATGAAAATGGTTCTAAATAAACATCTGTTTTGAGCTGTATAAAAATGTAAATTAGTTTGACACTGCATTTTTGATAGGTGTGCTAATTTCTGCCCATGGCAGTTAACATAAGCAACTAACTTCTGGACAGATTCAAGCCTTGATACACTGTGGGGTTTTCTTTTTCTCTTTCCTTTTTTCCCCCCATTGTGATGTTTGGTAATGTTGAATTTAAAATGTAGTTTTAAATAAAGTTTGAACTTACCTGTAAAGTATCTTTTTTGGAAATTATGTTGAATTCCATATAGCAAGATACTGCACTATATAATTAGGCTGTTCAAAGAGGTAGTGGTCGAGAGTTAGAGAAATACATTATTATAAAGTCTAGCCATTATGGCAGGCTTCCAAATAATGCCAGTGTTACTGCTCTTGGGTCTAATGTTCATATCTTATTCCTGTGCAAGATAGGACAGGTTATAAAGGTTTCTAGGATATCTGTGAAGTTATCGTAGAATATATATTAATACACTATTCAAATTGGATAATAAGTTTAGAACACATGTCCTTAGTACTGATTAGATAATTTCCAGAATTTTATTCCTATCTATGTTTTCTCCATCTGAAAAGAAAAATGTTTTATATAATCACAGAACATTTCTGCACAGACAGTAACATTGTAGTTAATTTTAAATGAAAAACCGGGCTCTTCCAAGTGTGGATT
Source organism: Plecotus auritus (assembly GCF_963455305.1). NCBI lineage: Eukaryota > Metazoa > Chordata > Mammalia > Chiroptera > Vespertilionidae > Plecotus > Plecotus auritus. The sequence continues at coordinate 13,205,436 of NC_137772.1, read as the reverse complement.
AATAGAAATAAATCCATGTACCAGAACATTAAGGTTAGGTATGCCTTTGGATGAACTATTGAGATGATAGTTTAATACCAAAGCATAGCAGTTGCTTCTGTGAGTAGTGACAAAGATGAAGTATTGAGTAATGAAAATCTGTGTGACTTCATTACTAAGTCAGCCAGCTTTTAAAAGATGGTTTACCTTAGATCCCAAACTTGCCATAGACCTAGTAATGCTCCACAGAACCAGTTAACAGTTATTTATTCCAGGTATCTTTTAAATTTGTTAAAAAGTGACAAATACCCTATGAAAATTGGTTGGTAATTTTCAGGGAAATTGAAACAATAAGTTAAATTTTATGTATACTCCAATTCTGTGTTTGTTTTCTAGGTTGTATAGGAGGGGGAAACTTCATTTTGGTACTCAAGCCAGGCCTCACATATTGACTCTCTCTCCCTCTGTGTGCATGTTAAGGTTGGATATAATGGAAGAGTTGTACTCATATCTTAGTTGTTACTGTAGTACCTATGATCCTTATCAGACTTGTTTATTTGACTTAATGTTATAGCTGCTGTAATCATTTTAGTAGATAACTAAATTTTAAAATACCTAGAGCTTGAGAGCAAATAACTAGTTTCCTATGTTTTTCCCTAGTAGCTATTGCTAAAGAGTTAGGTATTTAATATTCCTGTCTGTCTTAATTTATATGTTAAAAATTTGGTTAGAAATAAAAGAGGGAGAAAAGGTCAAAATGAGAGAGAACCCTACACAGGTTGAGATAATGTCTGACGTAGTGAGTGCAACAGACTGTGCAGGTACTCTTTGTATTTTGTAACATTCACTTTGGGTAAATGCTTTTTCACTGTTAATAAATGTATATCCTGCATATGACCCTGAATTGCATTTTCATTTAAATTGACATATTTATGCTTAGAATTTATTCCAGAATTGGGGCTTGACAATTTTAGATGTAAAAAGAAATCAAAACATAAAAAATAATGGCATATATCAACTAGCCAGAGAGACGATTTATTAAACTTGAGACTGTTTTTCTTACAGTGCAGGTATGTTCTACTATTTCTATCTTATGTGGAAGACATTTTTGTATTTATTTAAACTTTAACTGGCATATTTCTGGCTTGTTGCTAAACTTTAATATAAACAGGCCATTCTTGATCTGTCAAAGAAATAATTGGCTCTGGATTTCACTTGTTTCGCTGTAAAAATGTGGTTGCCCTGTCACCTATCCTGGAAGAGGCAGTGTTTCTTGTTGTTCTTGCTGTACAACTCTAATTGTTACTTTAGCATTTGCTATCTTTACATGTCTGGTTCTTTCCTCATATTGACTGTTGCTTCTGATTAAGGAATGGGGGAATCCTATGCCTACAAATGGCTTTGATTCAGATTTAAGCGGAGTTTTAATTATCAATTCATTTCATCTGCCCAGACTCAGAAATATCCACAAATGAACCTTTGAGCCCTAGCTGGTTTGGCTCAGTGGATAGAGCCGACGCCTGTGGACTGAAGGATCCCAGGTTTGATTGTGGTCAGGGGCACATGCCGGGGTTGCAGGCTCAATCCCCAGTAGGGGGTGTGCAGGTGGCAGCCGATCAGTGATTCTTTCATCATTGATGTTTCTCTCCCTCTCCCTTCCTCTTTCTGAAATCAATAAAAATATATTTTAAAAAAAACCTTTGGGCCAGCAATTTACAGGAAACTATTGATTTGGTTATTTTGAAAAATAGTAACGTTTCAGTACAACAGAGTTCTCTCATATAATATTCTTTTTTTAAAAAAATTATTGTTGAAAGTATTACACATGTCCCCCTTTTTCCCCCCATTGACCTCCTTCAGCCCATAGCATGTTTAAAACCATCCTGTTTTTAAAAAAATATATTTTATTGCCGAAACCGGTTTGGCTCAGTGCCGAAACCGGTTTGGCTCAGTGGATAGAGTGTCGGCCTGCGGTCTGGAAGGTCCCGGGTTCGATTCCGGTCAAGGGCATGTACCTTGGTTGCGGGCACATCCCCAGTGGGAGGTGTGCAGGAGGCAGCTGATCGATGTTTCTCTCTCATCGATGTTTCTAACTCTCTATCCCTCTCCCTTCCTCTCTGTAAAATATCAATAAAATATATTAAAAAATATACATATATATATTTTATTGATTTTTTAACAGGAAGGGAGAGGGATAGAGAGTTCGAAACACCGATCAGCTGCCTCCTGCACAACCCCACTGGGGATGTGCCCACAACCGAGGTACATGCCTTTGACCGGAATTGAACCTGGGACCCTTCAGTCCGCAGGCCGGTGCTCTATCCACTGAGCCAAACCAGTTAGGGCAAGGCCATCCTATTGATCAAATGACATCATGAAAGAATTTTTTTAAGTATTTTTTTTTTAAATTGATTTTGAGAGAGAGTAAGGGAGAGGGAAGCATCAATCAGCCACAACCCCAGCATGTGCCTTACTGGGAATTGAACTGGCAACCTTTCAATGCAAGGGACAATGCCCAACCAACAGAGCCACACGGGCCAGGGCAACATCATAGATTTTCAAATTATAAAGTGCTATGCCAGTTCACATTAGTAATATTTAACATTGGTGTTAAACCTCTTTTTTAGTGAGACTGTGGACAATTAAGAGCTCTTCCATCTCTATTGCTCCTTCACCTGTTGGATATTCAGTATTTTCCTAGAAGAGGAATATGAGTGAGTCTGTCCCATGGTCATGTAAATGTTTTGGTGACGAGTGCTATACAAATGTAAGGCACATATGTATCCATGTTTGAGGAAAGAAAGGCACAGGAAAGGGGATCTACCAGAACCCATACTTGGTTCCATATGTTCTTTGCTTAACAAATGTTCTTTTCTAACATGTCCTGGCTCTGTACTCTTTTTGTAATTTTCCCCTCTACATAAGGCTGTGAGGTCTAAAGATAAAGAGCCTTCGTTCTAGTGGATCTTAGATGTAGTTTTCCCAGTGTCACCATTCTAGTTATTGTACATTTCATTCTCTCTCCTCTTTCCATTCTCTCTCTTACTGTCCCTCCCAACGTTTAAGACATAGAAAAATGGAGTTCAGTTAAGCTACAAATTAGTATTTCAGATAACTTTTTGGATTATATAATTGTCAGTTTCACCTTGAATTATATCACATATGATTGCCCCTTGTTTTTTCTCCTTACCTAAAACTAGGTGGAGAAATTATAGCCCCTGGTTTGGATGCAACCAGTCCAGGATTATTATCCAGCATTTCTAAAAATACAATCTCATTAATGTCCTCTCCAAATTAAAATAGCAATTACCACTACTATCCAGGGGGAACCATTGTCAACCTATTTGTAAACATCTCCTCCTAATCATCTTTTTATGTTCTAGGTGTATATCTAATTTATGCATAAGCATATATAAAGTATTATGTAAATAGGCCTGCCTATACTATATATCCTAAAGTAAACAACTCTACTTCAAATTTTAATATCAGTTATTACCTTCACACACTTTAATTTAGTCCTGAGGAATCAGTATGAAACAATTAGCATCCCATTTTATTGTGCGTAGCAAAGGCTACTTGAGAAAAATAATACAAGTTTACCTCACATTTTTATAAAAGGAACAAAATTCCAAGTAAAGTTTTTTACATTAATTGAATCCTATTTTAACACAAATCCTCTTAAAATTCTTGCTTCAGGTAAGACAATACTGGCACCACTGTAATTTTGAGGTAACAAACCAAGAAAACCTCCATTCTGGGAGGAAAAGCTGCCTTTGAACGTCTGCACACGGCTGGTAACAGTGGGGAAAGAAGTGGCAAGGATTGTCGTGTAAAACTGTAACCAGTCATAAGCTGATAACCCATTTGCACAATTCTTATCATTCACACACACTCAGGAGCTTTGATTTCTCCATAATAACTCCCACCCTCAAACCAGCACGTCGTCGTACACTCAGTACACAGGGCTGCTGACACTGCTTTATTGGACGTCATGAGTACAACTGACATGGAAATGAAGTGGATACAGTCATGCCCAACTGGCATGCAGTTCACAGTTAATTGTGAGAGTTTGAAAAGTTAACAAGTGCGATTAGCATTTTTCATAAATATATTGATTTCTGAAAAACATTTTTAGTAACTACTTAGTTTAAAAAAATACATATTGGTCAAAAGGAAAAACTATTAAGTGGATGATCCCTACGAAGGTTAAAAAAATGGGTTCACATCCCATTTTGCACAAGTCTGACCTGTTTATCTACTATTCACAGAACCTGGGCCTTCGTTTTTGAAGTTAACGTCCTGGGGTTTCTGGGAGATAGGGTCATAACGAAAAAGGAAATACCTCCATTCTGTGAATAAAAGACTGTTGCAGACTGATTGCTTCATGACCCTAAAAATTACTTCTATTCAGAGTCAAAGGCCCAGGTATTGCCCATTAAGAAATACACAGTTGAATGTATTTCTCCCTCCAAAGTTAGTGAAATAACATTGCTGTCACAAACAGGAGACAGTGGCATACTGTATTGAGTTATCAATTAGTACCAGGAGGAAAAGACTGCTATACAGGAAATATACAAATCTGTAGATAAAAGTGGAAAACAATTTGCTGTAACTATTATGCAGATGTACTGATTCAGCGCCCACAAGACTCTTGCTATGGAAGTGGGTCCCACGATAGTTTAACTGCCCATCCCCAAATGTCCAAGTGAAATGAAACTCAACAAATTCTAAATGATTGTTGTACTTAAATTATCTGTAAATAAGAACAATCAACTGTTGCAGCACAAATGCCTGTGAATTGTAAACATACAAAGATGAACACGCTCATGCCTTAAAGAGAAGCCGCCCCGAGTCTTAGTTTTTGGTCGGAGATCAGATGGCTGCACTAGTGGGCCACGTGTGAGCTCCCCCCTTGATGTCGCAGTGCGTTCTGCAGGCCAGGTGTGTGCTCACCAACCTACACAAGGGTCTGGGCAATCCCGCAGGTAAGTTTCAAATTGACCTTTGGTAACGTCCATCAAGGTTGTGAATACAGTCAGCTGAAAGAAAAGTTATTTTTACTTTAAGGATGTTTTCAATTCTAAGATGTCCTGATTCATATTAGCATTTCCCATGGAACTGCTATATATAGTAGTATATATAAATATATAAAACAAATGTTATATATAATATTAACTCTAAATAATAGTAAGTTAATAAAACAACTGACTTCAACAGACTATTTTTCCAGGTTGTGAATATGATAGGCTTGGGAGAGAAGCAAGGTCTCTTCCTGGGCAGCACGCTGCTTCACCAGCGATGCTGTAAGACGTAGCCTTCAGCTTACAATCTGTAGTCATGCAAAGCCTAATGGTGTACTATGGAGTATGAACAGTTTTGCTTTAGCTGTCCTTATCCTTGAGTCATATACAGTGGGGGACACTATGCAGGCATGTAGATTACAAGGCATACACACGAGGCACATGGGATCTAAATAACCACTGTGAGCTCATGATGATGGCATGGGCCAAACAAGAAGTATGGCAGGGTCAGTGGGCTTAAGGAAGGCTTCCTGTAGGAGCCAGGTTCGGGTTTAATGCTATGGGCAGAGGTGATGGAGGCAGGCTGATTTTAGGGAGGGGGAGGGGGAAGGACCAAAGAGAAGGACAAATGGGAAAATCAGGGTGTGTATATCCAGAATACACAAGGGTGACTTACTCTAGTACATTGGGTGACTAGGGAACGGCATTTTTAGCTATCGTGTGGGGAAAAGATAAAAGGATGTAATAGAGTTTACGAGAAACCCTAATCCACCAAGACACAAAGCTCTGCCTCCAAATGGACTTCGGTCAGGTTTCAGGTGCTAGCTGTAGTGTATAGCATAAGGTTCTGGTGGACAGGGAGAAGTCGAGGCTAAAATGCTACCCTTAATTCAGTGCCATGTAAGTAAACCTAGAAACAAGACTCTGACCCAGCTGACATCCAAGCCACTATGATCGGTTTCTTTGTCCCGTCCCAACAGTTAATATTTGTCACACAAAACATTTTTAAAAACTGGCCTTAAGCTGAGCATGCCTTGTGATTTTAGCTCTGATTTCTCCAATGATAACAAGGAAAGATAAAACAGGACCAAATTCTTTTCCCTAAAAGCAAATATATGTATATATTTTAAATACCTTGTTGAGGACAGGTTTTGTTGACAGGATATCATATATAGTTGGTAATGAGATATTCTAAAACACAAGAATAGTTTGTTCAGTACATTAAATACATCAACAGCCTTATCCACACAAATGGGTCATTAGAAACCAAGACATTGTCCATCAACCTCCCCGGCACCTAAATGAATTTCCCTTGGGGTCACTGTTAGAAACACAGGTAATGGTTCTAATGTTTCACTTTTTCTTTCTGACTCTTCCTCCCCTTTTAATTCTTGTCTATCATCCAGCTTTACCAAATGGTTTCCAGAATTAGGGAAGTACAGCAAAATTTTGCTTTTTAAAAACAAAAAAACTCAGTGGGGACTATCCATTGATAATAACATGAGGTTTACAAATTCTACAAAGGCCAAATAAAAATGCGAGAACTAATACAACCTTAATGAGAACCTTTTCTTTCTCTGACATTGTGAATGCTCTTTACCTCCTGGGTTGTCTGGTTTAGACACGTCTTAGTAGCTGATCTGCGATCATCAAGGAAGAAGGGATGTTTCCAACGGTCATAGTTAGTCTCCACGACATACCATCTATCCTGCTTGAGGTCCAGTCTAGATACGAAAAGAGATTCCTCTCAGGCTCATGCCTTAAACCTGTACATATGCAGTCTGTGCTTTAGCTTCTACTTTGCTTTAACAAATGTACTTACTCATAAACATCCAAAGATTTCTTTCTGTCTCGTGTAATCACACAGCCCTCCCCCGACTTGTTGCCTCCCAGGATAAAGTATGCTGGGGCCAGTACCTTCGTTTTGGTCAATATATTCTTGGCTTCTTCATAACTACATAAAGACATTTTTTAGAAAAGAAACATTTTTAGTTGACTTGGAACGGAAGTTTTTAAACTATAAAACGAAGCAAAAACAAATACCCGAGGAGCACATTTTAAAAAGGATGGAGAGCAATGGCTCAGGGAGGAACAATCTCTGACCCCCATGTGGTGAAACACAGATCTGAAATGTCCCCTCTAGGCTTAAGGACAAACACAACAGTCTCAAGAGACCATCTTCCACCCTTATTGTCTATGCCTTTCACTCAACAATAGAACAAGGGGAAGTAGTAGTACTATATATATAGGGCTTAGGGAATAGAGAATAAACCTTGAAAACTAGGGCTATTGATCAAGGAAGAGGATCTTCAAAGATGATTACTAAATCTTACTCCCTGGAAAGCATTAAAAATAGAATTGATGCCCCTTTATTCTAGGTCATTTAGATGTAGTGCTGGCTAAAGTCAGTTTTGCTATTACTCAAGATTTCTGCACCAGCACAGAATATAACTTCTAGGTTAACAGGTATTATGATTTAATTGGATATTTTATTATATAACTAGAGGCCCAGTGCATGAAATTCGTGCACAGAGCGGGGGGGGGGGGGTCCCCCCTCAGCCTGGCCTGCTCCCTCTCGAAATCCGGGACCCCTCGGGGGATGTCCGACTGCCAGTTTAGGCCTGATCCTTCAGGAATCCCTGCAGGATCGGGCCTAAACTGGCAGTTGGACACCCCTCTCACAATCCAGGACCGCTGATCCCTAACTGCTCACCTGCCTGCCTGATCACCCCTAACCGCCTCTGCCTGCCTGACTGCCCCTAACCACTCTGCCTCCCTGATCACCCCTAACCACTCGCTGGGGGGCGGCTGGCCAGGGTGAGGGGCATATAGGATTTGTATTTTAGGTCCCTTCATAGTGGCACTATCTCCAGAACTTTTTAAATAATTTCCTTAACTTTAAACAAACACACCACACACACAAATGAAGAATTCCATATGAGATTCACCTACAAAATTCTGAAATGATTCTTCAGTTGAAGATAAAGCTGAGAAATATTTTTCTATTTTAATATGAGTAATTTAAAATGAACAATATACTAAAAGAATCATACACCATGTCAAGGGGGACATAATAAAGGCCATAGATGATGAGCCCACAGCTAACATCTTATTCAATGGTGAAAAGGTGAATGAATGCTTTTCCTCCAGGAACAAGACAAAGATGCCCATTTTATTCTATACTAGAGGCCCAATGCACGAAACTCGTGCAAGAGTAGGCCTTCCTTCCCCCAGCTGCTGGCACCAGCTTCCCTCTGGGACCCGGGACCTGGGCTTCCCTCTGGCTGCTGTCAGGCACCTGGGACCCGGGACCTGGGCTTCCCTCAGCCCCAGCTTCATCTGGAAGGATGTCTGGAAGGACATCCAGTCTAATTAGCATATTATGCTTTTATTATTATAGACTAGTAGCCCATCACGCGTTATCGCGCGCAGTAGGCCGCTCACTGCTTTCCCGGGAGCCGGCGGGAACCGCAGTGCACCGCCAGGAGCTGTGCTGCTTCCACGGGAGCCGGGAGGGACCCGCCGTCTCCTCTCCAGGCCTGTGCTCATCTGCAGAGGCTGCGGGCCGGCCCCACCGTCCACCAGAGGCCCTCACAGCCAGGGCATTGCTGTGGCGACGAAGCAAGCATTCTGCCAGGCCGCTCATGCTGCCCGCTCTCAGCGGCAGTGCCCCCCAGGACTGGAGGACTCCGGCGAGGCTGAGGGGACTGGGCGCCGCCAACTTGTGGCTATGGGTGCCACCAGCTTTGTGACGGAGTGAGGGTTAATTTGCATATTACCCTTTTATTAGATAGGATCATATTGGCAGTACTAGTGAAAGCAATTATGCAAGAAAAAGAAAAGGTATCCAAATCAGAAAGGTATGCTATTTATGTATTTTATATAGAAAAAACTAAAGACTTCACACAAAAAAAAAACCTGTTAGAACTAATAAATTCAGTAAAGTTGCAGGGTAAAAATGTACAAAAATCAGTAGCTACGCACTAATAATGAACTATCCAAAAAAGAAATTAAGAAAATAATCCCATTTACAATTATATAAAAAAGAATAAAATACCAAGGAATAAATTTAACCAGGAGGTGAAAGACCTGTACACTGAAAACTGTAAGACACTGATGAAAGAAATGGAAGACATAAATAAATGGAAAGATACTCCCTGCTCATGGATTGGGAAATTAATATTGTTAAAATTCTATACTACCCAAAGCAATCTACAGATTCATTGCAATCCCTGTCAAAATTCCAATGGCATTTTTCAAAGAAGAAAAAATCCTAAAATTACATGGAGTCACTAAAAAACCCTGAATAGCAAATGCCGTCTTGAGAAAAAACAAAGCAGGAGACATCCCACTTACTGATTTCAAATTATATTGCAAATCTACAGTAATCAAAACAGCATGGTATTGGCATAAACAGACATATAGCTCAATAGAAGAGAACAGGGAGCCCTCAAACAAATCCATGTATATACAGTCATTTAATTTACAACAAAGGAGTCAAGAATACCCAATAGGGAAAGGATAGTCTCTTCAATAAATGATTTCGGGAAAACTGGACAGCCACATGCAAAAGAATAAAAGTAGACCACTATCTTACACCATACACAAAAATCAACTCAAAATGAAGTGAAGACTTGAACGTAAGACCTGAAACCATAAAACTAGAAGAAAACATAAGCGGTAAGTTCTTTGACAATGGTATTGGCTATGATTTTTTTAGACCTGACACCAAAATCAAAAGCAATAAAAACAAAAATAAATGAGACTATATCAAACTAAAAAGCTTCTGCACAGCAAAGAAAACAACAAAATGAAAAGGAAACCTACTGAATGGGAGGAAATATTTGCAACGCATGTATCTGATAAGGGTTTCCATCCAAAATGCATAAAGAACTCATGCAACTCAATAGCAAAAAAATAAAATAAACCACACCAAAAAACCCTCAAACAATCCTATTAAAAAATGGGCAGAGGGCCCTAACCGGTTTGGCTCAGTGGATAGAGCGTTGGCCTGTGGACTGAAAGGTCCCAGGTTCAATTCCAGTCAAGAGCATGTACCTTGGTTGCGGGCACATCCCAGTAGGCGGTGTGCAGGAGGCAGCTGATAGATGTTTCTCTCTCATCAATGTTTCTAACTATCTCTCTCCCTTCCTCTCTGTGAAAAATCAATAAAATATATTTTTTTAAAAAAATGGGCAGAAGTTCTGACTAGACATATTTCCAAAGAAGATATCCAGGTGGCCACCAGATCCATGAAAAGATGCGTAACATCAGTAATCAGGGAAATGCAAATCAAACCACAATGAGATACCACCTCACACCTGTTAGAATCACTTTTCTCAAAAGACCTGAAATAACAAGTGATGGTGAGGATGTGGAGAAAAGGGACCTCGTGCCCTGGTGGTGGGAATGTAAATTGGTACAGCCACTATGAAAACCAGTATCCAAAATAAATTATGCATCCCCATGTTCATTGAAGCATCCTATCTAATAAAGAGGGAATATGCTAATTGACTGCCACACCCTCACGAAGATGTGGCACCCACAGCCAATAAGGAGGGAATATGCTAATGACTGCCACGACCTCAAAGATGGCGGCGCCCAGTTCCCTCAGCCCCCCAGCCGCCCGAGGCACAGGCAAACCTCGGATGTCGGCTGCCCAGCTGCCCAGGGCCGGCCTGAGGGACAACCAAACGACTGAACAAGCAGGCTGCATGGGGTGACCAGGCCTCAGGGGGATCAGTGAGGGATGACCAGGCTGGCAGGGGGGCAGCTGGAGGTGACCAGGCCAGCAGGGGGGAGCAGTAAGAGGCAACCAGGTCAGTGGGGCGGGCAGTTGGGGGTGACTAGGCCGGCGGCGGGGGGGGTGCAGTTGGGGGCAACCAGGCCAGCAGGTGGGGCAGATGGGGGTGATTAGGCTGGCAGGGGGGACAGTGAAGGATGACTAGGCCAGCGGGGGGGAGGGCAGTTGGGGGCAACCAGGCCGGCAGGGGGGGCAGTTAGGGGCAATCAGGACAGCAGGGAGGGTCAGTTAGGGGCAACCAGGCAGGCAGGCAGGTGAGCGACTAGGAGCCAGCAGTCCAGGATTGTGAGAGGGATGTCCGACTGCCCGAGACCGGCAGACATCTCCCGAGTGGCCCCGGATTGGAGAGGGTGCAGGCTGGGCTGAGGGGACCCCCCCCCCCCCGCACAAATTTCATGCACTGGGCCTCTAGTTATTTATAATAGCCAAAACATGGAAATGTGAAGAGGGAATAATGGCGGCGGAATAGACAGACGTGTTCCGAGCCTTGTCCCGGAGCAGAAAGAAAGAACAGCTGAGGGTCGCGCAAGGAGTGTTTGTTGGCTGGTTGGGAGACAGCTGAATTCCAGAAGGAGGTGGGGGACTGCTGAACGGGGTTCCCCTGACCTGGCAGCACGAACTGCGGCTGGGTCCCCTCCCGGAGCTGCGGGCTTGGACGCGGAGTCTGCGCCATCTTGATCCGGAAAGTGGAGCTTATCTGAAGCCTGAGAATCCACAACGGCGGCACCCCAGGAACAGCTGCGAGCCCCAGAACAACGCTCCCCAACTGGCGCAAGCACACGGGTTCAGAGAAGCTCTACACTCCACTACGGAAAGGTCAGATTTCGCCTGGGATAAGGTGAGGTCTCTGGTCCCGGCGGGAGAGAGGAACGCGCGTTTTGCGGGAGCTGGAGGACCAGGGAAGTCTGTGCCTAGAAAAATCCGTGGCTGTAGGGGCTGGCGTGATCTGTGACTGTGGAAAGGGGTCCTCAGAGCTGCTAAGAGAAGGGCACTCTAAAAAGCAACCCATTTTGATCTGAAGTGCAGGGACACCCTAAGAATTTCAGGCAGTCCAGACTTACGCGCAGCCCGTGCGCTCCCTGGGTGCCTGGGCTTACTCGCAGTCCCGGAATTCGCACACTTGGGCTTTTTCCTCTTCAAATCCTTGCATCTGATTACTAAGCCCAATACATAGGATCACCCAGTTGGGGACACCCTGGGAGACTGCAGGGGAAGGTTGTTTTTCTGGAACCTGGGGATCGGAGCGGGGAGTGACCATCAGAGAGCCAGCTCTGAGGCAGCCCACTCCCACAGGCCCCTGGCGAGTGCCACAGGGAAAGAAGGCTCTAACACTGCCTAGAGAGGCCATAGATAGACCCGGAAGTCAATCCAGAAACACTGCCACCCAGGGGCTGAATCACAAATTGACTCTTGTGTAATCAAAAATAAAGGAATACGAGAAATTAAGACACACCGCCTGCTTAAAATCAGGACTGGCTTACAACACCGAAGAGCAGTGGATCGCAGGGAACTGCAATACTGCCTGGACTGAGAAACAGGCGTGCCAAACAGAAAAACAGAGGAAGTGAATGACCTTCACTACTCCACATTTTATTTTTACCTTTTATTTTTTTTATTTTTTTATTTTTTTTAAATTTTCATTTTTTGCATCTTTTAATCAAGAAACTTTTTTTTCTTTTTTCATCACTTGATTTTACCTTTTTAATGATTACATTTTTATTTTCAATCCGTATTATTACTACTGCTATTTTATCTTTTTTTTTTTTTTTTTAAGTGTCATTTTATTTTCTCTTCATTTTATTTTGGGATTAGGGTTCTACATTCTATTTTTTATCTTTCCTTTAGCATCGTTTTACTCTACCTCAACTCTACCTTTAGGCCATCACTCTCTTCCTAACCTCCCCCTTTTCAGTGTCCTGTTTGTCTTACCCTTTTACTGCTTTAGATTTTCCCTATTCTTTCTGTTTACCCCTTGTTAAAATTTCACCCTACTTACATATCTAATCTCCAATCCCCTGCTCCAAGTCCACATACACCTTTCCCTTCGCTGTCTGAGTTATCCATAAACTTGTCCTTATCTCTGTCCTTTTGTTGTTGTTTGCTTGAATGTAGATTATATCCAATTTTTATGCTTTTTTTGTGAGATTGTTTTGCTTATTCTTCTTTTATTTATTTTTTTGTTTGTTTTGTGCTTCAGCTTTCCCTTGCCTCACTCCATATTAATTGGTGTTGTAGTTTGTACTAATCCCCAGGCACTTGTTGCTGGCATTTGCTGGGATTAGTGATTGTTCTATTGGAGTTTTATCCCCAATATATATAGTCTGTTCCCCTTTCTCTCTTAGTCAATTTCTTGTCTCTCTTACTTTTTTTTTTTTCTCTTTACTTTCCCTTTTCCCAATTTCATTTTCACACTCCTTTTTTCCTTTTTTTTTTCTTTCTTTCTTTTTTCCTCTTCTTTCTCTTCTATCACCTAATTTGCCTTTCTCTGGTGGTCACCTTTATTGGAGGTTATTAATATCGTGAATACATTCCTGTTCAGTGCCTTGTGAGTTGTACCTGGTAGTGCTGTATTTTGTGCCTTTAAATCAACCCAGGAGAGAGAGAACTACATAACCAGACACCCAGAGAAGAGAGACCATGGGGAGACAAAGAAGCAGCCTGCATATGAAAGAAAAGCAGGCATCACCAGAAAAGGAAGTAAACGAAATGGAAGCAAGCAACCTTCCAGAAAAAGAATTCAGAGAAATGGTCATAAGGTGGCTGAAAAGAATGGAAGACAAATTCGACAATATGAGCAAGAACCAAGAGGAAATGAAGAAGAACCAAGAAGAAATGAAAAATGACATCGCTGCTGTAAAGAACTCAATAGAAAGCATCAAGAGTAGACTAGAAGAAGCAGAGGACCGCATCAGTGAGCTAGAAGACAAGATGGAAAAAAATACCCAAGAAAAGCAACTTCTAGAAAAAAAAATTAAAAGGCAGGAGGAGAGTCTAAGGGAACTTTGGGACAACACGAAACAAAACAACATCCGCATAATAGGGGTTCCAGAAGGAAAGGAAGCTGAGCAAGGAATAGAAAACCTCTTTGAAGAAATAATGACAGAAAATTTCCCAGATATAGGGAAGAAAAAACCCACACAAATCCAAGAAGCTCACAGAGTCCCAAGCAAAATGAACCCCAAAAGACCGACGCCAAGGCACATTATAATTAAATTGGCAAACACCAACGACAAAGTAAGAATCTTAAAAGCAGCAAGAGAGAGACAGAAAGTTACATACAAAGGAACCCCCATCAGACTAGCAACTGATTTCTCAACAGAAACTCATCAGGCCAGAAGGGAATGGAATGAAATATACAAAGTCATGCAAAGGAAGGGGCTGAATCCAAGAATACTGTACCCAGCAAGGCTGTCAATCAAAATTGAAGGTGAAATCAGGAGCTTCACAGACAAAAAAGGACTAAGGGAATTTATTACCACCAAACCAGCAATGCAAGAAATGCTAAAGGGTCTACTGTAAAAAAAAAAAAAAAAAAAAAAAAAGAAAGAAAGAAAGAAAGAAAGAAACAGGAAGCGAAGAAGTAACACAGGGGTAAAGAATAGGAATGGCGACAAATAAGTACCTATCAATAATAACTTTAAATGTAAATGGATTAAATGCCCCAATCAAAAGACATAGGGTAACAGATTGGATAAGAAAACACGACCCATATATCTGCTGTCTACAAGAAACCCACCTCAGAAAAAAAGACGCACACAGACTGAGGGTGAAGGGATGGAAAAAGGTTTTCCAGGCAAATGGAACTGAAAAAAAAGCTGGGGTAGCAATACTTATTTCTGACAAATTAGATCTCAAACTGAAGGACATAACAAGAGATAAGGAAGGCCATTTCATAATACTAAAGGGAGCAATCCAACAAGAAGAAATAACTCTGGTAAACATATATGCACCCAATACAGGAGCACCCAAATACATAAAAAAACTCCTGGAAGATATCAAGGGAGACATTGACAGCAATACAATCATAGTAGGAGACTTTAATACCCCACTATCACCATTGGACAAATCCTCTAAACAAAACATCAGCAAAGAAACATCAATCCTAAATGACTCACTAGACCAGATGGAATTAATTGACATCTTCAGAACATTTCACCCCAAAGCCACAGAATATACATTCTTCTCAAGCGCACATGGGTCATTTTCAAAGATAGACCATATGTTGGGGCATAGGCAAAGTCTCTTCAAATTCAAGAAGATAGAAATCATATCAAGCATCTTCTCAGACCACAGTGGCATAAAACTGGAAATCAACTACAATAAAAACAACCCAAAGAAATCAAACACATGGAGACTAAACAGCATGCTATTAAACCATGACTGGGTTACCAGAGAGATCAAAGAAGAAATAAAAAACATCATGACAACAAATGACAATGAAAACACTACAATCCAAAATCTATGGGACACAGCGAAAGCAGTCTTGAGAGGGAAGTTCATAGCTCTACAAGCCTACTGCAAAAAACAAGAAACAGGGGTAATAAATTACCTAACCCAACAACTCAAAGAGTTAGAAAAAGAGCAACAAGAAAAGCCCAGTGTAAGCAGAAGGAAGGAAATAATAAAGATCAGAGCACAGATAAACGACATAGAGACCAAAGAAACAATACAAAAGATCAACAAAACCAAGAGCTGGTTCTTTGAAAGGATAAACAAGATTGATGAACCTCTAGCCAGGCTCACCAAGAAGCAAAGGGAGAGGACCCAAATAAACAAGATCAGAAATGAAAGAGGTGAAATAACAACAGATCCCGCCGAAATACAAAGGATTGTTAAAAAATACTACGAACAACTCTATTCCAACAAACTGGACAACCTGGAGGAAATGGACATATTCCTAGAAAAATATAACCTTCCAAAACTCAATCAGGAAGAATCTAAACAGCTCAACATGCCAGTAACTATGGAAGAAATTGAAGCAGTCATCAAAGAGCTTCCGGCAAACAAAAGCCCGGGGCCAGACGGCTTCACTGGAGAGTTCTACCAAACATTCAAGGAAGAACTAAAACCTATCCTCCTCAGACTATTCCAAAAAATTCAAGAGGAAGGAACACTTCCAAGCTCCTTCTATGAAGCCAGCATCACCCTAATACCAAAACCAGATAAAGACAACACAATGAAAGAGAATTACAGGCCAATATCCCTCATGAATGTAGATGCCAAAATCCTCAACAAAATTCTAGCAAATAGGATCCAGCAGTACATCAGAAAGATCATACACCATGACCAAGTAGGGTTTATCCCAGGAATGCAAGGATGGTTCAATATCCGCAAATCAATAAATGTGATACATCACATAAACAAATTGAGAGATAAAAATCACATAGTCATATCAATTGATGCAGAAAAAGCATTTGACAAAATCCAACACCCTTTCTTGATAAAAACTCTCAACAAGGTGGGAATAGAAGGATCATACCTCAACATCATAAAAGCTATATATGATAAACCCACAGCTAACATCATACTCAATGGGCAAAAACTAAAACCATTTCCCCTAAGAACAGGAACAAGACAGGGATGCCCACTCTCACCACTCCTGTTTGACATAGTACTGGAAGTATTAGCCACTGCAATTAGACAAGAAGAAGAAATAAAAGGCATCCAAATTGGAAAAGAAGAAGTAAAGCTGTCCTTATTTGCAGATGACATGATATTGTACATAAAAAACCCGAAAGACTCCATCAAAAAACTAACAGACTTAATAAATGAATTCGGCAATGTAGCAGGATACAAAATTAACACCAAGAAATCTATGGCATTTCTATACACCAACAATGAACTTACAGAAAGAGAGACTAAAAAAGCAATCCCATTTTCCATCGCACCAAAAAAATTAAGATACTTAGGAATAAACCTAACCAAGGAGGTAAAAGACCTATATGCGGAAAACTACAGGACACTGAAAAAAGAGATAGAGGAAGATGTAAACAGATGGAAGAACATACCATGTTCATGGATTGGTAGAATCAACATCATTAAAATGTCCATACTACCCAAAGCAATCTATAGATTCAATGCACTCCCCATTAAAATACCAACAGCGTATTTCACAGACCTAGAAAGAACTCTCCAAAAATTCATCTGGAATAAAAAAAGACCCCGAATAGCCACAGCAATCCTGAGAAAGAAGAATAAAGTAGGAGGGATCTCAATACCAGATTTCAAGCTGTATTACAAAGCCACTGTCATCAAAACAGCCTGGTACTGGCACAAGAACAGACATATAGATCAATGGAACAGAATAGAGAATCCAGATATCGACCCAAACCAATATGCGCATTTAATATTTGACAAAGGAGGCATGAACATACAATGGAGTCAAGACAGTCTCTTTAATAAATGGTGTTGGGAAAATTGGACAGATACATGCAAAAAAATGAAACTAGATCACCAACTTACACCATACACAAAAATAAACTCAAAATGGGTACAGGACTTAAATATAAGACGGGAAACCATAAAAATACTAGAGGAATCCACAGGCAGCAAAATCTCAGACATATGCCAAAAGAACTTTTTCAGTGATACTGCCCCTAGGGCAATGGAAGCCAAAGAGAAAATAAACAAATGGGACTACATCAAAATAAAAAGCTTTTGCACAGCAAAAGAAACCATCAACAAAACAACAAGAAACCCCACTGTATGGGAGAACATATTTGCAAATGGTATCACTGATAAAGGTTTAATTTCCAACATCTACAGGCAGCTTATACAACTTAATAAAAGGAAGATAAATGATCCAATAAAAAAATGGGCAACGGACCTAAATAGAAGCTTTTCGAAAGAAGACAGAAGGAAGGCCAAGAGACACATGAAAACATGCTCAAAGTCACTAATTATCCGAGAGATGCAAATCAAAACAACAATGCGATACCATCTCACACCTGTCAGAATGGCTATCATCAACAAATCAACAAACGACAAGTGTTGGCGAGGATGCGGAGAAAAAGGAACCCTCGTGCACTGCTGGTGGGAATGCAGACTGGTGCAGCCACTGTGGAGAACAGTATGGAGTTTCCTCAAAAAACTGAAAATGGAACTCCCATTTGACCCAGTAATCCCACTCCTAGGAATATATCCTAAGAAACCAGAAACACCAATCAGAAAGGAGATATGCACCCCTATGTTCATAGCAGCACAATTTACAATAGCTAAGATTTGGAAACAGCCTAGGTGCCTATCAGCAGATGACTGGATCAGAAAACTATGGTACATCTACACAATGGAATACTATGCTGCCGTAAAAAAGAAGGAATTACTACCATTTGTAGGCACTTGGATGGAATTAGAGAACATTATGCTAAGTGAAATAAGCCAGTCAATGAAAGAAAAATACCACATGATCCCACTCATTTGGGGATAATGAAAAACATTATAAACTGATGAACAAAAAGATAGTTACAGAGGCAGTAAAGCATCAAACAGACTGTCAAATTACAGTGGTAAGGTTAGGGAGAGGTGGGGGAAATAAGAGATCAACTGAAGGACTTATATGCATGTATATAAGAGTAACCAACGGATGCAAAACTTTGGGGGATGAGGGCATGTATGGGAGTGGGGTGGGGGTGGGGGGCAATGGTAAGATATGTACACATATAATACCTTAATAAAAATTTGAAAAAAAAAACAAAAAAAAACAAACATGGAAATGTAACAGGTGTCCATAAGTGGAGAAATGGGTAAAGAAAATGTGGAATATTATTCGGCCATAAGAAAAAAATCTTCATTTCTGACATGGATGGATCTTGAGGGCATTATGCTAAGTGAAACAAATCAGACAGCAAAAGACAAATACCATATGAGCTCACTTATATGTGGAGTATAAAAAAACCCAAAAAACTCATAGATACAGAGAACAGATTAGTGGTTGCCAGAGGCAGTTGAGTGATGGGGAGGGAGGGAGGGTGAAATGGGTAGAGAGGGTCAACAGGTAAAAACATTGAGTTATACAATAAGTCCTGGGATGTAAGGTACAGCATGGTTACTACAGTTAATAACACTGGATTGAACATTCTAAAGTTGCTAAAAGTAAATCTTAAGGCTCTCACAAGGAAAAAAGTTTTGTAACTATGTATGGTGATGGATGTTAACTAGACTTATTGTGATCATTTTGCAATATATACAAATGTCAAAACATTTTGTATACCTTAAACTAATGTTACATTTTAATTATTTAAATAAAAATAATTTTAAAATAAAATGAAATACTAAATTTGATAAAGCAAATGGATTACCTTGTACTATTTTCCAGAACTGCTCTAGTAAGAAACCCAATCCACATGGCATCTTTCTTCCCCAAAATCCATTCTAGGACACCTGGAAGAGATCACACACACAGTGTCATGGGACCTGGAAGAGGGGAGAGTGTTCACCAAAATGCACAGTCCAGCCCAGCCCTCCTCTGAAAACATCTATGAAATTTCCATTTCATTTAACAGCTGTCTACTCACCCATAAAACCGCCATTTGAGCTGAAACGCTCATTTAGTGTAAGGCTAAAGAGTCCCTGCGGAAAAGACAAAGGAGTGAAGTCAGAAACTTGGACCATGCTGTTTCAGGCCCTCTCACTGCACTGTACATGGTATATCGAGACCTGGACTGGGTAACAGGGAATGCAAAGGTGATAATCGTGGTAACGCCTCCTTGTATAAACAGAGCTTTTCTGGAAGTTCAAAGGATTTTCACACCTAGTGTACGAGACAGGTAGGTGGGATGGTACCGGCCTCACTTTTCCAACTAACTGCAGGGCAGAGAACCAATGCCTGAGGTGCGAGGGGCAGACCGAGGACCAGATTCCAGATGGATGTTCCCAGCCCTCGACATCCAGCCACATGCCTTTCAGCAGAACGGGCTGGGAATCCTTCATCCCGTTCCACCCTTCTCTGCCGTGGAGCTCATACCTCTGAAGGTGACAGGAAGTACAAAGGGACACACAGGGGCTTCGTGTTCGTTTTAGGGCCTCATTTCCTTAGATTCCACCCTTCTCAGAGAGTAAGAGCAGCACACAGAGCTACCTGTAAAATTACGTAACGGTAGATTCCTTACGGGTTTGAATCCTGTTAACATGCCCACATAGCCAGCAAAGCTTGCAGCCTTGAAGACAGTTTTATTGTTTCTTTGGAAGTCCAAATTCACTGTTAAAGGTTTGAGCTCCTCAGTGACGGTCCAGGTGTTATTATTTATATTCCACCTATAAAAGACAAATTTAGTGACGTTTAAGAACAATGATGATAACAACGGATAGGATGATGACGGCCAGGCATTATACCAGGTACTTTACCTATCTAATCCCAACAAGTACTTTGTATCACAGGGGAGGAGGGGGGTGGGAGGCTGGTGGAAAAGGTAAAGGAGCAGGAAAAACACCCTCATAGGCACAGACGACAGCATGGAGATACCCGAGGGGCAGAGGTGGGGAGGTAGAAGAAGGTAAAGGGGCGATAAATGGTGATGGAAGGAGACGTGACGTGGGGTAGTGAACACACGATACAATATACAGATGATGTGTTATGGAATTGTACAAATGAAATCTATATAACTTTATTAACCAATGCCACCCCAATAAAGTCAATTAAAAAGAACAATATGGGTGGTTTTATCCTCCATTCTTCACATGACAAAAGCGAGGCTCAGAGAAGTTAAGGTACTTCTCCCAATATGTAAGTCTATAAATAACGAACTCCAGATTCAAATTTAGGTGTCCAATTATAAAGCCCTGTTGTTTTTTTTCCCCCAGAAAAGAGCAAGAAGACATAAAATAGAATGCTATTCTTCCTTTTAAACAATATACTAGACGTGCATCTGGGCCTTCAAGCACACTCCAAATTTCTGTTCACTAGGTGCAACTCAGTTATGGACTTGCCAGTAACTGAGCAAGAGTATACCCATCTTATCTCAAAACTCAGGAGTCCACTCCTGTCACTTCTGGCCACACTTTGAGGGTGACCTGGGACTTTTCACCACTGTAATAAACCTATTCTTCTCAAGGACTGATACCATTTTCTTTACTTACCCAAGAAATATTCCAAAATCCATGTTTCGCCCATGTACTAAGTGACCTAATTGAAAGTAAGCAAGAGAGACATGTAGGAGCAGTTATGATAGTACGATTGATCTTAAAGCTGGACACTGAAGTTTGGTTAAACGATAGTCACAGCTATTCAATCCAACAATAAGAATAAGCCAAACTGTTGTCCCTGTCACATCAGCCAGATCCCCCCATAATCTCCGCGAACACAGGCTTTCAGCTAAGGTAAGAATATGAGGAAAGCATCAATGGTCATTCTTTGGTCCACTATGACAGGGTCCTACCCAAACACAGCTATTTTAGCCTCCCCTAACGTGACCTGCAAACATGCTTCAGGCATTGCCACCAATACCTGGGCCCCTCAAAGAATAGGTAAAAAATAAGAGTGAATTGGGGTAAATCACACTATGCCCTGTACTCTGAGGATCTGCCAGAAAAACATGGGAAAGTGAGGGTGGGCTACATGGGGCCCCTTGGCTGAGAAATGGTGGGAGAAGACTGATCCTGGGCTTCAAGGGAAGGCTGGGTCATTGAGGCATTATTCACGGGGTAATGACGCACCCTGTGGGTACAGCCCTGAGTCACTTCTTCCCAGTTGTTTCGTGTGCCTGAATTACACTTCAATAGGCGTTACAATGATCTAAAGGAAGGATAGTTTTCAATCCACTTGTAAAACTTTACCAAGATCCATACACTGTATGCAACATACACAGAATGTGCATGGCAAGCCTAGATTTTATAAGTTCTGATTCCACTTATTTGGAAGTTTCTTCTTTGACCCTGTGGTTGGCAGTGCTCACCCGCCCTCAGCATACTTACCTTTCTTGTCCTCTGCTATGATGGAGGTACAAATGGTAAAAAATTCATAGAAAACGTTGAATGAAATAATCTCTCCTATGAGAAAAGACAGGACATTTTTTGGTTAGCATACAGCACCATGACATTATTAGAAAATTCTTCTTTAAGAAAGAGTTGGACTATCATCACCGTGAGAGCTTTTGCGTTGGCATGCCCTAAAAAGACATGTGTAAGAATGTTCATAACTGTTTATTCTTAATATCCAGAATCTGGAAACAAGCCAAATATCCTATTCATATAATAAGTATAATCAACCAAACACAATAGTGCATACTGTTTGGTTCTATTTATAAGCAGTTCAAGAGGCAAAACGAATCGAGGTTGAAGTTACAACAGCCGTCACCTGGGGACGAGGTATTGTCTATTGTCTATGAAGGGGTATGATGGAGCATTCTGGGTGGGTGGGATTTTCTGTATGTTGATCTGAGTTGCAATTACATGCATGTATTTCAAAAATTCTATTGAACTGTATACTTAAGATCTGTGCGCTTTACTGTATGTGAATCATACCTCAGTAGAAAACATCTTGTGCTTTATTACGTTTTTTAAGAGCTGAGAAATGAACTTTACCTAAAGGCAGGCCAGTAACATCTGCAATCCCCTTCATCTCCTCCTCATAAGGGCCAGGAAAGTGGCCAAGTAGACCAGGCTGAAAACCAAATAAATTAACAATCATTCGACCGAAAGAGTTGCTTTGAGATTTGGTTCTTTCACATATAATTTGTTCTAGATGCTGCTGCCACAACAGGTGATCTTATTTTTAAAGGCACTTTCACACCATGTATTTCTAAAAGATCTATGTCATACTCACCGTAGCTCCTGCTTTGAGACCCGTGAGCTCATCTGTTCTGAGGCATTGTGCAGAAACCTGTGATTCTCAGACTGTTTCTATTCCACCCTCTTCTCCAGAAAGCTGAGGAACTGGGATAGTTCCACTAGGATGACCTTATATGGCCCACCACACAGGAACCTCACAAGAAGCACGCCCTTTCTCTCTGTGCAAACTCACCCTGTAGCCAACGGCATTATACCCTCATTTCTATTTCCTTCCCCCACACAGCAAACATCTGTATTCTAGTCACTTATGAAGACTTCTATCACAGTTAATATCTGATCTCGGCCTAAGACGCTTCATGGATTCAGATGGCAGACAATGGACACAGGGGCAAACTCAAGGGTGGGCATCATACTTTTATCCTCAACTCTGCAGCAGTAAGATTAAGATGTAAGCTCACACAGCCTCTTCTAATAATATAATGAGTTTAAAACGTACAAATCTCGCTGTAGCCGGTTTGGCTCAGTGGATACAGCATTGACCTGCAGACTGAAGGGTTCCAGGTTCGATTCCAGTCAAGGGCACATGCCCAGGGTGTGGACTTAATCCCCAGTTGGGGGGCGTGCAGGAGGCAACCGATCAATGACTCTCTCTCATCATTAATGTTTCTATCTCTCTCTCCCTCTCCCTTCTTCTCTGAAATCAATAAAAACATATTTTAAAAAATGAAATGTACAAGTCTCATTTTTCACCAGCTTGATATTTATATGCAATGGGACCTATGGCAGTGCACAAGGAATATTCCTCCAATTTAACAAACAAACATGCCTTAATGAACATTTATTAGCCACTTGTTATATCCAGGCACTGTGCTTTACATATAGTATGTCATTTAATCCTTACAACCACCATATACAATGTGCATTAGTCAATTCTCCCTGGGGAGAAAGCTGAAGTTTCATAAGAAACTTGTCCAAGGACACATGGCTATTACGTGACTGAGCCAACCTTCAAATCCAAAATTTAAAGAACAAAAACCTCAATGTTGTCGAATTGCAAAGTCTGGGCACCCTTTGCACACTGCGCCCCCTGCTGACATGCAGAGGAGGGGGACTTCTGCTGCTGCTCCTGCCCACGTGTACTTCGAGGAGGTCTGGTTAGGACGGCCACAGGGAGAGCCTTCGTGAAAGGCTGGGAGAGCATGCACATGAGGGAGCGCAAGTTTGCTGGTTGGCAGGAGCCAATCTCATGGGGATAATATGCCCAGGGCATCTGTGGGGGGTGATTCTCAACCAGGGGTGGCTCCCCGCAACCCCAACCCTGGGGAGATTTGGTGACATCCAGAAATAGTTTCCGTTGCCACAACTGAAGGGGTACTACTGGCATGCAGTGCATAGAGGCTGAAGATGCTGCTACCCATCCTTCGATGCATGAACTGCACACCCACCCCCAACAAAATATTTTCCAATCCTAAATGTCATTAAGACATCTGCCCTAGGGCCTTTGGGCCCCACCCCCATCCTTTGTACCCTGCAGGCAGGGAGGCCCCACAGCAAAGACTGAAAGAGGGTGAAGAGGAACGCTCAGAGGGTCCTAGGGGCCACACTGTGGATTTTCCACTGGTTCCACCTAAATTTAAAAAGACTGAGAAATAGAGTCTCCCTGCAGGGCCAGGAGGAAACGCAATGGTTTGGTGACTGCACAGGCACCGGAAACACGCAACCCAATGATTCTCAGTAACTGAAGCGGCTGAGGGCTCCGTAAGCGCAGGGTCAGCTGGGAAAGTCTCTGGTGTCCTGGGCAAAGCACTTCAGAAAAGCACCAAATGTTCAATAACGAGCTTGAAAGCCCAGGTGTACACTAAGGGGAAGAAAACGCCACACTCCCAGATGAAATAGGTATATTTTGCCCATCGCTCTGTAAAGTTGTCAAGATTTTAAAAAACACTGAAGGGCAGTTAACAGCCAAAACTGGCCATGCTATTCATGTCCCTGCTCTGATGATACTAAGCCCTAGAATGTCCAGTCCCCGAAGTTCCGACAGTTGTCTAGAATAAAGCAAACGTGTCCAAGCTGCTTAGAAGAGGTTGTAAAATTATGCCTTTAAATAAATACCAGAGCCTTTTCTGAACTGTGTGATTCTAAACTTATTGTAGGAAAATAATGTTTCTTACCAACTTTTGATCCACTATCTGCATGAGTTTTCCACTTGGAACAAATATATTTGCTGCATCCCTCAGGTAATTCAGCATAATTTTTAGCTGAAAAATGAATGAATTCATTCATTAATAAGAAACATAAAGTCTTGACATTTAATATTAACATTAATATAATGAAAACAGATATAGAACTTTTGATTTATTTGTATGTAGCTAAATAAAATTAGGTGATATTTTGAAACTATTTTCAATTAACGAGTAAACAAAATACATCTTCAGCATGACATGTGATTAACTACTTAGATGAAGGTGATGTTTCAGAGAGAGGAAACAAAGGCAAGGGCTAGGAAAGAGAGCAAAGTTCCAAGGGCCCGGCCGGTGTGGCTCAGAGTTTGACCTATGAACCAGGAGGTCATGGTTCAATTCCCAGTCAGAAACCTGGGTTGCTGGCCCAAACCCCAGTGTAGGGCATGCAGGAAGCAGCCAATCAATGATTCTCTCTCATTATTGATGTTTCTATCTCTCTCCCCCTCTCCCTTTCTCTCTCTAAAATCAATAAAAATATGTTTACAAAAAAAAAAAAAGAAGCTCCAATGAAACTAGACCACCAACTTACACCATACACAAAAACAAACTCAACATGGCTAAAGGACTTAAATTAAATGTAAGACGGGAAACCATAAAAATTCTACAAGACTCCATAGGCAGCAAAACAGCAGACGTATGTCGTAGCAATAACTTTACTGACACAGCTCCTAGGGCAATGGAGACTAAGGAGAAAATAAACAAATGGGACTACATCAAAATAAAAAGCTTCTGCACAGCAAAAGAAACCATCAACAAAACAACAGGAAAGCACACTGCCTGGGAGAACATATTTGCCAATGATATTTCCAATAAGGGTTTAATCTCCAAAATTTACAGAGAACTCATACAACTTAACAAAAGGAAGATAAACGATCCAATCAAAAAATGGGCAAAAGATCTAAATAGACACTTTTCGAAAGAGGACATACAGAAAGAAAGCCCAGAGACATATGAAAACATGCTCAAAGTCATTAATCATCCGAGAGATGCAAATCAAAACAACAATGCGGTACCATCTCACACCTGTCAGAATGGCTATCATCAACAAATCAACAAACGACAAGTGCTGGTGAGGATGCTGAGAAAAAGGAACCCTCGTGCACTGCTGGTGGGAATGCAGACTGGTGCAGCCACTGTGGAGAACAGTATGGAGTTTCCTCAAAAAAACTAAAAATGGAACTCCCATTTGACCCAGTAATCCCACTTCTAGGAATATATCCCAAGAAACTAGAAACACCAATCAGAAAGGATATATGCACCCCTATGTTCACAGCAGCACAATTTACAAAAGCTAAGATTTGGAAACAGCCTAAGTGCCCACCAGCAGAGGAGTGGATTAAAAAACTGTGGTACATCTACACAATGGAATACTACGCCGCTATAAAAAAGAAGGAACTTTTACCATTTGCAACAGCATGGATGGAACTGGAGAGCATTATGCTAAGCGAAATAAGCCAGTCAGAGAAAGATAAATATCACATGATCTCACTAATATAATGATCAACATAAACTGATGAATAAAAACAGATCCAGAGACAAATGGCAGGGGAGGGGAGCAGGGTTAGAGAGCAACCAAAGGACTTGTATGCATGCATATTAGCATATCCAATGGACACAGGCACTGGGGCGGTGGGGGCTGGCCTAGGTTGGGAATGGTGGGGGCAGGGGGAAGGAAGGTCAATTGGGGAAAAAGAAGACAAATGTAAAACTTTAACAATAAAAAATAATAATAAATAAATAAATAAATAAATAAGCAAGCAGCTCCAAGGAATGACACCTTTTCCTCTACCATCATTTATGGTAAACTAGAGTCCCGGTGCACAAATTTGTGCACCAGTGGGGTCCCTCAGCCTGGCCAGCGGGATTCAGCTGAAACCGGCTCTCCGACATCCCCCGAGGGGTCCCATATTGCGAGAGGGCACAGGCCAGGCCGAGGGACCCCACTGTTGCACCATCAGGGCTGGGGAGAGATGCAGGAGGTTGGCCAGCCAGGGAGGAGCCGTGGGAGGGCTCCAGGGCATGTCTGGCCCATCTCGCTCAGTCCCGATGGGACAGACCCCAGCAGCAAGCTAACCTACCAGTCGTATGGTCTGCCCCTGGTGGTCAGTGCACGTCATAGTGAGCAGTTGAGCAGCCTTAGCATATCATTAGCATATTACACTTTGGTTGAACAGCTGACCAGTTGACCAGACGACCAGACACTTAGCATATTAGGCTTTTATTATACAGGATGGCAGAAAAGTACCCCAAGTTCATTCTTCAAGTATTGGTGTGGAATTTCATAAAGTGTTCATGAAGTGTTCATTTATACATGCATTACATTCAGTAAGTCAGATTTAAGATTGCAGCGTACCGAAGGTGCCTTGTCGGTGATCAGTTCCTGCCACCTCTTGTAGGGTGGTAAGTCCAGGTTGATGGTGTACCACGGCACCGGCCCCCGATAGCTGCAAGGAGAGGCACATCATCTTGAAATGGAAAAGGCAGTTTTTTGGATGGGATTAGAGAGTTATATCTACAGTATATGGATGTTAGAGATATATTCTTTTTTTTTAAAATATATTTTATTGATATTTTACAGAGAGGAAGGGAGAGGGATAGAGAGCTAGAAACATTGATGAGAGAGAAACATCTATCAGCTGCCTCCTGCACACCTCCTACTGGGGATGTGCCCGCAACCAAGGTACATGCCCTTGACCGGAATCGAACCCGGGACCCTTCAGTCCGCAGGCCGACGCTCTATCCACTGAGCCAAACCGGTTTCGGCTAGAGATATATTCTTAATGACAATACAGAAGTTAGGCCCTGGCTGGTGTTGCTCAGTGGTTGGAGCATTGGCCAGCACTCTGAAGGGTCTTGGGTTTGATACCTGGTCAAGGGCGCATACCTGGGTTGCCCATTTGATCCTTGGCTCCAGTTGGGACATGTGCGGAGGCAACCAATCAATGTGTCTCTCTCACATCTCTCTCTCCCCCCACCGTTCTCCCTTCCTCCTTTCCACTATCTCTAAAAAATTAATGGGAACAATATCCTCAGATGAGGATTAATAACAACAACAAAATATATAGAGAAATTAGTACTCAAAATTTGCAAAAGCGAATTTTCTGGTGCTTCTGTCCTACACTGTATAGCATCATAAGTAGTTTCGGAAATCTTAGGCTAGAATTACATATTCTGGAATGTTAGTGTGAACTGCGGCTATGGGAAAGAATCAATGTTGGTTCTAGAGCTCTGTGTAACCTGAATATCACTGCTAGAAAATACCTGCCCCGGCTTTCCCTCCCAAATCTCTGCAAAGGTGCAGAGAAGCCTGGGAACCTCTCTAACTGGTCTCCCCGTCACACTGCCTCTTAGACAGTCTAACACTATGGCCAAATCATTGCTGGCGTCAGGAAGGTCACCTTTCAAAACCCTCGTGTGGCAACATGAATTAGTTTCCCATGATGGCTTCTAGAACCTTTGCTATTCACTCAGCCACCTTCTTCTTCCTACTATACTTCGCTCTTCTCACTCCTCTGCTGCAAATCCAATTCCAAGCACTGTGGGATCACCCCATCCCCCAACTCCCTACCCATCGATTTACACACAGCAATTTCTGCGGAGGACACAGCAACATCCGCACCTTTCCCTTATAACGGGCCTGAGCCATATGTCTTTCTGGTGGATGGACTCAACAACTACTCTCTGTTGCTATGGAAACATTATCTTCTGGCACTTGTTACAAAACTGAAATAGTCCCTAAGGGTGTGCCATTCAGTGATTTGTCAGCTTAAAACTCTGCCTGAAAACAGCCAGCATTTGCCCCATTATTGCTCTGCTGGCGGGCGGGGGGGGGGGGGGGGGGGGGACCACCGGCGGTCTGCGGAAAATGTTCCCAGGCTGTTGAAGTAAAACGTGACCCATACCTACATCTACGCAGAGACGGGTTAGTTCCTAAGACATGAGTTGTGCTCCTAGTTACACTTCCGTTGTCACGAGTTAACTATTTGATTCTCTAAACATGCTGCTGAGCTCGGGACCTGGTGATACGTGTGAGGCTTTATGAACCTGAACCAGCAGCCACAGGTCGTGTGATTCGGATAGACAAGGAGAGCGCCCCTGATTCTGGAAACAGACTTTCAAACAAAATCAACACATTTTGTTCTTTTCAAAGCATTCTCAAAGTCCCATTTCCTTAGGAAGGAATCTGGCAGAAATACCAGTGCAAAAATATTTATATTACATACATGTATAAATATAAGAAAACGATGTTTATCTGTAAATGTGTGTATACACACGTATAAACACACACTCACACAATAGGCAATTTGGAACCAGTTAAAAGCGGGGAAGGTTGGCAGGCAATCAATTCATAGACCCATGTGAGGTGCACAAAGAGAGTAGGAAAAAAGCCTTGACGTGGAAAGTGACTCAGTAAATGTTCAATGAATTGGGGCAGGGAGACCAGCCAAGTGAGGGGCACAATCGGCAAGGCACTGAGGACCAACGTGCTGTTAGTGTGAGAGACAAAAAGGAGACCTTGGGGAGAGCAAACCCTAGGAGGGCTGGACCCTGCACCAGCTTTAGACTAACACGGAAATTGATTGGTTCTCCGTTACTTCCTGCCAAAGATGTGCCTCTTTCTACAGAAAGGCCCGTAAAGAAAAAGCATTTAGTTAGTACAGTTTCATCGTACCTGGAACAGAGGCTATGTAGGCAAGTGCAGCACAAAATGTATAATCAGAGGCTACAAAACCCAAAAAGTCATCTTGCTATACTGGTTAAAGTTTCACTCTGCCTCCCCCCTACCCCCGCCCCCCGCCCTGGCCCCGCCCCGCCCCGCCCTGGCCCCGCCCCGCCCCGGCCCCGCCCCACCCCGGAAGGAAACTTTCATTGAGCAGAAGGAGCAGGGCAAACAAGGTTACCTGCTTTATACCTTTCCCTCCTCTCCCACACCCTGGTACCCTTTGGACGGGTGAGCTGGTCTCATGTCTTTCTCATAGACCCATGTAGCCAGCCACAAAGGATCTGAAAGGCCACCCATATATCTAGACTACAAATATGAACATTAAACCTTCAGATTTTCCAATCCTGTTTTTCCCTTGATAAATTTGTTTACCATGCCAGGGTTTTTTGCTTGAATGTTTCACCTATAAGACCCTACGCTATTTTGTCCCAACATAATCGGGTAGTTTATACTCAGGCACCACAGAAAATCCCAGGTCAGCTCTGCATTTGTGAGGATGAGTAAAATGCCTAGTGGAAGGTAGAAGAATTTAGTGAAGAACAGAAATCTCCCCACGCCCCCCTGTGATTTTGATAGGCTACAAATGAGCATTTAATCATGAGGTATTTTCATGTTTGACCAGGGTCTTAGTCAAATGCATAATATACAAACTTGAGGGGAAAAAATGTTTGTCTTTCTTAGGATAAAGGACATGACTTAAAATTTTTCACTGCCATTATTTTTATGAGATTACACAGGGAAATGTGAGTTTTGATCATCTCTCATTTTGATATTTACTCACGTTGGTCCAGAAGGAGGGTAAGTTGATTTTCTGCAGTCTTCCGTCCACTAAAAAACAAAGAAAATGTACAATTTCAGAAAATAACAAATTGAACAGGCAATTTGCAAAAACATTTAAAGTTTATGAAGACAAAATCAAGTATGGTTTGCCCTTTCAGACCATTTCAATGCCTCTTAATAGTATTTTCCTCCTGCAAAAACTTCGAAAATCTCAAACATAAGTGCACATTCCGTCTCAATTCCATCTGCTCTAGTGCCAGGTGTGGTAATCTGGCATTTGTATTGCAAATATATCATATTGTGTAGAGAGGAGCATAAGCAGATAGAAAATGTATGTCAAATAGGTTGATTTATCACTAAATTATTTGATAGAATGTGATGTTACTTGAATTTATGAGCCAACTCTATTGCAATCAGGATTTGCATCCCAAACCAGATTTTCAGGGTACACTGTCCAGGGCCCTTCATAATCTGGTCATAACTTACCCTCCCAGCCTCGCTTCCTGCCACTCCCCATTACGTGTAGCCACGTGCAATGGCGACCTAAGATATCCCGCCCTTCCATGCCTCTACAGGCGCTGTGCCCTCTGCCTACAATGCCTGTTCTCTACCGGGGGAACTTCTGGCTTTAACATCTGAGATCCAGTTCAAATACTGATTTGTGTGTGACGTCTTCATCTACTTTCCATATGAAAATAGTCATCCCTCCTGTATACTCTCACAGCATTTGCACTCAGCTCCATTACCACACTTCAGCATTGCGTTATAATTATGTTTGTGTCTCTCTTCGCTACCAAACATGTGTTCCTGGAGGTGATGGTCCTGAAACACGGAGGCCACGGCTGAGGCACTGAATGAATGAGACTTAAGGAGGAGTGTTCAAGCTTAGTAGTAAAACAGAATTAGCTCTTAACAACACCAACAACAAAGTCCACATGGATTTAAGATTCCTTAATTACCAGTTCAAGATAGCAAGCATGTTCATCTTACCTCTGGAGACCCAATCTTATATAAGTAAAATAATTTTTTTAAAAGGGGGATAAATTCACCATAAACAGGGAGTAAGAAAGAACTACTAGGTCTGTCGTTTGAGCCCAGAAACTGTCTCTGCAGGAAACCTGTGTGAGAATGAAGCGTTTACATCTTGTTTAACTTCTAATAGTATGGGAAATGTATAAAGCAGCTTGACATGACCTGTGATTCTAACATTCACTGTTGTCAAAATAACTTTGCTACAGTGTAAGTTTCTCATATGAGTGCTGTTTTGCCTTGTAATATTGGGTGGATTTTTATTAAGAAACCATTATAAAGTATCAAATTGTCAAAGGCTAATTCAATCATTAGAATTTAAATTCTGTTTCTAAGTTATTACAATGTAAAAATATTTGATATTGAATATCAATTTGGTAACCATATAAACTTAGCAAAAGCTAATTTCCAAAGCCATTCAATGTTTAATAATAGTGGTTGAAGGAGGTGCATCTTCACAAATTTCAGTCTCAGCCCTGAGATTAAAAATCCCAGTCAGACTTTCCTGCTGCTAGCCTAACTGCTGGGTGGTAGGGGAAGTCGGCATCTATTTCTTGTGCAAATTCACAGAAATGAGGATGGTTACCTCTATGAGAACAAAGTAAGTTCATGGTTGACATTACCTGTTCAATAGCACATGACAGATTCAAGTATCCTATCCAATAAAAGAGTAATATGCAGATTAACCATCACTCTGCCACACCACAAGCCACGCCCACCAGCCAATCAGGAGCGAGTATGCAAATTAACCCAACCAAGATGGCTGCAGCTACAGAGCCAGCAGGAGGCTTGGGTTTCCTTGGCGATGGAGGAAGCCAAGCTTTCCCCACACCCTGGTGGGCCCAGGCCTCCACTCAAGGCTACAAAGTTTCAATTATAGAAGATAAATTAATCCCAACAAAAATGGCAGCAGCCACGGAGCTGGAGAGAGCAGGAGGCCAGGGTTGCCCCTGGCAATGGAGGAAGCCAAGCTTCTGCAGCCCTGGCCTGTCTTGGCCTCCGCTTAAGGGTAGAAAGTTTCAGTTACAGAAGATAAATAAATCCCAACAGAAATGGCTGCCACCACGAAGTGAGCAGGAGACTTGGCTCCGCTCCAGGCTACAAAGTTTCAATTGTAGAAGATAAATAAATCCCAGATACCAAGGCCTCCGCTTGGGTCACCGGGGGGCGTGGCCAGACTGCAAACCACCACAGGCCCCTTGCCCAGGCCGCCCCACGCCCCAAGGGAACCCCCACCCTGATCCGGGACACCCTTCAGGGCAAACCAGCTGGCCCCCACCCGTGCACCAGGCCTCTATCCTATCTAATAAAAGAGTAATATGCAGATTGATCATCACTCCAACACACAAGATGGCTGCCCCCATGTGGTCAAAGATCCTGCCCCCATGTGGACACAAGATGGCCTCCACAAGATGGCCAGCAGGGGAGGGCAGTTGGGAGGGACCAGGCCTGCAAGGGAGGGAAGTTGTGGGTGATCAGGCCAACAGGGGAGGGCAGTTGGGAGGGACTAGGCCTGCAGGGGAGGGCAGTTGGGGGGGGACCCAGGCCTGCAGGGGAGGGGGGTGACCCAGGCTTGTAGGGGAGGGCAGTCAGGGGTGACCAGGCCTGCAGGGGAGGGCAGTTAGGGGCAAACAGGCTGGCAGGGTAGCAGTTAGGCATCAATCAGGCTGGCAGGGGAGTGGTTAGGGGGTGATCAGGCTGGCAGGCAGAAGCAGTTGGGGCAATCAGGAAGGCAGGCAGGCGAGCAGTTAGGAGCCAGCAGTCCTGGATTGTAGGAGGGATATCCGACTACCCGTTTAGGCCCGATCCCGGTCGGGCCTAAACGGGCAGTCGGACATCTCTTGAGGGGTCCCAGATTAGAGAGCGTGCAGGCTGGACTGAGGGACATCCCCCCTCCCCGTGCACGAATTTCATGCACTGGGCCTCTAGTTTTCCATAAAGTGTTTTCCAACAGATAATATAATTCATAGCCACAACATTAAACACCATTTTCACAAGTTTTATACATTTGTCCAACTAAGCCTTTTTCTGCTTCACATATTTTTACCACTGTCAACTGTTACACATCACAGCAGATTCCACTTCAGGTCTCACGGAATGACTGAGTTCTCAACTTCCCTGAAAACAACCTTGCCTGCAGTTGTTTCCTACAGACTATTCATGGAGATTAATTCCTTACTCTCAAACTTGGCACTGATGCTCCAATACGTATCAGTAACTGGTAACAGTCATGTCGAGAATCATGTGCCTTGTTCTTCAACTGATATTGATGCTGCTGCCAGCGTCCTGAGCAACTGTTCTCACCTGAAGGCTCAGCGTGTGAAACAGGTTTTCTCAGGACACATTTCTTACGGGCTGCCACAGCTGCGAAGTAAGCCGCCGCTGGTCAACGGCTCTCCTTGCTTTGCTAACCCATGAACTACTTGGAGACTGACTTTGGCTGCATCCTCATTTCACATTTAAAGTTTATAAAGGAATTCTGCTGTGAAGAGATTCTCTGCTTTACAATTTCTGACTCTTCTGATCACTTTTTTCCCTGTGAGTTGGGGATACTGTGAAGACTGCTTCATCTTGTAATGTCACCTATTGGTATTCTTTTATCGCAACTCTGGTGTCACTGCACAATAAACACAAGGGTTTGCCATCTAGCTCTGCAACAAGATGACCCGTATTCCACTTTACCTCAAGGGTTCGCTTCTTTTCTCGTTTAGACATGATAGGCTTCCTTGGGCAATTTCTAAAGATTAAAATGACACGGCGTATTGGTTCAGGAGGCACGTGTGCTGTTGGGTTAGAACTGCCTGTCACTGAGGTGCCCGAGCAGCAGTGAAAGGCTAGCGCAGCCACAGACCATAAGCAAACGAAGTGTGAAGTGTCCCAGAACGATGCCGTGTGTGGTCCCTGACACGTGACTTCCCTGCAATCTTTACGGCTCAAAATATTAATCTTCTTTGGATCGGTCCTTAGCTCACAAGGCCTTCCAAGAACGGCTGGCAGGCGCGGTCTGGGCACCCCCAAACCCACCCCCCGCACCGACTCCCCGGGGCTGCAATTTGGGAATCCGAGTACCAACACCCACAAACCGTCCTTGGCCTTGCTAGACCGTCTGGTCAGTGTCTTCAGAGGAAGACCCTTTGAGGGGCTGCGCATGTGTGAAAAGAGAGAAAGGGGGACAGAGATTATGTGCTCAGTTTTTTGCCTCAGTAAGGCCACACACAGCTCCGTCTGCAGGGCTGGGGCTGGGGCTGGGTTTTTGTTTTTTTTTGCCGTTTACTGGCCCCTCACTTAATGCTCCTTCCATCCTCATTGAATATTCTTACTCTCCAAATAACAGAATATAAGAGCAAAAGAAAAACGACCAGAACTACAGGGGGAAACTGTAATATCAGAAAAGTATGGTTCACTTAATAAGAAAATGGTCCCAGCTGCAATGGGAGTTCTGCAGGCTTCAGGAAGAATGAACGGAATACACATTGAGAGAATAAGTCAGAAGCTGAAAAAAATACAGGGTATAGTGAGTATGGCATACGTTTGGCTCCTTCGGCTGCTGAGAAAAAAGAGAAAGCAATCAGAAACTCCAAGGAAGACAACCCGTCTTACAAAGGCGTGATGTGGTTATGAAACAAAATTGCAGTATTAGTATGAGTATCTGATAGAGTATATGTTTGAATATTCTTTCGGTGCCACTAGAAGCTTGGCTTTAGAATTTCAGTGTAATCATAGTACACTGGGCAATGACCGATATTTACAGATCTTTCCGTTACAATCATGTTATCAATGTTTACTTAAGCAAGAGTAAAAGTGTGTAGATCGGAAGAAGGGAGAAAAAGGTACAGGGGTCACCCGGCCGGTGTAACTCAGTGGTTGAGCATCGACCTATGAACCAGGAGGGCACATGTCCAGGTTGTGGACTCGATTCCCAGTAGGGAGAGTGCAGGAGGCAGCCAATCGATGATTCCCTCACATCATTGATGTTTCTAGCTCTCTCTCCCTTCCTCTCTGAAATCAATAAAATATATATTTTAAAAAAATACAGGGGCCAAAGATGTCTCCTTGTACCACTTCAGATAACCCTCTGACCACCCCCTGAAAGCCTCAGGAAAGAAGGTTCAGGTGTCCAGACACAGGTCATCTAGAGGATGGCCACCACGGACCAGTCCAAAGGCTCAGAATGCAGGGCCGATTCTGCTCCAGAACGTGCTTTTCCTGTGGGAACTCAGCTTTTCTGCCTTCTTGGGCACACTCTGGGTACTGCCTAGTGTTCATGGTTTGCAGACCCTAACACCTATGAATCAATCTTTATCATTTATTTCTAGCTCAGCGGTTCTCAACCTGTGGGTCGCGACCCCTTTGGGGGTCGAACGACCCTTTCACAGGGGTCGCCTAAGACCATCGGAAAACACAGATATTTCCATTACGATTCATAACAGTAGCAAAATTACAGTTATGAAGTAGCAACGAAAATAATTTTATGGTTTGGGGTCACCCCAACATGAGGAACTGCATTAAAGGGTCGCGGCATTAGAAAGGTTGGGAACCACTGTTCTAGCTAAAGCCTCCAGACTCTTTCTGAATGTGTTTGACACAAGCTATCAGGACTGCAGGGTCATGTTGTGGGTGGAAGGCCCGGCTGCACGAGTGATGAGCAGGTTACAGAGCTGGTGAGAGAGCTCGAGTCCGGAGCCCCAGTCCCAGCTCTCCCTGCTCTCTCAGAGCTTCCCACAGAGGTCATAAAAGCAACGCCCCCGTTTAATTCCTGGTAGGCAACCATCTGCCCTTCCCTCGGGGCTTTAATGATCGCTGAAGTAAGCTCAGCAAGTAAATGAAATGTAATGATGTTCATCTCTTCCTCATAATCATATCTGCATGGCTGGCCTGGGTCCCAAAGCCAGTATAACAATCAAACTGCAAGGCTTATCTCTTAGGAGACAACTGCGAGGGAAGTTAAAAGCACTCTGTTAAGTCTTAGGACAGGACCCAGCCTGCCCCAAAGGTGAGAGAGTAACCCAGCCATCCTGCATGTAGGAGTCTGAGGTTGGAGAGATATTGTACTACGATAATCACGGCTGCAATAGGTAAACATGGAATTGTAATATAATACAGACATGAACTCTGCATAGAATCTGGATGTAAGAATAAAAGGTAAAAAAAGTCATTTTAAACCAACTGGATTTGGGGGGGGGGGTAGAGTGGAGACAGCTACACCCTCACCTATAAGGGAGTTTTCTGTAAAGAAAGAGAGTTTCAAAATCTATGTATAAGGCTTACACAGAATTACAATGAGCGCATTTGTTATTTAAAGTTCCTTGCTATCTCCAAATCTAACTATACATGGATTTGATAATAGACAACCTTATCAAGGTGAGTACAAATTTAAATAAATGAGGTAAAGATTCTACACGATGGGTTAGGCATATTACGCAGTCTGCTTGGTACACTGTGCTACTCTGTCACCAGGAAAAAAACACACAAGCAACTCAGAATTCCAGTCAATCTCTCTCTCATGCCCCTTTCTTTTTGCTTCCTAAGGCCAGAGGAAGTGCTGAAAATGTTCCGTGAACACTTTCTGGGTCAGTGAATTCTCTAATCATTCTGGTTATTTGATAAGAACTTGATTCTCTTTGAAATTAGTCTTTATGTCCTCCCCACTCATTAAGACAAACTAATTATAAGGCTAGGAGATACTATACTTAGGAAAATAATACATAAAGGGAAAAATTTTCCATTAGTGACTTGAATGCCTCACACCTAAAAGCAATGACAAAGTTGCACAGCTCCTTAAAATATCTGAGCCCTGAAGAAGCAGTGAGCACCTAGTGAAAAGGCTGTACAGAAAGCCTTCATGTTCTTGTCTTATTCACAGACTCAGAAAAAGGCAATGAAAAGTAAAGAACTTATACGGCTCACAGCAGGCTTCATGCCATCAGAAAAGAAGCTGAACAATTCTAGCAAGGCAATTTTAATTCAATGCTTTAATTCAACAACTATTTCCTAAAGAAGATTTCTCTTAACATGTTCTGTGTGCAACAGAGCAGACACACACCTACTGAATAAGAAAGGCATGTTTCTTGCATATATAACAAATTCAAGTGAGCATGCAAAGTTTTTCATCAGTTGTCTCACTTTGGATGGGATGGCACCCTATTAAACTAGGGATATTCAGGTAAGAGAAATGTGAATAAATCCTCCACGAGGGCAGGGACCTTACATCTTATTCATCGACCTGTTCCCAGCATCTGGAACAGAGTCTGGCACACAGTAGGTGTGCAGTATTTGCAGACTGACTAAGTGAACAGACTCTACCTTGTGTGTTCCTGCCTTTGGGTACATACTAGGGACAAGCAGGTGCACTAACAAGAAAACTGGTCAGGTCGGTGGGGTTTATGTGATTCCTGAAAACTCTGTGGAAATCATTGCTAAAACCTGATTCATTAGCTAATGTCATATGAGAGGCTGATGCACGAAAATAAGTTCAATTCGGCAATTAATTACTGAGCCATTATGTTTGTGTTCACACATTTCAGGAATCTGCTCAGCTTTATTACTGAGAACAGCCATCTCCTCCACTCCAATTCCTTTCCCTCTGATCTCTCCTCAGCCTACTGCAACCTGTTACCCGCTCCCACCGCTGCACTGGCCAAGGTGAGCAATGGCTCCAGCTGCCAAGCCCAACGGACACCTGATGTGTCAATGGCATCAGCATAAATGAGCTGTCCCATGCTCTCACTCTCCCACTCCGGCTGCTGCATTAACGTGCTCAGTTCTTCTCTACCTGACACCTGCATGCACTGGTCCCTTAGCCTCGGCCTGGGCCTCTTTCTTCTTCTTCTTCTTTTTCTTTTTACTATTTTGGTTTTATTAAAAACAAAAGGCAAGCCTGGCTGGTGTGATCTCAGGGTTGAGCTCTGACCTAGAACCAGGCAGTCACAGTTCGATTCCTGGTCAGGGCACATACCCGGGTTATGGGCTCAATCCCCAGTAGGGGGTGTGCAGGAGACAGCCGATCAATGATTCTCTCTCATCACGGATGTTTCTGTCTCTCTCCCTCTCCCTTCCTCTCTGAAATCAGTAACAACATATCCTTAACAAGGTCTAAGAGCCTGGTGACTCCGCCTCCCTCTCCCTCTCCCTCTCCAGACTTTTCTGCACCTCTCATCACCACCATCCCTTACCAGGCCTCCTTCCAGAGTCAACAGTGAAGAATGACTCAGGAAGAGCTTTAAATATGCTATATTCTGAAAGCCTCAAACAAGAAGAAACAAAGCCCACAGACATTCCAAAGCCAATGACTTTTTGTCTGTAATTTAAAGTGGGTCTTCATTATTCACATTAATCAGGAGTAGTTTTGAAATAGCTTTTGTTCCTATGTGGCTACACACTGTGTATCATGTAAAATGATTCAAAGTGAAAAAAGGGCTTGCTCTTGTCAGAGATCGAGGTCACTAAACTTCTGTGAGGTTCCAAAGATCCTTTCAGCCAGTCACTTCCAGAATTTTCCAGATCAGTAACAAAATTAAGCGGGGCCCAGGACAGGGGAGTCAAATTTTTATTCTCCCAGGAGATGTTAAACAAAACAAAAACGCACACACATAGAAGAAAGAACACCTTAACCAACAAAAATTGGAAGGCCTGCCCTGACTGGTTTGGCTCAGTGGATAGAGCGTAGGCCTGCGGACTGAAGGGTCCCAGGTTCGATTCCCGTCAAGGGCATGTACCTTGGCTGCAGGCACATCCCCAGTAGGGGGTGTGCAGGAGGCAGCTGATCGATGTTTCTCTCTCATCGATGTTTCTAACTCTCTATCCCTCTCCCTTCCTCTCTGTAGAAAATCAATAAAATATATTAAAAAAAAAATTGGAAGGCCGTAAAATCAGAATAAAAGCCAACATTCTGACTTAATGATTTTAGTTTCATGCTCCCCTCGTTCTCATTTCATTAAAGACTCAGGAAAGCAGCTTTCCAAACCGACCTCAGTAGCTGGGCTAGATTGTGACAACCACTATTCTAGGTAAGAACTATTCAAGTCATGGAGTCAGCTGATTCTTCTTGCTTTAAAAACAGCTTTTAAAATACTTTTGCTTAAAAAAGTAAAGTATTGGGAAAGAAGAAAAAAAGCAGCCCCTGACAGCTGAAACTTCTCTGACGTTCACAACTAGACCTCAGTGTGATCACACGCTGGCTGGACACCCACGGCCAGGCCACTTCTGTCCCCCTTTCTGGATCTAACCAGTCTCACAGAATTCCTACCCCAGGTAGGCAGGATAAAACCCGACAAAACCAGGCTGCTCATGATTCTGTGTCAGCACCGACGAAAACAAGGGTGCTATGCAACCCACAAAATACCAAACACCCCCTTCTCTTGCTAAATGAATGACTGTGCCTTCTTTACCCAATCAGGGAACTGCCCCACTTTCTAAAAGCATTCAATGTACAGCAAACCCCCGATTCCTCAGATGCACCTCCAAATCACACAACCAAACTCTAAAGTATGAAACAGGTCCTTTCTAACGCCTTTACTGAGAGGCCCCACGGTTACCCATGCCGTGCTTTCTCCCTCGCCACAAAGAGTAATAATTTGTTGAACTACCAGTTGTGTTTCCTGGGGAGTATGGCTGAAGGGCATGGATGGTATCAAAGTAATAATTCCTTTAAACATTCCCTGCTTCCAACCACTTCAAAGCAAATTAATTCCCTACCCATGCTAAATACACTAATTTTATTTTTCTGTATACTCTTCCAATCCTTGTCCACATGCACATACCGTGCATCCTTCTATTACTGAATTCTTTGTACATACTCCTTTGTACTCTTTTACTTGCTTAACACCATCTTTTAAAAAATTTATTTATTATCAATTTCAGAGAGAAAGGGAGAGGGAGAGTGATAGAAACATCAATGATGAGCGAGAATCATTGAACGGCTGCCTCCTGTACGCCCCACATTGGGGATTGAGCCCACAACCCTGGCCCGTGCCCTGACCGGGAATCCAGCCGTGACCTCCTGGTTCATAGATGGATGCTCAACCACTGAGCCACGCCAGCCGGGCACGATAACCACTTTTAATGGCTGAATATTAATCCCACCATGACTTTATTCATAAAGCTTCTCTCCTTAGAGAAATACTAGCAAAAGAGTCAGAGAATACACATCTTGCTCCTCCTTGTCCACATCCTCTCTAAGCTGTTCTGGATCCTCCTCCAGGCTCAGGTCAAGTCCCATTTATCTGATCAACTGGCAAAGAACAATGCGGTCTCGCTGCTTTTAAAGAAGAGAATTAGGAAAGAGCACCAGGCCGGGTGTCAAGAGGCTGAGTTGAGGCACGCTTGCTTCAGTAACCAAAGTGTGACCTCTGGCTAGACATTTCCTCCCTCGGCCCACTTCCTCCTCGTCTGTAAAGTCCGAGTCAGGCTGCTGCCTCGCCCTTACAGTCTGTGTTCCTGTAACTTGTGGGCAAAGAACCACAGCACGGGACAGGCGTCCACATGACTTGGGGTGAAGGCGCAGCAGCCACGCGGGGCCTGGGCTGCTCCCACTGCCCCGACGGGGACGCCTGGCCTTCCCCGGGGCGCCAGGGTCCTCGGCTGCACCTCCCTGAGCACCTCATCAGGGGCAGGGAATGCCCGAGTCATCAGGCCGTCCCTCGCTCCAGTGAGCTATGCACACAGGTCGCTGGAAGTTTTTCTCAGCGGTTCAGAATGCGCGCGCCCGGAACTGGGGGAACAAGGGCACCCCCTGAAAAGGGGGGGGGGTATTAAATCACAGCCACCGTTCTGCAGAGCCCAGGAGCGCCCTGAGAGGTTTGCTCCTAACAGCTGTGCCCCAACCATCTGCACCCCCTCTCCCATCGCCCCCTCCCCCCGCGCGCGCAGGAAAACGCCGACACCTGTACTGATGCTGCGGGGACCAGGTGTTCCCACGCCCCGCCCTCCCCGCCACACCCGCACCTGCGACCCTCGAGCTCACCCACCGGCGGCGCGTGCTGTGCCAGGGCGACGGCCACGGCCACGGCCAGGAAGCCGGCGGTTAGGCGACTCCGACCCAGCATCATTGCAGCCGCCAACGCCGCTCCACGACGCGCAGAGGCCGCGAGAGGCACCTCCTGGGCCGGGGCAGACCGCGCCCTCCGCCACGTGACCCGCGCCCGGGCCGCACCACCGCGGCGGGGAGGGGCCAGGCGCGGAGGAGACGGGGCAGGAAGGCAGGATGGCGCTCCTCGGTGTCGCGGGAAGGGCGGAAGGAGCAGGGTCACCCTCCCGCCCCGGAGTGGAGGAGGGACCCCCAGGATGGTTGGCAGAGTGGGCGTTAAGGCCGTGCTGTGGTCGGACCCCCCTCCTGCGGGCAGTGGTTGGGCCGAGCCACAGCCCCGCCCCGACGGGGTGCCTCCGGGGATCCGGCTCCGCGGATCCGCGCGCGGACTTCGAAGCCTGGGGAGCGGGGGCCTCCCCAGGTCCCGGCCACAGGTGGCAGGAGGCGGGAGGTCACGCTCTCCTCGGGCCTGGTAACACCTGTGCAACATCCCCAAGTGGCCCGGGGTGAGGGCTGCGCTCAGGCCGCTCGGTGCCAAATTCCCACGAAGCGGCGGCCTAACCCGCGACCCCGACCCACCTTTGCCCGAAGTGAGTGAGGTTATTCATCCTGACCCGGGGTCACTGGACGGGCTCGGGGGCCGGGAGGGGGTGCCCCATGGAGACCCCACGCTGTGAATTACCCACTTCGGCTTTCACAGCAGATGACAGGGCACAGAATTGAGGCTTCGGGACTTAGCTTAGGCACAGGTGGGGGACCAGTGGCACCGCGAACCCTCCCCCATCGATGTATTCAGCCTTCTGCGGCTGTGTGCTCACCTACCTGAAGGCGGCAGGTTGGCAGGCCTGAGCTAACCCTGGAGTGGGGTAGGTAGCCTGAAACACAAGCAGATTCACAGGTGTGTGTGCTTGGCATTCGAGCCTTCTGTGGACGCTGTCACCCTGGTAGGATGCGGTACTTAAAAGTCCAACAGGAAATCCTCAGCTTCTGATTGAGCCTCTGACATTTCAACTAGCATTTTCCGTTCCTATAAAACCCAGAATACTGTCACATCTTCATACATTACTTTTTTTTTTTCGTGTGTGTGTGTGTGTGTGTGTGTGTGTGTGAAATTGCAATTTTACCCATTTGTATTACTTCCTTAGAAAAACTATCCTTTTGTTGGAAATGAGAACTTGATGTTTTGGTGTGTGTGTGTGTGTGTGTGTGTGTGTGTGTGTGTGTTTTCTACGCCTTTTCCCCCCTGTACATGAGTCTTTCTCTTTGAGGAGGAAGTTTGACTTTTGAAATAGAACACATGATTAAAGTGAG
Organism: Plecotus auritus; assembly: GCF_963455305.1. Lineage (NCBI taxonomy): Eukaryota > Metazoa > Chordata > Mammalia > Chiroptera > Vespertilionidae > Plecotus > Plecotus auritus. The sequence goes on along the minus strand of NC_137772.1, from coordinate 13,162,799 downwards.
TTCCTGATTCCACATTAAGCAAGCAGATCATTGACATGTTCACTAATTCAAAAGAATATTTACTGTCAACGTACAGTGTGCCAAGCATTGTAGGATAAGCAGGGAACAAAAAGGACAATTCTTCCCTCATGAGGTTTTCAATCTGGAAGAGAAGTAGACAGTACGGTAAGCATCATCTGTAAGAAAACATATAGGATGCTAGAAGGCAATAAATGTCATGTAGTAAATGCAGAGGAAGGGGGTCAAGAGCGGGGAGAGGCACAACATAAACAAGATGGGCAGCATGGGCATTGCTGAGAAAGTGATGTTTGAGCAGAGATTTGAAGGAGGTGAGGGAGGTGGCCTTGGGGATGCCGAGGGAAGAGTATTCCAGGCAGAGGAAGCAGCTGGAGCAAAGGCTTGCATGTGAGAATGTGCCTGGCATGTTCTGCTAATGCAGTACATCAGTGTGGGTGGAGCAGAAGGAAGGTGGAGAAAGAAGTAGACAAGTCTGAGAGGGAAGTAGGTTAGGGCAGATTATATGGGCCATTAGGCGCCATTGGAAAGCCCCTGGCTTCACTCTGGGCAAATGTGTAATGGGTAAATAGGTCAAATTCTGTTGGACCTAGAGCACTCCTGTCTTTTAGTATATAAACTAGAGGCCCGGTGCATGAAAATTCATGCACTGGAGCGGGGCGGCCCTCAGCCCGGCCTGTCCCCTCTCACAGTCCAGGAACCCTCAAGGATGGGAGGTGACCCCGCAATCAGGGGAAGGCAACGCCCCCATCACACCTCTGCTGCTGCCACTGCTGGCAGCACAAGTTTCGGTCGGCCCTGGTTACCTGCGCCTTGGGCCGGCCCTGGGCGGCTGGGGGGCTGAGGGGACTGGAGGACTCCAGAGGCAGGTGCTTGGAGCAGCCGGACCCACCTGGGGGCAGGCCTGGCTGTGCTGCCCGCCTGCCACTCCAGCAGAGCTGAGGGGACTGGGCACCACCATCTTGTGGCTGTGGGTGCTGCCATCTTTGAGATCATGGCAGTCAATTAGCATATTCCCTCCTTATTAGCTGTGGGCACTGCCATCTTTTTGAGGGCATGATGGTCAATTAGTATATTCTCTCTTTATTAGATAGGATATACTAGAGGCCTGGTACACGAATTTGTGCACTGGTAGGGTCCAGCTGGCCGGCCCTGATGGGGGCCCATCAGGCAGGGCCGTTGGGGGTAAGGGACTGTTGCTGGTTGGAGGCTGGCCCCGCCCCTGATCAGGGTGTTGGGGGCCTGGCTGGCTCGGGGAGGGGCTGATTGGGGCCCGGATCCGGCTGGTTGGCTGCTGCAGTGCATGTCATAGCCACCGGTCATTCTGGTTGTTCTGGTCGCTGGGCTTTTATATATATAGATAGCTATTTGGATTAAAGATTGGTCACCTTAAATACTACCGAGGGCACATTAAACATTTTTTTTTTCCCTATGAGAGGATGTTAATTGGTGGCAAAATCAGATTCCTTATGCAGAAACCCTATTTCAATTGTCATAATATTCTTAGGCACAATTTTCATATAATTTTGCATTTAACTTTCAAAGGCCTTTTATATGCTATTTATTCTATTTTCAGACAAATTAAGAATTTATTCTACTTTCCTAAAATTACACCGTTTTGTGCATTATTTTTTCTTACAATACATCCTTTTTTTTGTTTGTTTTTAACCTAAGCAATTCTTCAATACTAGGAATGCACAGAAAGCCAAGGCAAGGCGCGTGGCCATAGGAAACCCTGCCATGGCTGGAGGTATACTGACATATTAATATAAAATGGTATTTAAATGGGCAAATGAATGACTGTGTCCACGGGAAGGGTGGTTCAAATACTACCTTCACAGCAAGCATCAAGTATAAGGTTTGGGTGACCTGCTCAGTATGCAAGAGTCAGCCTCAGTAATCAAATTGTTTATCAGAATAGCTGAAGTGCTTGGCAAGCTGTGGGCCTTCTCTAATCTCCTACCTAACATTCCAGGCTTCCTGAGCTGGAGCCTTGATTTAAAACCATTGCAAGCTACCTACCCCACCCTAAATGAAATCTATCATACATAATAACATCACATTAACCAGAACAGGTATGACTTGATTTATAAAACTGAATATTAAAAAATGCATTCTAGATCAAGAAACGTAGTTCTAAATATAAACATTACCAGAGTAATTGCCAGTTAGTACTTTTGTTTAAAGAAAAAGGCTTAGTATATTTAATATGTACTCTTGAGTTTCAAAGCTTAGATTTTTGTCCATCTTTTCAGGAGAATAAAAGATGTAAAAAATGGAAAATAAGAGGTCATGCAAAATTATCACATGGTTCTTTCTCCCCAGTAAGCTTTATCTCACTAAGAGAGTACTTGTTTTTGGCTTTACTTTTCCATAGAAAAATATGTTAAATCATTACCTTCAGCTCAAGGTATTCCATTGCACACCTACTAATTTAGTGCTCGCATTTAATCTAATTGTCCTCCCCATGTAATGTCAAAATAAAAGTTAGCTTAATTACCGGTCACTTTTAACTTACCTTTCATATATATATGTTGATTTCAGAGAGGAAGGGAGAGAGAGACATCAGTGATGAGCGAGAATCATTAATCGGCTGCCTCCTGCACACCCCCTATTGAAGATTGAGCTCCCAACCCAGGCATATACCCTTGACCTGAATTGAACCCAGGACCCTTCAGTCCGCAGGCCGACACTCTATCCACTGAGCCAAACTGTCTAGGGCTTAACTTACCTTTCTGTTTCTTTGTGAAACATTTTTGATGTCTGATTGATTCTCTGATACCTGAGCCAGGTTCGAGTTTGAAGAGCCATTTATCATCCTCTTTCCACTTTCTTTGATATGACATAAGGTTCTGACCTGATTTATCCAGTCAACTCAAATCCAATCATCTCTAAACCTTTCTGTTGATGACTTTATATTCCTGCATACTTTTATTTTTACATAAACCATTACAGTTACCTATTTAACGCTCCAACAAGTTGTTTCTCATAAGTTTGTGGTAAATTCATGTATCCTCTCAATAAATTTTGAGCATTTACTCTATGTGCTGGGTAAACTAGTGAACAAATGACCCTTGCCCTCCTGGCAATCAGGCTTATGGAAGAGGAAAATGAAGATTTGGGGGTGTGTGTAAATCAAAGGACATCCGAAAAACTTTCTTTTTTACTATATATATATTATATATATAATTTATATATATAATATATATAAAAATTATATATATAATTTTTATATATATAATATATATAAAAATTATATATATAATTTTTTAAATATATTTTATTGATTTTTTTAAAAAAATATATTTTATTGATTTTTTACAGAGAGGAAGGGAGAAGGATAGAGAGTTAGGAACATCGATGAGAGAGAAACATCGATCAGCTGCCTCCTGCACACCCCCTACTGGGAATGTGCCCGCAACCAAGGCACATGCCCTTGACCAGAATCGAACCCGGGACCCTTCAGTCCACAGGCCGACGCTCTATCCACTGAGCCAAACCGGTCAGGGCTATATTTTATTGATTTTTTACAGAGAGGAAGGGAGAGGGATAGAGAGTCAGAAACATCGATGAGAGAGAAACATCGATCAGCTGCCTCCTGCACACCTCCTACTGGGGATGTGCCCGCAACCCAGGTACATGCCCTTGACCGGAATCGAACCTGGGACCCTTCAGTCTGCAGGCCGACGCTCTATCCACTGAGCCAAACCGGTTAGGGCCAAAATATATTTTTATTGATTTCAGAGAGGAAGGGAGAGGGAGAGAGATAGAAATATCAATGATGTGAGAGAATTATGCTCCACACTGTGGATCGAGCCCACAACTTTGGCACGTGCCCTGACCAGGAATCGAACCCTGACCTCCTGGTTCATAGGTTGACGCTCAATCACTGAGCTGCACTGGCTGGGCTGGAAATTTTTCAATACATTTAGCCTATTATTCCTTGCTCTAACCTCTAGTTTAATGTTGTGGGTGCATCACCAACCTCAGTTCCACTCCATTATGCAGCAGCCATATGATTAGGATGACCCATATCCTTATCCTTAGTCTTACCTCTGTAGGTGGGCCTTGCCTGGCCTGATCTTTAAGGTTCTCCTAGCTCTGTTGCCCCAGTACTTAACTTCAGCCTTAGCCACTGGGACTCTTGAATCCAGCAGGCCATGGTGTGGAACCCAGGGCTTTTGTCCCACAGTTGAGGCACTTGTCTTTTCTAACAGGAAAGAAAAAGTAAGCTGGTAGTCCCCATTGCTGCTGACCTTCATGTTGTAAACTTGTAGGGGAGGCCCCTGAGGATGAATAGATACTGTGGGCAGCGCAGAAGACAGATGGGAAGAAACTGGGTCATTAAGACATTGTTGAGCTGCTAGATCAACCATTCACGGAGCCTGTCCAACAGCTGGACTCTTCATTAACGTGAGCCACCATTCTTCTTTATCATTTAAGCCAGGTCAAGTTGGTTTGATTGCAAGTTGAATTATTGTATCTGAGAGTATCCTCACAGACGTGCTCACCAAAATAGGTATTTCTACCTTCTCAAAAGCAGAGGAGGAATTATTGTAAACTTATACCACTCAAGTTTCAGGACCTCCCTTGCTCTGGCCTCTTCCAAGCCTTCTACCTAATTTTGCACTTGCAATTTTTTTAATAAAGAAGACCATCCAAATTGTATAAGCTTCCAGTCTCACAAAACCTGGATCTACTGTCAGATGTTTGGGGGAGAAAATGTCCGCTTTTCTCTCCAGTTCCCTCAATTCTTGTGTCCCTAGGGAGGAGTGACTTACCGAAATGGTAAGTAGCTGGAAGGGTCACTGTGGCCCGGCCTCTCTGGCTCTGTCATTCAGACCTGCCTGCGCACAGTGGTCAGCTTGGTACAGCAGCCCTGGTGACCAGAGTAGCAGGGGAAGTAGTTGCCGCCTTTGACCACATCTTCCAAAATTGGCACCTCTCCAACAAACTTGTAAAATACCATGTTAACGTCCTGGCTGCAAAGACTTTAAGAAAGCATCGCGGAGGGCTGACGCTGGGAGAGTGGAGAAAGAGCCCCTGTAAGGTCTTGCGTCTGCTGCTCCCCAGCCCAGCCTCTCCTGCCCTTGGGGATCCCTTTCATGTTTGAAACTGGCTGTGCCCTTGGCAGGCAGTTTTCATTTGTCAAGTGACTGAGTGTCTGAGGTCATTCCAGAGGAGAAAGGATTGAGTTCCCTTCTTGGTCTCAAGTCTGAGCTGTTTTCTTTATTTCAGTAATCGTCAGTAAAGCTGTGATTGATCCCCATCTGATGCCTGTGTCTACTTCTCAATTGTTTCCCAACTTGGAATGGTAAGGAGAGGAAGTATCACCCTGAAATGGCAGCAGAAGTCAGCAATAGCAAATCTATATATATAAAAGCCTAAGTGACCGTTACGACTGGTCGGCCGAACTGTGACGTGCACTGACCACCAGGGGGCAGACGCTCAACGCAGGAGCTGCCCCCTGGTGGTTAGTGCGCTCCCATAGCCAACCTCCTGTGGCCGGCCAACCTCCCTCAGTCCCTCCCTCTGGCCAACCGGCCCTGATTGGCCCTGATCGACCCCAATCAGGACTGAGCAAGACAGCTCCGATAGACCCTGATCAATGGCCAGGCCAAGGGACCCCATGTGTGCACAAATTCATGCACCAGGCCTCTAGTATAGTAACAATGTATGTATGTGAAGTGCTGTATGACCAACTAAAAGGACCAAGCAGATCACTAGGTGCTATGAAGGATACACATGAGATAAAATATGGATTCCTGATCTCAGGGACTTTATAACTGAAAAAGAAAATTATAAATATATATATAATGCTACTCTGTCTTCTGCTCCTCCTCCCCCACCCCATTACTGCAACTCACATGCAGGAGTTGGGGGGATGGTGCTGATAGATCTACCACTTACTCCATAGAGCCACAAACTGAATACACTGATTGCTCTTTTCTTCTTTCCTGGGATTTCTCCTCTCCTATCAAACCCAAAGAAGTGGGGAAGTTTCACCTTTATTTTATAAAACCAGCGCTTCCTGGTATAGCAAATAAGGTACCATGAATGGCACTCCTTATTAAAACAACAAAAGAAACCAGCATCAAAATGAAAAGGGAACACACACACACACACACATATATATTTTGAGGCTGACTGCAATTCAGACATATCCTATATAATCCTATATGATAAAGAGCTAATATGCTAATTAGACCAAACAGTAAAACGACCATCCGGACAACCTTCCAGACTAAGCCGGGGCTGCGGGGCTGCAGGGCTGCAAGGGCCGAGCCCTTTATATGAATTTTGTGCATTGGGCCTCTAGTTTATATATATTCAGTTATGTTAGGTTGATCCATATGAAATTGCCATTTTTGTAGGTTAAAAAGTAGTTGAATAACAACACTTTCACATGCTAACTTAATTACCAACATCCAAAACATACCTGCTTCCCCTCACCCCTTGAAAATTTTTCACACCTGACTCACTGTCACTGTTTCTAATATGATTCCTGTCAACATTCTTTTTTATTTTTATGTTTTATTTTTCTCTTGTCAACATTCTTGGTGATTAAAATGTCCACAGAGACAATCCTTCCAATATTCTGGTTTCTGGACCTCTTCTCTTGCAATGTTCTTGGCCTCTATTTTATCTTACTACCCAATTCCACAATTGTATCTTAGATATTAGAGCACTTCATTTTTCTTTGGAATACCATTTTCTGTTGATTCTTCTCTGCCTCACTGGCTACCTCTTGAAAAACCTTGGTTGGTTTCTTCTGATCAGCTGACCTCTGTCTGTAGGGGTGCCCCCCGGGGCTCAGTCTTCACATGCCTTATTCTTCTTTACTTATGCTCACCCCTTATGTGATCTCATCCAATCTGATGACTTTAACGCCTTTGTTATATCGATGACTCTCCAATCTATGTCCCTAGCGCAGATCTGTTCCCCAAACTCAGACTCATATTAGCTGTCTTCTCAACATCACCTACTGTGGATATCTCATAGGCATCTTGGACTTAACATGTCTAAAAACGAACTCTATTCTCTCTTTTCTCTGTGTCCCAATCCACACTGTTGCTTTCTCAATCTTCCCTACCTCATTTTCTAGTTTGCTTAGGCCAGAGATCTTACAGTCACCTTTGACTCTTCTTTCTTACCACACACCCAGCACACTAGCAAACCCTTTTGGCTCTACCTTCAAAATATATTATTGCAGAATCCAACCACTTCTCACCACTTCTGCTTCTGCGTAGGTCCAAGCGATCCTCCTCTGGATCATTGCAATAAACCTGTAATTGGTTCCCCTGCCTTTTCCCACCCCTATCCACTGTCCACATAAATCAGATCATGTCACTCTTCTCCTCAGAATTCTCCAGTGAATGAAAGCCAGTGATCTTGATCTTACATGACCTACAAGGTCACTCAGGGTCTGGCTAGCCTCCTGCTACTTCTCTGATCTCATATCCTACCAGCTCCACCTTTTCTCATCATGCTTGGCCACACTGGTTTTGCACACGGATTTCAAACATGTCAAGTATGTTCCACCTGAGGAGCTTCGTACTTGGTGCTCCCCCTCTCTGCAATGTTCTTTCCCACATACACCTACGTGGCCTAGGCAAATGCTCAAGTAGCCCCTTGTTCTGGATGCCTTCCTACAGCATTATATGTAATATATGTAATACAAGGCTCCACAGGTCCTCCTTATCCTCCTTTCCCCACTTGCCCTGACTCCAATCATCATCACCATCTGGCCTAAACATATTTACTTGTTCAATTGTTTAGCATCTGGCCTCTTTTCACCAGAATGTGAGCTACCCAGGGCAGGGATTTTCTTTTGTTTGCTGTTTAGTCTTAGCACCTAGAACAGTGTCTGGTGCATGATAGCACTCAACAACAAATACTTTTGAATAAATAAAACAACTGAAGGTACTGCATTAACATCATATACCAAAGGGTATTTAAAATAATACAAGGTATCACCAAATTACAAATGGATTGTTTCCCAAAAGTTTTTAAAATATCTTTATTGTTGAAAGTATTACATATGTCCCCATTTTCCCCCCCATTGACCTCTTCTAGCCCGCCCCCGCCCCTGCCCCCGCCTCCCTATTTTCTAAACGTTTTTAAGTCAGGTGTTTGGACATCAATATGCATTTTCCATGTGAGTATGAAGTAAGTGCTGTTATTACCCCATCTCATGGTTGAGAAATATGAGGCATAGGTTAGGTAACCATGCTTAGGTCCTGATTCCAAGACATGTATACCTAACCACTACACTAAATTCCACTGTGTAGACAGGCCACAAAACCTTGGTAAGTCACCTAGTTCTAATCTAAAGTATTTTGTAAAAGACACCTATCTTACACAAGAACAGCTTCAGGGGTGGGCAAACTTTTGACTCGAGGGCCACAATGGGTTCTTAAACTGGACCGGAGGGCCGGAACAAAAGCATGGATGGAGTGTTTGTGTGAACTAATATAAATTCAAAGTAAAGGAGCGGAGGGGAGAGCAAGAGAACCGGATAGAACAGCCGGATCCGGCCCGTGGGCTGTAGTTTGCCCACAGCTGGTAGATTGACCTCTTAGCTTTTTAGATTGTTCACTAAATTATATCTGTTCTCTGCTGGGTCTATCTGCTTTCTTCCCACCCATCAGTCTCCCAATTTTCTTGCTATCCTTCCCTCTGCAGCTTAGATTCCGTGGTCCATCATTTCAGCCACTCACTTGCCAGTGTATTAGATGCTCTTGCTGTTTGTCCTTTCATTGCCCATTCTGTGAAATCGCAACCCTGGATGAGTATAACTATTCGTATCTTCTGCGTACTTGTACCCGGGCTGCTGAGTTCTGTTTGTAGGTTTATTGATGGTAACCATTCTGGCAGGTGTGAGGTGATACCTCATTGTCATTTTAACTTGCACCTGTCTGATGATTAGTGTCATTGAGCATTTTTTCGTATGTCTCTTGGCCATTTGTATGTCCTCTTTGGAGAATTGTCTATTCAGATTCTCTGCCCATTTTTTAATTGGATTGTCTGTCTTCCTTTTGTTGAGTTGTAGGAGTACTTTATATGTTTTAGAAATTATCCCCTTATCAGATGCATCATGGACAAATATGTTCTCCCATACAGTGGGTTCCCTTTTCATTTTGATGCTGGTTTCTTTTGTTGTTTTAATAAGGAGTGCCATTCATGGTACCTTATTTGCTATACCAGGAAGCGCTGGTTTTATAAAATAAAGGTGAAACTTCCCCACTTCTTTGGGTTTGATAGGAGAGGAGAAATCCCAGGAAAGAAGAAAAGAGCAATCAGTGTATTCAGTTTGTGGCTCTATGGAGAAAGTGGTAGATCTATCAGCACCATCCCTCCAACTCCTGCATGTGAGTTGCAGTAATGGGGCGGGGGAGGAGGAGCAGAAGACAGAGTAGTAAATGTGTCCTCAGACATGCAAGATGAGTTTTCATCTTTCATTTCTTATTTACACCGTATAGCAAACCAATCAGCATTTTTTAAGATATTAATGAGAAAAAACAGGATCCTGATTACACTTGGAACATGGTAAGATGTGGGATTTCTTATAGGTCAGATGTTTGTTGCATAGGAAAATATCAACATTGGATTGTAAAATACTTTTTCTATGAATTCAATAACTATTAATTATATACTGTACTAAAAAGAAAATAATTCGCCCTAACCGGTTTGGCTCAGTGGATAAAGCATCAGCCTGCGGACTCAAGGGTCCCAGGTTCGATTCTGGTCAAGGGCATGTGCCTTGGTTGCGGGCATATCCCCAGTAGGGGGTGTGCAGGAGGCAGCTGATTGATGTTTCTCTCTCATCGATGTTTCTAACTCTCTATCCCTACCCTTACTCTCTGTAAAAAATCAATAAAAAATATATTTAAAAAAAAAAAAAGAAAAGAAAATAATTCATGAGGCTTAGAAATAAAACACTAACTGCAGAAAATTATATCTAATGACACAGGAGGCTTAAGACTGAGAAAGTACATTTCAAAACTTTTACAGTGGCCCTAGCTGGTTTGGCTCAGTGGATAGGGCGTCGGCCTGCGGACCAAAGGGTCCAGGGTTTGATTCTGGTCAAGGGCAAGTACCTAGGTTGCAGGCTCCTCCCCGGGCCCTGGTAGAGGCGTGTATAGGAGGCAACCAATTTATGTGTTTCTCTCACATCGATATTTCCCTTTGTCTCTCTTAAAAAAAAAAATCAATGGAAATATATCCTCGGGTGAGGATTAAAAAAGAAAAAAAAAGCTTTTACAGTGAAAAGTGCAGTGGGTAAAGGGTGAACAGCATGTTCCAAGAAGGTCATTCTGAGTTGGAGATGAGGATTTCCAATCTAGGAAGAAGGTGTAGCAAAAGCAAAATGTGTAACCTACTGCTCTGTAGTTAATTTAAGGTAGAGTAAAAGATTAGCGGAACAGAGGCAACAGACTTTTTTTTTTTTTTAAATATATTTTATTGATTTTTTACAGAGAGGAAGGGAGAGGCATAGAGAGTTAGAAACATCAAAGAGAGAGAAACATCAATCAGCTGCCTCCTGCACACCCCCTACTGAGGATATGCCAGCAACCAAGGTACATGCCCTTGACCGGAATCGAACCTGGGACCTTTCAGTCCACAGGCCGACGCTCTATCCACAGAGCCAAACCGGTTAGAGCTAGGCAACAGACTTTTAAGGCAGCCATCAGTCAAATGTAAGGTCACAACGGTGAGGATGCTGAAGTCAATGGCATGGAGGATGAGAGCGCAGTAGGATCCAGGCATGATGAGCGGTGCAGACCTGCAGTGGCCATGGGTGGGGACTAGGTGCTCCAGGCCTGGGTGGATGGGTCAGGAGGAGTTTCAAACCGGGACCTGGAGCCATGGTATGGATCCTCCAACTCCAGCCACACCAGGATGAGAGCTGAATTCAGCACGCGTAAAATCAGAAGGGGCATTTTCATGGGTGAGTCGAGAGGAAGTTTTTGGAAATTTTCGTTTACCCTTCTGCTAAGTGCTTAAGTCTTTTCTCATTTCTCGGGGTTGTGAAAGAGCTCAGAGGAGTGGCGTGAGGTTATGGCAGTAAAGCGAACACGGTAAAAGAGAGTGGGTAATCATGGGTGCAGAGGTGGAAGAGGTTGAGGCAGTGATGGGACATATTGAAGGCCTTGTAGAGAGGATTTTGAGGTTCAAAAATGAGGAACAAGGCAGCATGCAAGAAGGTTCTGATTCTGTAGGCAACTGGGGAAATTATTTTCCTAAACAACAAAAGGAAGGGATACATTCCCACAGTCCAGCTGTTGTGCTTTAACGCTGATCTGAACTAGGGCCTATGGGCCAAGGAACCGCTGAACAGCCTGGGCTGGTCTGAGGTCCACTGGTTGTTTCCAACACAAGCCACCACACTTTAGACGTCCACAGGTAGCCTCCGCCTGGGTGAGTGCGAGTGGTTGGCTAAACTACTCTCTGAGTTCTCCAGGTAGATCCCTGTTTTGTTTTTCTTTTTTTCTGGTATCAGTAAAACAGAAACCCAAACAAACAAACAAACAAAAGGGGGGGGATGCCTTGAAGGAATATATTTAGGAGCAGGATAAGAAAATAGGGCCTAATCTTGTGAGACAAGAATAAGGGAACCATAAAGAAGAAGAAGAGAGAAGACGGTGGAAGCTTAAGGCACTGCCTGTTTCCTCCGATGTGACTGCAGCTATGCAGTTCCTACCTACTTGGCAGGTGCAGTTAGGGAGCTAAGGTTAGGAGTTATGACTTGATTCCTGACTCTGGAGTCTTACTTAAGTGTCCACCTTTCTAAAGGAATAGAGATGTGTTCTGTTTACTTGGTTCTCTTCCTTACAGTTCCACTTGTTCTGAGGACCGGAATGAGGAAACCGCGATGGAAAAATAAACACTAACAAGAGTACTGCACCCTGCTCTCTCCCGGCAGCACTTGGCACAGGATTGCAAACCTCATTAGATCTGTCCAACACTGTAAGGAAAACACCTGCAGATTTCCACTTGTAAGTCCTCGCTGTGCGCTCTGAAAAGAAGATGTATTCTTCGAGAAACACAAAGGCAGTGTTGAAACGCACAGCTAACTGGAAAGAAAGCCTATTGTTTCTCCTTCAAAGAAAACAAGCATCAGTAATGAAGTGCCATAGTGCCATACAGTTAAACAGAAATACACTAATAGTGGCAGAGATCCTGGTGTAGAGTACACAGAAATGCCAAAAAGCAAAACCTGCCTTAACACCATCAAGTTCCTTTCATGAAATGTGCACTTTTAAAAAATTTGTAGCCCTGACCGGTTTGGCTCAGTGGATAGAGCATCAGCCTGTGGACTGAAAGGTCTCAGGTTCGATTCCGGTCAAGGGCATGTACCTTGGTTGCGGGCACATCCCCAGTGGGAGGTGTGCAGGAGGCAGCTGATCAGTGTTTCTCTCTCATCGATGTTTCTAACTCTCTATTCCTCTCTGTAAAAAATCAATAAAATATATTTTAAAAAAAATTTGTAAACTAATAGATGGGTGAGAAAAGAAATTTCTTCTTTTATGGAATTATTCTTTTGGTTTCTAACCTTTTCATGAAATGAAATGGATTTCAATATGTGTGAGCCCAAAAATATTTTAATGGACTTTACCTGCATTAAGCCTCTCAGGCTAATATTATTGGTTAGGATAAGAACATAAAATAGTATCATGAAAAGAAAGTCATTTATGATTTCCCGTCTCAGTTAAGAAAACTATCATGTCATCATAATTTGGTGAATATAATATGGAATTAAACCAGCACATTTTAATATGTTCTGCTGTGCCATCAGTGTTTCGAATGACTGAGTAAATGTAATTTCTGCAACAGGGAGTTGGAGCCATGGGCTGATTAGTGTCTACACTGGGCCTGACACAGGAACTCCATCATATTGGGGTGGGTGCTGGGGTACTCGGTGTGATGGTATCTGTACCTAGAAAAGCCCAGGCAGGTCCTTGATATCGGAGTTTGAGCCAGTCATGGAGTAGCTTTTACTACACTGACCTTTGACACACACAAACATTTATACTTTGGACAAATATTAAATATATCTAAAGGTAATGGAGCGTGACTAAAGCATGTAGAAACTGGAGGGGAGTTCACTCTGGTAAGAAGGGAATCATATTCTCAACTCTTTTCAACTTAGGACAGACCTCCGGGCAGTGCCACTGAGAGTAATTAAAACTCATGGAAACCTCAAGTTTTACTAGTGGAGGAGTCAGAGGACAGAGTTCAGAGAGACCAAAGGATCTGGAAAAGGAGGAGGAAATGCTGAGAAGGGGAGAACTAGAGGGCGGCCACACTGCCCCAACCTCCTGCTGATCTCTGAACCACACAGCCTTGGGGCAGACTCCAGCAGCCCAGCCTACACAGAGAAGCGCATAGAGATTTCCTTTTGCCCCCCATAGGGGAGACAGGATTTAGAGCGTGAGATCAACCAAGTTAACTGCCTGTTATACAAACAAACAATTGTTCAGTGGAACAAAGAGAGTCCAATGTTTCTGTAATGCATTATTTATAATGTCCAGAATACAATCTAATTATCAGACCCATAAGAAACATACTCAAAAGAAAAGGCAATCAGTGGAGAACGATCCCCAGGTGACCTGGATGTTGGAGTTGGTGGACAAGGATTAAAAAAAAAATTCTCTTTATTGTTGAAAGTTATACAGTTGCACCCTTTGTCCCCCCCCATTGATACCTTCTAGCCCGCCCTACCACCTCCCGACCCAGGCCTTTACCACACTATTATCTGTGTCCATGGATTATGCATACATGCATATAAATTCTTTGGCTAATCTCTCCCCACCCACCCACTACCACAATCCCTCTGATTCATCTGTCTGTTCCATGCTTCTATGTCTCTGGATCTATTTTGTTCATCAGTTTATTTTGTTCTTTAAATTCTACATATGAGTGAGATCATGGATACTTATCTTTCTCTGACTGGCTTATTTCGCTTAACATAATACTCTCCCAGTCCCTCCATGCTGGTGGACAGGATTTTTAAGGTAGCTGTTAAAATTCTGCCCCCAAACCAAAACAACCCCCCCAGAAACCCCTCTTAGTGCATAGGAAGTTTCAACAGAGAAAACTATAACAATAGGATCAAATGGATTCTAGAAGTGAAAAATAGTGTCTGAAATTTAAAAATCACCAGAATGGTTTAACAGCAGTTTGGAGATGGTAGATAGTAGGTCAATAAACGTACAGATAGAAAAACTGAAATGATCTAATCTGAAAAATGTGGGCAGTCAAAATTGGGTATGGGAAGCTTTTTCTTTGGTTAGTGCTTTCATTGTAGATAAGCTTCTAAAAAAATTATAGTTGACATACAATATTTCATTAGTTTCAGGTGTACAACATAGTGATTCTATTGTTTTTATACATTACAAAATGATCACCATGATGTGTAGTTACCATGTCACCATATGAAGTTATATTGACCGTATTCCCTGTAGTGTTCATTACATCCTTGTCTTATTTATAACTGGAGTTTTTTTCCCTCTTAGTACCCTTCACCCATTGCACCCACCCTCCCTTCCCTTGTTCCCTTTGGCAACCACCAGTCTGTTCTCTGTATCTATGATCTGTTTGCTTTGTGTTTTAGGTACCACATGTAAGTGAAATCATGCGATATTTGTCTTTCTCTGTATGACCTTCTTTTAGATAAGATTGGTAGACTGGTAAGTCAGGAAAATGCTCGGCCAGATTTCAAGTGCTTTAAACAAAATTTCTCTTTATTTCCTCATGCATAAGATGGAAAAATGTGGACCATGTGACAGTTTAGATGCACTCATTCTTAACCCTGGCCACTTTCCCAAGACTGACCGTGCTGTAAACGTGGGTTTGTATGAAGTGCAATGACGGAAACTGGGAAGGAACATTTATCTGTCACCGACTTTTTTATTCATTTGTCCTTCTTTACTAGCTCATGAGTAAACTCCATGAGGGCAGGCAATGCATATTTTATTTTTTTAAAAAATATTTTTATTGACTTCAGAGAGGGAGAGGAAGATAGAAACATCAATAATGAGAATCATTGATCAGTTGCCTCCTGCATGCCCCGCACTGGGATTGAACCCACAACCCAGGCATGTGCCCTGATGGGGAATTGAACCATGACCTCCTGGTACATAGGTTGACACTCAACCACTGAGCCACATGAGCAGGGTGAGGGAGGCAATGCATATTTAAACATGTATCTTCCTAGTTGCCAGGAATTCATTCTGTAATAATTCTGCCACCTGGAATGGGGGCAGGAACTGGGGGAACACGAGGGTGAGCCCTGTGACAAGGGACCCGGGAATCACTAGATTCAGAAATTAAGACAGATGTTCGTTCCAGGGAAACCCGTCAGCAGCTGGTGCCGGAGAGACTTCCTTTCTTCGGGGTAGTGTTTCTCCAAGTGTGGGTCAGATCACTTGCTTTAGAATTACCTGGAGTGCTTACTAAACTGTCAGTTTTGGGGCCAAACCCTAGACTTGCTATCTCTAAGGATGTGCTTGGAAATCTATAGGTACCCTAAGTGATTCTTACGCATAGAAATGTCAACTATTGTTTAAGGGGTTGGAGATCTGGCAAAAGTAGAGACTAAAGGTCTCACAACCTTGGCACTACTGGCATTTTGGGGTAGATAACTCCCTTTTTTAAAAAATATATTTTATTGATTTTTTACAGAGAGGAAGGGAGAGGAATAGACAGAAACATCGATGAGAGAGAAACATCCATCAGCTGCCTCCTGCACACCCCCTACTGGGGATGTACCCGCAACCAAGGTACATGCCCTTGACTGGAATCGAACCTGGGACCCTTTAGCCCGCAGTCCGACGCTCTATCCACTGAGCCAAACTGATCAGGGCAGGTAGATAACTCCTTGTTGTGGTGGCTGCTGTCCTGTGCATTGTGGGATGTCTAGCTATATCCCTGGTCGCAAACCCTCTAGTTGCTAGTAGCACCTCTTCTCCTAGTGCGACAAGATCACCACAAATATCTCCGAACGTTGCAAGATGTCCCCCGGGGAGACAAAGTACCCCCTGGCCGAGAACCACTGCTTTGGAGGATCAGCGTAGCAAGCATGCTCCCCATCTGAGGGTCAGAAGAGAACACAGCTGGGGGAGGCCCAGCTATTGGAACGGGAATGCCCAATTCCGGAATCTACGGAAAGAGCTCCTTCCTAAGGGTGATACTGGCAGCTCAGCTACCTTGATGAAGGGGGCCTGCAACCACAGCTGGTGCATAAATACAAAGGCCGAGAACCAGGCAGGTGATGGCAGCTTGGGCCAGGTCGCAATCCCGGCTGTGCGCGGGCATCAACCCAGAAACGGCAGTGCTTCCGAAGCAGAATTTCCAGGGACGTCCAGGCCCGATGCACAACCTGGGTTAGATGACATCTGGAACCCTGTTCAGAAGCTCAGAAAGACAGACTAGCTCCTGTCCCATCTCACAAGTGAGGAGGAAAGCATTGCAGATATCCTGTGGCCAAACTGTCCAAAATAGGGGCTTTCCTCAATTTTACTTTTATCTTGTCCTGAGCCTTCTTGCTCTTCTGTAACGTTTCCCGTTCCCATTCTGTGGCCTACTGCCTGGCTTCTCTCTGCCCAGCCCCCTTGTTTGGACATGTGTTTGGCTTGTGTGTGACTTGGGCAGCACTGAAGAGGTAGAATCAAAGCCTTGCTGGCTGATTGGACTGGCACTTTCCAACTTCCCTTTAAAGGCACCTACCCTGTGGGAAGGCACAGGACAGGAGCTGGCTGCAGGCGGCCACCCTGCCTTGACTTTTCCAAACAAGTCTGAGCCCCCAGGTGTTTATTGGAATCCTTGTGCTTAGTCTTCACACGTCCTGGCTTAAAGGGCACTGCGGATGCGTGTGTCTTCTCAAGGATGCTACCCTGCTGGTGGTGTCTAACAGTTAATTTTAGTCCAAGCTGCTGTTACCATTAAAGCCTGAGGAGGCCGGCGAACGGGGCTGTTTGGTTTCTCAAGCCAAGCAGTCCCTTAGCCCGCTCTTCCACAGAAACGTGTCAGAGTAACCATTCATTCGTCGCTCCGGGTCTGCTGGTCAGCCCTGGAAGTCCCTAGTAGCATGTACTGCATCAGGTCATGTAGGGTAAGCAATAAGTGTAAAGCAGTAGATGGATCCCACGAGCTGCACATGAAACATCAGTTTCATAGAGCAGCACAACTGCTTTATGACAGGAAATTCAGAAAAGAAAACAATTCTGTGGCACTTTAGGTGTGTACTCCAAGTTTCATTTCCATGTGAAACCCTGCAGTGAACTAAAAAGTACATCCATGGAGAAGCTCAGCTGAACTTGGTTAACCTTGGTTAAAGTTGCTACTAGTTTAGCAATAATTTCACAACAACCCACGAACTCTATAAAAACACTTCCACTGATTACTTTATTCAGAAAAACAAATAAAGACAGACAAAAACCCTTGTCATTTGCAGTATCTATCAGCTTTCAATTTGGCTCTCCTGTTTAAAAAGACAAATAATAAAAATTAATCTATGTAAAACATTCCATACATAGTCAACTGCTACTAAATATAAACCTATGCTTAGACACTGTGTTCTCAATTTTGGTTATTATATTACCACACCATTTACATTAAGGTATTTTAATTAAAACTTTATTTTTCAATTTTATCCTATCCTATATAATAAAAGCCTAATATGCTAAGTGTACAGTTGTCTGGTGGGCCGTTCAACCAATCAAAGTGTAACATGCTAATGATATGCTAAGGCCGCTCAACCGCTGGCTATGACGTGCATTGACCACCAGGGGGCAGTTGCCCAGTTGCCCAGTTGCTATGATGTGCGCTGACCACCAGGGGGAAGATGCTCTGACCTGTAGGTTAGCTTGCTGCTGGGGTCCAGCCAATCGGGACTGAGCAAGACAGGCCAGACACGCCCTGGAGGCCTCCCGTGGTCCCTCCCCAGCCCTGATTATACACTGGGGGGGTCCCTGGCCTGCACCTTCTCCCAATCTGGGACCCCTTGGGGGATTTTGGAGAATCAGTTTTGGCCCAATCCCACCGGCCAGGCCTAGGGATCCCCCTGGTGCATGAATTCGTGCACTGGGCCTCTAGAGTTTCATACTAAATGGATTCTATTCTTATGAAAGTCTTTTCTTCATCTTTAACAAATGTGCCTAAGGGCTTTTTCAGTCCACATGAGCAATTTTAATTACCTCTGATTTTAAGCATGCCCAAACTTCTATTTAACAATGTTGTTTTTTTGTTAAGAGATAAAAGTTACAGGACATAGACTATAAACCTTATTTTATTTCTTCTGAGTCCATTTTTATACCTCGTTCTTAATTTCTTAGAACTAGAAACTAGATGTTAATTTTCTTAGCTGGGAAAAATTCTTTCATCATTTACTGACTTCAGGTAATAACTCGATCAACTAGTTAGCAGGAAATACACTGTCTTTATCAAGTAATATGAAGAAATGTCTTAAGACTAATCTTGCAACATAGGACTTGAATGAGTGGCATATTAGCAAATTCTTTTTTAATCTGGCACTTCTTTGATTTTAGTTGTTAAGCTCAAAGTTTAACCTCTCTACTCAGTTTTTAATGTTGTAAATCCAGAGTATTACTTAATTAAATAGGAACAGTAATAAACATCAATAATGTGCTATGATAAATATCCTGCACACTTCTGAATTCGACTTAATAATAGTGCTTCATTTTCACTTACTTAATTTTATACTTAGTAATTTTTAAACTGACCTATATTTATTTCATTTTTAGGAACCTGTGCCACTCTAATAGAACTGAATTTTGAAATGAGTCAAATGACTTCTTTTTAGCCTGCTTCTAACAGTTATAAAAAGATGTTGTAAATAAATTTATGATGTAATTTCAGTGAGATCTGAATTTCTTACAACAAAATATATAAGTACTTGGAATCTGACTATATTTAGACAGTTTTTCTTGGTGATCTTTTCCCAGACTTATGATGTTCTTTTTGGGTAATATTACCATGTTCACAAATTAGAAATAAAGATAAATATTTGAAAACTACAAGTAATTCAAAAAGAACATTGGGCCCTAGCCAGTTTGGTTCAGTGGATAGAGTATCAGCCGGTAGTCTGAAGGGTACTGGGTTTGATTCCAGTCAAGGGCACATACTTCAGTTGCAGGGGCCCTGGTCAGGGCTCATGCAAGAGGCAACCAATCGATATGTTTCTCACATTGATATTTCTGTCTTTCTCTCTCCTTCCCACTCTCTCTAAAAATCAATGGAAAAATATCCTTGAGGATTAAAAAAAAGAACATTGGGTTTTATATTGGCCACTTCTACTGAGTACTTAATCATAGTTGGAAATAAGTAAAAATATACCTACCTGTCCAGAAGTGTTTCATGCAAAAATCCATCTTTCCGGGCCTTTTTAAGAATTTTACTGTCTTCTTTACTTATTTTAAGTTTCTGGTCTTGGAAGCTCTGGAATTTCTTTCTGTTAAGAAAATATCTCTCTTGAAAAAATATTTCAAATTTTGATTATACCAGATTATTGATGCACGTACAAATATTCTTTAAGTTTTCATTTATTAAAGAAACCTAATTATATTTCTTTAATAACAGACAGCTTTTCAAGTGCTGATGCTCTTAGTTAGTGCCCACCAGCAAGAGGGCAGCTGCTTGGCAGCTCTGCACAGCCTCACCTCCACCATGGAATGCGGGCTGGCGTCCATGTCCTGGCTATGGAACAGCGTAGGGTTGCCATTCTGTACTGACACGGAACAGCCATTCTGCTAATTAACTGGGAGGACACACGAGGCCAGGTGACTTGGCTTTGAAAGCTAGCAGGATAATTAGGAAAACTGAAGGACTGTGAAAAGGAAAAGCATTGAGCTCAGTGCTTTGTCCTAGAGTTTACACAATGCTGCCTCTTCCTGTCCTTCAGGTATTTTATTTTAGGCACCTTGAGAAGCACTTCACTGTCAGATCTGTAGGTCTAAAAAGAAAAGACTGCCGAAACCGGTTTGGCTCAGTGGATAGAGCATCGGCCTGCAGACTGAAGGGTCCTGGGTTCAATTCCAGTCAAGGGCATGTACCTTGGTTGCGGGCACATCCCCAGTGGGAGGTGTGCAGGGGGCAGCTGATCGATGTTTCTCTCTCATCGATGTTTCTAGCTCTCTATCCCTCTCCCTTCCTCTCTGTAAAATATCAATAAAATATATTTAAAAAAATTTTTTTTTTTTAAATAAAGAAAAGACTACGTACACGTAATTGATTTCACACTGTTTAACATTTCCTTTGTCTTCCTCTGGGATGTCATCTTTTTTCTTAGTTTCTCTTTCAGCACAGGATCTAATCTGGACATTGGAAATGAGAACCCAATAAGTTACACATTCATCTTCCCCCTTTCCCTCTTTACTTACTACACAAGAATAGTCTAGGTGATTTCTTATGCAAAAGAAGGAAACCATTAACTTAGCAATTAGGTTCAGAAAATGACAGGTTCTAGATATTGTTTTTATTTTTATATAGAATTTATATAAATCATTGCTATTATGTTTCTCTAGAACCTTGCATCAGAAACACTAAAGAGAAAATCATTTGAAAAACATTTTGCAGATCAGATTTTGCTAAACAATTAGGCAGTAATTTAATTTTGGCCTCAAAGTGAACACAGGAGGACCAAATTATCCCTAGCAGGTAGTGTTTATTTCATAACATTGAAAGCTTAAGATAGTAGTATTTTACTTTGCATAGGCTATTACCAAATACATTCAAACTTTTAACTTAACACAATTTGTTTTTTTCTAACTGGAATCTATCCAATTTAAATACTTCTTATATCCTCTTAAGTTTTGACTGACATTTACTATCCATTGCCATAAATGAACAGAGACAGATACAGCAATTAAGATCTAAGTTTTAGATGAAAATTACTTGAGACTTTGGTGGAGAAAATACCTTTTGATAAAACTTTGGAAAATATTCTGAGATTTCTAAATTTTTGTGCTGTGTAGAGTGGTATTTCTTTCTCCACCAATCAGCTCTAAATAATGAAGTGAAGAGTTACTGATATTATTCTTGTTTTAAAAGGTAAGTGATATTTTCAAAGTAAAAAAAATACTGAAAGACTAAAACTGAGTATTCTGAAAGCCAAGAACATTTAAAAAGTAAAATCAAATATATAACATGGAGTTTAACACAAAGCATGTACAGATACTTGATAGATGCATGTAAAGACTTTTATGTATTCATCAAAAGATCCAGAATTTAAGGGCAAGAGCTCTGAAAAATTCTGTTAAGACTTTTATATTTTATACTAGCAACACGGATGCTCAAGTATTAGACAACTCAGACAGCCTAGTAACCAACCACCTTCTCCTACATGATGGGGGGAGTGTAGGTTAGTACAACCCCTACAGAGGTTACTTGGCAGTATGTAAACAACTGCAAAGGTTTACAGCCCTTGACTCTGTAACTATGCTTCTGGGAACTCTCCCTTGGATATACTCGCACACCCACAGAATGATGCACCTTCAAGGTTATATGCTGCAGCACTCCTTATAACAACAGAAGACTGGAAATAAGCTAATTTCCATTTATACAGAACTGATTAAATTATGGTATACCCCTAAAATAGAATATTATGTAGATGTTAAAAAAGAAGAGAGAGGAAGAAGAAAAACAAAAAGGAGAGGGAAAGCTTTCAATGTAATAAGAGCAAAGCTCCAAAATACAATGTTAAGGAAAAAAAAATCAGCGTCTAAAAGAGTGTATAAAGGAGGCTAACTTTAGTGTAAAAAAGTAGAAAATTACCAACATTTATATTTTTATCCAGAAACTCTAGAAGGCTGTAGAACAAGCATGTCAAACTCAAAGCCTAATATAGGCCAAATAAATGAGGCATGCGGCCTGCAGGCTGCGAGTTTGACATGTTTGCGTAGAAGGATGGGAGACATGTTTATATATGCTTGTATTTGAAAATTTTGGAATCATGTGCTCATATTTATTTATTTAAAATATTAAGTTTTAGCCTACCTAGCTGGCTTGGTTGGTTGGAACGTCATCTGATGCACCAAGAAGGTCTTGGGTTTGATTTCCCATCAGGGCACATACCTAGGTTGTGGGTTTGATCCCCAGTGTGGCTTATACAGGAGGCAACCAATCAATGTTCTCTCTCTGTTTCAAATCAATAAGCGTATCCTTGGAAGAGGATTAAAAAAATGCAGATAAGAAAAAAAGACAGGGCTAAAAACGTGCAAGTACTCAGAAAAAGATACTAATACATGGAGATAATAGCAAGGGAGCTTATACAGTAATTTCTCTTCCACAATGTGCAAACACACCACCAGTTATGGGATTTATAACTAAAAACAAGGTTTATTTGGAGCACAGTATAAAAAGCAATGAAATAAGTCTTTCAAGAGAGAGTAAATGACTTTTCAACATTTTATTTATTTTTTTACTTTTCAACATTTTATTTTTTTATTTTTATTTTTTTAAAAATATATTTTATTGATTTTTTACAGAGAGGAAGGGAGAGGGATAAAAAGTTAGAAACATCGATGAGAGAGAAACATCAATCAGCTGCCTCCTGCACGCCACCTACTGGGGATGTGCCCGCAACCAAGGTACATGCCCTTGACCGGAATCGAACCTGGGACCCTTGAGTCCGCAGGCCGATGCTCTATCCACTGAGCAAGACCGGTTAGGGCTACTTTTCAACATTTTAAAGAGATGTAGTCACATCATATGTGACATTCTATAGAAAAGTGTCATGATTACCTTTATCATTTCTTCTTCTCCTGCTGTTTTACTTTTTGCTTCTATATCGCCTGCTTCATTGCATCTGATAAAGCAGCTATTTGAGGCCAATAAAGCCATTTTCCCCTAAATAAAATAACAATAAAAAATAGTTATGAGAATATCTGCAAAAGGAGTCAGGAAAAAGAATTTGGAAAAAGCCTGGAAAAAAAAAATACAGAAAACTAAAACCACCTATAATCTAATTATTGAAAGATAACCACAATAAATATTTCTAGTATATTCTATTAGTAAGACTAAATTCTAACTAGATGAAATAGAATTATTTCCTTTGGTCTAAAAGATCTATTGAGGATATTACTAATTTAGTTGAGTTTAAAAAAAATAGCTTTAAACACAATAAAAATTATAATAATAGTTTACTCAAACAGTTGTGCTTTAAGTAAAAATTTTCCCCATAAGACTATATCATACAAAAGCTAGCTTTTGGGGCCTTTGAGTTTACTGTTCAGAACTTTAAGAATCAATGTCTGGGAGACTTTTGTGCATGGAAAGAAATATTCATATTCTTTTTAGTTGTTTATTTCTCAATGTATTATCTGATAAACAAAACTTTAATAACTCATTTTCTTGTGTATCTGAACCAAGATTATAAATTTGATTAATTAAATTTCCTTACATAAAGTTTAAACATAAGTTGTATATAGTTGATTCTTTTAGAAAAATGAATACCTTAAACATCAAACAAAATATCCACAAACATAATTATAAAAATGTATTAATATAATAGCCTTATATCATATCCAGTTATGAAAGTGCTAATAACATGGATCTAATTTTTTACTCAAGATGGGAAGGGCTGGATTTTCTTTGTTCTTTAATATATTTTTATTGATTTCAGAGAGGAATGGAGAGATGGCAACATCAATGATGAGAGAGAATTATTGATTGCCTGCCTCCTGCACACCCACACTGGTGATTGAGCCCAAAACCTGAGCATGTGCCCTGACTGGGAACTGAACTGTGACCTCTTGGTTCATAGGTTGACGGTCAACCACTAAGCCATGCCAGCTGGGCAAGGGCTGGGTTTTCTGTCATTTGGATGACCCTGGGTGAGCTTGGATATGGCTGTATATTCCCAGGTGATTTAAACCTGTACTGCTGATCTTTTAGTTACTTTCTGCAATCCAGTTTTATTTGTTACATCAGGGACTTTTAAGTCTCTCTTTAATTTAAAATTTAAAAACATTATGTCTTTCCCCCAAATAAAGTGAGATGAATGTCCCTTAAGTTCTGTATGAGCATTAGTATCTGACTCATCATCCTGACCTGACATAACAGCTTTTTCTGTTGATACAATTTTTATTATGAGCATCTCAGTATATTGGTAGGATCATCTTTCTACAAGGGGCTGTAACCCATTAGTAGTTCATGAAATGAATTTAGTGGGTCCTGACCAGTACTGAGGAAAAAATAAAAAGAGAGAGAATCAGAGGTAGAAAAGATCAGAGTGCAAGCATGTAGATAAATAAGTACTGCCAAGTACAACTCTTGTTTCAGTTATACACATGTGTACTAGGCTGCAATGTGCAATGGAAAAATGTCTTTCTCATTGGATCGAAGTGAAAAAGTTAGAAAGTTAGTGATCCAGAGGTTTTAATTCAGGGCAAGAAGGAACGAGTCTAAGTAATTATCTCTTTTTGGGGGGTGCTTGGCTAATTTATCATTATGGAAACATGTGGCTAGTGGCTACCATTTTGGACAGTGTAATTCTATATATACTACTTTAATGCATCTATAATGTTCTATTATAGATGTTTTAAAGTTTATTTATTTCTATGATAAATAGTGCTGCTGGTTATTTTCTGTGCATAAAATTGTTGATTTATCCTTAAAAGAGATTCCTTACATTGACAAGAAGCTTTCTATAAACATTAATAGCACTTACATCTTGAAAGACTGGTTCCCATTGTTCTCTTGGTCCAATAGCATCTGAACGCCCAACAACAAGTCCATCTGAATTTATACCAAGGTATTTTCCATAGCCAGATTTTAGGGCAATTCTTCAGATTAATAAACAAGATAGATGTTAGAAACTGAGAGGAAGAAAATTAAATATGGAACATAAAAATAATGTGTATGTACATAAAAATTCAGACTAACTATAGTTCAAATATTCAAAAGTCACATATGATTAGTGACTACCATATAGGAAAGTGTAGTTCTATACATACAATGTCATATTCTACTTTTATTACAAGCATTATAGCTTCTATATTATATAGCAAATATTTTCCAAATTCTTTATTCTTAAAATATATAAAGAAGTTTGTGTTTATTGATTTTTCTCTAAAAGTCCGGTGTACTTGTTGGCCATTCAAAGAAAGTATAGAAATAATCATCTTAATATTGTGTTGTTTTTTTTAAAGGAAAATAGGATTTCTATGGTTTTAGCTTACCAATCCCCTCTGATGCCAGGGGACTGACTTTATACTCATGTACAGGTTAATGATAATATAACACAAGTCATTATCATCTTGATGTAGCCAATTACTAGAATATGAAATTTAGTTGTTCTACTACACAAAGCATCATTCTGTACTTTTGCATTTTGAGAATAAAAAAGGTCAGCTTATAAAATGATTGTAAAAATAGTGAGCAAAATGTCCTTTTGGTCTTTATGACTATGTAACACCTTTGCTGGTTTCAACAACATTCCTTTCTTCTACCTTCCTATTTGTCTCTTGATTGCTAACCAGTGAGTTTAATATCATAGCAATAGCGGACAGTTTTAGGTCTGTTTTCGTCACAGGATTTTTCTAATCTGTATCTTACTTGGTCTATAACATTTTCATTTTTCCCAGCACAGTATTATATATTGCTAGGAATCATAATGTATGCTTTTATCTGGGGCTTTTCTCTTTTAAAGACAGAGTTATTGAAAATGTAATTTTTTAAAAAATATGTATTTTATTGATTTTTTACAGAGGGAGAGAGAGGGATAGAGAGTTAGAAACATCAATTAGAAACATCAATCAGCTGCCTCTTTTTTTTTTTAATATTTTTTATTGATATTTTACAGAGAGGAAGGGAGAGGGATAGAGAGCTAGAAACATCGATGAGAGAGAAACATCGATCAGCTGCCTCCTGCACACCTCCCACTGGGGATGTGCCCGCAACCAAGGTACATGCCCTTGACCGGAATCGAACCCGGGACCCTTCAGTCCGCAGGCCGAAGCTCTATCCACTGAGCCAAACCGGTTTCGGCAATCAGCTGCCTCTTGCATACCCCCTACTGGAGATGTGCCCACAACCAAGGTACATGCCCTTGACCGGAATCGAACCTAAGACCCTTCAACCTGCAGGCCGACGCTCTAGCCACTGAGTCAAACCGGTTAGGGTGAAAATGTAATTTAATAATACCTACATATTAACTGGATATATAAATAATGTTATATTTTATTAAATATCACAAGATACACTTTCCAAAAATACTGTTTTGCTTTTTAAAGTGAAAATTACTCTGTGGGCTTACGTTAGCTATATATTAAAAAAATTTAATAAAATTAAAACAATAAAAGATTATTAATTATAGTTCAACTCAAACTTACCTGGAATCAGATAATTTGACAGCTGTAAACTGCTCCGGAGGACTAGGGCCTTCATCCACTACAGGAGAAAAAACATTTTGAAATAAATTTGACATTTGTTATAAATATACATGTAAAGATAGTCTCCAGTTTTTAGAAAATGTAGTTTTCTTCTAAAATTAAATGTAGCCTGGCTAGCATGGCTCAGTGGTTGAGCGCTGACCTATAAGCCAGGAGGTCACGGTTCAACTCCTGGTCAGGACACAAGCCCAGGCTGCGAGCTCAATCCTGTGTGGGGTGTGCAGAAGGCAGCCAATCAATGATTCTCTCTCATCACTGATGTGTCTATCTCTCCCTCCCTCTCTCAAATCAATGAAAAAAAAAATATAAAAATTAAATATAAAAATATTACATTATGATGTAATTATAATGCAGTATTCATATCACCAAGATCTATTTTATCTTCTTATAAGTGCCGTATTCCTTTTACATGCTTAATAAGATAGGTCAGCATGATGCTTATCTAGTCACTTCCAAGATATTTTCTCTTTGTGTTTTAAAATGCAGTCAGTACATGGACAAACCATGTCATAATTAAAAAATTAAATGCTTTAATTAATTCAAATGGCCACTCAGACCAAAAGATATTGCTTTTTATTTCCTAATTAGTTCATATCTCAATGCTTTCTCTGATGAGCTAAAAGGGGATGAGAAAACTTAAATTGTTTACAGTGTTCCAGGTTAGTTTCAGCAAAAGGTCTGGAGAATAAAGGAATTCAAAACTTTGACTCACCCACGATTTCTTTTCCTTTCTACATATCATTTCAATTACTCATGTTGTTTTGATTTCCATAGATATTGTGGAATTATACAAAATGTTTTCTAATTTTTATATTAGAAAGAGGGAGTTGCCAATAAGAGGTAAATGTTGAGGAAAGAAACAAGTGGAAGAGTCAAATGCAATAGATTCATTCCTTTGGAATATACTTGGGATTAGTTAGATGCTGGCCTAAGTAAACAAATGCAATAAAATGTATACTTTAAGTGGCCTTTCCTTTTAATCACTTCTACCAGACACAAACCTTCTTTATGTGGAGCTCCCAGTGTAAAAAGTCCATTGTCAAGTGCATGTATGTAGGTTCCTTTATCCATTTCAATAGCTATGGTTCCTGAAATTTCACCAAAGTTTGTTACTGTCCACCAGATTCCTAAAAAATAAAATCAGTATTTAAAATTTGTATTTTAGATTTGACACAAGGTTCTTACTTAGTGTTGTTGTTATAACTTACTTTCTAAAAACATTTTGCAGTTCTCAGAAATTAATAGAGAGAAATCTCATATACCCTTTACTCACTTTCTCCCAATGCTAACCTCTTGCATAACTTTGCTACTGATACCACAACATCAAAACCAGGACATTGACAATGATACAATCCATTAATTTAGTAATGTCTCAGACTACAAGCTCAATATATAGGAATCAATTACATATCTATATACAATTGAAAAATAAGAATTTAAACTTCTATTTATAATAGTGTTATGAAATACTTAAGAATATAAAAAAAGACATGGAAGACTGCTACACTAAAACTGCGTATTGTTGAGAGTCAATGTTGTTAAGATGTTGAGTCTCCCCAAATGATCCCTATTCAATACAATTCTCCCAAAAATCCAACAGGCTTTACTGTAGGAAGTGATAAACTGATTATAAAATTTATATGTAAATGTAAAGGATCTAGAATAATCAAAACAATCTTGACAAAGAAGTGTAAAGTTGGGAGACGCGTATCACCTGATTTCAAGACTTGGTTAAGTGATAGTAATCAAGACAAATATATCCGTGAAACAATAAAAACAACACACAACTTGATGGAACAGAGTCTAGAAATAGACCAAAACATAAAAAAATCAATTGATTTCTAACAAAGATACCAAAGCAGTTTAATGGGGAAAGGAAAGCCTATTCAATAGTGCTGCTGAAACAACTGGATACAAACCTGGAAAATTATACCCCCAAACCCTGATCCTTACCTCACACCATACCCAAAATTAATTTGAGATGGGTCATAGATCTAATGTAAGACCCCAAACTATGAAGCCTGTAAAAGGAAATGTAGAAGAATATCTTTGTGACCTTGGGTAAACAAGGATTTCTTAGACTGGAGAAATAAGGTGACTGTCATAATAGAAAAGAATTAGGTTTTATAAAAATCACAAACTTACACTTATCAAAAAACACTGTTAAGAAAATGAAAAGTAAAACCACAAACTGAGAGAAAAGAGTAAGAATAGAATTTTAATACTTTTTTGGTGGGAGGAAGAAAATGAAAAGTAAAACCACAAACTGAGAGAAAAGAGTAAGAACAGAATTTTAATACTTTCTTGGTGGGAGGGTAAAGTGGTACAGGCACTTTAGAAAATTTGTGCCAGCTTTTTATATAGTTAAATATTCACGTATCCTTTGCTCTTTTTTCTTCTTACTATAGGAGATAATTTATATAGATGAGTTTAAAGGATAACCTATCATTTAACTTCATATAGTTAAATATTCACCTATCCTTAGATATTCTACACCTACTTAACTACCCAAATATGTACCTTAATTGTAGAATTGTTGATTTGCTATTTCAAAAAAATGTGATATTTTTCTGGAATATTAGCTTTATACCATATCATATAAAATATAAA
The DNA here is from genome assembly GCF_963455305.1 of Plecotus auritus. NCBI lineage: Eukaryota > Metazoa > Chordata > Mammalia > Chiroptera > Vespertilionidae > Plecotus > Plecotus auritus. The sequence continues at coordinate 13,133,760 of NC_137772.1, read as the reverse complement.
GGAACAATAGCTTATGAAGTTTCAAAATGCAACCTGCCAAGTTTTAAGAGAAAGAACTGCTTTAAAGTATAGGTGTGGAAAGGATGGAAGAATGAACTAGAAAACAGGCTAGTTAAATATATTTGGGCCAATTTATTTCTTTTGCCATTTATAGGCTACCTTGATGTGTAACTAAGATTTTCATTGTATACAAAGTAATTATTTTCACTGTGAATGTATTTCTTTTAGGGATATAAAAGTCACTGGTTTAAGATGCACACATGTTCAAAGAAAATAAAGCAAGTCATTGAATAACAACACTGTTTTGTTCAATGATGTTACGTTTAAAGTTGATGAAAAAAAATTGATTCCCAGCTGGGGCCAGTGTGTGAAGTCTGCACACTCTCCCCATGTCTGTGTGGGCTTTCTCTGGGTACTGAGGTTTCCACCTACATCCCAAAGATGTGCACGTGCGGTAAACTGGCGTGTCTCAGCTGTCCTGGTCTGAGTGAGTGTGGCAGGGTGTAGGAGTGTGCCTGCGATGGAAGGACGTCCTGTCCGGGGCTGGTGCCTGCCTTGTATCCTGAGCTTCGGGCATAGACTCTTGCCACCGGCAACTCTGAACTGGAATAAGGGAGTTGGAAAAGAAGACTCTTACTTGTTCATATTCATCTTTCTTCAGTGTATGTATAGCTCGTATTTATCTCGATGTTTAATATTAGAAGTATTCTGGGTTTATTTAGAAGTTTGGTGATGTTTTTGTGACCAGAAATATGCTGAAGGAACTTAACTCTCGATTATATCAATCAGCTATGGTAAAACTGGTTTCATTATACCACACATTTCACTTACAATTCAGTTTCCAAAAACCTACTGACAACTTTAAGTTAGGACTTACTATACTCGGTAAAATATATTTGGTAAATATTTATATGAGGACTTGAAAATAATGTATCAGAATCTGGGCTATTAAGTAGTCTAATGGTGTCTATTAAATCAGAGCTGTTTCCTCTCTCCTGTGCTTTGATCTGATAATGATGGAAAGGCATCGATGATACCTACTGTGCTGGAGAAAAAATCTACAACCATAAATAATACTTGAGCACTTTAAGATAAATATGAATAGGTCATAAACTCCTCCTACTTTTTTTTTTTTTTTTTACTGTTTATCTCTAATTAGGAAGGTATTTTTAAAGGGATCCCAACCAGTGCTAACTTTTCTCAGAATATAGAAAACTTACCAACAATATCAAGTTGGGTTTCTTCATCATCTTCTCTTTTTCTCTTCTTCTCTTTGCTCTTTTTCTTCTTACTACAGGAGATAATTTGTATAGATGAGTTTAGGCATACTGATGTGCACTTTAAATATCACAAGGTGGAATCTCAGAAGAATCTTTTGAGCTGTACAATGGTTTATAAATTATTAATTTACAGCGACATGTAAATTATTTCTGACTATGTATATATATATATATAGTGTTACAGTTAAGAGCACACTTGGAGCCAGCCCGCCTGATTTTTAAATGCTGATTATATCACTTCTGAGCTCTGCGATTTTGGCAAAATTGACTGAGTCAGTTTCCAACCTTTAAAATAAGGATAATAATTTAACCCAACTCTTAAGGTTACTGTGAGGATTGAGAGTTAATATGTGCTTTCATGAGTTGCTGGTGAGAATGTAAAATGGCACTGCCACTTTGGAAATTAGTTTGGGGTTCCTTAAAAAGTTAAACACAGAGTTACCATATGACCTAACAATTCTACTCTTAGGTATAGACCCAAGAGGAATGAAAACATCCTATCAAATAAAAGAGCAACATGCAAATTGACCATACCTCTGCTACACCCACAAGCCATGCCCACCAGCCAATCAGGAGCAAGTATGCAAATTAATCCAACCAAGATGGCTGCAGTCATGGAGCTGCAGCAAGCAGGAGGGTTGGGTTTCCCCGGCAATGGAGGAAGCCAAGCTTCCCTGCTGCCCTGGCTGGCCCAGGCCTACACTCAAGGCTATAAAGTTTCAATTATAGAAGATAAATAAATCTCAACAAAAATGGCGGCAGCCACGAAGCTGGAGAGAGCAGGAGGCTTGAGTTGCCCCCGGTGATGGAGGAAGCCAAGCTCCCGCAGCCCTGGCCTGCCTTGGCCTCCGCTACAAAGTCTCAATTATAGAAGATAAATAAATCCCAACAAAAATGGCTGCGGCCACGAAGTGAGCAGGAGGCTTGGCTCTGTTCAAGGCTACAAAGTTTCAATTATAGAATATAAATAAACCCCAGATACCAGGGCCTCCGCTTGGGTCGCCGGGGGTCATGGCCAGCCAGCAAACCACCACAGGCCCCTCACCCAGGCCGCCCCACACCTCAAGGGAACCTGCACCCTGATCTGGGACACCCTTCAGGGCAAACCAGCTGGCCCCCACCCATGCACCAGGCCTCTATCCTATCTAATAAAAGAGTAATATGCAGATTGACCATCACTCCAACACACAAGATGGCTGCCCCCATGTGGACACAAGATGGCTGCGACAAGATGGCCAGCAGGGAAGGGCAGTTGGGAGGGACCAGGTCTGCAAGGGAGGGAAGTTGTGGGTGATCAGGCCAGCAGGGGAGGGCAGTTGGAGGCGATTAAGCCTGCAGGGGAGGGCAGTTAGGGGTGAGCAGGCCAGCAGAGGAGGGAAGTTGGGGGCGACCAGGCTTGCAGGGAAGGGCAGTTGGGGGGGACCCAGGCCTGCAGGGGAGAGCAGTTGGGGGGGGACCAGGCCTGCAGGGGAGGGCAGTTAGGGGTGACCAGGCCTGCAGGGGAGGGCAGTTAGGGGCAATCAGGCTGGCAGGGGAGCAGTTAGGCATCAATCAGGCTGGCAGGGGAGTGGTTAGGGGGTGATCAGGCTGGCAGGCAGAAGCAGTTAGGGGCAATCAGGAAGGCAGGCAGGCGAGCAGTTGGGAGCCAGCAGTCCTGCTGGGACCCCTCGAGGGATGTCCGACTGCCCGTTTAGGCCCGATCCAGGCCTAAACGGGCAGTGGGACATCCCTCGAGGGGTCCCAGATTGGAGAGGGTGCAGGCTGGGCTGAGAGACACCCCTCCCCCCCCGTACACGAATTTCGTGCACTGGGCCTCTAGTCCTACATAATAAAAGGTTAATATACAAATTGACTGAACGGCAGAATAACCAGTCGCTATGATGCGCACTGACCACCAGGGGGCAGACGCTCAATGCAGGAGCTGCCCCCTGGTGGTCAGTGTGCGCCCACAGGGGAGCGCCGCTTAGCCAGAAGCCCTGAGCCAGGCTCATGGCTGGTGAGCGTAGCGGCGGTGGCGGGAGCCTCTCCTGTCTCCATTGAGCAGCCTTAAACTGTCAGTCGGACATTCCCCAAGGGCTCCTGGACTGCAAGAGGGCACAGGCTGGACTGATGGACCCTCGCCCCTCCCACCCCCAGTGCACGAATTTTGTGCACTGGGCCTCTAGTATGTTCAAAACTGTGTAAGAATATTTACTTCTACTCTGATCTTTATTATTTCCTTCTCACTCTGGGCTTTGTTCCTTTTCAAGTTTCTTTAGTGTAAAGTTAGATTGTTTATTGGGGCTTTTTCTTGTTTCTTTCTTTCTTTTTTGTTTTTACACTGTACTAGGATCGAATGAACCACCTCAATAGCTTCTGAGGCTAATACATTTCTATCACCACAATTACTTTAGCAAACCTGGTTCCCTTCACTTCTGCAACATCATGCAGAGTTAGTGATCGAGTTTGCACTTTTCTTTTTTAAAATATATTTTATTGATTTTTTACAGAGAGGAAGGGAGAGGGAGAGTCAGAAACATCGATGAGGGAGAGTCAGAAACATCGATGAGAGAGAAACATCTATCAGTTGCCTTCTCCACTCCCCACACTGGGGATGTGCCCGCAACCAAGGTACATGCCCTTGACCGGAATTGAACCTGGGACCCTTGAGTCTGCAGGCCAACACTCTATCCACTGAGCCAAACCGGCCAGGGCCACTTTTCTTGTTTCTTGAGATAGGCATGCAATGCTATGAATTTTCCTCTCAGAATTGCTTTCCCTGTGTCCCACAGATTTTGGTTGTTCTGTTTTCATTTTCATTGTATAAGAATATTTACAACACTATTATTCATAAGAGCCCCTAAGTGAAAAAACCCAAATGTCCATCAACTGTTGAATGGATACACAAAATTTGTCATATTCATTGATACTACATTCACAATGGGATATTATTCAGCTATAAAAGGAGTGAGTACTGATACATGCTGCAACACAGATGGACCTTGAGAAAGTTTTGCTAAGTAAAAGAAGCCAGATACAAAAGGCTGCATATTGCATGATTACATTTATGTGAAATATTCAGAACAGGCCAATCCATAGAGACAGAAAGCAGATCAGTGATTGCCAGGGACAGGGAGGGGAGAACGGGAGGAGTGAATGCTTAATGGGTAAGGGGTTTCCTTTTGAGGTGAAAATGTATAGCAACCAGATAGTGGTGTACCTTGTGAATATACTAAAAAAACCACTGAACTGTATGTTAAAATGTTGAATTATATGGTATGTGAATTATATTGCAATAATTAAAAAAACCCAGGGGCGATTTTAAAAAGTTAATATGCTGTGTTTACAACAGTTCTTGGCACATAAAAAGTGCTATATATGTGTTAATTATGCTCAGTAGTTATAATTATACGACACATTTGTTTGCATTTTCATCATAAAGTACATTTTCAGAAGCTAAGTCTCCCCGTCCTTCCGTGAATTCACACAGTAAAAGCTGCAGACTTTTTCCAGGGCAGTGGCTTCAGCGTGCTCCTGGACACTTTCTTCCCATCTCACCTAAGAGAACCCCAAACTCTGTTTTAAATCACCGAGACCAGCAGGAAATGCTAACATTTGTAAGAACAGTCAACCCGAGCAAACCTACCAGTTAAAAAAGTGGAGATATGAGCGGCAGATACCTTTTCCTAAAAATCTTCTTCACCCCTACATCCTCCGCCTTGCATTTGAGGCTCTCATTATTTCCTGCACATGTTCTCTTACTTCATCCTCATAATAACCATTTTAGAGTATCATTAATCCCTCTTAAGTGGATTAAGAGACACTCAGAGATATTAACGAACTTGCCACAAATCACAAAACTGGTCATTGGTGGAGTTCCTACTCGAGCCCATAACCCTATCAAAACCCACATCTGCAATTGCGTTGAAAATTCACCAAGAATGTTTTTAGGGTGGAGGGAGGCAACGGTGAAAAGAATGACCACTAATACAGGAAGTTATGACCTGAGCCCTCAGACTGCTGTGGGGGAGGAGCATGGGTGAGCATGGGGCAAACATGAGGCTCCCGGCCATTGGTCCCGCTCTCATTCCCTCCCCTCGCGGGGCGTCTCGGCTCCCGCCTCCCCGCCTGCGGGGCCAAGTCCCCGCCTCCGTCCTCCCAGGCGCCAGGCCCAGGCTGGGAGCCTCAATGACTGACAGCAGTCCCGGCCTCCAGGAGACCCGCCCCAAAAGAGAGGGAGGTATGCCTCGTCCAAGTCCGGCCTTACCTCTTGGCCTTGGTTCCCTTGAGCACGAGTTTGGTGGACTTGACGTAGGAGTATTCGGCCATGGTTCTGTGACGCTTCCGTAGAGAGGTGGGCTCCGGCTCGGGATGGAATACCTCCACTGGAGCGGGACGGACGAGGGAGGCACAAAAGCGGGGACGAGGCGCCGGCCCCTGAAGCGCACGCCCGTAGCGGCGGCCGGAGGCGTCTCTGCTAAACCGCTGGTTCTCTTCACCCGAACGCCAAGACCCAGACAGAATTCCACTTCCTGTTTACTGTCCCGGCTACGGCGGCGGCGGAGGGTCTAAATATGTCACCTCTCGTTCGCTGGGTCTGAACGCCGTGTGTTCGGGAACCCGGGGAGACGCGCCCTCCGGCGGTCGAAGCGGGTATAACAGCCGGGGGTGACTTCTCACGCCACCGTGGGGATAGCCTCCTGCAGGGTGTGGGGTCCCCGAGGCGGGCACCCTGTGATCAGCCAGGGAGAGTAACCCAGGCAGAGCAAATCAATCACCCAGAGAGAGTGAACCAATCACCCCTTCCCGTGCAGCCATCAGCGGGCTGGGCCCGACGTCCCGGTGCGGCCCAGAGCATCCTCTGGCCTTGGACGACTTTACCGGCCGTTTCAGTCACAGAAGCGTGTATTGTAGTGTTTTAACTAAGGCGACCTGCGTGATGTACTACAGGAAACGATTAGGGAATAAAGCGAAAGATAAGTACGTGTCGATATTTGGGCGGCAGATTTCACAAGTGCTGCGGGAACCTGGGTGGAGGTGGGGAGGGAGGTTGCGTGGGAAACGAATATCGGAGAAGTCTTTCCGGGCGGGCGGGCCCTGGGGAGGCTGTCCCAGCGCAGTCACTCACCGCAAGCCGTTCCCCTGCCTGCTCAGCCTCCCCAGCACTTTTATAACTCACCTCCCCATTCCTTTCCTCCCCTCCACACCACCTTCTGTGCTACGCCCGTGACCTTCCTGCGGAAATAGCTGGTGATTACTCCCCTACCTACAGGGCAGCCTCTTGTTTTCAGGAGGGGAAACCCTAGCACGTTTATGCCATTTCTTCCTGCTCCTGTAACTATTTAATGTAGTTACAAATTATGTGAACTGAGACGACGACTATAAGGAGTGTGGCTGTTACTCTGAAAAATTTGCTAAGTGCCTTGGGAAGAGGAAATGCTGCCTCTGTGGCTGCTGGAGTAAACTGCAGGCAAGACAAGTGGCAACAAATGGGAAAAGATGGTAGGATCGGTGACTGTCCTCAGATGGCTTTGACCCAGTCTTCACTTTGTAGAAAGAGAAACTGGAAATCAGGGCGATGCCTCATGGGCATAGGGTCTGCAGGAGACTCCGGTCAGTGAGTCAGTGTCCACACGAGGCCCTGACCGTGTGTGCTCACTGGTTATGCCCAAAGGAAAAGTAAATTTCTTAGGCCTTTATGACAGGAGGTAGTTTTACTACTAGGAGCAAGGCACTCACAAAGATAGGCTCCTACCCTCCCAGAGATTTGGAGGAAGGATGCTCACTCCCCTGAGGATCATGTTTCAAAGGGATGACGGCTCCCAGGCCCTTGAGAAAGACATCCCTGGGTTGTGAAACTGGCAAGTGGCTTTAAAAAAAGATTCACATCTCAAATGGGCAGAGAAGGAGCTTGCATAACCTCCTTGTCTTACGAAGGGGTTATGTCCTGATAAATACTTCCTAAGTTGAAAATATCCTAAGTGAAAAATACACCTGAGGTTCGGGACATCCTAGCTCAGACACGCCCATTTCTACTGAATGCCTATTGCTTTCGCATCACAACGTTGAAAAGTCATAAGTGGGATCATCCTAAGTCTAGGACCGTCTGTAAAAGTTCTCTGAAGTACATGTTCTAAGAGAAGGGAGGTGAGCGCATGGAGTCAGGACGTCTGTCTGAAGTTTGGCCAGCTGTCTTGGTGAAAGCTGGAGGTAAGGGGGATTTCCGCTGGACCAGAGAAGAAAACCTTCCCTGCGGAGGAAGCAGGAGACTCTCAAGGAATGCGGCTATGAGAGGGCCCTCCCTGCCTGTGTCTCTGGGAAAGTACCCAGCCCAGACCCCTCCCGGGAGGGACTTCCTCAGATAGATAGGAAAGGATGGAGCCCTGACTGGTGTGGCTCAGTGGTTGGCGTGTGCCTCGAGAACCGAAGGGTCTTGGCTTTGATTCCTGGTCAAGGGTACGTACCTGGGCTGCAGGTTCGATCCCCGGCTCTGGTTGGGGCACGTTCAGGAGGCAACCATCGATGTGTCTCTTTCATTGATGCTTCTCTCTCTCTTCCCCTCCCTTCCTTCCCTCTCTTCCAACCTCTCTAAAAATCAATGGAAAAAATATCAGTGGGTGAGGATTCACAAGCAAGCAAACAAAGAGAGAAAAGAAAAGGATGGACAGATAAAGGAAGGTCAGAGAATGTGCACCTTGGTGCTCTGCTTCTCAGCTGCATGGCGTGGCCCAGGAGTGACAGAGCAGGAAGGACAGAGAGAGGTTTCTGAGACATACATCTCTACTCCCAGCCTGTGAGTGCTGGGCCACAGCCGGCGTGCCTTCATGCCGAGGTTGAAAGGGGCTTCCCGGTGTTCTGAGAGGACGAGTGAATCAGCCGAGGCCTGCAGAGGGACACGGGGCCTCAGAACGCGATGCCTTGGTGGTCACAAGCAGGTGGCAGCGGGTGACCAGAAACTTCAGCAGCGGGCGCCTGTATGTGCCCAGATAAAGTCAGGATTGCCACATGTTGGCGAACATCCGTGCAGAGTGCTCCGAGACCAGTGCACAGCAGAGAGACTGAGTCCGAGGACGGTGCCGCCCCTCCCCACGAGGGTCTGTGACGTTGGTCTTCACCCAGATGCCTTCCGCAGCATGAGCAGCACAGAGGGTGGACCCCGTCGAAGGAAGCAGCCTTGAGATTGAACTTTGAATGGGCTGAGTCCTCCAGAGGATTAACTGTGGGGAAAGAGCCCAGTGCATTTTATTGGCAAGAGTAAGCCTTTTCCCACACTCTACTGAGAGAGAATAAAACGCCATCAGTTACAGGAATAAAATACCCTTTTTTATAACGTTTGCACATATGCGCAGTTTATGTGAACTTTCAACATTTTTACATGTCACGCAGGCACAGTGCCTTGTAAGCACTCCGTAAATATTGCTATTTACTGTTTTATTTCTAGTTAGCTTCATTTATTCTTATTTGTGTTTCTAGTTAGCTTTCATCTCAGCTTTCTGTGGCAAGGATTTAATGTTCACAGCTGAGGTAACTTACACTACTTTGACATCAGCCACCCATTTTCTCTCTCTGCTTTCTTTTTTGCATCCACTCACCTACTTTTCTCCTATGGGGTTAGATCACCTCCCCGCCCCAGATAATCAAGGATTATTCCCCAACCTCAAGGTCCTTAATTTCATCGTATCTGTAAAGTCCCTTTTGCCCTGTAAGGTAACAAATTCACAGGCTGCAGAGATGAAGACATCTTGGTGTGTGTGTGTGTGTGTGTGTGTGTGTGTGTGTGTGCGCGCGCGCGGGTGGGGGTGGGGGGTGTATGGGGAGGAAGGGGCATTATTCTGACCACCACAAAGGCAGGGCCTTGAACATCCTCATTTTGTGCACTTGATCTCAGAACCTGGAACGCATTAGACTCTAAGTAAATGTTGAGTCAGTGAATAAATATTTCAATTTACATATTGCTGCCACATTGCAACCCCCACTTCTGGGCAGAATGTCCCTGTGAGAATTAAATAGCCAGAACTAAAAATAAAATCCATACTTTCTCCAATGGGATTTGGGTGGGATGGTATTTTAATGTGAGCGTATACTCCGTCTATGGCCTTCACTGCAAATAACAAATAAATGATGGCCCACTTACACAGTACAAGAATTTAATGGGAAGATATTATGTTACCATCTCCTTTGCATTCAGATTGAAGTTGGTTATGTTATTCCTTTCCCCTGAGCGGCCTGGAACCCCCTTTCTGTTTATTTCTGTTAGTGAAGATCTGATCCATTAAGCCTTTCTTAAATGCCACTTCCATGAAACATTTTCTGATCCGCAATCAAAAATAACCTCTCCTGGGAGTTCCCCTGACAGTATGTTTAGACCTAACGTGGGATTTTACACCTTCTGTCTCACGTTCCTTCTTTACTAACGGGTGCTGCAGGGGACAGCTCACCAGCCAGGTGTGTGGAATCCTGCGCTCCGTGTCCGGGAGGCCCCACCTCCTGCTACAAAAGCGAAAGGGAGTGGGTGCTTCCCTTTCCAGCTTCCTGGCTGCCCCGCGTGGGCACATACCCGGCCCCAACCACTCTCTGCTTCCTGGAATACTGAACCTGATGGGACGTTGCAAAGGAAGTGGATGGTCAAAGATGACTCTGAGCAGCCGCAGCAGAGATGCACGGGCAGGCCTGTGGCAGCCAGGGCGCGGGCACAGCAGCACCCAGCTGCATGGTGCCAAGTGTCAGAGGCCAACATCCTGGAGGTGGCATCCTAAGCAGGTTGTTTCTGTGGGATGAACGTGGCTCTGCCCCCTCAGCTTGGTTCCTAATGGGTGCCCAGGGCCTACCATGGTTCTCCAGCATCTTCAGTGACTTTGTGAACTACCCAGCACTTCTTTTCCCTATAGACTGGATAGTGTGCCTCCCCCCCCCCCCCCCAATTGATATGTTGAAACCTAATCCCCAATGAGATGGTATTTGGCGGTAGGGTCTTTGAGAGGTGATTAGTATCCTTAGTAAAGAGGCCCAAGAGAGCTCCCCCACCCTTCCCGCCACGGGAAGACCCATTATTATTTTTTTAAAATATATATATATTTATTGCTTTTTTACAGAGAGGAAGGGAGAGGGATAGAGATTTAGAAACATCAATGAGAGAGAAATATCGATCAGCTGCCTCCTGCACACCTCCTACTAGGGATGTGCCCGCAACCAAGGTACATGCCCTTGACCGGAATTGAACCTGGGACCCTTGAGTCTGCAGGCCGACGCTCTATCCACTGAGCCAAACCGGTTAGACCCATTAAAATACCACTCCATCCAGGCATCCGCCCTGGAGTCCAAGTGACATCCCATCGGGGAAAAGCATGAATTTTATTTTTCATTCTGGCTCAGAATAACAGGGTCAGTCATAGGGTTAATGGGCACTATTTACAAAGGAGACGAGTAACACACTTTCTGTGAAACTTCTTCTTACAGGTGACACAGAACCCTCCCGTAGAGACTCTTTCCCATCAGTTGTCTCCATGTATTTGTTATGTAACCCAGGGTATCATGTTAACTTACCTGGTATTGATAGGCGAGTTCTGTATGTTCAGGGCACTTTTCCCCCCTTAAGATAAAGGTTTAGAAAACAAAAAAGTATCTCTAGACCTTTCTCTCCTAAATTGTGTTTTCATCGGCATCAAATCTACTTATGAAAGGTCTCTTTAATTTTAACACTAGGCATTGTAGCATCGAAGTAAAAGGTTTATTCTTGGTCCTGTTTCTGGAGTTATTGCAGGTTTGAAAATGGACTTATTTACCTCAAACCAGTGGACACATTCCCACGCAGCCTGCTCCCCTGTTGAGGTCCAAGGGGCAAGTGGCGATTTCCTTTCACCTTTCCAGCAGTTTTGAGAAAGAGAGCACGTGGCCTGTGGCCTGGAGGGCAGAGTGCCGGCTGCATTGCAGCCCCCACTCACCCCTCAGCTAGGCTCCTTCCTGGGTGCCCGGGGCCTACTCCTGCAGCTCGGGGCGGGCTCGCCTCATCCCCTGGCCTCGGGGACAGACCGTGGCTCCTGCTAGGAGCTCAGACAATGGCTAATACAGGCAGGAGGGGACAGCGGGTGGTGAGCAGCCGAAAAGTACAAAACAAGAAACCTGACTTGTCTCGCCTGTGTCTCATGGACCCTTTACAGTCATTTTCAATAGAAACACTGAACATTTCAGGAGTGTTCAGAAAGCTGTAATGAGCACTTCTGGGGACCTTAGCTGGGACATTCTGCACTGGACTCTTTATGACTTTACCACCAGCATAGAGCACTGACTAATATACACAGAGGGTATACCGCATGGAGGCACAAGATAACAGGAATCGAGATAGGTGATATTCTATCATCATTTGCTCACTTTGTCAGAAGGCTCAAAGAATCCTGTTTTTTTCCTTTTCTCCAGTTGACATATTTCTAAGCAGAGACCAGTTGACTCGTTCCCCCGAGAAAGAGAGCATTCACAAAATGTGTGTTCGACGGAGGGAGGAGGGGAAGTAGTTCCAAACAGGCCCATGGCGTTAAGGAAGCTCTTTGTGGAGGTTGTTAATAAACAATGCCCACCCTCCTGAGAACTCCCCCATCTGCGGGAGGCTGGAGGCTGGAAATGCTTCCTGGGCTTTGCAGCGAGGCTTTGTGAGGGCCGTGGGAGATGACTGATGAGTATCAGCTCTGAGAAATGAACCGGTGGGAGCTACAGCAGGGAGAATGTGCCATAGACCGTCAGGTCTCAAACGTTTTGACTTCAGGACTCCTTTATACTCTTAAATATTATTGAGGCCCCCCCCCCCCGCCCACGAGCTCTTGTTGATGTGGATTATATCTATCTATATTTATCACATTAAAAATGAAAACTGAGAGATTAAAAATAGTATGAGAAAACAGACCTATTACAAGTTAACATGGACATTTTATTAAATTAATTATTTTCCAAAACAACGAGAAGCGTGGCATGGTTTTAGGTTTTTGCATGTGTCTTGAATGGCTGGCTTCTCAGAGGAGAGTGTTTCCCCTGTCCGCCTCCACATTTATCTGCTTGTGCTGTCGCAGGCCAGGTAGCTGCTGGGAAAGCAGTGTACACTCGTGAGGGAAAGGGAGTGGAAAAGGCAAACAACTCCCCGGTGTTATTAGGAAAAGAGTTTAGTTTTGCAGACTCCCTGAATGGGACCCAGGCTTCTGTGGATCAGATGTGAAGGTGGAGGGTGCTAGAGGGTGTGTTCAGGTGAGAGGGCAGCGGGTGGGGGTTTTTGTTGACTGGTGGGGGGCGGGGTTTAGGAGTGCTCTTGTTGCTGGAATTTACTCTTTGCAGGATGATATATCCATAAGTTAGGAATTGTGTGAATAGACATTAATGATACTGCCTCATTAAAGATGATTTTTTGTCTGTCTTTAAAGTTTGGTACATTCAAAACCTTCTGTCTCATCCCTCCCCCGCCCCCCCCGCCAAATTTGGAATTTAGAAAAGAGTCCATGTAGCTATAGTTAGATGTTGGGTCTCCCTGAATACATTTTTGGATCATTTATACATGTTGGGATCATTTAATAATCTCTATAAACAGAGCCATGTTGTCACTTACATACAAATAGTATCCTACTTCTTTTGTAGACAGGACTATACAAACCTAACAGGGTAGTATTTTTTTTAATCATTTTTTTAAAATTGATTAAGGTATTATATGTGTACATATCTTCCCATTGCCCCCCCCACCCCACTTCCATACATGCCCTCACCCCCCATTGCGTCCATTGGTTATGCTCATATGCATGCATACAAGTCCTTCGGTTGATCTCTTATCTCCCCCACCCTTCCCCAACCTTCCTGCTGTAATTTGACAGTCTGTTTGATGCTTTACTGCCTCTGTATCTATCTTTTTGTTCATCAGGTTATAATGTTCTTTATTATCCATAAATGAGTGAGATCATGTGGTATTTTTCTTTCATTGACTGGCTTATTTCATTTAGCATAATGCTCTCCAGTTCCATCCAGGCTGCTGCAAATGGTAAGAATGCCTTCTTTTTTTTTATAGCAGCGTAGTATTCCATTTTGTAGATGTACCATAGTTTTCTGATCCACTCATCTGCTGATGGGCACTTAGGCTGTTTCCAAATCTTAGCTATGGTGAATTGTGCTGCTATGAACATAGGGGTGCATATATCCTTTCTGATTGGTGTTTCTAGTTTCTTAGGATATATTCCTAGGAGTGGGATTATTGGGTCAAATGGGAGTTCCATTTTTTATTTTTTGAGGAAACTCCATACTGTCTTCCACAGTGGCTGCACCAGTCTGCATTCCCACCAGCAGTGCAGGAGGGTTCCTTTTTCTCCGCATCCTCGCCAGCACTTGTCGTTGGTTGATTTGTTAATGATTGCCATTCTGACAGGTGTGAGATGGTACAGCATTGTCATTTTGATTTGTATCTCTCGGATAATTAGTGACTTTGAGCATGCTTTCATATATCTCTTGGCCTTCCTTCTGTCTTCTTTAGAAAAGTATCTATTCAGGTCCATTGCCCATTTTTTTTTATTGGGTCGTTTATTTTCCTTTTATTGAGTTGTATGAGTTCCCTGTAAATGTTGGAGATTAAACTTTTATCGGTGATAACATTTGCAAATATGCTTTCCCATACAGTGGGCTTTCTTGTTGTTTTGTTGATGGTTTCTTTTGCTGTGCAAAAGCTTTTTATTTTGATGTAGTCCCATTTGTTTATTTTCTCTTTAGTTTCCATTGCCCTAGGAGTGGTATCGGTGAAGAAATTGCTTTGGCATATGTCTGAGATTTCTCTGCCTGTGGATTCTTCTAGTATTTTTATGGTTTCCCATCTTATGTTTAAGTCCTTTATCCATTTTGAGTTTATTTTTGTGTATGGTGTAAGTTGGTGTTCTAGTTTCATTTTTTTTGCATGTATCTGTCCAATTTTCCCAACACCATTTATTGAAGAGACTGTCTTGACTCCATTGTATGTTCATGCCTCCTTTGATAAATATTAATTGAGCATAGTGGTTTGGGTCGATATCTGGGTTCTCTATTCTATTCCATTGGTCTATATGCCTGTTCTTGTGCCAGTACCAGGCTGTTTTGAGAACAGTGGCTTTGTAATACAACTTGAAATCTGGTATTGAGATCCCTCCTACTTTGTTCTTCTTTCTCAGGATTGCTGTGGCTATTCGGGGTCTTTTTTTATTCCAGATGAATTTTTGGAGAGTTCTTTCTAGGTCTGTGAAATATGCCGTTGGTATTTTAATGGGGAGTGCATTGAATCTATAGATTGCTTTGGGTAGTATGGACATTTTAATGATGTTGATTCTACCAACCCATGAACACGGTATGCTCTTCCATCTACTTATGTCTTCCTCTATCTCTTTTATCAATGTCCTGTAGTTTTCTGAGTAGAGGTCTTTCACCTCCTTAGTTAAGTTTATTCCTAGGTATCTTAATTGTTTTGGTGCAATGGCAAATGGGATTGTTTTCTTAGTCTCTCTTTCTGTAAGTTCACTGTTGGTGTATAGAAATGCCATAGATTTCTTGGCATTAATTTTGTATCCTGCTACATTGCCGAATTCATTTCTTAAGTCTAATAATTTTTTTGATGGAGTCAGTAGGGTTTCCTATGTACAGTATCATGTCATCTGCAAATAAGGACAGCTTTACTTCTTCTTTTCCAATTTGGATGCCTTTTATTTCTTCTTCTTGTCTAATCACAATGGCTAGTACTTCCAGTACTATGTTGAACAGGAGTGGTAAAAGCGGGCATCCCTGTCTTGTTCCTGTTCTTAGGGGAAATGGTTTTAGTTTTTGCCCATTGAGTATGATGTTGGCTGTGGGTTTGTCATATATGGCTTTTATTATGTTGAGGTATGATCCTTCTATTCCCACCTTGCTGAGAGTTTTTATCAAGAAAGGGTGTTGGATTTTGTCAAATGCTTTTTCTGCATCAATTGATATGACTATGTGATTTTTATCTCTCAATTTGTTTAGGTGATGTATCACGTTTATAGATTTGCAGATATTGTACCATCCTTGCGTCCTCCCTTAGGCTCTCCTCTGGCTTTTTAAGTCTTCTTTCCAGTTGCTGCTGTGTTTGTGTGTTTTTTCCTACCTTGTCTTCTAATTCGCTGATGCGGTCCTCAGCCTCTTCTAGTCTACTGTTTAAGCCTTCCATTGTGTTCTTTATTGCAGCTATGTCGTTCTTCATCTCCTCTTGGTTCCTTTTCATGTTGGCGACATTCTCATTCAGCTCCTTATAATTCTCATTGAGTTGTGTGTATTTGTCATCCAGCCGATTAAACATCCTTATAACCATTACTCTGAATTCTTTCTCTGATATGCTGCTAGCCTTAATTTCATTTAACTCCCTTTCTGGTGATTCCTCTTTTTCTTTCCTTTGGGAGTTGCTTTTTTGTCTTCCCATGTTTTCCTGTAATGTTTTAATTGTAGATCCAATTGCTTTGCTACCCAGGTTCTTTTGGTGATGGTGTTACTGGTGTAATCTCTCAGTTCTCCTGGGCTTGGTAATCTAGTGTAGCTCCCTACTTGAGCTATTTGGGTTCTCTTGATGTAGGCCTGCGAGCTTGAGAGGCACAACTGCGGTGTCTAGAATTCAGTAGCCGTGGAGGGGGGTGTCCCAATTTTTGCTGTCTTGTACCCTTAATTGAAATCATGCGTGCCCAGCGGGGACTCACAGTGGCACCCAGGAACCATTTGTTGGGGTGCTGGGGCTCAGGGGGCCTGCTCTCTGGAAAGGCGTGACTGTGGTGTCCAGAGTTCTGTAGTTGTGGGGTGGGCAGACTCAGCTTTTGCTGCTGCACCTGTGGTGAATAGGCGCTTGCTCCCAGTGGCAGCTCACAGGGCACCCACGGTATGTTTGCCTGCGAGGCACACTGAAGCACTCTGAAGGGCCCTGGCAGTGTAGCCGCGTAATTGAGGTGCCCGTGGGCAGGTATCCAGGATGAGTGAATTCAGAATTTCTACTGCCGGGGGGAGTGCGCCCCTGTTTGTCCAAGATTGCACCCAGGGAGAGCTCACAGTGGCTCCCACGAGCACCCTGTGGGTAGATGGGCTCAGAGTGCCTGCCTGTTGGAAATTCACATCTGTGGAGGTGCGTTTGCTGGCACAGAGTTCTGACGCACTCTGAGGGGTCCTGGCACTGAGGTTGAGCAGCTGGGGTGAATGTGGGCAGTTATTCAGGAAGAGGGAATTCAGAATTTCTACTGTGGGGTAGCGTGCCCTTGTCTGTGCAGAATTATAACCAGCAGAGTCTCAAAGCTGCTCCCCAGAGTGCGCTGTGGATAGATGGGCTCAGGGGTCCTGCTCCTTGGAAATGCACGAGTGTAGAGGTGCCTTTGCCTGCGCAGAGCTTTGACGCACTCTGAGGGGCCCTGGCACTGAAGTTGCACAGCTGGGGTGTCTGTGGGCAGTTATTCAGGAAGAGGGAATTCAGAATTTCTACTGCAGGGCCATGCGCCCTTGTCTGTACAAAATCACACCCGCGGGGGCTCCCCGTAGCTCCCAGGCGCTGCCTATGGAGTGGTGTGCCCTGGATGCCTATGCGTTGGAAATGCGCGAATGAATGTGTTGTCCGGAGTTCTGCCGCTGGGGAGGGAGAGGTTGTACTTACTGCTGCCGAGCGGTGCACCTTTGGAGGTGGAGGTCCCTGGGTCTGAGGGTCAGGGTGGGGCAGCAGGATTTTGGCTGTAGTGGCTGCTGGGTAGCGGGGCAGTTCCAAGGCCTGTCTGGTTGGTGGTGCTGATGAGTTCCTAAAAAAGGCCGTCCTCCCCTTCAAGATGGCGTGGGCTCCGTGCCGTGCCAGAGTCCCGCCGTCGTCGGGGGAGTGCCCGCAGCGGTGGTAGTCTCTCCTTGTCCAAGAGAGCCTGGTCTGCCAGCCCCTGCTGCTCCTACGGGGCTTTAACTGTCCCTTACTCACTCACACACACACCACACACATCCACACACTCTCCTTTGATACCCTCACTCACTCACTTCCTCTCCCTCACCTCTGTCAGGCCAGCTGCCATCTTCAAGCCAGGGTAGTATTTTTAATACAACCTGATAACTACTTGAGCAAATTGGATCCAGTTTCTCTTCCTTCTTTGTTCACAAGGTGGTGCTGTTTCCCTTCAAATAGTACATGACCTCCAACTCCAAGAGGACAAGGTCCTCTAAACAAGGACCAGAATTCCTGTTCCATAATTATTAAGTTTTCAGGGTGCTACTAGGTTTGTCCCATAGAAGAAATGCATAGGGTTTTTCTTGTAGAGACATGATTTTTAGCAACGAGTTAGCTCAAATTTCAACACCGTTACAGTCATCTCCCATTTCCCCTTATAATTTCATTTATAATAATTATGTTGTTAGTGATGTAACGGCTTTATAAAAACATCATTCTATTTTATACCCAATGGCTGTGAAGTCATCTGCCTTGAGGCACAGTGAAATCATCCATCAGCAAACAGGGTTCAAACTGGGCCCATTTTAAGAAAGCTATTTCCACTCTAATTTGCAAGTTGGTTATTTATTTATTTATTTTGGGGGAAATTAAAACATTTCTAAAATGTTCTATGATTGTTTAAAAAAAGTAATGGTTCATTTTATGGTAAGGAAATAAATTGAACCTCTGTGCTGGAAAGTGCAGAAAACAAATCAGCATTCTTCGTAAATAGATTTTACTGCTGGTCTACAAATTACCTTGTGTGCTTTTTAGATGATGGGAAAATGAAATCAGCCCCTGTTTGCACGGTGCAGGTAGCATATATGCTGTGTCACTTTCCAGAGGATTAGGGAATGTTGGGAGGTCAGGATTCTTGAAATGAAGAATTCTACGAAGTGGCAAAATGAGAAAATGAAAATAAGGCAAACCTAGTTTTTGAATACCTTTACTGATGGATTGGAGGGAAAACCTTGGGTTGGGAGCCAGTAGATCATTGTCTGACTTTGACTGAGTCATTGGTGGCCACAGCAGGCCTGGCTCTCAGTGAAGGTCAAGGCAGACGGGAAGTCAGGCTGATGGACTTGGAATGGGGAGAGAGGCCACTGGCCAGAGTGGTGGCCAAATGTTCACCGTTCAGTGCTCAGTGCTAAGCTGGGTGATACTGTGCATCCTGAGGGCGAGGCTGCCACTAGAACCTGGGCTTTTGGGTCAAGTCTGAGTCCTCCATTTAATAAGCAGGATACGTAGTCTTAGAGATCCAGCAGAATCCACAGAGGCGTACTCTGCAGATGTTGGCTGGTGAGCAGCATGAGTTTTTTTTTTAGTTATTTTTATTGTTTTCAGAGAAGAAGGAAGAGAGAGGTAGAAACATCATTGATGAGAGAGAATCATTGATCTGCTGCCTCCTGCACACCCCCTACTAGGGGTGGAGCCCACAACCCGGGCATGTGCCCTGACCAGGAATTGAACCGTGACCTCCTGGTTCATAGGTCGATGCTCAACCACTGAGCCATGCCGGCCGGGCAGCATGGAGATGTTTACTGGTAATACCATTCAGGGAGCATTCTTTGATTGTCTCAATTGCAAGCAGCCTGCAGGAGCAGAGACAGACTCCTCAGGTGTGGGCTGGGGGCTGGCTGTGTGAAGCCGCAGTCCCAAGCTTGTACGTCAAGCGGGGAGAGAGGAAACAGCTTCTCGGGATGGTAGGCAACTTCAAGAAAGTGCATTTCTAAAATAAGAAATCCTTACGTCGTAGTCTGCTTGGGCTGCTGTTCCACGTGGCCATCTATTTCTCACAGTTCTGGAGGCGGGGGAGTCCAAGGTCGAGGCAGATCTGGTATCTGGTGAGGACTCGCTTCCTGGATTGAGGACAACTTCCTTCTCCTTGTGTCCTCACATGGCCGAGGGAGCTCTAGCCTCTTTCTCTTATCAGGACACTAACCCCCTTCTCATTCCCCATCCTCATGACCTCGTCTTACCCTGTTTACCTCTGGGACGTCCCATCTCCTAATACTATGTTCTGGTAGGTTGGGACTTCAACATACGAATTCCAGAAGGACAGAAGCATGCAGTCTGTAGCACCGTATTGAATAAGAATCAGTCATCCCTTGGATAAATAAACTAACCCCTAGAAAAAGGGTTAAAATGCGATTTGATTTTTGCCCAAAGTGTCTGTCTGGACTTGTTAAAAACAAAGCATACTTGACTATTTCCTCTAAGGATTTCTTCATTCTTACCCTATTGTATTTACAGAATTTTAACAGAATTACACAACAAGACATGTGATACTTTAATCTATCATAAGAGGTTTCTAATAGTCTAGGCCGGTGGTCGGCAAACTCATTAGTCAACAGAGCCAAATACCAACAATACAACGATTGAAATTTCTTTTGAGAGCCAAATTTTTTAAAACTTCTTCTAATGCCACTTCTTCAAAATAGACTCGCCCAGGCCATGGTATTTTGTGGAAGAGCCACACTCAAAGGGCCAAAGAGCCGCATGTGACTCTAGGCAAAAGCATATGTTTTGAAACTGTACAGTAGAATTTATGAACAAATGCTAATGCTAAGCACCTTATATACATTATTTAATTTAATCCACAAGCAACCCTATTGTTGGCTACTCTTACTCTTTCTTCTAATGTTGCTGAGGAGCTAAATTTGAGAGACTTGCCTAAGGTTTCCTCGTTGATAAGAGGTAAAGCGAGGATTTGACCCCAAGTCTCTCTGATTCCAGGACCTATATACCACTTTCCCGGAATGCATTTTAAGTCCCTGAGCATGCTGACATGCACCCTATCTTCTGAAATCTCACTTTTTTTCTGGGTAACAGCTTTATCGATCTGTGCATAGGGCGCCATAATGCAGACACAAAGTTCTTTGAAATCTCTGGTATTCCTGGTGAGCTAAGGAAAAGTTCTGTGGTATTGTTAGTGGGTCAGTGTCATTTGCAGGCTGCCTCGCACCAGCTCTGTAAGAGGTAGGGGATATATCTGTTGGCCTGCGGGGGACAGAAAGCCCACAGCTTCTACCCATACCTTCCCTGTCACGTCATCTCCAGGGGATGGACTGCTATGGTTGGTCAAGTTTGAGGATCTTTTATGAACCACAGCTAGAGTAGAACTTTCCCAACTCTAGGTAAAGGTTTATGGGCAGGCTGGAGAGTTAAGGCAGCCTGCAGCTACTCCTTTTGAGAGACAGTCTAATCATTTTTTGGGACTCCCTTTGCTCCCCCAAATGCTGGTAAAACATGTCTGCATTCTCATCCTTTGGCAGCAGAGACTATCCACTGTCTTCTACCAAACACATAACCGAAAACAAATAAGAAAAATCAACCACAAGCTCAGGTGGGCTCCCCTGGGGTTCCTGAGACTCCTGTTCTCCAGTCTGGCAGGAGCTCTGGCCCTTCCTCACCGCAGCCGCCATGTGTCTGACTTGGGTTTGGGCTCGGGGAGAAGGAGGGGTCTCTGGCCTGCTTTGTCATTAGACCGAGTTAGTAATGGAGTCAATCCAGCTTTAAGCTCTCCCTCTCTCTCTTTCTCTCCCCCCCTCTATCTCTCCCCCCCTATCTCTCCCTCTCTCTCTCTCTCTCCCTCTCTCTCAATAATTATTTTACCATGCTTTGTTTTCTGTACATATATTCTTGCTAACAGACATCATGAAGAGATTTGTCCCCTGGCCAGATACCATCTTAATCACTTTTATTATAACAAATTTTATTTCCTTTGTGGAATTGAAATCTAAAGGGAAATTCAGGAAACAAGTATGGTGAGAGAGTTACGTTGTGGGTTAAATCCTTTAGCGTCTTCTTAGGGACCCTGGTTGTCTTCTGCCTTGTTCCTCACCAAGTTCTAGGCTTGCATAATAATGGGGTTTTGGTCTTCCTGATTGTTTTTAATGGTTTTTTATGCGTTAAATTTATTTTTAATTTTTTTGGTATATTTATTTATTAATTAAAAAAACACTTTACTTCCTGATTGTTTAGCAGTAAATAAGACCACCACCTATAGGACTGCTGGGAACCATCTCTTCCCTCAGTCAGAAATCCCACTATTTGGATCTTGGATCTGGGAAGGCTGTTAATATTTACTGAGTACCTGCTTTATGCTCAGCACTATATTAAGTACTGGAAATATTAGGCTTCCAGTGTACAATTCTACAATACGTCATCTGTTATTGTATTGTGTGTTCACCACCCAAAGTCACGTCTCTTTCCGTCACCGTTTATCCCCCCTTTACCCTCTTCTACCTCCCCCACCTCCCTTTCCCTTTGTAATCACCATCCTGTTGACTGTCTATGACATTTTTTGCTTAATCCTTTCACCTTTTCCAACCAGCCCCCTAACCCCCCTTCCCTCTGACAGCTGTCAGTTTTCTGTATTTATACCTATGAGTCTATTTCTATTTTGTTTATTTTGTACATGTTTGAAATTTTTCCATAAAAAGTAAAGAAAAGAAGTCATGAACATATTTAATAATTCTGAATAATTCCATGTTCAACCCTCACAACTATAATCTGACACATACTAGTATATTCACAGTCCCATTTTAGGGATGATAAAACTGAGGATCAGAGAGACTGAGACTCCACAGATAGGAAGAAATGGTGCTGTGATTTGCAGCAGTTCTGACTTTGGATGGACCACCACATTTGTACTGTGTCTTCAGTAGGGTTCTTACATTGATTCCTCGGTCATTAGTCTTTAGGAATTAATCTTCAACTGTGAGAGTCCCTGTGTGGCTGCAAATGGATATTTGGAGCTTGGAGAGGAGCCCGGGGACAGTTTTGTTGGTGAACTTCATGGAATTCGTGGGGCTCTGAAAGACTGTCTCCAAATTCTCTGTCCTGTTGGCTTTTTCATAGTAGTTCAAATGTCAGATGAGTCACTCTTTGGTTAAATTAGGAAACATTTTGGAAAGTTAAAAACAAAGAACTGAGATAGAGATTTAAAAAGCCTACTCAGACCTCATACTTAGGTCTCAGTGGTTCAGCGTAAACAGGCCGTGACTCAGAAGAAGCAGAATTGAGCTTGCTCAGCTTCCGCAAATCCATCCATGTGCCAAGCTCACTTACCAGATTTATCAAGTTAGTCAGTTACGTGGCCCAAAAGAAGATAGACACAGGACTACGCAGTTTTGACAGGGACAAAAGACAAGTCTGGGACAGTGAGCCTGAACAGGCCACTGTGAAGCGGACAGAGGCTGGGCGATGGTGATGCCAGGAGTCTTGGGAACTGGCTGGCTAGCTGAAGAGCATAGAAATCAAGTCGCTTTCTTCAAATGCTGCCCACACCTGCTGGAGTTAAAGGGAACTCTGAGAAGCACGGGTCCCCAGCTGCCTTCCCTCATCAATACCTTGGCTGGTGGCCGTGCACTTGGGCAGGGTGCCTAGCTTTCTTGATCCACGCCAGAAAACTTGCTTTTGAAGTGGTTTGGAAAGCTCCAAAAGAGATGTGCTTGATGCTATTGGTCCTGCTGCCAATGAGAAGAGATTCTGCTTTTCATCAGCTGTTTACTCCAGCAATCTGCGTCTCTCCAGCACCTGCTGCCAGTGGCCCTGCTGAGGCTGAAGAATAGCATCGGCCTCTCCTCTCCGGTCCAGGCTGGGCTGGGAACAGGCTCTGCATGTCCCCAGGCCTGACTCAGGTAAGCTGGGATCTGCGGCAACTCCTTGAACATGAGGCTGGACGTTCTTTATAGCTTCCCCAGACACAGCAATTGGCAAGGCTTGAAAAAGAATCACTGGCAGGAAGTTCATTTTCTTTACTGCTACCTCCCCAGCCATAATGCTGAAAGCTTTTTACCTAAATCATGTTTGCTATCTCACGGGAGTGGGAGATCTTTTCCTACAGAGTTTCTCCCCGTTGGGGTTTAGTCCTAGGGATTTGAGAGTTTTAATAGGCCGTTGGAGTCCTAAGAGCTTTTCTAACTGATGTTTCTCATGTTCCCCCTGCCCCCGCCCCTGGCCCCCCACCAAGGCTTCTGATTGTGTCATCTTTGTTTCTCCCCTCCCTCCACCAAACCTCAGATTCCAGTGAAACCTTTCATTTTGAACTTCATCATCTTTCACTTAATTGGAACTTCATTCACCTCTTGTGCTAGCTTTAATCTCATCACTTCCGAATAACTTGAAAATTTGAGGGTTTTTTTTCTCACTATTTGACCCAGAGTTATTTAACTTTTTTAAAAAAAATATTTTTATTTATTGATTTCAGAGAGGAAAGAAAGGGAGAGAGAGGTTGAAACATCAATGATGAGAGAGAATCATTGTTTGGCTGCCTCCTGCATGCCCCGCACTGGGTATCGAGCCTGCAACCCGGGCATGTGCCCTGACTGGGAATCAAATCATGACCTCCTGGGTCATAGGTCGATGCTCAACCACTGAGCCTTGCTGGCCAGGTGGAGTTATTTAACTCTTGCAAATAAACTGAAAAGGGAACCTCTACTTGTTTCTGGTGAGATGTGTAACAAAACATTTTGAGGTGCGGACTCCCTGATTTGTACTTTGTTGATGAATAAAAAGTCTACTAAGAAATTTATAACTTTTAAATATAATAACTGACATTGCCTCTAATTCATTCTACCCTTCTGATGTGACATCATGTCAGGAGCCCTGTGCTCTGAAGCAGACACTGTGAGTAGCCCCTGTGTGACCTCAAGCAAACATTTCATCTTTCTGACCCTCGTTCCTTCCTTCATAAGTATGATGTAGATACCTCTGTCTGCCCACGTCATTCACATGGTGACTGTGTTAGCTCATGTACAACATTCCCTGTCAATCATCAGCTTCCTCAATCCGGGGCCCGTGGAGAAAGTGCCCTGTTCTGGGCAAAGACCCCTCTGCAGGATTTCCACAGCATCTCTAGTGCCTCCTTTTCTTGGCTTTTCAGGGATTCTGTTCATCGCTTTTCCATTTTTCACCTGCATCTTCAATCTCTCCCCTTCTTGATGTTTTCTGTCAGCATTTAAGTATACATCTTTCACTTAAGAAATATATCCTTTCATCTTGGAGAGATGCTTCCCTGGACTCTTCATGCCTTTTTAGCTGCCAAGCCATCTGTCCTCCTTCTTCATGGCCTAAGTTTCCTCAAGGGTATTCCAGGTTTACGATCTCCTCTTCCTTACTTTTCTTTCACTCTTTATCCAGGTCAACTTGGCTTTCACTTTCACCAAGTCCATTAAATTACTTTTGCTAAGGTCTCGTCTGAGTCTGCTTGGGCTGCCAAAACAAAATACCATAGACTGGGTGGCTTAAACAATAGAAATTTATGTTCTTACTAGTAGCCCTGCGCACAAATCCATGCGCCAGTAGCTCACTGTCACCCTCCAGTAGCTCTCTGCCTGCTTCCCTGCCCTTCTGTAGCTCCCTCCTCCCCCAGTCCCCGCCTCATAGCTTTCTGCCCTGCCCCCTCCTGTAGCTCTCCGCTGCCCACTTGTAGCTTTCTGCCCCACCCTCCTGCTGATCCGTGATCTGGTTGTTACATGGTCGGTCGTTACGCTTCACGGCATAAGGACCATTCGCATATTACATAATTATTATATAGGATAATTCTAGAAGCTGGAAGTCCAAGATCAAGGCCTCTGTCCTTGGCATAGATGGCCACCTTTTTGCTGTGTCCTCACATGGTTGTCCCTCTGTCTTTGTCCTAATTTCCACTTTCTAAGGACACAAGTCACACTAATTGGGGTGTACCTGTGTGACCTCATTTAACCTTAATTACCTCTTTAAAGGCCTTATCTCCATATACAGTCACATTCTAAGGTACTAAAGTTAGGACTTCAGCATATGAATTTTTGGGGAACACAATTGAACCCATAATAATCACCAACAGCCTTCTTACTTTTAAGCCCCGTGGGATTTCAGGAACATTCAGTAGAGTAGGCCTCTTCCTCTAGCTTGAAACTCTCTCGTTTGGAGGTCTTCCTTGGCTGATTTTTTCCAGAGAGATCTTTTAAAGATTTCAATTAGATCATGTCTCTTCTCTGTTTAGAATTCGTTAATGGTTTCCCACCCACAGGTAATTCTGCTGCACTGCAAGCTTTAAGGATGCAGGAACTAGGCTTGTCTTACTTCTGCTCACCCAGAGCCCAGCCGGAGCCTTCTACCTCATGGGCACTAACACACTGACCTGACTCTTGGTTATCTTCTCAGCCTCATCTCTATGCCAGTGCTCATCTGTGTCAGTCACACTGCTCTCTTCTCAGATCTGTGAGCGGATAAGTCCTGGCTGCCTGGGCATGAGGCACACCCTCCTGCTCTGTTGGCTAGTGTTCATTTGTATCCTTGCTACTGTAAGTGGTGGCTAAGGTCAGCAGCTTGGGCGTCCCTGGGAAGTGGGTAGGACTCAGGCTCCGCCCTAGTCCTAGTGAATCAGAACCCACGCTTTAACAACGTCCCCAGGTGGCCCATGCACACTGTAGAGTCTGAGAAGCCCTGCTCTTGGTCTCGGCCTGTGTTAGTCCTTTAGAAGGACCTTCCCCAACCGGCCAATACACATCAGGCCACCCGATGGTTTCACTCACAGCATCTGTGACACCAGAAGGAAGTGAGACAAAGGGAGGATGGCAGGGGAGGTGAAGCCAGCCAATCAAAAGCTGTTCACTTTAGAACTTTACACGAAGCCTAACTTTCAGAGGTTTTGGATGACCCAGAGGAGCATGTGAAACTGGTGAATGGTGTGATTTGAGCAAATTGATCATTGCAAGAAGTTTTGTTTTGTTTGCTTTAACACATTTGTTTTGAGTTCACTCTGAAAACGACTTTATATAGTTGTTTTGTTTTGATTTGCCACATTATGACACCATAGGATATGTGCACAGCAGTGAGCCACAGTTGGTTTGGGTTTTCCAATGTTTCATCGATCCACGGTGGTAGAACGCATTGCAGAGAGTCCAGCTAGCGCTCCTATTCTTTAATGTAGTTTGATTCCAGCTCTGTTGCAAATCAATGGTGCAGTGTTTTGTTGCAAACGCTTTAGACATCGCATCGTTGCCTTGATTGGTTTGTGGTTCCTGGGGCTTTCTGTGGATTCTGTCAGAAGCCTAACAATAACATTATTACAGAGCTCCAGTATTTTATAATGAACATGCAATGAATGTTTAACCAATGAGCTAAGCCAGCCGTGGGCAAACTACGGCCCGCGGGCCGGATCTGGCCCGTTCGGCTGTTCTATCCGGCCCGCGGAGCCGAAAGAGCGGAGGGTTCTCTTGCTCTCCCCTCCGCTCCTTTACTTTGAATTTATATTAGTTCACACAAACACTCCATCCATGCTTTTGTTCCGGCCCTCCGGTCCAGTTTAAGAACCCATTGTGGCCCTCGAGTCAAAAAGTTTGCCCACCCCTGATAAGCCATGGTTTGTGACTGAGAGATGAAAGGAAACACACTAATTAAAAATAAGCACCCTCGTTGCTTATCTCTGAAAGCATTTCTAAGGTGGCATATATGTATGCTTCACTTGTAACATATTTTGTTGCCTCTATTATAAAGTATTTTGAGACTTTGGGGTACCAAAGCATTCTATTAGTTTAACTGGACAACTTGTTGGAATTATTCAACAACTACAAGTGTTGGCAGAGCTGTAATTTTAAAGTATAATCCCACTTGTTACTCAGGCACGGCAGCTGCGCCTTGTTTGTTTAATAAGAGAGCTGATGAGTACTTAATTTGAGAGGAAATCTGGGAGCAGGTGTCGTGCTAGTTAGATCTAATGGAGGACACATTTGACATCTGTGGCAAGGTCTATAGGTAAAGCAAAAACAGAAGTGAAAATCAGCATTATGTCAGATCTACGTAGTTTAAAACTTCAGTTTCTCTAGACACCGAGGGAGGAAGTTTAGGAGAAATGTAAGGGAATGTGAGAGAGACCGACATTTGTTGATTGCCTTCTATGGGCACCCATTTCATTATCACAACAGCCCTTCAAGATAGGTTTTATTTGTTCCATTTTACCCAGATAAAAAAATTGAATTTCAGACCCATGCTCCTCCCTCCCCCGTTATACACTAGCATCACAGGAGTGATATTAAAAAGACATATATACACTCATTAGGGTGGCTGTTATTAAAAAAATGAAAAAATAACAAGTGTTGGTAAGGATGTGGAAAAGTTAGAACCCTTGTGCATGGCTGCTGGGAATCTAAGATGGTTCAGCTGCTGTAGGAAACAATATGCCAGTTCCTCAAAAAGCTAAACATAGAATTACAGTGTGACCCAGTGACCTCACTCATAGGTAGGTATATATCCAGGAGAATCAAAAGCAGGGACTCAAAAGGGTACATATACACTCTTGTGAATAGCAATATTATTCACAATAGCCAAAAGATGAAAATAACCCAAAATCCCATTGATGGATAAATGAATGAACAAAGGTGGTATATACACACAACAGAATATTATTCAACCATAGGAATAAATGAAATTCTGATACTTGCTACAAAGTGAATGAACCTTGAAAACAATGCTAAGTGAAGTAAGCCAGGCACAGAAAGACAGACATTGTACAATATTCCACTTACCTGCAGTGCCCAGAATAGGTAAATTCATAGAGATAGTAGCATAAGGTTACCAGGGACTGGGGCGGGGAGTGGGGGGTGAGGTAATGGGAATGTTTAATGGATACAGAGCTTCTGTTTGTGATGATGAGGAAGTTCTGGAGATGGATGGTGATGATGATTGTACAGTGATGTGAATGCATTTAATGTCACTCAATGGTTCACTTACAAATGGCTAAAATGGAAAATTTCATGCTATGTATGTTTGCCATAATAAAACTAAGCTCATTGCTTGGGACCCTCCATTAGACATGCTGACATGATTGGTTTGGACAGGGGACCAGGCACCGGTGTCCCCCAGGCACCCTCTGCTCTCAGGCTGCCCTTTCCAGAGCTGTTCCAAGATCCCCCTTGGTATTAAGCTTGGCCTGATTGCTTCTAAAGAGCTCCACCCATCAAAGCCATCTCTGCTTCTCCCTTTTCTGATGTCAACCCTCTACCCTCAGCCTCAGCCAGGCATTAGGAGAAAGTCAAGATGACTAAAAATTGGCTGTAGGCTACCAAAAAAAAAATCTCAGGTTACTGGCTGATAACCCAGATGACTCCCAAGAGAGTGGGATTCAGATTGGGTGTAGCATTCCTAAAATCCCACCACCCAGTCAGATATTTATATGTCAACAATTATTTGTGCTAATGCTTGGGATGGAAAAAGAGTAAGGTGCAGAGCCGGAAGCTACTCTGAGGCCCTAGAGAAGACTTCTGGGCTCATCACTCCAGGCCCAGGAGCAGTGAGGGAAATTGGTGATTCCACACTCTTTCTCCGTCTTGACTACTCTGTTTATCCTGTTTGCCCCCTGCCGCTTTCCTTGGGGTCTTGGGTCCTGCGCCATCCTCAGTTCTAATCATCTACCTTCCACCCCTTTGGATGAAGGAGCATGGTTTAGCATGAATGCTGAGCCACACTAAGTTACATTAATTCAGGAATCATGATTTATTTCTCACAGTTCTGGAGCTTGGAAAGCCAAGATCATGGTGCTGGCAGATTTGGTGTCTGGTGAAAGCCTGCTTCCTTATAGATATTCATCTCCTCACCGTAACCTCACATGATGGAAGGGGAAAGAGCTGTCTGGGGCCTCTTGCATGAGGGCATTAATTCCATTCCTGCGGGCTCTATCTTCAGGAGCTAGTCACTTCCCAAAGGTCCCACCTCAAAGTATCATGACATTAGGGATTAGGTTTTCAACATATGAATTCCAGGGGCTGGGAGGGATACAAACATTCAGACCATAACAATCCTATTTTATGATTAGAAGAAAATAGAATCCTTATTAGAATTCTCAGATCCAAGGTGAGAATATATATTTTGATATCTGTCCTGCTGTGGCCTGAGACTTGAAATCATGGGAAGAAATCTCCCTGCAGTCTGCCTACGGCTTAGAGAACACACATCAGCATCAACATGAAATCCTTGCTGGGAATTTCTGGTAGTTATATTTACTATTCCAGAGAAAAATTAATATACGATAAGAAATGGGATATTTTCTGTTGTTATCTTGGGTATAATGACAAGAACCTCCCTTAGAAAAGCAATAGTGAGTTGTGAGGACACTGGATGCTGCAATATCCTTTGCCTTCAGGGTATTGCCAACAACCCGAATCAATCGCAGTAACCTTATCAAGCACAAGCAAACAGTAAAATGAAAGCCATTTGTCTGAAACAGCAGGTTGGGAACTTCATTGGTTCACTTTGAAAGCATCTCACTAACCCTGCCAAAGCTTAACTCCACCAGAGCAGGACATGAATTTTTTATTGCCCCAATAATCAAGGTCTTTAGAGTTTCATGGTGTTTTCTCTAAGACAGATAATATGCTGAACATTTCTCTAATACAGATAATATGTTGACATCCTGCTTTTGATTGCCAAGGATAAACTAAAAAAACTTGCTTTGAATGGTATTATGAAAACATTGAAAGAAATAACTCTGCTGTTGAATTATGTGCTCTATACAGTCACTTAAAGTGGGAGGAGCAAACCTTTCAAAATGATTTTAAATAACAAATATAGACATCATTGTGGGATTTGTCTGGAAAAAAGGAAGGAAAATTCCAACATCTGTTCTGGTTGACACGTGTAGGGCTCAGCCCTGTCCCTACCTTGTGGATCTGCCTGCCCCCCTTCCCCCTCCATTCCCATCCTCTTTAGTTCCTTTTCTTTTTCACTATGACTTCATGCTTAGAGAAGAAACTCAAATGAGGATCAAGTAGTAATCCTGGAAATGTATCAGCTTCTTCCATAACACTACCGTTGCTCGGAAAACATTTTGAAGATTCTTCTATTGCAGCGATTTTCAACCTTTTTTATCCCATGGCACATATAAACTAATTACTAAAATTCTGTGCACACCTCAAAATATATCTTTTGCTGATCTGACAAAAATCGGCATAATTTTGATTCATGCACACCAGATGGCATGAATTGTTGTGTTGGTTGTTGTCAACTTTTTATTTGACAATCTAAAGGAAAAGAGGTCCATGCCCCTGACTAAATAGTCAGGTGTCGCATGTTTTTTAAAAATTTTTGCAGCACTCTTGTTAAAAATCGCTGCTCTGTTTGGATTGGTCTTCAGAGCAAGAAATAAACCCCATGATGAAGTCAATCTTACCGGCTTAACCTGCATTTTAGGGCCACATACAGTGGAACTAACATGGACTTTAGAGTTCCATTACTGTTCAGAACGCAGGCTATGTCCTCAATAGAGGTGGGAGATTTTAGACAGACTACTTAAGCTCTTTGAGCCCCAGCGTTCTGGTTACAACAGTACATACCTGAAAGGGTTGTGGTGTGGATGAAATGCAGTCGTGTGCCTAAATCCAGCATGGCATCTTCTTTCTCCCTTCTTCGTTCCCTGCACCTGATTTCCCATCACAGCTATCTCTGAAGTCTGACTTCTGAGGGGTCAGACACACAGCCAAGCTGGATGCTTGCTAGAAAAGGAGGAGCTAGACTTGGGTGTTAGGAAAGCAGAAAGTGGTATCCGTGAGGCTGGAGGCCACGGGAAGGCCTAGGAGAAGAGCGAGGCAGGTCAGGAGAGTGGGAAGTCACACTCTTGAAAGCCACTTAGGCAGTCCCTGGTGTCGTTGGTCAAGGTGTTATTAGTGCTGAGTTATTTGGAGTCTGATGTAATAGCAGATATAAAAAATGAGTGGCAGCTATTGCCTTGTCCTGAGTCCAATAATTCCTGTTTTTTGTTCCATCCAGTTTGGTCCCTTCGGTCCCAGTCAAATTCATGGTCAATTAAAGTTCCTTCTACATGTCTAATCAGGTCTCTGCACCATCATTTCTCACCTGCCAGGGCATCTTATTTGGACCAAGGGGAAAGGCTTATGCACCTAGGATAGGTAGGGACTTGCTCACCTTTTCTCTTCATTGTCAAAGGTAAGGGTTGCCAAGGTCAGGACAGAGCCTGGTCATAGCAGTTTGACAATTATATCTCTCATTTTTGAGTACATATACTCTTATGCAGTCTGATCTCCATTTACTTCACTCATTCACTGGTCATTCATTCAAAACATTTATTTGTGGAGCCGTTGGCCTGGGAACAAGAAGGAGCACCTTGTAGCATCAAGGGGGAAAGAAGAGAGAATGCACAGAAATATAGCCTTGATTTTGTATGACCTTTGACAGTTTCTAAAATGAAATATGATCTAACCTGGAAGGGCAGGACCTGCTATTACTGGAAACATTAAAACATTTAAAGAGTCAGTTCCGAAAGAACTTCCAAAAAGGTTTTAAAAAATGAGTAGCCATGTTGGAATGACTGTGTAGCATTTCAAGGCTTCCAAGTGTTCAACTAACACTTATTTACTCGTGTCTCCTGTGTGCCTGGGGCAGGGCCAGGGTAGGGGAGTCGCAGAATGAACTGGAAAGTCCCTGACCCTAGGCACTCAGTCACTGTCTAAGTGTGGATACCTCGTAGACAGCTCCGGGTGTTCTGGGGGAGAGGATGTGGTCAGCAGGTGGACCTGGAGGGTGGGACAGGAAGGTGTTCTGAAGGAGGCATGATCTGAGTTAGTCCCGCAGAATGAGCAGGATTTTATGAGGCAGATATGGCCTTTCGTTAGTTACATGTCCCATCCAAGCACTTGTTTGGAATTTCTATTTCATTTGCTCTTTGGAGAACAGTTCTTGGGAAACATACATTTTCTATCTCGGGATGGGAAGAAAGTTGCGATTCTTTTTGCGTAGTGTTTTTCACAGAATTTCCTTGTGCTGCCAAGCTTACTGGTAGCTTGCTGTTGCTGAAGCTTGTCAGAATTGTCCTAACAAATGTGTGATTGAACTAAATTACAAGCCTTTGCCTCGGGCACAGGAACCTTCCGCTACCCCAGTGCTTCCAGGGGTGGGCGCGGGGTGGGGATGGTCTGCCTTCTGTGATTTATCTACAGAGCAAATGATATCGAGTAACAATTCCCAGGCTTACACCTGCAGCAGGGGTCAGAAATAGTTTAAATTTAGTGATCAGCACTAACACATGGGGTCTGCCAAAATTATTGTTCTGTTTTTCAAAACGACTCTTTTCTTATTTGTATGAATGTATTGACCTGTTGCAGACTTCTAAATGTGGTGAGGTAATGAAAGTGCTTTGTAACAAGCTCTAATCTTGTTATAGTTATTATGGATTATGCTTTATTAGATATTGAATGATGATCTTAGAAAGTACAGGGGTTTTAATTGTGAAATTATTCTGAAGCATGCAGAATTTGGGAATAAGCTTTCCCTTCAGAGCATCATGATTGGTCTTTAAGTTCCCTTGATTGATATTTTGGACTGTGAGTTAGCAATTGAATGCATTTGTGTCCTTGCAGTGCAGTAAGATTTTGTATAAATTTTTTATCTAGCAAGGAAAGGCTAGATAAATGAATAGGATCACATTAGTTTCATAACTTACCTTTTAAAAGATGACTTACGACCACAGGAAACACTGACTCACCTTTTCCAGAGGTAAATATTCTTCTTGTGTTTTTAAATCTAAATTCATCCTGCTTACCTTTGAGTAATTAAAACAGATGATCACCAACGTTAATAGAAAAATTCTTCCTCTTCTTTTTTTAACCAGAAGAGAAAGGTACAATGTTATTTTCTACTGGGAAGGTCAAGGAAGGCAGTCTTGGCCACCAATCTGAGTTTAGGCTTTAATCTTTCTTAGGATATTTGTGATCCCTGCAAAAATGCGGAACTTTAAATGCCATTCAGTGACCTGATAAAATAGGACTTTTGTTTTACTATGAATGGAGCCGAGTTGCAGCATTTGACCACTGTATCGTGATTTCTATGGTTTCAACATGCAAAGGAAACATTGGCATTTCGGTGAGTATCCCAGGTCTCAGTCCTCAGCCCTCCTGCTCTCTGCACTCATTCCTATGTGATCTCAGGAAGCACAATGGCATTAATGTCATCTATGTATGAGGGATCACAAGTGTGTATCTCCAGCTCAATCACAACCTGAACTCCAGACTCATGTCCCTAACTGCCTGCTAATCACTGCCATTTGGAAGACTCCCGTACAGTTCAAACAGTACCTGTGCACCAGAGAATTCTTGGTCCCCACTCTCAGTCCCAGGCCCTGTGCATGTGCTCTTGCCAGCAGTCTTCCCCATCTCAGTTATGGCAGCTCCAGGTACCAATTGCTCGACTGGGAAACCCACCTGACTCCTATTTACTTCTTATACTCCAATCAGGAAACACTATTAAACTACATTTAGAATCTTTTTAAAAAATATATTTTTATTTATTTTAGAGAGGAAGGAAGAGGGAGATAGAAACATTGATGAGAGAGAACCATTGATCGGCTGCCTCCTGTATACTCCCCTCCCTCTCCCGCCCCAGGGATCAAGCCTGTAACCTGGGCATGTGTCCTGACCGGGAATCCAACAGTGACTTTCTGGTTCACAGGTCGATGCTTAACCACTGAACCACACCGGCTAGGCAGAATCTTCTTATTATTTAAGACTTTGATTTATTTTTAGAGAAGAAGGGAAAGGGAGACAGAGAAACATTCATGTGAGAGTGAAACATCCATGGGCTGCCTCCTGCACGCCCCCCACTGGAGATCAAGCCTGTAACCCAGGCATGTGCCCTGACCAGGAATCAAGCCAGCAACCTTTTGACATGGGACTATACCCAACCAACTGAGCCACACAGGCCAGGGCTAGAATCTTACCTCTTCTTTCCACATCCACTTTGTTTTCTCTGCTTCACTTTACATGATCATTTTCCTGGATTATTAAAATACACTCTTTACTTTTGTTCATTTATTCACCCTTGCCCCCTGCGTTTTATTCTTCACTGAGCAGCCAGAGTAAGCCTTTTAAAACATAAGATGGATAAGATTTTTATCTCCTTAAAAACTTCTCAGTGGTTTTCCAGGTCAAAGTAAGAGTCAATATCTTGTTGCAACTGGCAAGGGTTTCAATCATCGTGTTACCTCTCACTTTCCTGATCTCACGTCCTATCATGCTCCCATCTCTGCAATCCTCGAAGATGCCCGGTAGCTGTGTTTCTGCCTCAGGGCCTTTGCACTTCGGGTACCCTTTGCTTGGAATGCTCTTCCACCAGGTTTCACCATGGTTCACGTGCTCTTTTTATCCTAGCCTCTTCTTAACATTGCCCTGCCATTTGAAGAGTCTTTTCTGACCACTTAATTTACAATGGCACCCCCATTATTCTCTGTTCCTT
This sequence comes from Plecotus auritus, assembly GCF_963455305.1. Lineage (NCBI taxonomy): Eukaryota > Metazoa > Chordata > Mammalia > Chiroptera > Vespertilionidae > Plecotus > Plecotus auritus. The sequence continues at coordinate 13,099,344 of NC_137772.1, read as the reverse complement.
ATTTTACTTTGTCCTTCTTCATAGCACCCCTTACTACCTGACATGTTTTATATATACATTTTAAATTTGCTTCATCCCTCCTCATGTAAACTCTATGAAAACAGGGACATAATTTTGTTCATCGCTGTATCTCCAGTTTTTTTAAAATAATGCATATAGTAGGAATATTCAGGAGGTGCAGTTATTTTCAAGGTTGTTTCAGCGGGCTAGGTGCTGAATATTCATTTGTGAAAAAATAAAAACAAACAGCAAGGAATCTAAATTCTTCCTGAAAGTGTTCCCTCAATCTTTGGGCTTGGTTAGTGTCCCCCAAATCTTGGTTTTTGACATTTAATGAGCCACTTACTGGTTTCTGTCCCATTTATTTGATGATTCTGTTCTAGCTTATATTCATAAATTATTTTTTATGTACATGCCCATTCTTTCTAATTTCTTGAGTGTAGGGACTGGGTTCTATACTTGTAGTAAGTGCAAAAATGAAATTTTAACATACAAATTAAGCCTGGTATCATTAGAATCTATTTTAGATATATTTGCAGTGCATACAAGTGATTAAAGATTAGGGCCGTATTGCACACTGTGTGGCCAAAATTTAGGGTAAAATGGAATTTAAAGAAGAAACCTGGAAAACAGCATCTGTGCCACTTGCTACTGTAGTCTGAATTTTCTTTGCTTTATGCAATAAGTTCTGTATAACACTGAGTAAACCTGGCTTGTTGGAAGTTTATTGTAATAATGTCAACACAAACCTTGGTATCAACACTTGAATAGATCCCACCTGACAAATATTTGGGCAGTAGTGTTGAATATTTCATTTTCAGGTTGTGAGTGGGGGATAAAATATTTACACACAACTTCAACACAGGTTGGGAAACATAGGTGTTTAGTAAAAGAATAAAGGATGGGGAAATGTACCTTAGTTATTTATGAAAAAGGAATCTATAATTTTATTTTATACCATAAAAATACCTCCCAATCACATGTAATATACAGTAAGACTTTAGATTAGCCCATGGTGGAGTTTGCTTGATGTCTGTTGAAAGACTATTACCAAATCCAAGTACAGACATTATAATTTTCCCCCTCAATTTCATCCTTCCCCTCAGTTTATATATACATACATATTTTTCATATCACTCTAAGTAATTTTTGTTTCCTTAAATGTTTACCCTCTATAGATATCATTAGATAGTATTATCTCTGCAAAGTCATTATTTAGGCAAACCAAGCAAATCAAATTTTTCAAATCTTTCCATATAAATTATTCCTCGAGTTTTAACATTTTTATTATGTTCTGCCTTGTAAATTTACTTTATTTTTCTTACCAACCGTCCTAAGCACATCCTGTGACGCTGATTCTCTGGGTCCTTTTTGAGATGGCCACATCACTTCTAAGTGGGACTAGATGCCTGTGTTTATACCACCCACACCTCAGTCCCCCCCTCCTTTTTTTTGTAGGTGTCATCACTCATAGTAAATCCTGTTTTAGCTTCTTATAACATTTCTATGTCTCTTTACTATTATACCTTTACAAGGACCTTACTTCCATTACAGAAAGGTGTTTTATAACATGCGCTATGGAGATACTAGCTTATGAGGCTTTATTGCCTGCCCCCATTTCTAATCTGATTGTATTATTGGGTTTCATTTCTCAGTTCTGAATGTTAACAACGTGCACAGATGGATTTGCCTGCAGAGGTTATTGAGATGTTGTTTGCTTTTCCTCCCCAAAGTCATTAATAAAGGTGGGGAAAGCCAGTTCAAAAGCAATCCCTGTGTTACAGCACTAGCAACGGCCCCGCACCCCAACACAAATTTAATATGCCATTCCCTAACCTTTCCTTCTGTTTCCTTTCATTCAGTCAGTGGAATCCCTTTCACTATGTTCATGGCTGGCATCCTCAGTGATTAAGCATCGACCTATGAACCAGGAGACTGCCATTCGATTTCTGGTCAGGGCGTATGCCCGGGTTGCAGCCTCGATCCCCAGTAGGGGGCGTGCAGGAGGCAGCTGATCAATGATTCTCTTTCAGTTGATGTTTCCATCGCTCTCTCCCTCTCCCTTCCTCTCTGAAAAAAAAAAAAAAAAATTTTTTTTTAAAAAAGTACGGTAGCCCAATTTTGTGAATTGAATTAGATGAGTCCTTGAGCTTTCATCATGGTGAAAGTCAGGATTTAGGAGACTTTTCTAATGAATTAGTATTAACTGCATCAAAAGAGCTTAATGAGATTCACCTGGCATGATTTGTAGGGTGATTATTTTTCAGATTTATTGAAAAGAGAAGCCCTTTGATTTGTTATACTTTCAAGAAGGCAGCGGCTGGAAGAAGGCATGGCAAAAAGTCCAGGTGTGTTAAGGCATGATTGAGCTCCATTGCTATGGATCGGCGGGGGAGAATTCTTTGTTCATGTCACACCGGTGTCAGGAGTCTGAGGCATACAACATGCAGAAAGGGCAGACAGGAGCTGGTCCTTCATTTGACAGCTGCGTGCCTGGCACAGGCAGTGGGATGGCGAGGAGGAATGAGATAGACGCAGTCCGTACTCTGCAGACAGCTTACACTGGGGTTAGCTGGCCAGTGCACAATCTCAGGACAAGGTGACCGATGCTCTTATCTAGGAAGTTCAAGGTGCTGCGGGAGCCCATCGGGGAGCACTTACCCTCTTTAGAACTAACGGATAATGGACACATATCCTATTTGGAACCGTTAGCAGTTCCAGTGGAACTGGAGTGGAGTAAAAAAGTTGGGCATATCAGCTTAGAATACCAGTTTACTTGGGTTAGTTATCATAGACTAATAATTTAATTATATGAGCATAAAACTGATTTATAAGGCAAAGGAGAAAGGGACATGGGGAATTTTTAGTATCACTGCTGAAAATATATGTGGTACACTATGTAAGCCTCACAAATATTATACGAACATGTATAAGTGCAATGCAATATGAAGCTGTAGAAAGAATGCTATTAAGTATTATTCACTGAGTACTCTTCACAGCACAACTATAGATATTGGTAGATAGATATTCATCTAGTTGTGAATAGAATTAAGAAGATGCAAAGGGATATAATTAGTTGAAATTGCAGTTAAGCAATGCATAGAGCTGAGGGTAAACTTCATTTGGGTTATTCCTAATGACAGAGAGAGCAGCTGGCCCAGAACCGCATCCGGCTGCATCTCTGTCCATGTCAGAGAATCGGTGGTGGGACCATCCAGGCCTTTCCCTTGCAGGGAAGTAGCTGTCTTTCTCCAGTGAGCTTCATGAATGCCCTTTAGGTTGGAGCTTTAGATTGGAATCTATTATCCAATCCTGAAACACTCAAAGATGGCCTTGCCCCCAGGCAAGAGCTCAGGCTGAGAGAAGCCAGGTGCTGCAACTGCCCTGAACTGGCTGTGCTGGCCTTGAAACTCGTAGAAACGCCCTTGATGCAGAGAGACGATGCATCCCGCTCTCAGGACCCAGCTTTGCTTGTAACAGGGGCACAGTCTGTGATGTGTTAGCTTGACAGTCTTAGATGTAGGCTCTTAACTTCAGCATGAACATCTTTGTTCATGTCCCTAAGTTGTACGTTGCATACATGTTTCGTTCTGATTGGTTGCCCCATGGTCTCTATTTTAAAAATTGCTGCTATGCCAGGATATTTCTTTCTTCATGAAAATGTAGTGACTTGGACTGCTACTGATAGCATTCCCCTTTCACCATCCTCCTTCTCTTCTGCTCTTTTTGATAACCTGTAGTCTCTTATCAACTGCTGATCTTGGCTTCTAATTCTTTTTTTTAAAAAAATATTTTTATAAGCCAGGCAGAGAAAGATAAATATCACGTGATCTCACTCATTTGTGGAATATAATGAACAACATAAACTAATGAACAAAAATAGATCCAGAGACAGAGAAACATCAATCAGAACGTCAAACCTCAGGGAAGGAAGGGGAGGGTGGGGGTAAGGGGGAGAGAGCAACCAAAGGACTTATATGTATGCATATAAGCCTAATCAATGGACACAGACAATAGGGGGGTGGGGGCATGAATGGGAGGTGGGGGGTAATGGGGGAATAAGGACACATATGTAATATCTTAATAAAGGAATTAAAAAATATATTTTTATTGATTTCAGAGAGGAAGGGAGGAGGGAGATAGAAACATCAATGATGAGAGAGAATCATTGATCCAATGCCTCCTGCACGCCCCTGACTGGGGATTGAGCCTGCAACCAGGGCATATGCCCTTGACCAGAATCGAACCCAGGACCCTTCAGTCTGCAGGCAGACGCTCTACCCACTGAGCCAAACCAGCTAGGGCTTAAATTCTTTTTATGTTTTGAGTTCAAAGTATAAAATTGTGACTTTATCTTTCTAAAAGTTTTGTCAATATCTTCCTAAAAGATAGGTAAGGATGAAGATAGATTAGCACAGATTAGAGAATCAACGATAGGGTGACAAAGCAGCAGCATCCAAAACAGAAGAATGTATGGGCTGCGGCTATCCACCTTGCTGGGGACTGGAACATTTGTCAGTCTTGAGACTCTGATGAGCTTTGCCATCTTAAAAATGCCCCTGTTCTCTCTGTTCTGACGATGATGTGCGGCAAGTGTGGTGTGCTGAAAATAAGACTTGGTTAAAAAAAAAATTGCAGTTTGTACTCTTGATCCTTCTGAGATGACAGATTATGAAAAATGGCTTTGAAAAATGGACACCTATTGTAAAAAGGCACATTTGGGTGATAACTGAATACGGGAAAAGCAGGCAACACGTTGGTGTCTTCCATTTACCACAGCATAGCTGCCTGCCAAGTGAAAAAATATTACAAAGAATTCTTGTGGGGAAGGAACTATTCAGTGTCTTGACTGTCTGTGGTGGTAGATTCATAAATCTGTTCTGATGATAAAATTCTATCAGACTTAATAAACACATACCCACACACAAGTATAACTGGGGAAACTGGAATAAGATTACTGGATTGTATAATGTCAATTTCCTGGTTGTGATATTGTATTGTAGTTTTGCAAAATGTTACCAGTGGAACAAACTAGAAAAAGTATACAGAGGATCTCTCTCTATTATTTCTTATAACTGCACATAAATCTATAATTATCTCAATAAAATTTTCAATTAAAAATGACGTGCAGTGAAATCTCTGTTTATTATCAGTGTTGTATCATAATGATCTTTGCTTCTGAAAATATAAAATTAGAGAAATTACTTTAAAAATTAGGATGTAAGAATATAGTTGTAAAGGAAAAATGTATCTGGACATTTTAGCTAGTTAATTTGCTTATAAGGAGAATGACATCTTAATCTAATAGTTCCTTGGAAGGAGGCTTAGTTTAAAATGTTCACAGTAATATATGCAATTTGGAAATAATGCATAAAGATGCACTTTCAGTGAAATTTTAAATGATGTGATACATGTGTGAGACTTTATTTGACAACTAGAGGCCCGGTGCACAAATCTGTGCATGGGTGGGGTCCCTCGGTGTAGCCTGCGGGGATTGGGCCGAAATCAGCTGTCCTATGCCACCTGCTGCTCTTACCTGCTGCTCCCACTCATCCCGGCCCTGCTGCCCCTGCTGCGGGCTCACACCCAGTCAGTCCTGATCGGGAGAGGCTCGCACCACCACAGTGGTGCTCGCAGCTGTGAGCCCTGCGTCTGGTGCCCATCCCGAGGAGGGTGGGGGGCGGGACACGATCGGCCCTCTGGGAGGGCAGTGGGACCCCCTTGCTGGCCCTGGATCCATCCTGCTGATATTCACACCGGATGTCGGGAGCCACCTGGTGGCTGATTTTCTATCGTTTCTTCCTTGCAGGGTGTCTAAGGAGGGGAAGCAGCCGAGGTGCCTGAGGCCGACTTCCAGGAGGCCAGTGATGGGTCCATTGGTGCCTGGCCCGTTCTCCAGAGATTGGACCTGCAGGACTACTGAGGGAATGAGTGCTGCCACTGGGCTGGTGGGCCGCCGGGACGGGTCAGTTGAGCAGCACTGCCACTGTGGGAGCACACTGACCACCAGGGGGCAGCTCCTGCATTGAGCAACTGCCCCCTGGTGGTCAGTGCACATCATAGCAACCGGTCAACTGGTTGTTCGGTTGTTCAGTTGCTTATGCTTTTATACACTGAGTGGCCAGATTATTATGATCTCTGAACGCATAATAATCTGGCCACTCAGTGTATATCCTATATAATAAAAGGCTAACATGCAAATTGTCCCCTCAACCAGGAGTTCGACCAACAGGCAGGCCGCCAACTGCCCATGTCCCCTCGCCCTGGCCAGGCTGGCTGGACCCCACCTATGCACAAATTCATGCACCAGGCCTCTAACATACACACACACACACACACACACACACACACGCACACACACACACACTGAGTGGCCAGATTATTATGCATTCAGAGATCATAATAATCTGGCCACTCATTGTATATATAGATTGTTAAGTAGTAGGCACTATGATACAGTGACATGATTATATAGAGAGCAGAATCTGTATTCATTATATTTTAAAATTTATAAAAATGAGTTAAAAAATGAGTTCTTTCCCTACACATCCAAATGTAACCCAAACATAAAATCAAGTAACAAGTGAACTAATAAAAACACTAAGCTTACCTTTCTAGGTCATTGTTTATCATTTGAGTGTGTGTGTGTGTGTGTGTGTGACCCTGGGAGGCCACATACTTAATTTAAGTATGTTTTCTTAGTTCAAAGTATTCTCTGAATTTTCCTTTTGGACTCTATGACACATTAATATAAATATCATCAGGGAGGGAAGTGTTTGTTTTTTTGAGGAGGATGAATAGTAAAAATTATTTTTTTAAATTAATTTTTTAATTTCTTTATTGATTAAGGTATCACATATTTGTCCTCATCCCCCCATTCCTATCCCAAACCCCTCCCCATGCATGCCCCCACCCCCCTGTTGTCCGTGACCACTGGTTAGGCTTATATGCATGCATACAAGTTCTTTGGTTGATCTCTCTCCCTTACCCCCACCCTCCCCTACCTTCCCTCTGAGGTTTGACAGTCTGATCTATGCTTCCCTGTCTCCGAGTCTGTTTTTGTTCATCAGATTATGTTGTTCATTATTTCCCCTAGATGAGTGAGATCATGTGATACTAGAAATACACTTATAAGAACCGAAAATGAGACAAGCAATAATGGTTATACTGAGAGGCAAATGAATCAGTCTGTAGTGAGTTTCTTTCTGGGCCAACAGTTCTTTTGAGTCCCAATTTCAATGTCAAATGGTTCCTTATGTGTACATGTCAGCAATGATATTTCAGCTCTGGATGGTGGACAAATGGTGGTAATGCAGGTCCGACCCTCTCTGGTTTGGTTATGGGCAACCTGCCGTGACGCACAGCTGCTGACTGCTAGTATGGCAAGGCGTCGTCAGTGTCTTCCATCTGTGGACTGTTTCTCTTCTGTCTTCATAATAGTAAAAATTTATCAAGTTAAGTTTGGTAAATACTATGTTAGATGAGACTGAATCATATTCGATTGGACCCCAAATAAGGGACTACTGTAAAGCAATGCATTTTCTTTTCTTGTGTGGTTTATTTTTGGGTTCTGAAAAAAAGCAAGAAATGGGTAAGCATTTACTTGGTTATATTTGTCATAAAACCAGTTTTATGGCTCTGTGGACAAATCCTATGTATAATATGATTTGATATACTGGGTATAATTGGGTATCAACCAATTAATCAAGACATATTTGTTGAATAGATACTATCATACAAATGAGAAAGGAATAAAAAAGGAGTCTTAGATATATTTTCAAGCTAATGAAGCAATTCCATTCCATGTGTTCTATTTACTCTCTATACTTAATTATTGATGAGCAGACTGGTTACTCTCAACCCGTTGTGTTGGGAGATTGGTGGTTACTACAGCCTGGACTGTGCATCCAGAACGGAATGCCTGGCAGGTATGTGTAAAACTCGACCTTGTGGCCAGAGCTGCTGAATGTGAGGGAGCCCTGATGGCACGGAGCAGAAGGCAGAAGGTATCCAGTGGACTCCTAGGATGAGGTTGATAAGGAATTTGAGAATACTCTTTTGCTCTGGACATTCTGGGGAGATTTCTTCATTCACCGTTAGAGCTAAGAAGTGCTTTGTGAGTCCTTTAACACAGGAAGGCTTTGCTCTCCTATTTGTCCTCTGAGGGTGTCCAGGGGATGCTATGCTTGCCCACAACTCAGTTACAGTTCTCTGCCAAGGTCGAAAACTCAGGAATTCTCCTGGATTTATGTGCTATGCTTGAGAATGAACCTGTTGGCTCTGGGTTATCAGGAATTACATCTTAATTGCATAGGGCTTTGAATTACTCAAAGGCAACACTCTGGACCCACAAATTGTGGGTTGTGATCAAGTTACTGAATATCCATGTTGCTTCCCCAATCAGCCTTGTTTTTGAATGTGGATATCATTGATCATGGTTGCAAAGCGATCTTAATCTTCTTGTTTAGGTGTTGAAGAATGACTTCTTACTACCTCAAGTCAGTCATCTAAAATTTTAATTTAATGACCTATTGAGGTCTACAGACTACAAAAAATTAAGTCAATATAAAACATTGCATGTAGAGGACTATTCCCTAATGGAAATATTTGGGCTACAGTTCTTATAAAAGGAAGACTCACTTTTAGAGAGGAAAAATACATAATACTGCCTAGGTAGCTCATTGCATTAAAGAAGAGGGGGGATTAAAAGGAGGAGAATTATAATAAACTAGATGCCCGGTGCACAAAATTCATGCACGGGGGGTGGGGAGGGAGGGCAGTGTGTGTCCCTCAGCCCAGCTTGCACCCTCTCCAATCTGGGACCCCTCGAGGGATATCCGACTGCCCATTTAGGCCCGATCCCGGTAGGACTGGGCCTAAACGGGCAGTCAGACATCCCTCTCACAATCCAGGACTGCTGGCTCCCAACTGCTCGCCTGCTTGCCTGCCTGATTGCCCCTAACCACTTCTGCCTGCCAGCTTGATCACCCCTTAACCACTCCCCTGACTGCCTGATTGATGCCTAACTGTTCCCCTGCCAGCCTGATTGCCCCCAACTGCTCTCCCTTGCAGGCCTGGTCCCTCCCAATTGCCCTCCCCTGCTGGCCTGATCCCTCCCAACTGCCCTCCCCTGCTGACCATCTTGTGGCGGCTATCTTATATCCACATGGGGGCAACCATCTTTGACCACATGGGGGCAGCCATCTTGTGTGTTGGAGTGATGGTCAATCTGCATATTACTCTTTTATTAGATAGGTTAGAGGCCTGGTGCATGGGTGGGGGCCAGCTGGTTTGCCCTGAAGGGTGTCCTGCATCAGGGTGGGGGTTCCCTTGGGGCATGGGGTGGCCTGGGCGAGGGGCCTGTGGTGGTTTGCAGGCTGGCCACGCCCCCCGGTGACCCAAGCAGAGGCCCTGGATCTGGGATTTATTTATCTTCTATAATTGAAACTTTGTAGCCTGGAGCGGAGGCCTGGGCCGGCCAGGGTGTGAGGAAAGCTTGGCTTCCTCCATCGCCGGGGGCAACTCAAGCCTCCTACTTGCTCCGTGGCCGCAGCCATCTTGGTTGGGTTAATTTGCGTACTCGCTCCTGATTGGCTGGTGGGCGTGGCTTGTGGGTGTAGCAGAGGTACAGTCAATTTTCATATTACTCTTTTATTAGATAGGATTGTAATTCTTAGTTTTCATGTTTCTTTATCTCTAGGTTTTGTGGGATCCATTTCCATGATAAAAATTTCCCCATTATTATTCTCCCAATGGGCCTTGTAATTAGGGAAAAAACCCTTCAAAACCGACCCCTTCCTTGCTATTTTTGGTTGAATACCCTTATTCTTGGATTCAGTCAACATGAATATAAGGCTTATATTTAAATCAGACATGCCAGTATAAAATAAAATATTCTTTCTTGCAAATTTGCCTCTGCAGCCTCCATCCCTCATCAGATGTGAGGATTAATTCAGTCTTAGTGGATACAAGGCTTATTCTTTACATAAGAAAGCAAGCATTTTTTTTTTTTTTTTTACAAATGAGTAGAAACTGCTGAAAGATGGGGCCCTAGCCCCTAGCTTTTATCCTGAGTTCCTTGGAGAGTCAAGGTGCTAAGAGATATTATCCATCCTTCTCCCAGATATTTTTAAAGATCCCTAAGGCCTCCAATGTGCTGGAAGGTGAGAGAGGATTGAAAGTCTTTCTGAGAATGATTCCTCACATTACTGTTTTTTTTTTTTTTTATTACTTATACAATACTTTCCCAACATCTGTGCCACAGTTCTGTTTTGTTTTTTTTTTTTCTCCAAGGTAATGAACACAGGTAACTCCTTTTAAGAAACAGACCAGTTAAGTATAAGGTAAGTGCCAGATTGTTTACACTTAGCTCCAACCAGTTCAAATTATTCATCTTCTGATTACTTTTTGTTTTTCTAAGGAAAGTGCAACAATATGTTTACTAAGATGGAAGAAATTCAGCTTTGCAGAAGGAGTGTACATGTCAGCAGCTATAGCCTCTGTGGTTAGTCACTCTTTATCCCCAGGCGTTCTAGCTTCCTATCCCGGGTCTACCTATTGTAAAGGGTGCATCAGCACCCCTTTGGATGCTGCAGAAGGAATGACTCCCTTTTGGCAGCAGAAGGCATCTAAAATGTGAAATGCAGACTCCATGAGGAGACGGATCTTTGCCCTTTTTTGTCACTGTTCTATTCTAGCACCTGGAATGGTGCTTGGTACATAGTAGACCCTCAGTAAATACTTGTGGAATGAATGAATGAATCCTGGAGAAAAAGTTTGAGGATGTGAGTTTATTGGAGCTTGATCTCCAGTGACCTTCACCTGGGGAGGAAAGGTTATCAGTGAGTTGCACTGGTACCTTTTGATTCCTTCATCCTACGAAGAGCTGGCCGCACCTTCTTCCAGGCTCTGTATCTCAGGGAGCAGGACTCTATGGCCTAGGTTGCTGAATTCTGTAATTCTGTAAGAAGCCATAGTTGAGAATTCAGAAGGCTTCCAAGTGGCTGCAGAGAAGCACCAATTGGCAGAGGCACCATTCCTGGGGCCACGTTGGGTGTTGGCCAGGCGTGGAAGCCTTTCTCAGATTCCTCAAATGCATGCCAACATAATTGGACTTTTGAATGCCATAGACCTGGTTAACAAAGTCTAAAACAGCAACCAGTGCTTATATCTTAGAGTTCTTATTTCATCACAAGGAGCTCCAAGTATGTGAAGATAGGTTGGAATGTGTCAAGAAAAGCTAAGAAGGCAGATTTCTGATAAGACTCGCATGTGACTTGTATAACAGCTCTGAGTTACAGACTGCAGGATGGAATGCTGACAGTTCCTTCTCTCTTACTTGTGATCGCTAGGATTGTATTCCCCCCAGTACCGGGTGGTTTTTGAGCCAACCTTAAGAGGAGAAAATACTTGGAAGACTTTTGCATGATGTGGAGGAGATCTCCCTTGTTATCAGGGGCTCCACTGTTCACAGGTGGTTGGAGGTGATGCCCATGTCTTTGGATGTAATAGCTTTTGACAGACAGACCAGAATAACTCCTTTTTAGCCATGCCGTTGTCTGTAAATCTGCCTCGTTGGTCATCCAAAGTGATGACATTTAAGATATAGTTGGTACACTGTTTATCTTAAAGAGACATTTTAAAATTAATTCTCCAGACCTGTGCAATATATTATCTTTCAGCTTAATAATATCCAAATGTGCTTTTGTGAGGCAAAAAACACATGTGTGTTGCTTCGTAAATCAGTCATTTAGCTTAGAAAATAAAGTACATTTCAAGTATAGAGCAAAGGCCCTCAAAACACAATTATTAAAGCAACATGAGGAGTTGAGTTTGCTTCAGTTTTGGGTTTTTAATAGACTTCACTGTTACGTGGTGAAGACAGAAATGTGCCATAGAAATTTCTGGTTAAGAGCCAAGACTTTTGAAGTATTTTAGATCCCATTGTTTCCATTGGATGTTGAGAATGGAACATATTCTATTGTTGAGTAAAGTTGTTAGAAAATGTAAATATGCTGGCACATGGACTCAAGATTTCAAATAATAACTGTAAGGGATTTTTATTTACTTCTAATGAAAGTACTATTACACTGTGTTCTTGGCTTGATTTATCATGAAATTATGTGAGACCTTTACGTGTGAAGATAAAACATGTAACTTGAAAGTTATTTAAAAATACACATCAAATCCATCACTTTGTTCTGTTAGTTTTGTCTCTAAATAATTCTTACATCTTTGTTTATTTTCATTTCAACTCCTAGCACCCCAGCCTACATCACCCTCACCTTTTTATTGTCTGAACTACTGGGATAGAGTCTCCTTCCCAATGCCCTGGACAAAGGAAACACTTTATGTAAATAAGCAGAAGTCCAAATTGAATATTCAAATCAATCATGATGGAAACACAACAAAATGTTAACAGTGATAGAATCAGGGGTGCTACTTATGTTTCTATTTTATACCTTTTTTTTCTAAATATATTTTTATTGATATTTTACAGAGAGAAAGGGAGAGGGATAGAGAGCTAGAAACATCGATGAGAGAGAAACATCTATCAGCTGCCTCCTGCACACCTCCCACTGGGGATGTGCCCGCAACCAAGGTACATGCCCTTGACCGGAATTGAACCCGGGACCCTTCAGTCCGCAGGCCGACGCTCTATCCACTGAGCCAAACCGGTTTCGGCTCTATTTTATACTTTTTAATATTATCCCCATGTTTTATAATAAGCATGAATTACTTTAAAAAGATTTTGTTAAGGTATAGTTTCATCTTAAAAATTTTAAGCAATACACAAAGGTTAAGATGAGGACAAATTTTATCCTACTACTTCAACATAATAAATCATCAAATCAGGTGATCATCATGCTAAATCTCACAGACATACACACACTCTCACACACACACACACACACACACACCACACATGACAAAGGACAGCTAACCAACTAATTAGAGAGAGGAAAAAATAAGATTTTACAAATTCAGGATCAAACTATATGTGTGCTTTTTATAAAGGGTTAAAATGTATATTACTTTATACCTGAGCAGCTGACGGACATTGCAGAACAAACACTCTTCCTCTTATGATTCGTATAAAAGAAAAGATCCTTAGAATGGTCTGTTATGCCTTCTCCATCTTTCCCACTTTGTTTTCTAGCTTTGTGCTACTTCTGTTGCTTTCACTGACCTTGCTATGGTTCCTTGAACAAGCCATGCTCTTGTCTGACTCAGGGATTTTGTATGGGCCGATCTCTCTGCCCAGGAAACCCTTCCGCCTATGCTTTGCTTGGGTAACTCCTACTCATCCTTCATGTCTGGTAACATGTCACTCCTTGAGGACCTCTTCCATGATATTTCTCCCCATCAGCCATCTGAATTAGGTCCCTTAGTTACATCTTCTAATGCAATTTCCCCCTTCCTAGCGTTTATCATGAACTATGACTAGCATATGTATGTTATTTGAATGATTATTTTCCTAATGTCTGTCTTCCCCACTAGACTGTATGCTCCATTAGGCAGCAACCATGTCTGTTTTACTCTCCTCTATTTTTCTAGCTACCGGCACAGTGATGGCTATGCAATAAATATTGTTGCATGAACGAAAGCACATTTTTATACTTGTAATCAGATGGATGGACACAAAGAGAAAAACACCAGTTTTTCAAATTGTTTTTATTAGGGCCAGAGGATTTTAGATGGATTATTTCAATCACTTTTACTGATGTAGCTACTTTGACAAGTTAATTGTAATCATCATCGTATTAAAAAAGCAACCACTCTTCATTCACTCAGTCACAATTAGTATTTTTCACTAGTTGCTTATATTAGGGACTGTTTGGTTATTTAAACTAAGTTGGTTCAATGCTCACACTCAGTTCTCTGTTTATACCAAGATAGCAGAAACACTGAAGATATTTTAAAGCACATACTTCCTTAAAGCATTAATATAAGCTTGTCATGTTATGCTTTATTATAGGTAATATTTAAGATCGTCCAGGATTTTCTGGATAGCAATTCTCAAAATTCTCTCTAGAATGTGACTGAGGTCCACACCGTGGAAATCTCCACCTGCCTTGGTTGGGCAGACTGTTAATTCACCTTTCAAATCCTGTGTGTTTTCTTTGTACTTGTGTCCTGAGACAGTTAAATTATGGAGGGCACAATTCTATAAATCAAAATATATCACAAATAAGGGTGGCCCTAAGACCCAAGGAATTCTGAGAGAACGCAAAGGCAGGTATGTTCAGCCCCAGCTACTCCATTTAAGAACAACCCCCGCTAGCCAGCCGCAGGTAGCAGGCCACCTTGGAACACTGCTGAAGAAAGTAAGCAAAGGCATGGGATCACCACATTTGAAATTCCACTTGGCTCAAGTGACTGACCCCTTGAACAATGCCTTAAGGCAGTGGTCGGCAAACTGCGGCTCGCGAGCCACATGCGGCTCGCAAGCCATGGTTTGCCGCTCTGTTGACTAATGCGTTTGCCGACCACTGCCTTAAGGAATTATTGTAGATGGCCTTAAACTTGGGGACATATAGGTTTAATTATGTTACACGTTTTCCAAATTCTGGGAATGTTGTTAAGGTCAAAACATGCCTTGAGCAAAACTGATCATTGCTTTTAATGTAGCAATGATGACAGTGGGTTGGGTTGTACCATGAAAATGTGCTACTGAAAGACAGCAAAGGTGTAGAACTACCTATGGCTGGTTTATGTCAGAAGTTTACTAATAGATGTGGTAGCTGTGTATATGGTAGCAGGAAGTAGCCATTCAGAAGAACCCCTTTCAGGTAGGCAGGTGTGATTGTGTGTTGTGTCTTTTTCTCTCGAGATGTCCTTCTTGATGCAGGGGTCAGGTGAGATACAGGAACATGGAGCCCATGGTTGTGAGCCCATGTGTGACCTGCACATACGTACCTGGATCCCTCTCCTGGCCTCTGTTCCTCCAAGTCATGTTCCTCACTGCACGGCTCTGGTCACTGCACGGCTCTGGTCACTGCACGGCTCTGGTCACTGCACGGCTCTGGTCACTGCACGGCTCTGGTCACTGCACGGCTCTGGTCACTGCTCTCTTTGCTGTTAGTTGTGATGTGGAACTCAAGGATATAAACCCTCTCACAGCCCTCATGATACCACTGCATGAAGGGGTGGGGAGAATTATATATGAATACAGGGCAGGTCTCCAGAGTTCTGCCTCTGTCACCACCATTCAAAGTTATGTTAAAAAAAAAAATCAAGGAAATTGCAGTGCACTCACGAGATTTAAAAACCTCAGTTGGTTGGAGCATCGCCCCATACACCAAAAGGTGGCAGCTTTAATTCCCGGTCAGGGCACATACCCGGATTGTAGGATCAATCGTCTGTTGGTGCATGTGCAGGAGGCAAGCGATTGATGTTTCTCTGTCACATTGATGTCTCTTTCTCTCTTCTTCTTCTTTCTAAAATCAATAAAAAAATCTCCTAATTATTACTTCTTTTACATCCAAGAGAATAATGCCTAAGAAGTTAAATATGTGTGTTCCTCCTATTATCAGTCGGAATAGTCTATTAATAAAAAGTTTGCTAAGACAATTTTCCAGGATCATGACACATTACATTTATGAATTAAGTGTACTAAAAGTTTATTTCAAACTTAAATCTTAAAATAATTTTCTCCCAGAAGTAGGTTTTATAAAGTGTAGTTTCAGAAATTGGAAAAGGTATATTTAAAAACATTTAAGTATGCCACTTTTATTTCTGAGGCCTGAGAATTAATATGACACTATCATTGCCAACCAAAATAAGAGTTAAGGGCATGGCACGGAGCCACAGTTCAAGTGATTTGAAATTACCTCGATATGATTTTCAGCTCGTGGAATAGGAAGAGATTTGGAACTTAAGAATATATAAGGATATATTAACCTTTCTCAGAGGTTATGTGGTAGATGAGAAGAGCTCTAAAAAGTCTGGCTCTAATGCAGTGTATTCAGGCAAATAGCACCTCCAGAGAAGGCATCTGAATGAATAGATTGGCCAGGAAATTAAGGTTGAAAATGAACAGTACTGGAAATGATGAGTTTGGAAAATGAATGTGTTGTCACTGAACTGTGAAGTGGAAGAAAAAGGAAAAGGGGAGATGATTTATGAAGATGGTGTGATCTGGTGATAAACAAGGTAGACTAGTAAGAGCGATTCAACCTCCAGTTACATACTGTCATAGCATGATTTAAAAGGTGCCATTTGCATTGATTGCATAGTTGTATTTCATCAGAATTTATATCTTCAAAATAAATGGAAAGCATTCGATAACATTTGTTTAGTAAATTGCTGAGAATTGATTATAAGTGATAAAATAAAAAGATGCTGACAATGAACTGGTGAAAAAGATTAAAAAACTATAATTGCATGTGAAAGTAAAACTGGTTTACTAGGCTCTGGATCCGGGCTCTATTTTTTTATGGTGTGACAAGCAATTTAAACCAAGGAATTAAACAATAAAGGATATAGCTTTAAACATAAATGAATTGAAAGAGCTGCAATTTTATTTTTATTCTCGGAAGAAACCCCTCCTTCGTATAACATACTTCATTACTCTGATATTCCTTTTATTTAGCAAAAGCTTTTGTTTGTGTACTAAAAGTTTATTTCAAAATTAAATCTTAAAATAATTTTCTTTATTGTGTGTGGAGTTTATAGTGAGTGACCAACATGGATTTATTGTAAGATTTTGCCATTGAAGGACAGCTTTAATGAATATTGGAAGATGTTATTTTTGACCCCAGATCTATCATCACGAAGTCGTACGAGTGATTGCCACTTGCAAAACCTCATCTGGGAATGTTTTTTTGTACTAGTGTATTTTATTTGCATTTTTCATAAGTACTAGCTGTTTTTCTTGCCAGCATCCCCCTCCCAGGTGCAAATGAAAGATGGGTTTCCAGAGATTTTTCTCAATAATTACCCCCAAAACTTCCTAGATGCAAGGGTCAGGAATGTAGCTTTGTCCTAGACCTGATAGTCAGGGTGCCTTAGCGGGCAGGTGACCTGCACACTGGCACAGGACCCCATGCCGCAAAGGGCCATGAACTTGACTTAAAGGTTTGCTGTCGAGGCCTTAGAAATCTTAACAGTTTTTGAACCAGGGGCCCAGCATTATATGTAGCCAGTCTTGCTGATAGTAACATAATGGCTGACATTTGTTGCATTCTTACTATGTACCAGGCATTGCTTTAAAGTTCTTATCTATATCAGCTCATTTAATGCTATTTATTACAACCCTCTGAGTGAGGTGTCCTGGTTCCCCCCTCACAGAGGAGAAACTGAACACAAAAAGGCGACACAGGCAAAACTAGGAGGCGTGGAGCAGAGACTCTGGCCCCAACTGCCTGCTTCTTGAGTGGGCGCCCTAAACGCTGGCCTTGCTGCCTCTCTCCGCTCACTTTCTCTTCTCTTCCTCATGAGGAATTGTCACTGCCCCTGGTTGCTAAAACAGGCACCCCTGCTAAAAGATATGTAAGGTCTGCTTGCCGAGAATGTATGTGGCAGAGGCACGTATATGACCTGAAGAAGTCAAGTGTAACTTCTTAATCTCATCCCAATTAACTAGCTGTTACCTTGGGCAGAGTGTTTTTTTTTTTTTTTTTTTTTAAAGGCCTGAGCATGGGCTGCAGATATGCAGAGCCCTGGGCAGCCAGCGTGGGAGGAGTGAGGGGGAGGATCTGGCGTGTGATCTGGTGATAGATCCAGTTGGCAGATCAAGGGAAACATAAGGGCGTACAATCCATGTTGCCTGGCTAGCCATTTGATGGTGGCTGATGCTGGAGACAAATGCATATGGTTTTAAATTGGTTGAGGGGGGCTGAGTGAGAACAACATTCCTCTGGTTTGCAGGTGGCAGGGTATATAAGTGCTGGTGGGTGTGTGGCTGGCTAATGGTGGCCACATGCTGGGAAATGCAGCGGAGACACCTTCAGGCAGCTGGGGCTGGGCATGGGATTTGCAAGCGAAGTGGTTCCAGGCTCCCAGGGAGGCCTTCTTGCTGCTCCTCGGGCCATACCGTCCAGGACATGGTTGCCCAGTAGGCACTCAGTAATATATGAGCAACGAATGGATGAATCTAGCGACTGCCCGTGGTGCTGGCGTTGGAGGCAGGCTCCACAGCGAACAGCTCTTTTTCTGATTCACTAGTTGGGTCTGTCAAGTTACAATTTGTCATACGTCTCTATCCCAGTCCTTCTTATCCTTGTTGGTGCACAGAGCTGGGCAGGGACCTTGAGCAAGTGTGTGTTGTGGGGGCTGCATTCCCAGTGCCCAGCACAGGGACTGGAACGTGGCAGGGGTCCTCAAACTTTTCAAACAGGGGGTCAGTTCCCTGTCCCTCAGACCGTTGGAGGGCCAGACTATAGTTAAAAAAAACAAAACTATGAACAAATTCCTATGCGCACTGCGGGCCCTGGACGAGTCGGCTGCTAAGCAGGACAGGCAGCAGCACCCGGTGGGCTGGATAAATGTCCTCGGCGGGCCGCATGTGGCCCGTGGGCCACAGTTTGAGGACCCCTGATAGGGGCTTGAATATCTTCTGAACACTCGACTGAATGTTGTTAATGTGGGATACAGATAAAAGTCAATGTGTTGGGTCTCAGGTTCCACATTTCCCCTCTTAGGCTAAAGAGGGTGAGCCTGCTCACTGTATTGATACCCTGACGCAGTGTGGGTACCACATTACTGACCACTCAGACCACGCGTGGCTGGTGAACTAGAGGGGCCAATTTGCTTTGAAAGGGAGGCAGCTATGAGGAGGCTCTGAAGTATCTACCTTCCAGGCGTGGTCCTCCTCGGAAGAGTATATACATTTTCCTTTAATACCACCAAAGGTAGAACCTCAAGAACTGGCAGCCACGTGCTCATCGTTAGCTATGTTGGATGTCTGTGACCTGCCTAAAACGTATATATCTGAGCTGGCCTCATGAAGTACATTGCCACTCCTGAGTCTATGTGTTTAACAAGGCTGCCTTAGACTGCCGGAAACCAATCATTGTCTCACTAATAGAAAGAGGCTGGTCAACCTTGAAGCTCTGAAAGGTCAGAGCCAACCACTCCCTATCTAATTGAGACAATGGTAACTGAGGCAACTTCCCCATCTTGTAATCATGTAAATCCTTACTGATACGATAATCCGCTTATTACCTGCTTAAGGGCTATGGGTGTTTCCCAAAGCTGCTTAAGGGTAATGGGTGTATCCCATAGCCTCAATAAAAGGGATAGCAAGGCCAGAGCCTAGCGGTAGTCTTCCCACTAGAGGTGGACACCTGCCTGGCCCCCCATTTTCCCAAATTAACTCTTTTCTAGTCTCTCTCTCTTCATTTTAGTGTGTGGCCTCCTCCAGAAACCGGACCCTGAGTGGGCCCTGAACCACGCGGGTCGTGTTAAGGGATCCCACATTAGACGTGTGCCTGCTTTCTGGAGACTTCACCATCTTTCCCTGCTTTTCACCAGGTCTGTATTTCTGGTTAGAGAGGTTCAGGACGATGGCTCCTGTCACCTCTGCTTATTTTTATAGCAGATTTCAGGGATAGTCTATCACGAGGATGCCTAGTGATGTAATATTTAGTGAGTCATCCTAAATATTCTACCATTTAGGATGGCCGCTACTCATCGCTGGTGAAACGTGTTCTTTTAGATTTCAGGTACTGATCTAAAAGGCATGCCACACTCAGTATAAGGAAGTAATAGAAATATTCTTAAATGGTAAGTATTTTTGAATCCCCGTTATATGAAAATCAAAGAAAGTGCATGTGGTTTCATTTGCTTACACATCTGGGCAGTTTGGAAATTCAGACATTTAGACTCTGTGCTCCATAGTCATCTTGTTGGCAGCGCACACCCTGTGCCTAGCGCTGGCCTGGCCAGTCCTCGGAGCTCAGCGTTTGTCGGCTGACTGCTCAGCATTCTGAAATCATTTTTGTATTGAAAAGCTTTAATCTTGATTTTGGAAGGTAATAAACATTTAAAATTGATCATTAAAAAGCATGTTTATTATTATTCACGTCCTCCTGTGTACACTGGAAGGAGTGAGGTGTTAGCCACCTAGACATGAGGAAAGGCGAGAGGATAGAAGTAAGAGGGTAAGAATCGCTATCGCCACTCGTTCTCCCGGTTTCCATGTTGAATGGGGAGCCGTGGAAGGACCGGGAAGGGCATTTTCAAGGGGGGTCTGTAGGCGGACAGGGCACGTGTGGCTTAGGTGTGCATGTGACTCGTCCACATCCAGTCCTGTATCTCCTCGGCCTAAGCTCCAGGGAATGCATGCTGCCTGAGAGCACATCCCAGGAATGGGCAGAGGGTGTGCATCCGGCCCAGGTGGGGTGTTCTCTGCTAATTAGTTTGGCAGATGGGAGGGCTTTGGAAAACACAGAATCCGAGTCCTAGGAATCATGGTTCTCTTCGTGTAAGAAAACGCCAGGGGCTGTGTACTCACCTTCCTGCTCTTCAGTGGTAGCGTTCTCAATGTTTAGTAAAGGGGTCAGGTGGTGTCCGGGTACCAGGAGCAAAGCACCGCAGCCCGCATCGATGCTGACAGGCCCTCTCTGCAGGCAGCAAAGACGTTCACAGCAGTCCTCACCCTCCCCCTCTCCCCCCGCCCCCCTTGCACGGCAGGAAGGCAGGAATCCTTCAGAGAACCTCCACAGTTAGGGGGCGTTTGAATTTGTGTTAAAAGTTGTTTCTGCTCACTCCTCATTGCCCCCAAGCCCCAGACTTTGAAATGAAACACATTTCACAAATTGGGCTTTCCCATCATTTCTTTCCGGGAAGCAGCTGTCCTATTTCCTCTAATAAGGCAATAAGGCTGAGCATGCAATGTAAGCTCTCAGGGTATAGGATTAGAGAGGCTTGCCCGTGTAGAAAATGCCCGGGAGCAAGGCGCTGGCCCTCCCTAAACCACACAGCTCCTTAGCTCTGGCAGAGAGGGCGGCTGGCCAACTGTTGTTATATTTACGTGGAAGCAAAGAAACAGGTAGATGGGTGTGAAGGATGCTGGCTTCCGAGATCAGAACCAGACTGCAGGGAACCATTATAGACTCTGCAGGGATGTTGCATTGAAATACATATTTCTGACCACCCAGAGCAAATTCTAGAATGAAATGATAAAAAGACCTCTAGCCCTGGCCAGTGAGCTCAGTGGTTAGAGTGCCAACCTGCACACCAAAGGGTCTCAGGTTCAATTCCCCGTCAAGGGCACGTACCTGGATTGCATGTTTGATTCCCATGCTGAGTATGGGAGGCAACCAGTCAATGTGTTTCTCTCATACCAATGTGTCTCTCTTTCTCCCCCCCACCCCTCTGCCCCCGCCTTCCTCCTTCTGTCCCACTCTCTCTAACACTCAATGGAAAAAATATCCTCGGGTGAAGATGAACAGAAATAAAAGAATAAAAAGAACTCTATACTTGGAGACCAGATGGACGTATTGCTTCTGTCCATTGAGTGGGGAAGGAATTCAGACCGGAGAGCCTCTGAAAGGAGCCAGGCTAAGGAAGGAAACGTGGCTCTGAGCAGAACCTGATGTTCCCGGGGCTCAGGGCCTTTTTCCGATTCAGGGCCCGCGCAGGGCCAGCAACCCTGCAGATCACAGGCGGCAGCTGGCTCTTCTCACGTGCACCCGGCCAACGCTGTTCGCAGATAACCCAGGGCAGCAGGCCCTTCCTGACTGTTATTGTCAGGGAGCCTTATCTTTGGCCAGTGTGTATGAGAAAAACAATTTGCACACGATAAGAATAATAACGTTCAATTAGCAAGGGCTCGCTGCGTGTCGGTGATGTGTGAGTGTTTGAGAAAGAGGACCTACCTCTGTTAGTGCTTACCTTTGCCGTGGGAGGTAGGTGCCATCACTTTCATTTTAGACATGCGCAAGGGCAGGCTGAGGGAGGTTAAGCATCTGATCCAGGATCAAACAGCTAGTCAGTGGCAGAGCCCGGGTTCAAACTTAGGTCAGTCTCACTTCAGAGCTTGTGCTTATAATCACGGCCTCTAAGATTAGAATGAAAATGGGGAAGTACCACATAATAAATGTACAGCGTTGCAGTTTCAATCTGAGAAAAAATATTTCTCAATAATTGTAATTCTTTCTTCTTTCCTGCCAGAACCCACTGAGAACTACTGGTATTACACGTTATAAAGTTAGAAAGGGCTTTCATTTTGCAAAGATGCATTTTTTTTTTCTCAATCACAAATTGGGATTTTTCCCGTTTTTCTACCCCTGAAAGCTATCTATTTCCTTTAATGAGGAAGTAAGTTCTGAAATACAATGTAAACCGAATGGCAGTTTAATTAGAGTAAGGTTGCCCCGTAAAATATGGGGCACCTAGTTAAATTTGAATTTCAGGTAAACGACACATAATTTTTTAAATTATAAGTATGTACCAAATATTGCATGGGATATATTTATACTAAAATATTATTTCTTGTGCTTTGGAATTCAAATGTATCTAGGCATTTTGTATTTTTATTTGCTATATTTGGCAGCTCCAAATTCAATCAGAGAGGCTGTGCACAAAGCATGAACCTTGGGTTTGCTGTTTCACACCAATTTCTCAGCAGTCAAGGAAAAACTCAAATGAAATGGATCAAAGAGAAATCTTCAGGCAAATTATACTTGCCTCTGTTTGCCCTGTATAATTAGTCTTTTCTATCAACTCTTGCTAATCTCAATGTTTTCAGCCATTGATATTTGGGAAGTAAGAAAATGGTTAGAAACTTTACAAGGGTAATTTTACCTTTATTGATAGTTCAGCTGAAGCCCCACTGAGGCCGAGTCCTCAATGCAAACCTTGTTTTAATATGTTTTTTAAAAAAATTGATTTCAGAGAGAGGAAGGGAGAGAGAGGTAGAAACATCAGTGGTGAGAGAGAATCATCAATTGGATGCCTCCTGAATACCCTCTACTCGGGATCGAGCCTGTAACCTGGGCCTGTGCCCTGACTGGAAATTGAACTGTGACCTCTTGGCTCATTGGTCGACGCTCAACCACTGAGCCACACTGGTGGGCACACACCTTTTAAAATATTTTCATGTTTTTACTTTTTATCTGAATGTGCTGCAGGTCCTGTGAGGTCTTCTGAAAAAAATCTTTCCATCAGCAGGAACATAAACTTGTTCAATTGAGATCACCATTTCTGCTTGTGAAAGCTGGCACATGGATAGCTAAGGTTGTCCCTTCATCCACTGACCCCCAGTGATTGACCAGACACATAAAACTGTAGTTAATCTCTTAATAGGGTTGACTCTGATTCAGAAAGGCTGCCTCTTGTTTTAATGGAATGCAATCAGTAATAATTCAGGAGTGCCTGGTTTTCTGGGCAAAGAAAACTTCTTTGGTAATATCTTAGCAGGAATTGAGTTGTTGTTGGTGGTGGAGATAGTGGTGGTGGTGATGATGGTGGTGGAGATGGTGGTGGTGATGGTGGTGGTGGTGATGATGATGGTGTTGGTGGTGGTAGAGATGGTGGTGATGGTGGAGATGGTGGTGGTGATAGTGGTGATCATGGTGGTTGTGGTAGAAATGGTGGTGGTGGAGATGGTGGTGATGATAATGGTGGTGATCATGGTGGTGGTGGTGGTGGTGATGGTGGTGGTGGTGGTGGTGATGGTAGAGATGGTGGTGGTGATGGTGGTGATCATGGTGGTGGTGGTGGTAGAAATGGTGGTGCTGGAGATGGTGGTGATGATTATGGTGATGGTCATGGTGGAGTGTGTCTGGAGGGGTGGAGGAAATGGGAAGTATGTTTCCTTTGTAGGGTGACTTTGACCCAAATAATACTTGGCTCTGGAACTTTACATAAAGAATATTTTAGAACTATATCTGTTTGTTGAGTACTGCATATTTTAAGCAACAAATCAACCTGTAAAACTACATTGCAGCAACATTTATAAGAAATGTTGCACCTGGTATAGTAGCAAAACATTAGTGGGATTTTGTGAAATGAAAGAAAAAAAGAAAAGCTTTATTTTCTGACAGTACTTCTAGGTTTTTTTAAGGCCCTGATTGCCATTGCTTTCTGAGTTGCTGTCTGTCTGATAGATGATGTGGCCCATATTTGGTTACTTCTCCCCACATGTTAATTTCAGATGTTTGTCAGTGGGTGAATATGGATTGATAATATATAGGAAAGTAAAGACACACAGGAAAACTTCTAATATATAATGGAAAGGAGTTCCGGCATAAGCGATCTGAGACCTTAGTCCTTTTACCCAGCTTTCTCTCTATGGTTTAACAACTCCCAGTATATTAAGACTTTGCTTCACTCAACGATTTCATGTTAATCATCTTTTGTTTTGTAGTCCCTTATTTTTTTCCTGGAATCAATATCCCATCAATTTCACCAACTGTCTACTCCGTGATCTATGAGATGGTGCTAGCACAGATCTGAATTTATACCAGAGCAATTTGCTTTAAATGTTACCGGAATTTTATCCAAAACATTTCTTCCAGTTTATTCTCATAATCTTACTACTTTTTGCAAAGTTGCTTCCCTGCTTTTAGAGAAAAGGGAGTGACAAATAAAATGTAAAATGCCTATATAGAGGACATAGAAGTTGGACTTGGAAAATACAAAGAAGTGAAGTCCATGAAAATAATGGAGGAGAACCCAAGAGGTGTGAGAGGTGTTGGTTCTGTTTCACACTGAGTGGCTGCAGCAACACAAACTTGGTGAATTCATTTCCACCTTGCTGGCCAAAGCAGGTTGTTTCAAGTGAGAACACATTTTATTTTAAAAATATATTTGTATTGATTTTAGAGAGGAAGGAGAGGGAGAGACAGAAACATCAATGATGAGAATCATTGATCAGCTGCCTCCTGCACGCCCCACACAGGGGATTGAGCCCACTGTGACCTCCTGGTTTATAGGTTGATGCTCAACCACTGAGCCATATCGGCTGGGCAGTGAGAACACATGTTAAAGCAGTTTTGGATCCTGCTGGTATATTCAGGTTGCCTTCGTTCCGGCAAGATTAATCAATTTGGCATCGTGCTGATAATCTCAGACCCCTGTCCTCCCCTTTGCCTGCCTTCATTCGGCGGGATGGCAGCTGTCCTTTAGATCATTAGTAGAAATCCAAGTCTCACACCACAGGGGGCTCTGAGTCTTTGTGGAGATTAATTTAGAAATTAAAAGTCCATTATCCCCCTCTCAAAATACATTATCCAGATTGTAACATCAGCATGGTTAATACAATAAATGATTGTTACTTCACTTAATCTCATCACTAAATGTAATTGTTGGTATCACTGAGCAGTGGGCAGTGAATTCTAAAATTTTGTGAATTTTTTTTTTATTAACTTTATTGGGGTGACATTGGTTAATAAAATTATATAAGTTTCAGCTGTGTAATTGTATAATACATGATCTGTATATTGTATTGTATGTTTATCATGCCAAGTCAAGTCTCCTTCCACCACCATTTATCCCCCCTTTACCCTTTTTTACCTCGCCCCACCCCATTCCCTCTGGTAATCACCATATTGTTGTAATGGTGATGATGACACTTTGTACTTTTCAATGATTATTATATTTATGATAAAAGATACTATTTTTTTGATGGAATAATGTTCACTTAATGTGGTAGAAAGTCTAATTCCCAGTGTCCACATGAGGCAATTCTGTTTTAATTTGTTCCAAGATGTCTTTTGCATTCTGTTTTGAGTGTATAATATTACGTAGTGAAAATGCAAACTCAGTATGTATGTAAATTAATTGCTTAGGTTTGGTCCTTTAAAGGAAGTTTCAACATCAACTCATTTTAGAGGCCTGATTCTAAGACTTGCACTTTCAGCTTTCTCCTTTGTAAAATGGGTGTAGTAATTCCTGTCCTGGTGTCCTCTCAGGACCGCATGGGTAAAATGTGAAAATGCTTAAAAAAAACAAAAGTAAGCACAAAACCAGACTTTTAAAAAGAGGGTGGGATACACGAGGATTAAGCAATACAGAGCACATGGCAACATACATAATGTCCAGTTATGTGGTTGCAAATTATAAGGATATGGTAATCATACTTTTACTGATGTCTTCTAACTTCAAGCATATATAGAGATATGTACTTTTTTCCCCTGTAACTCTTTTACATTTGGTTTCTATATAAGAAATCCCTTTTATAGTTTCTATCCCCCTCTCAGCCCCAGAATTTTGAGATCATCTTTTACAGCTTGTTGTGTCTGGTGGTAACAAGCAGATGTTGCTTAAAGTTGGAGATGACATCAACTTTTTCTCAGAGTATCTGAGTGCTCTTGGTGGCCAGCATGACCATAGTGGGGGTAGCTTTCCTCCACTAGAAGAGACGGATGCTCCATCTGAGGGGTTCATTCTTCCTTGGAGTCAGACCAGACCTGGCCTGCAGGGTAACGACCACACTAATTCAGTTCGGACCTTGCACTGAGCCATGTCCTCGCAGATCCATGCTGAGAATGGCTACCATCTAAATCTATTTGCTGAGAATTTTGTCCCTCAC
The DNA here is from genome assembly GCF_963455305.1 of Plecotus auritus. Taxonomy (NCBI): domain Eukaryota; kingdom Metazoa; phylum Chordata; class Mammalia; order Chiroptera; family Vespertilionidae; genus Plecotus; species Plecotus auritus. Next base: position 13,072,862 of record NC_137772.1, on the reverse strand, counting down.
TGATAAAAAAATGGAGAAATTTAGAGCTATTTATGAAGCAATAGTTTCTCAAAGGCAGTGCCATGCATTTATAGGAAAACTCTTATTATAAAGAAGTGATTTACTCACAGTGGGGATAGATTTAATACAGATTAGAAACATCTTTTCCTCCTTTTCTGCCTTATCTTTTGTATTTTATTTTATTTTTTTTCCTTTTCTCTTTTTTTAAAATTTAAATTCTTTATTGTTTAAAGTATTACATAAGTCTCCTTTTTCCCCCATTGACCACTCCCTGGCTGTCCCCACTCCCCAGCACATGCCCTCACCCCCTACCCCCGTCTGTGTCCATCGGTTATGCTCATATGCATGCATACAAGTCCTTTGGTTGATTTCTTACCCCCTCACACCTTACCTCATAGGTTGGACAGTCTGTCCAATGCTTCTATTTTTGTTCATCAGTTTATGTTGTTCATTATATTCCACAAATGGGTGAGATCATGTGGTATTTATCTTTCTCTGACTGGCTTATTTCACTTAGCACAATGCTCTCCAGTTCCATCCATGCTGTTGCAAATGGTAAGAATTCCTTCTTTTTTATAGCAGCATAGTATTCCATTGTATACATATACCAAGTTTTCTAATCCACTCATCTGCTGATGAGTATTTGGGCTGTTTCCAAATCTCAGCTATGGTAAATTGTGCTGCTATGAACACAGGGGTGCATATATCTTTTCTGATTGATGTTTCTGTTTTCTTGGGATATATTCCTAGAAGTGGAATCACTGGGTCAAATGGAAGTTCCATTTTTAATTTTTTGAGGAAACTTCATACTGTTTTCCACAGTGGCTGCACCAGTCTGCATTCCCACCAACAGTGCAAGAGGGTTCCTTTTTCTCCGCATCCTCTCCAGCACTTGTCATTTATTGATTTGTTGATGACAGCCATTCTGACAGGTGTGAGATGGTACCTCATTGTTGTTTTCATTTGCATCTTTTGGATGATTAGTGACGTTGAGCATGTTTTCATATGTCTCTTGGCCTTCTGTATGTCCTCTTTTGAAAAGTGTCTATTTAGGTCCTTGGCCCATTTTTTGATTGGATTGTTTATCTTCTTTTTGTTAAGATGTATGAGTTCCCTATAGACTTTGGAGATTAAAACCTTATCAGAGATAACATTTATCTTTTGTATTTTATAAAAGGTTAAGGCCAGCTCTGAAGTCTTACTACGGAGTGTTTTCTTTTTACTGGCAAAAGGTAGTTTTAGCCATGTAATGAAATTGCACCATTTACTAATGATGTCTGCTTTAAAGTATAGCTTTTTAATTGAAGGCAGAATTTCTAAATGTGAGTTTTTGACGTGCTAATTTATAAAGACTGGCAGATGAGAAGACCTGCAGGGAACAGATAAGACTGGCACTGGGCCCTAACTGGTTTGGCTCAGTGGATAGAGCGACAGCCTGCGGACTGAAAGGTCCCAGGTTCAATTCCAGTCAAGGGCATGTACCTTGGTTGCGGGCACATCACCAGTGGGAGGTGTGCAAGAGGCAGCTGATTGATGTTTCTCTCTCATCGATGTTTCTAACTCTCTATCCCTCTCCCTTCCTCTCTGTAAAAAATCAATAAAATATATTTAAAAAAAAGTGATAAACTCGCCCAGCCAGCATGGCATCGACCTATGAACCAGGAGGTCATGGTTCGATTCCCGGTCAAGGCACACGCCCGGGTTGTGGGCTTAAAAAAAAAAAAAAAGACTGGCACTGGGACAATTAAAATGTGTAAGAGTGATCAATTGATCATTTTTGATCAAAGATCAAATGATCAAAGATCATTTTTCAGGAAAGAATTTTAAAGAAATATATGCATTTTAATGTGGGTAAGTAGACCATGACTCTTTTTTTAGGGCTTGTGGGTGCAGAATCCCAGGGTCGCCAGAAAAAATGAGGTCAAGGATCAGGAGATGTGGGAGAATTTGGACTGACCCTGATTCCACGGTGAACTCCCAAGAGAATCCCAGGGAACTGGTCCTAGCAGGATGCCAGGCAGCAGTTGTGCAGTGTGATGGTAATCTCTGAGATGGTCCCCAACATCTCTCCTTTCTCTGCCTGTGCCTGCTATATTCTGGAGGCAGAACATAGATCTGCACTTGAGTCGTCACTGCCCTGTGACTGCTGTGACCCATAGACGGTGATACAAATATTATCCTGGGACTGCTAAGTCCAGGCCTTAAGAGGCTCCTGCTTTCTTCCTCTTAGAATGTTTCCTCTTGAGACCTTCACTCTAGGAAATATTGTGCAAAGCCCAAGTCGCATGGAGAAGTCATGTGGAAGAGAAGCAAAATGCTCTGCTAGACGCCCCTGATGAACTCACAGCCCATAGCTGGCACCCGGCCACCTGTATGTGTGAGCCATTTTGGATATTCCAGCCCGGAACCCTAGATGACTGCAGTCTCAGCTGCTGTCCCATGGAGCAGAAGAACGGCCCAACTGAACCCAACGACTGACAGAATCCTAAAGGGTGCTGCAGGATTGCTCCTACCTCAAGGGTGTCTTCTTTAGTCCCAGAAGGGCCCCTGGGCCTGGTCCTAAGTGTTGGGATAAATCAAGTTAGATGCTAGGTCACTAGATAAGGATTCTGTATATGCACAATTGACCTGCCCACAGGGAGCTTATGCCTCCATAGTCTTCACACTGTAGTAGAGTTTTGCATCTTAAATGAATGATTGACGTGCCCTGGGCTGGTGATTATCCATGGTCTATAAGGTGCCAGGAAGGCTCTCTCATGTAATAAGTTAGAAAATTGTCGCTTGTAGAAAGGCACTTCCTCAGTCCTCGGGGCGGGGGTGGGGGTGTGATTTTGGTTGTGAAAGTGACAGGGTTGTGAAAGTGAACGCTGACTTTTATCTGAAAAAGTGTCATGAGATTTTACCACAGACTTCTAAAGAACCTTGATCATTTAAGCAAGAATATAGTGCTTTCATGTTCTAATCTGTGTGGCAAAGAAATGCAAGCTTTGTCCAAGAGCTATTTACACATTTATGCTTTGTGTTAGTTTTTTATTTTTATGTTATATTTCACCTTCTTTTCACATTATGTTTTAGCTTTATTTTTCAGATCAAGTAAGGGCTCCTGGTTGTATATATAAATCTGTGGTTTGTTTCTCAAATATTGAATTTCCCCTTTAACTTTAATTTTTTTTCTTGGTTTCTTGTTAAAATGTATTTAACAGCATTGTGAAATGTACCTTACGTATTCATGGTTCAGTCTGAGTTTTTTCATAAAGTGTAGGTTGAAATAAAGCTGCCAAAGTATACACAACATGTAAGGGAATGAGAGGAGTCTTAAAAAAATTTTATTGGAAAATAGTTTTAAATTTACAGAAATGTTAGCATAATAAGAAGCGCATAGAATCCCTGTATATACTTTATCCAGGCTAACCAATTGTTAACATTCCCCCCCCCCCCCATTTGCTTTAGCATTTGATTGCTCTCTCTTTTCCTTTTTCTTTGTATGTGTATGTATGTGTATGTAATTTAAATCCTTTTTTAATCCTATACCATTTGAGAGTAATTACATTCATCATGGCCCTAAAATCTTCAGTTTGTATTTCCAAAGAATTAGGGTAGTCTCTTAAATATGGCACAGTCATCAACTTTACTACATTTAATATTGCTACAATGTTTTATCTAAGCCACTCTCCATATTTTAATATTTTCAACTGACCCAATAACGTCCTTCATAGCCTCCTCCTACACCCCCTTGCATTACCTGATCTAGTTTAGGAATATATTGTCATGTCTCTTTAGTCTTCTTTAATCTGGAACACTTCCACAGGCTATTTTTGCCTTTTATGACAATGACAGTTTGAAGAATAGTCTCTTTAAAAAAAAGAGAGACTGTTTCTTATTCTGGGTTTGTCTGATGGTTTCTCCTAGTCTCATTTGGGTTATGCATTTCAGGCCAGAAGCGGCGTGTGTCCTTTGGCAGCTCATAGGGTCCATCTGCCCCTTGATGTTGATGTTAATTTTGGTCTTTCCAGTTCATCCCTGTACTGTTTTTCTCCCTTTTGCAACTAAGAAGCTATCTGGAGAGACCATGCAAAATATTCTGCTCGTGAAATATTTCCCTGTGATTTGGTATCTATTTGGGACTCATGTCTAAACTAAATTTTACTATGATGGCTGCAAAACGATGATTTTCTAGGTTCACCACTCCCACCACATTAACCAATCAACATTCAATATTCTACTAAGCAAGAACTCTTCTTCTTTCCCACTCATTTGTTTATCTATTTTTTTATTTGCTTGGACTCATTACTTTGTTTTCGGTGGCCTATAATTCCTTATTGACCTTAATTATTTTGGTGCTTAAATCTCCCAGACTTGGCCTCACGGGAACATCTTCAAACTACCTCCTGCGTTTTTGTGTTGCCCCATCCTTTTTAAAGTACTTTCTTACTTTTTGGCCTAACAAGGTACTCTAGGGGCATCTAGTATGCACTCTACCCTAGCCCTAAGATGAACCATTTCTTTAAGGAACCCTGGTTTCTTTCAGTGGGGAACAGCACTGGAGACAAAGATCCGAGGAGTAGGTCTACCAGGAGGACAATTTTCTGGGGCTTAAACTGGATTTAGAATGCCTTTCGCTCCAAATTTTACTTAAGATGGCCAAACTGATGTGTATCTATTTTTACAAAAGAAAAATGACCCATTTTCTGCCTTAACACCAAGATTATCCATAAATTCAGGTTACTGTATCAGAATGAGGTACATATTTGAGGATATCGTCTGGATAATTAACCTCCCAAATCTGCTCTTAAGGATAAAATTTTATTTCTTTCTCTTTAAAGTCTCTTACTCTTAGCATTTTGGGTAGAAAATTAATATAATTATTATAATAATTAATATAATAATTATTAATAATTAGTATAATTATTAATAATAATTAATAAATTTGCTATAGTCTAAGAACACACACTATATTGCTGAGTAGAAGTAAGATTTGACTATGTTCTTTACTGATATTTTAGAAATATTAAGGGGTTTGGCTATAAACTTCTGTAATTTTACTTCATGTCAAAAATTGTTTGCTTCTGCTCTAGTTGGTTTTGCTCAGTGGACAGAGTATTAGCCTGTGGATTGAAGGGTCCCAGGTTTGATTCTGGTCAAGGGCACCTGGGCGGGTTGTGGGCTTGATCCCCAGTAGGGGGAGTGCAGGAGGCAGCCAATCAATGATTCTCTCTCATCATTGATGTTTCTATCTCTCTCTTCCTCTTTCTCCCTCGCTGAAATCAATAAAAATATATTTTAAAAAATTGTTTGCTTATGTTTATGCTGTTCATTCAGAAAACTCTGAGATTCAGAGCATTTGGTGTATTAATGATAAAAGAAAGGAAAGGAAACCTTAAGGTCTGACCCTAATGGGAATGTAACAGTTCAGAATTAGAAGGTAAAAAGTTTAGGACTATAAGGAACCAGAACTAGAATCAAATTAGGATGGAGTGTATGCCTGAGGGATGACATGAAATTGGTTATTAGAGACACATGTCACAACCTAGTTATCAGTGGTACACTGATATTGGATGGAATGCATAATACGACCTCCCATTTCTGAAGAGCATTTTAACGAAGTGGCTGAGAGTAGTTGTGTGTGTGTGTGTCTGTGTGTGTGTGTGTGCGCGTGCGCATCTGCATATGTGAGGGCAGGGTGGGCTGTGTGATAGAGGGGAGGAACTTGCCAAGGTTCCCTGTGTTTGTGTGTGGGGATGAAGTACTGGTAGATTGCTATCTCTTCCTTTGGAATCTTTGACTATCTACCTGTGGTGGAGCTAATAGTTGGAAATCCATCACTATGCTTTTTTTTTTTTTCATTCAGAGGAATTCATTTGCTTCAGCAAGCAATAAGATTATTATAGAAGCAATGTTCTGCTTCTGCTATCCAAAATAGGATTTCTGATTCTCCTACAGGCCGAAAAGCCAGGGTTTTGAGAGGTAGAAATGAGTTTTCTAAATTTCTTGAGCTTCCGTGAAGGAATCTGGGCTCTGGCTTGAACACAGAGTTTTATTGTAAATCATGGGGTGAAGAGAATCAGAACAGGATATCAGAGAAGTCCTTTATCTCATAGCCTGGGAATCACCGCAGGGGAGGGAAGAGAGAGGCAGGGTAAACAAGAAGTGACGTGCAAGAATCACGTCTCTCCTTCTCCCCTCCCCCCAGCTGAGCTTAGAAGAAGGGTCATTAGCTAGGTGGACAGGAAAGCCAAAGACAGAGGGGCTTTTCTCCTGCTTCCTCTTTTGAAGTTTGGTAGGGAGACCGAAGTGCAGGGCGACCTTTAACATTATGGGACTGCTGTCACGGAGGGTGGGCAGGTAGGGAGAGCTGGAGTCAGTGCCTGGGTCCACTGGCCATCTGGGGAAAGTAGATGGTCACTATCTCTGTTGATAGCCAGGGTCTTGCTTCAAGGGCTCACCATGGTAAGTGGCGGTGACCTTTTAGGAGATTGTCCTTCAGGAGACAGATGGGGGCCATGGATGGGACGGAGGGTGTGAGGAAAGGATCAGCAGCCCCATCAAGTACTGACCAAGACAAAAGAATAAGTCACAACCTCATCAGGCATATCTTAGTGGAAATCATGTTCAGGGACCAGGGAGCATGACAGGCTGGTGGCTCTGCAGCAGAAATCAGCAAAGATTTAAAGGACCCACTCGGATCCAAAGTGCCTTCCTTGCACTGTTTGCGACCGTCTCCACGGGCCACCAGTGTGGGTGCCTGAAAGACTGAACATTATCCCCTGAAAGACAGCCAGTTGCTAAGAGTTGCTAGTTGCTATTCGAAGTATAGAAGATTGAGACAAAGTGCAAAGTTGAAAGTATTATTTTCCAACTCTCCCATGGTAACTGGGTATGATGGAGGTTTGAGAAGGACTCAATTAGTCATAGAAGATGAGGATCCACTTGAGTGGAAGTGTAGATGGCTTTTGATTCCATTGCACACTTGGCAGAGGGACGGCAGAGATCAATTCGGAGCCCCGGCAGGCAGTCTTTCTCATTGGACAACCCCCCCTCCTCCGCCCCCTCCTCTTAAGGACATTGCCACTAATTTTGCAAAAGCCTGAAAATTGGACTGCTGTGCTCGTTGCCCACGCTGTGTGATGAGGCCCCGCAGAGAGCCCAGGTATATATATATTTGAGTTTCCCTGGGTAAGTTGTCTAGAGTATTCAGTTATGTGTGAAATAGATTTGGCCCCAAACCATTTGAACTCAGGAGAATTAACTATAATTGGTTCTGGGAGATATAATATGTTTCCCCAGGAGTTAATGATTTTGAAAGGGTAGTTTTTCTTCTGGGCCAGATAGACATGAATCATCGAATAGGTGTACAGTGCGATATCTTTGTTTCCGAGCATAGAATCCAGATGTAGGCCCTGGTTAGTGTCACTGGATAAGTAATAATTACTAACATTTGCCTGGGGCTTTAAAGTTTTCACAGCGCCTTCAGGTGCATTTATCACATTAGATGGTGCCGCTGGGAGTGACGGACTTGTGTCTTCACTTACTGGACCCACACACCCTGGCATGGGGTTTTGTCCCTCTCTAAGAATTTTTTCTATGAATTGATTCAGTTACTCAAAGCTGTTTTAGAATAAGATGAGAATGAATAAATAGAGAGACCCATGGCCTTTCCCGTTCTAGAAGATCCGCGTTCCCTGTTTGCGGTTATAGAAGATAAACTTTAGTTGGTACTGGGAGGTGTTTTTCCTCTAACTTGACCATCTAATTCTGTTCTCTTCTGTGAACTAAGCCAATTATTATTGTCCTGGTTAAAGATATAAATGTACACAAACAAAGAAGAAGTTAAATGACTTGTCTGAGGTCACTTTTCAAGAACGAGCCATTAAGAGCGAGCGATTAAGATCGCTTTCAAATTGCTGGTGAGGATTTCTTGGAAAGCCTTGTCATTCATCGATGTTCTCAGATGCTGGCCTGCATTACCATAGGTGGCTCAAAATGGTCAGAATTGCACGGAGCTCCAGTAATCAAATCTGTTTTCAGAAGGACTTTAGCATTTGGTTTTGCAAACTCGCGTTTCATTCCTGTGAAAACCAGTGAGGGCTGTCAGAAAAATACGGCCAGGATTTACTGCTGCTTCCTGAGGCCCAGCACCAAGCCAGAGGGACGCCCAGCACCCCAAACCTACTCCTACCGCTGCCTCTGAAACGCGAACCTGTAATTTGGTAAGTGTTTTAAAAAATGCAACTAAATGGCTACCACATGGCGGAAAATTAGCAATCTGGGACTGCAACTTTTGTGTGTTGTTAAATCCGCATCTGGAAAAAATTAAATCTCATCCTGAGTGCCCTCCATGTGTTCAGTTGTATTAAATGAAATGCTTAGAAAGTGTGACACTATTTAACTTTTATAAGGTTTGTCACATCTAGTAAAACTTATTGTTCTTTTGAAAAGCTTCATACAGGTGCCTTCTGAGCGCACATCAGTCTGGCTGTCCCGTGATGTATGCATCATTTGTGACTGGAGAAAGCACTGGGCAGCCAGCAGTGGGACTCCAACCGGGGCAACTTGATAGAGCGGAGAAGACACTAACTGGAAATGGGCAGTGCTATCGTGGGTGGGTTCTTGATAAACTTCTTCCCTATAGAAAGGATTTTATAAACATGCCGGGTGAAGTATGTACCAGAAATTGTTTTGACAAAATTTGACTGTAAAGTAAGTGGCTTCCAATGTCTTAGATTTCCCTAAATTTAAATGGTAGTGCCATCTGACCTTCACACTGCCTCTGCGAATGTGTCTCGGCTGCTGAATAAATGTCAGAGTCCTACCGATGTCATTGATAATGGGATTCTTTAGGAAATTTGTCGCCTTAACTCAGGTTACTCTGGTGCAGGGAGATATTTCCTGAATTTAAGAGCTAGTCGACCCTTTTATTAGAGACCGACTCGCATCTCAGGTGCTTAGAACCCAGGTGTTCCTGGGGTCCTGGAATATCACGTCTCTGTTTCAACAGGTGTGTTTTACAGCCCACGGGTGTCAGAATCATGTGGAGGACCTGTTGAATCAGGGGTCCTCAAACTTTTTAAACAGGGGGCCAGTTCACTGTCCCTCAGACCGTTGGAGGGCCGGACGATAGTTTAAAAAAAAAAACTATGAACAAATTCCTATGCGCACTGCGGGCCCGGGACGAGTCGGACAGGCAGCAGCACCCGGCGGGCCGGATAAATGTCCTTGGCGGGCCGCATGTGGCCCGCGGGCCGTAGTTTGAGGACCCCTGTAAGAAGCCTGGGCTTCATTCTAGACCAGTGGTAGGCAAACTGCGGCTCGCGAGCCGCGTGCGGCTCTTTGGCCCCTTGAGTGTGGCTCTTCCACAAAATACCACAGCCTGGGCGAGTCTATTTTGAAGAAGTAGCGTTAGAAGAAGTTTAAGTTTAAAAAATTTGGCTCTCAAAGGAAATTTCAATCGTAGTACTGTTGATATTTGGCTCTGTTGACTAATGAGTTTGCCGACCACTGTTCTAGACCTACTGCAACTTGCATGCATATCAAACTCTCCGGGTGATTCTTACTCATTTTAAAGTGTGAGACTGACAGTCCGAAGCCTTTGATTAGAAGAAAACCGAGGCTGACAAGTTTATCAACAGTCTCAGCTACATACAGCCAACAGATGCAGTGCGCAAGGATGCGTGATTATCCAGCGATACCTGGATAATCGCTGTACAAATGAGTTCCACTGATGTAGAATTGGCTCCCTGGTGTAAGGTGAATTGTGTATTGGCTAACCTTCCGTAACCACAGTCCACGTTAGAATGAGTCACCTCAGAGCACTCATCCTTGAATCTCAGCCTGGCGGACAGTGAACAGGAGGACTCTTTTGCTGAGACTTGATACCCAGATGTTTCAAAATCTCCCCACAGTGTATGCAGGGTCCCTATGTTTCCTACAGTTAGATCCCAAGTCCTAGAGGGCTTTTGTTTGTTTTACACGGTGGGCCCAAAGAGTTTAACCTGCCCATTTTTGTAACAGGTCAAACCCCCAGACAGTTTAAAAGGTAAACTCGGTTTTATACAGAGCATAGCAAAATGGATCAAACCCAGTTCTTCCCTGTAAAGAACGTGACAAAGTCCATTTTATTGCTTCATGCCGCGAGACAACGGCGCCAGCGACTGCTCCAGGTTCTGGCTGAATGATCTCACATCACAAGAAATACTTGGGCTCAAGTGGCAGCTGAGACAAGCCTGAAAGAGCCGGTGACTGTGCCTACAGAAAGCCAAATGGGGCGTTGTCAAGGAGAATTTTGAGTTTCTCAGGCACGATGATCCCGGCCACCGTGTTCTGCTGTCCTCAGTGATAATGTCATCGCGGCGCCTGTGACAACGCCTCTGGCTCCCTGGGTCGAGGTCTCCCCACAGAGCAGCACACGGCTCGAGGCAGCTGCCTCTGCCACACGATCACATGCTCAAAGAGCTGCTAAAAATGTAACAATCTGTAAATGTCAGTGTTTTTCACAGAAGAGTATTTTCTTTTAGTTCCAAATTTTGTGCTGTATGTTCATGTCACTCGGGAGCTGGCATAATGGTGTCTGATGGGCGCCCTCCTGCAGTGACTTGTCCTATATTTCTTTTTTTAAAAAATTAATTTCTTTATTGATTAAGGTATCACATATTTGTCCTCATCCCCCCATTCCTAGTCCAAACCCCTCCCCACGCATGCCCCCACCCCCCTGTTGTCTGTGTCCATTGGTTAGGCTTATATGCATGCATACGAGTCCTTTGGTTGATCTCTCCCCCTTACCCCCACCCTCCCCTACCTTCCCTCTGAGGTTTTTGTCCTATATTTCTATAGGGCTTCTTCACAAAGCACGGGCAAGAGCCCAACGGCAGGATAGTTTCACCCCATAAGCACCTCTTTTTTTGTTACTGTCCAGACCAGCCTTGGGCAAACTACGGCCCGCAGGCCGGATCCGGCTGTTCTATCCGGTTCTCTTGCTCTCCCCTCCGCTCCTTTACTTTGAATTTATATTAGTTCACATGAACACTCCATCCATGCTTTTGTTCCGGCCCTCCGGTCCAGTTTAAGAACCCATTGTGGCCCTCGAGTCAAAAAGTTTGCCCACCCCTGGTCCAGACTATTCCTTCCTCTTGGGTCATCTATGAGGAGTGATTGTTAACTTCTCATGTCTACCTAATTGCCTTAGAAGTTCTAACAGAAGCACCAGCATTGGGGGGCAACCCTTTCTTTCTAACACTGGCTCGGGCTGCGATTTGTAGTCCAAAAGTATGGTTTGTCATGTTTTGCCACTATTGACAAAAAAATGAGCATTTACCCACCAGCAGCCAAGAGCCAACAGTTCTCAAAGAGATTAGCAAAATGCACGATCCTTCTGTTTTATTTAAATTTCTGGTTGGATTTTGGAGTCAACTGCATTTTCTAATGAAATGTGTGGTGCTGGTTGCCAGGAATGCGAGAGTCAGCCATCCGGTTTTGAATGTTACAGTCTGCCCTCGATTGCTCTGAGTCAGTGAGGGGGGGGTTACGGGTGTTAGGCCTGGGTGGAATGGCTGTGGCTTCCTTCCCCGCAGCAGGAATCTGGCATGCGTGGCCTTGGCTGCCACTTGCCGGGGCAGCGGAGAGCTGAGCTGTTGTATTAAAGGAAGCTTTGCCCCATGGTGGACTCCTTTCGCTTGGCTTAGGGCCCCACGGAAAGTCTCCCTGCCATCTGGCTCCCGTGAGGTCTAAAGAGGGGTCTAAAGAGGTTCTGCTTCTTGAAGCCCCCAGTTCAGAGCCCAGATGAGATTTGCATGGGCCATTAACAGCTTGTGACACTTGAACGGGAGGAAATTCAGAAAACACAGACGTGCTCCGCCACCAGTTTGGAGAATACTAATCAGGGGAATAGTAAACTATTTCCGAAGTAATCTTATCGGACGCAGTGAGGGTTGATCATTTGTTGACTGATCAGGCCAGTCAAAGTCATTTGAAGAGTAAATGGTATGTGGTTGTATCTATCTGTCTATCCTCTGCATTTATACTCATGCATATAAATACATGTTATAGATACATGTTTGGACTGAGGAAGCATACACATATATTTGTTTGACAATCCTTTGTTGTATGTTCAAGGCCTTTTCTTTAATTGTTGGTTAGCTGATTGGAATCCTGATTTATCTTTCTTCCAGAAAGTACCCCCATAAAGCTTTTTCTTAGTTCCTCAGCACAAAGAGGTTCTGTTGTGTTTTCGAGAAGGAAGCTGGTATCTGTCACCTATCTCTGTGACCGACCCATAACTCAGAAAAGCAAAGGATGGGCACTGCGAATCTCTGTGCTGTGATTGGTGGCCTTCCCGTGACTTATGCCTTTTCCAGGGCCTCTGTTAGGGATACAGAAATTATTCTAGTTACTAGAGGCCCAATGCATGAAATTCATGCAAGAGTAGGCCTTCCTTCCCCTGCTGCCAGCACCTGCTTCCCTCTGGCACCCAGGACCCGGGCTTCCCTTGCAGCCCCAGCTTCGTTCGAAAGGTTGTCTGGAAGGATGTCTGGTCTAATTAGCATATTATACTTTTATTATTATAGATAACTCACTCACACCTGTACACAGTGAAAGCATCCAGCTGCTGAAACTTCTCTGAGAGACCTGAGCTTGGCCAGGCAGGAGAGCACTAGGGTGTGGGCTGGGTCAGGCCACCATCCTTAGACCTCATCTTGCCCACATCTTGCTGGGAGAGTAGACTATATGCCATTGCCTTTCTATGTATGAGAAATATCGAGACTTGACAGCCACATTAAAAAAGGATGTTCGTTGAAGAACAGAGCTGAAGAACATCTGTTTTTGGTAAAGTCTGGCCTTCGTGCCCAATTTTACAGCTAAACTGCCTGAAGTACCACAAGGTCATGACTTGTTTAGGGTCAGCTCATCGGTCAATAGCTCAGTTGCTATATGATCCCCAAATTCTCGTAACATTCAGCCCTATATTTTAACTATTAAGCCACGTGGTCTGCTACAGAATATGCCACAGAACTTCCCAGATGTGCATTGAGAGAAATCCATCCGTGACCCGGCTGACATCAAACCCCCCTGGGACTTTTCTATTATTAAACGTTCTTGGAGACTTCTCCTCCGGCGTAAGCGCATTAACCCGAATGTTATGAGGATTTCCCCACATGACAGTGTTATAAGATTTTCTTATGAGGTCACTTCCTAGGAAGGCAGGGATTTCAAAGCTGCCACCCAGGCAAGCAAGCAAGCTACATGTGGCTTTGCTTTCAGCCTGTCATTTAGGCAATGAAGAATTTATATGGGTGAGATTTCTAACACAGCCGAGGGAGCTTTTTTGTTTGTTTAGGGGCTTTGTCTTCACCTGGAAAACATCCGCTCTGAACATCAGATGTGTGCTTTCTCCCTGAACGATATACGAACGTCTAACGTTTCTGATGTCTAGTCGTGAGGATTTCAAAACCAATTGCAGAGAGCAGGGAGGATTTTCACTTCTAATGGTGCATCCAGGAGGCCGACTTTCCTATTTCTGTGCTACCTTCAGCCCATTAACTACCATCAGCTCTGATAGAAACCAGTCCTTCTCCTTAAAGCCTTCTGGCTCTTGTAGAAAGGACTCAGATCGTTCAGGTAAAGCATCCCGAGACAGCATGCATTGACTGCTGGTGTGTATTCCCCCCAAACCATGACTCAACCCAATCTTTATCACCATTGATGTTGGCTGATGGCTTTTAGCTTGGGCCCAGTGAGACTCAATATAGGGCATTTCTTCAGAAATGCTATGGAACTGTTATGGGTAGTCTATTGTTATTTAAAAGACCCGGGCGATTTGTTAAATTATTTTTTCAGCAAAGTTTACGGAAGCTTTTTTAAAGAGCAGATTCACTTCCCCACACCTTCCAGCTCTGTACATGATCGTCTGAAACAAATTTGACTGAGTTTATTTAACAAAAGGCTGCCTAAACCAAACTCTTGCCCTACTTTGTTTTGTTTTTGTTTTTGTTCTCCACATCTATTTGCTAAATCTGTGTAATTTGGTATTTTGTTTCTGCAGACCAGACGGCCAGCCTTGTGTAACCAGTAATCAGTAGCTGCAGGCCCCTGGCACAGGGACAAGGGACTCCGCAGGGGGGTGCAGGATGCCAGGCTGGAGGGAGGATCAGCCACCCCAACACCAGGCCTCAGAACCAAACTCAGCCACGTCCTTGCTTTGCTTTGCTTCTTTTCAAAGTGATTCTGAGAAAAGTCAGGATGTCACAGATAGCACCTGTTTCCCAGTCTAACACAGGATCCATCGTGGAGGCCTGGGGGAGCCAAGGTGCATGTGAGATAGTATCTGTCCGCTTCCTCTGTCACTCTGAGGCTTTGGAAAACTCCTGCAGTTTCTGTTTCCATCTTGTCCTATGGGTTATTCTGGAAAAACATGACATTAGCTAAAATGATAGAAGTCATATCTAAGTTTTTCATACAAATAGTATAAGAGGCAATTGTACCTATTTTAATTTATTAAAAATTTTTTTTATTGATTTCAGAGAGGAAGGGAGAGGGAGAGAGAGATAGACACATCCATGATGAGAGAGCATCATCAATTAGCTGCCTCCTGCATGCCCCACACTGGGGATTGAGCCTGCAACCTGGGCATGTGCCCTGCCTAGGAATCGAACTGTGACCTCCTGATTCATAGGTTGATGCTCAAACACTGAGCCACGCCGGCCAGGCCAATTGTACCCATTTTAGTAAAAAATACATTTACTTCTTCCTTCTTCCTTCTCGCCCTTCATTCTTTCCTTAAGAAACATGGAGAATCTTTTATGTGCAAGACATAGACAGTGGGAAATAAGATATTAAGTATGTTATGTTACATGATATAAATATTTCAACGGTGCATATAAATTAAACAGAGCAACTCAGTCATTAGCAATAATTATATTTAATTAAGTACTGCATCAAAGTATATAAAACATTAAAAAAATTCCATCAGTTATATCTTATTTTGATGGTAATGATTAAGATGGTAAAAGAACATTAGCAAATACTAGCACAACTTAATCCTCAAAACATATTTATTGAATTGAATGATGGTTATGGGATTCAGAAAGGCTTATTTGGAGAGCTTTAAAAGAAAAATACCACTTATGATTTTTCTGGCTACAGGGTATTATTTTTTATTGTAGAAAAATGAGGAAGATAATGAAAATCATACATAATTCTGTTACCCAGAGATAGCTAACACCATTAATATTTTGATTATTTCTTCGGGTCTCTGTGTGTGTATATATACAAAGAAAGAAGAAATATTATTGTAGTATTTATATAAAACAAAGTTGAAATCACATTGTCTTATTGATTTTAAACTTGTTTTTAAAACTTAATGTATCATAAGCATTGCCCTTGGGTAATAAAGTGTTGTATAAAATATTATTTTGAATGGACTGCAGAATATTGTATTATATGAATATGCAAAAATTTGATATGAAGGTTATTTAAAAATTTTAACTAGTATAAATAACTTTTGATTAAATATCTATACACTAGAGGCCCGATGCACGAAACTTGTGCAAGGGGCTTGGCCCTCGCAGCCGCGGAGGCTTGCCTCGGCCCTTGCAGCCCTGGCTTCATCCAGAAGGACATACGGAAGGTTGTTCGGCTGTCTGGCCTAATTAGCATATTATGCTTTTACTAGTGGCCTGATGCATGAATGGAGATTCGTGCAAGAATGGGCCTTTGTTCTCCGGGCTGCCGGCACCGCCTTCACTCTGGCCGGAGCAGCCTTTCCGCTACGGCCCGGAGCTGCCTTTCTGCCTTCCCACGCTGCCCAGAGGCCTGGAGTGTCTGGGGTGGTGCGGAACCCCTGTGTCATCGCCATGGCGATGATGCAAGCGTCCTGCCCCATGCTCAGGAGCCTTCATATGCAAATTAACCCGCCATCATTGTTGGGTTAATTTGCATACCCACTCCTGATTGGCTGGTGGGTGTCACAAAGGTATGGTCAATTAGCATGTTATTATTTTATTAGGTAGATTATTATAGATATAACCTTTGTAAATATCTTTGATCATTTCTAGGATAAACTCCTAGAAGAAGAATTTCTGAAGTTACTGAGCCAAAAGAAATAATTATTTTTTAAGACTCCTAATTTCCCTTCACTATATTTCAATTACCAATGGATAAGAATAACTTCATCCTCACATATTTTTGAAGGTTGGTATACAATTTTAAAATTATTGTTTTTGTGAGAATAAGCAGAAACTGTATTCAGATTATGGAAATTTCAATAGATAATAGTCTGAGAAAATGCATCTTGAAATATTTTCAGTTAAATTTATATGTGTTATTCATGCTATTAGTTGCAGTGTGTGGTTACACAAACTGGTCAGAACAGCTCTGAGTCATAGAGATTGACTTTGAAAGCCTTACAGCCAGTCTTCTACCAAAGTGGGACTCTCTCCTATAATACTTCTTACAGAGAATTATTTAGTTTCTGCTTGAACACTTTCAGAGCCTAGGAGTCCCCAGTTTTCCTAGGTAACCCTCAAACTTAGTCTTTTGTTTATGGAGCTCAGGCTTGTGTGTGTTCATCTGCCTTTGGGTCCTTGTGGGTGATTCAAACAGACTTCATAGCCAATATAGGACTATTGGTGGTTTACATTAACCTTAAGTGGGTGTCATGCATATTATCTTCATCTGATATTTTAAAATTCACAATTAACTAGGGACAATCCTAAAAGAACCCAACAACATAATGTCACTAGAGGTAGGTCATTTCCAAGTGACCTATTATGGGGTTACCCACTGCTATGTTGAACTTTGTGCCTCTACCTCCCAGAATGATAAATTTGCTATTAAGGAGAACTCTTCTTGGGCCATATGCAGTTCCTGCAATATAATCCTGCAATATGACCACGGGGGATTGTATCGCAGAAAGTTTCCTGGTATGGAGAATTCTTGGAAGAAACGCTGTATTTATGGGGCTAGCAAACATAATGACATTCTGTTTCTTATTTAGTGTTACCATGATAATAGTAACATTTATATAGTACTTTTTATTTACAAATTATTGCTGAAACATTATTATCTTTTTTGAATTCCCAAATAATCCTGTGAGGTAAATTTTATTGTTGTGGTTATTATTATTATTATTGGGTATAACTACATTTTGTCCATTTTATGTATGAAGAAGTCAAATGTCTTGCCAAAAGTCACAAAGCTAGTTAACTTGAACTGAAATCCGTGCTGGAATTCGAGAACAGGACATCTGATTCTACTCTTGTGCTCTATCCACTTCTTAATTTAATATAATACCTATACAGTCATTGTTTCTTAATACTTATTGATTTTGCATGGTTTTACTATGAAGTAAACACCTAAGAGTCCTCTATGGGTTTTAATTCAAGAATTGTGTTTAAACTCCCCTCTGAACTTGAGTCAGATAGAATCTTATTTATTATTATTATTTTTATTTTTTATGTACCATGTCCACATGGCCCAAACCATTTTTTTTCAGGTTTGTACAAATTTTATCAGCAGGAGAAAACCAAGGTAGAAAACACTCCTTGTTAGATTCGATTGCCTGTCACTTATCGAAGAGGAGGTCTAAAACTAGAGAAACCTGTGACTGGCAAGTGGCAAGTGTATGCTGACCATCGGACCCCTTCACTGCTGCAGAAGAAAGAGAGGGTCAAGTTGGAGAGGACTCATTTTGTGTCTAATTTGTATTTATTTATATACATCTGCTGCACATGCATACCCATGGGCATCTAGAGGGTGGGAGAAAGAGGAAATATAGCTGCCTAAGCCAGGTACGACCTTTAGCTGCTTAAAAGAAAGATAAAGGTCATGTTGGAAGTGAAGTGTCCAGACTTTCATGAGTCCATGAATCAGAATTGTATTTCAACCTAACTCTTCATGATAGCACTCTCGGGTGTTGTAAAATGGAGTTCTAATCAAAACAGCATAATGAAATATAATCTAAAAAGGAATAGGTTTATAGGGGAGCTTTCAAAAAAGACAGGTGTTTTGTTATTTTAAGAATAAAATTCTCTAACTGACAAGCTTTTTTGTTAGCTGAGCAGGATCTCTAAGATGCATTTTTTTTTCACAGAACTTCAAGCAGTCCCATAGTAAGGCACTTAAAGGTCACCTAAATAGAATGAAAATAGGGCTTCGAAAATCTTTCAGGTTAGAAGCAGTGTAGGGCAGAGCTCATATTAACTTTCTTAGGCACCAACATACATTATTTGCTATGTGGATGAACTGATTCAACTCAACTTGTTTATTCATATGGTCAGTAAAATATTTGAGTGCCGACTGAGTCAAGAACACTATTAGAACCTGTACCTTACTTGGTCTTTCACCGTCGCAAGTGGAAAGGAAGTCAGAAGGGAAAGAGAAATTGTGAATAGAAACAGAAGGACATCAGATGATTGCATTAAGCTATTTGCACAATGCCGTTTTCTCAGACACACTGCCTCCCAGAAAGTTTCAGCTAGGGTTTAGTGGTGGAAACTTAAGTCATTCATTCAAGAATTAAAAAGAAATTGGAGATTTAGATCCTATATTTCCCCATTGTTGCCTATATGACTGTTAGCTCTTGAAAGCAAAGAACTATTAGCACTTGTCACTATGTCAGTGAAAATTGTGTATGAAACTGACACAATTTTAAAAAATTTCTGACGACATTTATAAGATATACAGCTTTTATAGATTAAAAATGCATTAAATGTAGACAGTTTTAAAGAGTTACAATGGCATATATTTATGCAAATGTATTTTGTATCTTGAAGTTTGAGTCTAAACCTTTGTAACATTCAGACTCTAAGGTTTCTTCTGAATCATCGTTTTAGTGTCTGCAGTGATGCAAATGCCATGATGATGCCCAGCTCACTATAACCCACATTCTTTTAAAAAAATACATATTTACTGACTTCAGAAAGGAAGGGAGAGGGAGAGAGAGAGAGAAACACCAATGATGAGAATGACTGATCGGCTGCCTCCTGCACACCACCCACTTGGGAGTCAAGCCCACAACCTGGGCATGTGCCCTGACCAGGAATCGAACTGTGACCTCCTGGTCCATAGGTTGACACTCAACCACTGAGCACACGAGCCAGGCTATAACCCACATTCTTGCTCTGGACCTTCTCAGCACTGGGAGATACACCTTTGAGACACACTAAAGAATACTATGTCTAAATTTGTTGTTGTACCTTCTCTTTTCATTCACAAATTTCTGAAAGGGAAATAACTTGAGGCTTCTGGGAGGTAATGGTGGAGTCTGAGAGACAATCCTTCGTGGATTCACAATAACCTTTCCCAGCTCTGTAAATTCTATTGTCTATTCGGAGAGAGTTGGCTATGTTCATATGTGTATAGGCCAGTGGTCGGCAAACTCATTAGTTAACAGAGCCAAATATCAACAGTACGATGATTGAAATTTCTTTTGAGAGCCAAACTTTTTAAACTTAAACTTCTTCTAATGCCACTTCTTCAAAATAGACTTGCCCAGGCCGTGGTATTTTGTGGAAGAGCCACACTCAAGGGGCCAAAGAGCCACATGTGGCTCGCAAGCCGCAGTTTGCCAACCATGGGTAT
This sequence comes from Plecotus auritus, assembly GCF_963455305.1. NCBI lineage: Eukaryota > Metazoa > Chordata > Mammalia > Chiroptera > Vespertilionidae > Plecotus > Plecotus auritus. The sequence continues at coordinate 13,053,293 of NC_137772.1, read as the reverse complement.
AGGCAATAACAAACTAGTTACAACATTAGTTACAACAGTCCCTTTGAGATGGCAAATTTCTTTTGACACATTGCAAAATTCATCTTTATTTCAGAGATGTTAAAATATGAAAAGTGCATTTCAATCAATGAAATAGAGCATTAAAACAGGTGCTCATGTTACTTCCTGCAAAGGTGACTGGCTGGGCAAAGGAGCTGGTCAACCCAGTCATTGCTGCATGAGGTCTGATCACCTTTCAGTTGTATTTCAGCCCTCTGAGTGTGTGTGTGTGTGTGTGTGTGTGTGTGTGTGTGTATTTGTGTGTGTGTGTGTGTGTTTAACTGCTTTGACAGATTCCATTTTGATTTCAAAATACCACAAGCCCCTCAAAAAACAAGAAAAAATGGTAGTAAATCATCTAACTCTACAACTTAAAGAATTAGGAAGAGAGCAACAAGAAAAGCCCAGAGTGAACAGAAGGAAGGAGATAACAAAATACCACAAGCCAAGAGTGACTAAACTAATTTTATTTTTTGTTAACAAAAATATAGATAATAAATGTGGATTTAGCAAGAGAGTAAGATTTTTAAAGAAATTAATATTTTCTGCTACCATCAACATTAAAAAAATAGCACTGAAACAAAACCAAAACATAATTCCTTCTCTTACTAAAAATTCAACACATATTCAGAAGTTTTAAAAACATGATGTTTAGTAAATATATATATATATATATATAGCCAAATATACCAAATATATAAAAAATCAAGAGGAGTTATGTATTTCTAATACTTAATACAAATACTGTGCACATAGAAGCAATGTGGCTGGCTACTTTTCCAGCAATGATTGATTATCAGTGTCAAGGAAGAATTTATGTATAATCACAGTTCTTATTGTTTTTATTCTGAAACTTACCGAAAAGTTACAAGCACAATACAAAGACCCTTTACCCTGATTCTCTTGAGAGCATATTACTGATGTGGTACCCTATTGCTTTGGAACATTCTATGTTATGTTTCCTATAAATAAGAACATTTTTCTACATGTCCTCAATATAACCATCAAAATCGGAAAATTAACATTGATACGTTACTACTATATAATTTGTAGACACCAATCAAGGTTGCTAATTGTTCCAACAATATTATTCTTTTGAGCAAAAAGATCCATTTCAGAATCTCAGGTTATATTTAGCTGTCATGTCTTTTTTGTTTCCTTCGGCCTAGAAAAGTTCCTCATTCTTTCTTTGACCTCATCATCTTGACACTTTTGAAGATTACAGGCCAGTGATTTTATAGGAAGTCCATCATTTTAGATTTGTCTGATCTTTCCCCATGATTACATTCAAGATATGTGTCCTTGGCAGAAATATCAAAGGAGTGACCCTGTTCTTCTCATTGTATCGTATTAGGTAGTACACCATTTCAATTTGTCCTATTATTGATAATGTTTAGTTTGATCATTTGATCATTTAGTATCTACCAGTCTTCTTCACTACAGTTACTCATTTTTCCTTCATAATAAGTACTTTGTGGGGAATTTTTTTGAGTCTGTGAAAATATTACATTCTTAAACTTCAATTAATTCACATATTTTTCATATCTGTATGGATTTATGGTATTTTATTTTATTCATTGAATTATAATCTATCACTGTCCTTTGTTTGATGTTCCATTTTGCTCCCTAGCTTTTGCTAGTGGGCGCCCCTTTAAGCTGGCTTTTTGTCCTTTGCCACATCTCTGTGTGGATGCTGTTCTTACTTCATTGAGCTCTGACACCTGCATCAGGTCTCCCTCCTGCCCCACCTCCTGATCTGATGCCCTGCTCTGGGCCATTTCAGCTGCATCTCCACCACCCTTGTCAGTGGCACAAACTTCTTTCTTGCCCAGCCCCACCTAATAATGGTTTTTTGGACTGAACTGTTCAGGAAGGGAAGAGGAGGATGAACTTTGTTCTCAGTGTTGTCCTTTAGGACCTCTTCTAGATCTCCACGAATTCATTCAAAGTTGTTTTTGAGCTCCACTATTTTGCTGGGTACACTCTTCGTCTAGGAGACATAAAGATGAGTCACACAGTTGTCCCCTTTGGGAGGACAAAATCTAACAGGGGAGCTAAAACTTAAGTATAGCCACCTGAGATGAATGGTGCTAGTATTCTCCGAGAGGACTGAGAGCAGAGACACGAGAGTCATTCTGTCCCCGGTTGAGGGGACCATTTGCATATCAGCTTTTTATTATATGGGATGGGTCAAAACTGTGATTTTTATGGAGCAAGTCAAAGACCTACTCTGCACCAGGAGTAGCTGAGGCCACCAAGCACCTGACAGCACAGGGGGATCCGATCCAGGGAGAGCAGGACAGAGGCTTAGTTTTGGTTGCCTAGAGAGGAGATGGCATCAATGACAAGCTGTGCCCTTGAGGAGGGTTCCCAAAGATTCCATGACTGTAATCAGGCGCCGGCGATTGCTGCCCTGGAGGTACTTACAGCTGCTGTTCTGGTCAAGGACAGAGCCGTGGGCGGAGGCTGCTCCTGGGAGGGTTTCAGATCCACAGGCAAGCAAAGCACTCAGACTCTCCTGCTGGTGTGCTGGGAAGTCGGTCCCCTTATGCCCTCAGAGTGATTTTTCTGAACACACACACTTTTCTTCCAGCCATATACTTCTGAGACAGGAAGAGCTAACAGTTTGAATTTGAGGTGAGGATAGAAAAACAACAAGTCATAAAGGTTAAAACTGAGCCCCTATTAGACACTGTTCTAAAAACTGTACATGCATTGACTCTTTCATTGTCACTCATTTTACAGATGAGAAGATTAAAGCTCAAGGAGATTAAGTAACTTGTTAAAAGTCACATAGCTGGTGAGGGCACAGCATGAAATGGTGGTCTAATTCCCAAGTCCATGTTCCACAGAGGACCTGCTCTGCTACGCTGGGCAAAGGAAAAATGTGGATATCTCAAAATATTATCCACTTGTATAAATTAGTCCAGTGGTCGGCAAACTGCGGCTGGCGAGCCACATGTGGCTCTTTGGCCCCCTGAGTGGGGCTCTTCCACAAAATACCACGTGCGGGCGCGCATGTACAGTGCGATTGAAACTTTGTGGCCCATGTGCAGAAGTCGGTTTTCGGCTCTCAAAAGAAATTTCAATCATTGTACTGTTGATATTTGGCTCTGTTGACTAATGAGTTTGCCGACCACTGAATTAGTCAGTTAAAGCCTGGCGTATGACAGAGGTGTAGTAAATATTTTTTGAATAAATAAATGGAAACCTCTCTCATATCACTTAGTCTTTTTGCAATGAGTGTTTTATAGTGTTGTTCCTGTCTTGCTTTTTTTGATTTTGAGTATTTCAGAATTAAGATGATCTTTGAGTGGTGCATTATATTTTCCCAAAAAACAATTTGAGCTACACCAGAATATACATTTCTTCATTTTTGAAACACTGTGCTAAATCTTTTGATCCCGGAGCTCTTCTTTATCAATAGATTCAATGACTTCAATTATTCTTTTACAACAGCTCTTTCTCTCCTGACATTTTGCTGTGCATCACCTGTGAGGCCGGCGTGGCTGCTGCTACTGGGGGTTTTGTGGGGGGACAGTCAGCGCCCGGGAGTCTGCCTTGATCCGTGTGCAGTGCCCACATTTCTTGCCTGAAACAAGCCCTCTGGGGTCTGTCTTTACCTTCTTCTGAGAGTATTTGTACCAAAGAAGTCTGCTTTTCGGGAGAAGCAAAAGCATGCATTGTTCCATCTCTGTGATGAGAGGCAGATCTTCCACTAAAAGAAAAAGTGCCTTTTCAAAGGGTGACCAGGTTGGCATGTAAGAGGGAATTCCAGCCGGTGAATGTAGGGTGCTGGGAAAGAGATCCAGCGTCAGAATGCTGCCTGGCACTGTGCCCACAACATTTTTGGCTGATTGTGAACTGGAGAGATTTTCATCACGTTAGGGACTTTGCTTTTCAGCGTTGTGTTCTGACACAGGGGAACATGTGAGGATACACAGGCTTGCCTGGTATCATGGCAACCCTCATGAGCATGATCAACTGGTCAATGCCTGTCGTATCAGAAGCGAAGATGGCCTCATGCTTGTTGACATATTTGCAATAATAATCTGAACAAGAATTGAAAAATACTTTCCCTCATGGTTTTTTTTTAACCCTTTCCTTTCTTTTCCTTTCCTTTCCTTTCCTTTCCTTTCCTTTCCTTTCCTTTCCTTTCCTTTCCTTTCCTTTCCTTTCCTTTCCTTTCCTTTTCTATCTAAAAAGATATTCTGAAGATATGGAGATCTGTAAGTAAAAGAAAACTTTAGAAAGTTGTTAATATCCTGTGTTAATATTTTTCCCCTCAGTGGCTTGACACACAAAATATTGATATGAATTCTCTGTGGATCCGGACCACTTTCCAGGGCAGCTGTCGATTCAGCAACTCGCACTCTTGCTCCAGACAAGATCTCCATGTTCTTGGATTATCCAAGAGGAAGAAAATCTAAAGGCTTGTGTAGAGGTCTTCACAGCTTCAGCCTGAAGGTGACACATATCACTTCTTCTATTTCCTCTGGCTATAGGTTTTAATGTGGCCCTGTGTAACAACTGCAGGAGTACTTATTTCTCCTTTATTTTTGGGAATAGAGCTTTGGGTTGACAGTCTTTTTTTTTCTTCTTTCATCACTTTTAAGATACCATCTCATTGCATTCTGTGTTTTGTGTTTTCTGATGAGAAGTCTACCATAATCTTTCTGTACTGTAAAGAACCATAAAGGGTCTGGGATTTATGTCTGCTTGCAAACTGAAAATGTCGCCTGCTACGGGTACATCGAAGGTGGCAGAAGACAAGAGACTCCTGAGTGAGAAACAAGGGACATTCTCACTCATGGCACAGAAGCAGCATGAGCACCAGCATATTTGTATGTGTTCCTCTTGCTCGAAGTCCTACAAGGTAGATGTAAATGGTCCCAGGTGGATTGCATTATAGGAAAGGGACCCTGAGCTCAGGGGACCCAAATCTTTTATAATGGGCAGTAATCATGTCTGTCATTGTTCTGGAGATCTCGAGACACTGTATCTTAAAAGACTGTAAGCAAACCCACTATTGGCTTTGTGTAAAGAATACCATTTTTATTTTATAGAGCAGTTTTATACACAAACATCCTTGTATAGATAGCCTGGAATTATTCAATCAGTGCCTCACTTCGTGAGATGTTCAGAAACATGAGAGACCCAGGTAGACTTGTCTCCCAACTGAAATATCTCTCATTTTTTTCCCCTGGCTGCTTCAGGATTTCCTATTTATGTTGTGTTTTCAGCAGTTTGAATATGAAGTTCCTAGGTTTGTGTGTGTTCATGCATGCATGTGTGTATTTTATTATTAATTCCTGTTTAGTGTTCTCTAAGCTACTTGGATCTGAGGTTTGTAAGTATATCAGTGGATTTTGTAACACTCTTGGCTATATTTCTTTGAATATTTCTCTTGCCCTCTTTTTTTCTCTTCTCCTTCTGGATTCCAATGATATATATATTAGACCATTTGATATTACCTCACAGTTTCTCTGAGTTTGGCTTTTTTAGATTTCACATATAAGTGATACTATTCAGTGTTTGTCTTTCTCTGTATGAATCACTTCATTTGGCATAATGCCCTCAAGCTTCATTGATGTTTCATAATACAACACACACACACATACACATATGTCATATATATGTGTACATGTTTATATGCACTCGAGAGATGGAATTTGGTCTCACAATCTTTTAAGCAATTTCTTTCACGATCCCAGAGACCAGAGATACTATATGTAAACACTGTTATGTACAATGGCATGTGTAATTGCCTTTGGGCCTGTTATAGATTAAATTGTGTCACTCCCCAATAATTCATATATTAAAGTCTTAACCTCTAGTACCTCAGAATGTGACAGGGTCCTTAAAGAGGTAATAAAAGTGAAAATGAGGTCATTAGACTATGCCCTAACTCAATATGTCTAGCGTTCTCATGTAAAGGGAAAATTGGGGCACAGACAGATAACAGTGGAAAAATAACCTGAAGACACAGGGAAGACAGTTGTCTATAAGCAAGGAGAGAGGCCTAGCACGGGTCCCTCAGGACACTAAGAAAGAACCAACCCTGCTGACACCTAGATCGTGGACTTCTCAGCCTCCAGAACTGTGAGACAACACGGTTCTGTTGTTTAAACTACCCGGTTTGTGGCGCTGTGTTAGAGCAGCCCCAGCAAACTAATACAGGGCCTATACCAGTAGGCATAGACTTCTTTCCGTTACTCATGTTGTGTAACAAATTAACCCCAAACTTTGAGGCTTAAAATAATCATTTTATTATTTTCATTGATTCTGTGGGTGAAGCTCATGATATTTGGGTCTTCAGCTAGAAAGACTAAAACAACAGGTGGGCAGAATCATCTGCAGACTCATTCATTGACATGTGTGGTGCGTGGACTAGGACAATGCCAAGGCTTGGGCTATAGACTGAGCACCTACAGACTGAGCACCTACGTGTGGCCTTTCCATGTGGTTTGGTTTCCTCACAGCTCAATGGCTTTTGGATAGTTGTCCTTATGTGGTGGCTCTAATGTACAAACAGAAATGGCATCACCTTTTATGACTCACCTGGGGAGACACCCAGAATAACTTCTACCATATTCTATTAGTCAAGCTCATCCAGACTCAAAGTGGGGCAGGGAAGCAATGTTTAAAAACCTTCACCACTTCCCCAAGTTATTCCTTTGGTAGGAGAGGCATGTTTGATCCAAAACATGTTACTGCCTAGTAGAACTCTTTGTAGGCTTTGGTTCACATGAGGTTAGAGGGTAAGGTCAGATTAAATAAGGTCTAAAAGCCAAGTGGGGAAAGTTAGATATGGTTAAGTAAGAAAATAAAGATTGGCTTAGGTTATTAGAGACGACGAGATGCAATGAATGGAACATTTTATTCCCTTTTTAAGAATAAGATCGAGCACACCAGTCCAAGTTACCCTCCCAGAGTGTTAATGTTGAGAAATTTCAGATCAACATGTTAATCAAAGCCTCATGCCCTAATCTAAGTGGTAGTTTGCCTGAGCCAGAAGCTCACCTGACAGAATCAGAAAAACTGGAACTCACATGTTAAAAATATGGTCACAACTTGCAATTTTATACAAAAGTCAGTGCCAGACAGATGCCGTCTCTTCTCCCTGAAGAGAAGGAATACATGATATTCCTGGGATGGAAAAGGCCTTCTGATGTAGCTATAAATCAACTCAACTCCTGCGTAAGGTGCTGTGCTAGGTGTTATGGGGGTTATGAGATGTGTTAGGCCGTGGGCCCTCCTTCCAAGGCCGTTATAATTTAGCTAGGGCAATCCCCATTATCAGCTAAAATAACCGAAGCACAGAAAGATTACAGATCTTGGGTAAAAAGCTAACTTCAGATTAATCTGTTTATTCTGAGCAAGAGCCCTTCTATTCCCATCAGTGCCTCTTTAATGAGACATCAAATGTTACTTCTAGTTTTGTTTCAAAAACGAGAGTCTGTTTGATTATTGGCTTTCAATTCTGAAGCCAGGAAGCAGGTCGAAGGAGGAAGAGTTTGCATGGCAGGCTGTTTTTCTAAAGCTGGAGTGTACTAAGCCTGATTTTGAGTTAATAAGTGTGAGAATTTCTGACCTTCTCAAAAATGATTCCAGGTGTGCCAGAGACACTTAATGTTTTCTGAGTAGCCATATGCTCACGCCCATGTCCCAGTTTCCATGCTAGTTAGGTTAGGCCCTGTCAGGCAAAGGCTGAAAGACCAAGTCCATTGTGTGGTTCTGGGCTGAAGCACAGGCTGAGTTCTCCACATTCACTCTTCCTGCCTTCGCCATGAGGCCACGTGTTGAGATGTGAGAGTGTCCACCGTTTGGGTTCTTGGATAACTAGGTGGAGCTAAGCCCTTATTGACCAACATTGGGCTTGAGTGAGAAATACATCTTTATTGTGTTAAGCCCCTGAGATTTTTGAGGCTCATTTGCTATCACAGGAAAACATGGTTGATCATGACGAAATGCACCAAAGAACTCAATGAAAGGTCTGAGAAGCAAAACTAGGGTTGAGAATAAGTGGAGACCAATGACTCTACATATCCATCTCTAAGTAAAAAAAGGAGATTTCAAATTATAGATTTCAAATTAAAATTGTAAGCAATTAGCAGCTCATCAGGATGATATAATACTTTTATTTCAAACAAATAATTTTATTTTTATAGACACACCTCAGGGAAATGTCTGATTTCCATGCTTGAGCTCAGATTTCCTCTTCCTCACAAGGTGGAGATCTTTGGGGCTCTTGCTGTATAACCAAGGAAGGCATAATCACCACCTGGTGCTAGTGCCCCAGATTGCAGGGACACAGACAGGAGAGTCTAACCAGCCCCAAAGAGTGTGCCTTGTTAATTCAGCCTAATTTTTAGAGAGAGAAAAGTCACAATTTCAGAAGAATATTTAAACATGATTTAGGAGTTTATTTCCTAGACTACTTCCGTATTTCTACTACGAATAAAAGTTTAGTGGGTTTGAAACAAGTGAAGTAAAAAGGACAGCCTTCCTTCCTATTGAAGGCTAGAAACAGCATTTTCCCTGCCTTTCTAGCTTACCAAGGAGGATACAAGGTATACGTGTGCTCTAATTTTGCACATTTGATATCCAGGGAATTGGAAGATCTTCCCAGGGAGCCCGTCCTAAGGGTGGAGTGACTATTCCATTGACAGGGCCTCCTCTGTAAGGCTGTCTTTGGAGTGGATCTTGAGAACAGTGGTGCACGGTGAGTCTCTTTTTCTAGAAGTCCTGGATGGACACACCTATATTTTCCAGTATTCATAGAAGCTTGAAAACAAGTCTTCGTCTAATGCAGATGCATATACAAATGCATAGGCCATTAAGTTTTAGGTCATGCAGAAATGTCACCTGACTGTTTCTGAATGTCTCCAGCAGGAATGACTTCCGGTTTTACAGTTTAAGGAGAGATATGTGTAACGTATATGTTAACTCAGGTAGATAAAAGAAAAGTTTACATTTGTGTTTATGTGTTGTTCTCTGTGGTAGAATATTTCTTCTTCTTATCATATGTTTGGTTGGTACTTGAAGATGGTGGGTTTGTGCAGCGGTATATCGACAAGTCAATGCTCCTACTAGTAAAAACAGTCATACATTATATTACCGTTCATTTAAAAAGCACATGGACTCAAGATGCTACCAAAGAATATTGTCAGTTTTTGAAAAGCAATTTATCTTCATTCATAATTATATGTATGGCACCAAAGACGTGATGGGAATCATTTCTGTTTTTCTAATGCAAATGCTTGGGGCTGCTGCCATGGCATTGGCAAGAGAAGGAATCAGCTTTCACAAACCTAGGGTCACTCTCCAGGCAGGGATTCTACTATGCTAATCACCGGAGAAAACAGACAAACTCACCACAAAGAGGTCAAAGAAACCTGTGAAATCTGGGGACCTGTGTGTGTGTGTGTGTGTGTGTGTGTGTGTGTGTGTGTGTGTGGTTTTGAGTATTTCAGAATTAAGATGATCTTTGAGTGGTGCATTATATTTTCCCAAAAAACAATTTGAGCTACACCAGAATATACATTTCTTCATTTTTGAAACACCGTGCTAAATCTTTTGATCCCGGAGCTCTTCTTTATCAATAGATTCAATGACTTCAATGATTCTTTTACAACAGCTCTTTCTCTCCTGACATTTTGCTGTGCATCACCTGTGAGGCCGGCCTGGCTGCTGCTACTGAGGGTTTTGTGGGGGGACAGTCAGCGCCCAGGAGTCTGCCTTGATCCGTGTGCAGTGCCCACATTTCCTGCCTGAAACAGGAAAGGGAGGAGAATTGACACATGCTAGGTCATCCATTTTTAAACCTGGGAGACAGATCAAAGTTCCATTCCAGCCTAATTAGATCAAACGAGGTGCTATTTGTATTCATTTCTGAATGACAACTAAGTTCATAGTGAAATATCTTTGCAATCCATCCAGGGAGACAGGATGCTGAGGATGCTGAATGTTGGTAAGGACTAAATGGTGGTAATATTACATTATAGATCTTAGGCAGAGCTCTTTAATACTATAATGAATTCAGGAAAGAATAAAATGAGGTAGAAGGCAATTTATGATGTGACTAGGTGAGCAATACTTCAATATTTCGAAGATAGGGGATGCGGGGCCAAGGATGTGCCAAGAGATAGGGCATTGCTGTGGTTCAGCATCATCGCTGTCACTGTGGTGCTAAAGGCAATTCTTCTCTCCCTCCAGACCTCGTGGCTTTACTTGTTTAGTTAGTTTTACATTAATGTGCTCAGCAGCAGCTTTTGGTAATGGATTCACAGTCCCAACACAAAACATAAATCCCACAGATAAAAAAAAAATGCATTTAAGACTATCAGCTTATTTCTACCACGATAAAAATCCCTCTTATGAAGCTTGTCTGCAGGAGTTCCCTCACCAGCTGATGCTTCTGATTTTCATCCTGCCTTTTGGGATTGGAGGGGTGGCCCCTACCAGCTCCATATTACAACAGCCTGTCCAGCAGTGGTTGCTTCAGGAAGCTTGGGCTGTGGTTGGGTCAGAGCATCATCCTTATGTCTTTTGAGCCCAGTGGGGCTCCTTATCTTGGCTCTTTCTTGGGGTGAGTTGCTGGGCCAAGGTGTGTTATACCTAAAGTAAGGTATACCAAGGTGCTCTTTAAGCTCCTTCTAACCCCTACAATCACAAGGGGATCATGGGAGCTGCCTCTTACTTACTTGTCTCTGTTTCCTAGCACGTAGAAGAAATTTGCAGAATGATGGTGTTAGCAGTACAGGATGGAAGGGGCCCTCAGAGGAACCCAGTCTCTTTTGCAGGTGGATGTAAACCCATCAGCCAGACGAAGAACTGATCGCGGTTGAGGTAACTGGGGAGAGAGAAATGAACACAGTTGGGGAGCACTTCCCATGGTTTAGGCCAGTGGTCGGCAAACCGCGGCTCGCGAGCCACATGCGGCTCTTTGGCCCCTTGAGTGTGGCTCTTCCACAAAATACCACGGCCTGGGCGAGTCTATTTTGAAGAAGTGGCGTAAGAAGAAGTTTAAGTTTAAAAAATTTGGCTCTCCAAAGAAATGTCAATCATTGTACTGTTGATATTTGGCTTTGTTGACTAATGAGTTTGCCGACCACTGGTTTAGGCTGATTTGAGCCCCAGAAAGGCACTGGAGGCGGGCTGGTACTGTCCTGTTGGCAGTGGGGATGCTGGGCTTGGAGTCGTGCATGGTTATGATCTGGAGAGAGGCAGAGCTTGGGTTAGTACCCAGTTGCATCCACTCTAGAGTTAGAGTTCCTTGCCCTAAACAGCCCTTTGAAAGACTACTAATTGACGTAAGTTCTCAATGCCAAGAATCTGCTAGTAAAAACAATTCATTTGGATGACCACCAAGTGTGGAAGGTGTGGGACTAACACCCCTCCCCGTGGATACTGAGGCTTGGAAAGGTTATGATTTGCCCTAAGTCATGGCTATGTCCGTGGTAGCATCAAGGATGAAGTCCTAGATGTTTTCTCCTCCACTTTCCTTTCTCCACTGACTAGGAATTCATGCTGAGAGAGGTGTGGGGTAGGGGGGTGAAGGCCAGCAGTCCCCTCTGTGACTTGAGCCTGTTCCCTCAGCTGTCAGATGTACCTGACAGTGTGCATCTCGCAGTGTTGCTATGTGGGCTAATGTTTGGGCAGAGAAGGGGCTCAGGAAATGTTGTTTCGCTCATCTTCCCCATGTACTGGGTTTGGACAAAAGCAGACATCAATGGCTTGTGTTTATAGCAACGTGATTACGACTGGACATTGGATACACTGGTTTTCAACATTTTGAATATTGCGAAGGCCTCCCCAGGGCTGCGTTCTGGGTGGGCAGGCCGCTGCCATTGCATGGTCACAGGCACAAAAAGCTTTCAAAGTAATTCAGCTCCAATTGAAACTGATGCATAAAGATAACATTCAAATAAAGTATTAGTTCCAAAAACAAAAGCAAAACCAAAATCTATAAACAACAAACATGTACGTCTCCTTAGTGGTAATGTTACTGACCTGTAATACAGAAGTTAGTGCTGGCGTCTCCCTCCCTTGACATAAGGTGGTGGTAATTGTTTAATACTATAAGTAAATGTCAATAGGCATCTTTCAGATGGACAAAATTTTCCTCTTACGTATGTAAGAACTGCTCAAAAGGAACAATTACATATTTAAAAAGTTACTCCTTGATTTTAATAGCGATTCAGTTACATTTAGCTGACTGTGCACTGGAGTATTCAATCTGTCACAAGGTTCACATCTGTATGGCATAGATGAAGCACTGTGTGCTCAAGATTGCTTGTTTCAAGTAAGGTGCCCTCCACCTATGGCTCTCTCAAAAATCCTTTGGAGAGAATGCAGAAAGAGTCCTTAGCCTGGATTTCCAGCAGAGGGCAGTAAAGCACCAGTTTTCTTTTCTGACTTCCTTTCTGATGCCTGCAGCTGTAAGGTGAGTATTCTGAAGCTCTCAGGAGGTGACACCTAATTGCAGACATTAAACATTTCTGAAGAGAATCATAAAATATATTGTGAGGTCAATGAAATTCTTTGTCAAGACTACTCTGCAGAGTGGCTGACCCCTTTGCATGATAATACACCCAGCCCTCAGTGGCTTGCAGTATCATGCATGTACTGACTTCCTTGGCCAAACATTTCTGTTTTGCTTCATTTTGTTTAAATAACACCAGCATTCTCTGAGGTTATATTAGGGTACCATTTTACCTGGCTTCCCATAAACAAATTATGTATATAATTTTCATATGTTGTCCAATTGGTTTTGAGCTTCCACATTCTCTTGAGCAACAGAGTGTTGGGATTTTTATGAGATAGAAGGAGGTGTATGTTCTTTCTCCCCAGCTCTCCAGGCCCCTTCCCATTTCCAAACTTTCCTTGGGAGTTGCTTGGCAGCCTGGCTTAAGTGGAAAAAACAGATTGTGTTCTTTTTTCTAAGGGAAAAGGACATGAATCCTCGGAGGGCAGAAAGGAAAATAGAGAACCATGGTGGATCTTTGGTGAGTTCTCTTAGTGTTTTGGGTGTTACTCCTTGATCTGGGTATGGAAATAAGCTATTTACATGGTCAAATTGGAGTAAGATGCTATGGGCATAAGTGGTTCATAACCACTAATTCCAATGTTTCTTTGGTGAAAATTATGAAGAATGTCAAGCAATAATAACAGATTTTCATTTATGCTTTGCAGCCACCAATTGTGGTCCATGCTGAAGCTTATTGGTGGATAGTCACATTACAGAACATATAAAAGACTTAATTTAAAAGAAAGAGAACAAAACTACAAAGAACAAAATATCTATTCTTAGCATAGAAATTCTTAAAATGACCTTCTGTGGACTGTGGCTCCAACTTGGTGATCCAGTGGACCTGTGACATTGAGATCCAGTGGACCTGTGGCATTGAGATCCAGTGGACCTGTGACATTGGGATCCAGTGGACCTGTGGCATTGGGATCCAGTGGACCTGTGGCATTGGGACCCAGTGGACCTGTGACATTGGGATCCAGTGGACCTGTGACATTGGGATCCAGTGGACCTGTGACATTTGGATCCAGTGGACCTGTGGCATTGGGATCCAGTGGACCTGTGGCATTGGGATTCAGTGGACCTGTGGCATTGGGATCCAGTGGACCTGTGGCATTGGGATCCAGTGGACCTGTGACATTGGGATCCAGTGGACCTGTGGCATTGGGATCCAGTGGACCTGTGGCATTGGGATCCAGTGGACCTGTGGCATTGGGATCCAGTGGACCTGTGGCATTGGGATCCAGTGGACCTGTGGCATTGGGATCCAGTGGACCTGTGGCATTGGGATCCAGTGGACCTGTGGCATTGGGATCCAGTGGACCTGTGGCATTGGGACCCAGTGGACCTGTGGCATTGGGACCCAGTGGACCTGTGACATTGGGATCCAGTGGACCTGTGGCATTGGGATCCAGTGGACCTGTGACATTGGGATCCACTGGACCTGTGGCATTGGGATCCAGTGGACCTGTGGCATTGGGAAACCTTTGAAGGCCAAGGTTCGGTTATCTGTCCCTCCTGGAGATTTCCTGGAACAGAGCTCTTCAAAGCAATCCACTTTCTCACTTCATGAAGGAAATGCAGGCACTTAGACCACAGTAGGTCCTCAGTGCACAACTGTTTACTATATAATGAAATGGATTATTATTTTTTTAAAAATCAGGACCAAATCAATTGAAGATTCTTTGTATTAGACATATGTGATCTATATATTCCCATTACAAACTGAAAATTTTTCCTATTAAAAATCTTTAGTCCATTTATTAAAATTTTTTATTACTCTTTTAGAAATGATTGAAACATAATCTTTATGACATGGGTATATTATACTAGAGGCTTAGATGAAATACAAATGTCTTTGATAATTACATAGTATGCTAGATTAATGAGGTAAGCAAATATAACTAGAGGCCCGGTGCACAAAATTCATGCACGGGTAGGGTCCCTAGGCCTGGCTGGTGATCAGGGCTGATCTGTGGGGCAACCAGTGGGGAAATCATGGGGAGGGCCCTGCTGGCAACCTCCCTGGCCAGCCTGGTGCTGCCCACTCACTGGCCCCACCCCCCGCCACCACCACTGGTCGCCTCCCTTGGTGGGGCGATCGAAGGGGCCCCTTACTGGCACCCATCTTGGCTGGCCTGGGGCCTGCAGGCTGGGAGCAGCTCCTGCATTGAACATCTGCCCCCGGTGGTCAATGTGTGTCATAGCAACTGGTTGTTCCGCTGTTTGGTCGATTTGCATATTAGGCTTTTATTGTGTAGGATTGGGGAGATGAGGCCCACCCACATGAAAGCACTAAGATTAGAATAATACAGTCCATTATTCACAGTTAGATTTCTTTATTGCAGATTAGGAGTATAATATAAATGAGGAGATGTAGTTTAGGGAAACTTCATACTAGTAGATGAGGTAGGACTTGGACCAGTTATTGAAAATGGAATGCCATGAGGCAGAGAAGGTAAGGGCATTTAAGACCCTGAAACGGTGTTTGTCTGTAGCCTTGACAGAGCAGCTATCATACGCTGGTAGTTATTTAACTGGATGTCCTATCTCCCCCTTTAGAGGTCTAAGCTGTTGGTGGGCAGGGTCCCTGTCTTACATACCTGGGAGTCCTCCACTTTGCCTGGCCCATAGTAGAAAGTAAATAACTATTGACTGAATAAAGGGGTGGAGGCTGAGAGGTGAAGTGAGCATGCGTGTGCCAGTGTAGGGTGAAGAGAAGACAGGGTATGGTAAGCACATCCCACAGGCTGGGGCAGAGAATGTGTCCTGAGAGTAGTAGAAACAAGTTTGAGGCAGTCGACGGATATTATTATCAAGGCAATCAAGGAGGAATTGCAATGAGCTATGGTAGCAGTAGAGAAACATTTAGGCAGGAATGTGAAGTAGAGGCAGTGTTACAGGAAATTAATCTGGCTGCATTGCACAAACTATCAAAGCTGTAAAGCAATAGAACCTGACAGTACAAAGGCTCCTCAATTAGCCATTCTTTTTTTCTTACCTGAAATGATGGGCACACGGGAATAAGTTATTGGTCAACATAGTTTCACAGAGATGACTTACTTTTCTATAAAACAGATGAAAAGATCATCCCTGAAATCGCGCAATCAAACCAGAAGAGGTTTGAAACAGTGCGGAACTTATTTCTTCAACATGTTCCAAGCAGAATGTTACTACTTTGCTATTCCCAGTTGTCGTAATAAACACGAGGGTGATAAATGACAGCCATTAACAAGGAATAGAGAGACCTGTGTGGAATATGGGGGAACTTCAGTGTGAAGCAAAGATGGTTGTTCCAACAGGGAACTGTCGAAAGCGCAGGGGGAAAGTCCCTTCCATGGAAAGCGGTCCAGAGAACAACATTTTTACAGGGAGACGCTTTGTAAATAGGAAGTGGCAGGCAGCGACATTAGCAAATTAACCTTGGACTGGTGGCACGTGCCCGGGAGGTGGCTCCACATGGGCCAAGCGGCCATGCCCACGGGTGAGGTGCTGAGACAGGCCACCAGCTGGGCTGCACTTGCCGCCAGCAGTTGGGGACGTCCATACAAAGACATGTGTCTGGTTGGCAAGGGTTTATTGGTTTAGCCTTTTCACCTCCTTTGTAAATGTGGGAAGAAATTGTCATCCAGAGCATACTTGAGGCCCATGCGTTCTGTGAGGTCCCTGCAAATATCCCATCCCTAGGAGGTCTCTCTGCTCCCTCAGCTGCCCCTCCCCTGTGCAAGTCTCTCATTTGTACGAACATGGTTCTTGCAACACCTCACGTGTTAATGGCTATTTGTGTGCTGCTCTCCTCCCACTAAACTCTGTCTCTGTCTCTCTCTCTCTCTCTCTCTCTATATATATATATATATATTAATTATTGATTTTTTACAGAGAGGAAGGGAGAGGGATAGAGAGTTAGAAATGTCAATGAGAGAGAAACATTGATCCCCACTGGGGATGTGCCCACAACCAAGGTACATGCCCTTGACCGGAATCGAACCTGGGACCCCTCAGTCCACAGGCCGACGCTCTATCCACTGAGCCAAACCAGTTAGGGCTAAACTCTGACTTTCTTGAGAGGGGAATCCACACTTTTTATCCTGGTTTTTGTGTCCTCAGGGCAGTCAGTCTGTGCAGGGCCGAGACTTAACACCTGATGGAAGACAGTGTGGTGTGCTGGCCAGGACGTAAGCTTTCCGCTTAGACAGATTTATGTTGGAATGTCCGTCTAGACGGAAGTGGAGAATCAGCGATAATTGAACACTTCTGAGCCTTGTTTTTCTTCTCTGAAAAACGATAATGATACATACCCCACGGGGTTGGAAAAGGATTAGAAGAGAGAATGTGTGCTGCTGCGAAGACTGGGGCCACTCTTATGATCTCCAGCCTCATGTAAGACCTCAGTGTAGCCCAGACATCCTCTGTGTCCTTCAAAGTATCCCTTTTCCATTCACTACAGCAGACTATTTATTCACTTGCCCCTGGTTATTCACAGGTAGATGCCATGCGTACATCTAGGACTCGTTATCCTGCACCTCTCCTGCTCCTGTGCCCGCATCTTGGTAAGTGGAATCTCTAACCACTCTGGCCACCCCATGGACATGGAATTTGTTCCTGATTGCTTCCTCCTCCTTGCCTTCACACCTAATTAACCACTGAGCCTGTCCATCCATCCACTCCCCACTATCCCAGCCCACACAGTCAACAGTTCTTGCCTTGTTCTCCATAAAAATCTATAAATGGTTTCCCTGTCTCCACGATCGTGCGCCCCAGGAGTCAATTCATATTTACAACTCACGGTGTGAAGATCTGCAGACCGTCTACGTTTGGGCTGTGTGCTTCTGTCTAACTTGTGTTTTCTCCTCACAGAACTTATCACGATATATTAGGACCCGTGTTTGTTTTAAATCTTCCCTACCCTCTAAGCTCTCTGAGGGAGGGGAACCATGTTGGCCTTGCTAGCACTGTCCACAAACACAGTAGATGGGAGGCGTGCCACAAATATTTACTGAAAGAAACCAACGACAGCTTTTGAAGGAAAAGCCACTAGCAGCGCTACTGGAACATAGCAACTCTTCCCCTTTTCTTGCTCTTCTTATTTCCACCTGTTCCTTTTCTTTCCGCTCCCACCTTTCCTTTTTCTCTCCACCTGATAGTTTTTGGTTATAATGGCTGTCGTTGTTACCACCATCATAATCGTCATAATCGTTATCACCATCGTTATTAGAATCATCATCAATCATCCCCTGTTATCACCTCTGTGACAGGCAGGAATTGTTAGCAACAGCCAGCCCCTGAAGGGAAGGCCAGCAAGAGAGGCTGCAGGGGCATCAGGAGAAGCTATTCCAAAGATTTTCAGGGAAAAGAAGGGCCTCCAGACCCGCTGAGTCACTTTCTGGGGAAGTAGGGAGCTGCTTTTAGAGGAGAGTAGGATGTATTCTTCTGAAACTGATCTACTGGGGTATCAGCCTGAATGGTTCCACTGGAAGCAGAAATGTTAACTCCATCTCTGGCGGCCTAGGCATTGGGCTCTATGGGATGCTCAGAAGGTCAGGGTTTTGAATGAATTACATGAACTCTATAATTCTTTTATGTTGATTCTCATTTTTTTCTCTTTCAGTGTCTTCTTACTCTTTGTCCATAGGCATCTATGCTCTCATGCCTGGAGGTCTTTAAGTTGATCACCCATATTATATAGAGAGTAAATAAATAAATAAATAAATAAAAAAGACTAGGCAAATTGCTGAAAGCCACACCCAACTACATTCACAAAACAGGGACTAGAAATTGGGTTTTCTGAATTCCCGGCTACAGTCTTTGCTACCGTATTGATTTGCCCAGTGAGGAGTCACTGGCTGAAATGTATAAAACGAATTTGGAAAGGAGCAATGGAATGGAAGGCTGTGTATGTGTGTGAGCACCTGTGTGTGTTTTAGAGGTGAGCAAATGCCTTTTGTTGCTTATTCCCTTCGTACTGCCCTCTGCCACCACCTTTACTCTCTTCATACTCTTCTCGTCCATTTTCCTCTTATCTTGCCCATTCACTTGTTCCATTCTCTGCCTGTTCTTCCCTCCCCATAAATCATCCTTTGTTTAATGCCTTTTTCACTACTTCCCAAATCTTTATCCCCTATTATCTCTTGCCTTCTAATTTCTCCTTCCCCTGACTCAGCTCTGAAGGTATGGGCCACTAAAAAATATAAAGTGCTGGATTCTTAAGGGGCATTAAAGATAGGTAATTTTGATTAATTTACACCATAGTTAGTTTTATAAGGACGATTTGATGTCCAATGAGCCTTTGAAAAGTCTTAAAGATTTTTTTCTGAAATAGTAACATTCTTTCTTTTTTTGAGTAAAACTAACTCAAGCACTTAAAGACCAAAGTTTTCTTGGGAACTTTATTTCTTTGCTCACAGAAAGGTGTGCATGCCCATCCTTGCAGTAATGGAAGCTGCATGAAATGAACCCTCTGAAAATTGTGAAGCAAGAGAAAACTCTATAGTATATACCCATATCCTGTCCTGGAGGGGCAGAGGGAGGTTTGGGAGAATCAAATTTGAGCACAGATGAAATTAAGTGAACTATGGTCAAGGTGGGGTCTGGCACAGGCAGGACTCAGTTGAGAATAATCTGGAAAGGAAAGATTGCTGGATGGAGGGAAGCTTAAAGCATGGCCCAAGGGCCTGGGACCCTTGTGACCCATGAGCAGAGATCAAGGCCGGTGCAGCTGTCAGGCAGGGTCTGGTGCTGAGGTCAGAGGTCAGCTGCCAGGAAGGCTTCTCTCTCTGTGGGTGTCCTAGAGCTCTTGCTGTCCTATTAACATGGGCAGTTCACATGGCCCTCCACCCCTCATTCTCTGAGGTGAAGCCTCCTAAAGGGCTAGTCTAATAAAGGCAGGACTTCAACATCA
Source organism: Plecotus auritus (assembly GCF_963455305.1). Lineage (NCBI taxonomy): Eukaryota > Metazoa > Chordata > Mammalia > Chiroptera > Vespertilionidae > Plecotus > Plecotus auritus. The sequence continues at coordinate 13,033,824 of NC_137772.1, read as the reverse complement.
GGGAATGTCTCCTAGTCTTTATTTATGGGGGACCACATATTGTTTATGGTTATTCCGGCTAGGAAGTTGATGCTCTAGGTCCTCATGTTGTGTGTTAGCAATTCATTCATCCTGAGCATCCAGGTCTGGATGCTCTCTTTTGGCAATCCTTCTTATTCTATGGTCCACCACTTCTGGGAACCAGGAGAGGACAATGATAGGAAGCTCTTACTTCTCCCTCTGTCTTGATTCCCTTTTGGCAGGAGATTAAGGTTTTGGGCTTAGTGGAATATCAGAACATCTGAATTCGATGACCCCTGCTTGTGGGTAAACATCCTAGGTCTGCCTCATGCATCTCCAGGTCTAGACTGCAAGTTTTCCCACGGATTCCACTATACAGTGTAGGGATTAAGGTCAGATTAGGGAGCCAGATTGCTCCATCACTTCCTCAATGTGAGACTTTGGATGTGTTATTTTACTCTTTGTGTTTTAGTTCCCTTAACTTTTAAATGGGTGTAATAGCCCTACCTGGTTTGGCTCAGTGGATAGAGTGTCAGCCTGTGGACTGAAGGGTCCTGGGTTTGATTCTGGTCTAGGGCATGTACCTTGGTTGCAGGCACCTCCCTGGCCTGGGCCCTGGTCATGGCATGGGCCCTGGTCATGGCATGTGCAGGGGGCAACCAATCAATTGTGTTTCTCTCAGATCGATATTTATCTCTGTCTTTTCCTCTCTCTTCCACTGTCTAAGAACCAATAGAAAAATATCGTATGGTGAGGATAAAAAATAAAAATAAAATGGGGTTAATAGTAGTACAAGTAAGTGTATGCTCATATCTGCTATTATATTTGTGTTTATAGCTATGAGTGCAGTTCTGTGTCCAGGCTGGCATGAGAAAGTCCTTGTAGAGTAAGAGTACCCTTTGAGGCTGCTGGGGAGGTAATGCTTTTAGGTCTGTGTGGTAAATTAGGTACATTAGATTAATGACCTAATCTGTGGTAAATTAAGGCTGAGCAAAATATATTGGGTATACAGTATATGCTTCTCCACCTTCCTATAATTCAGAGGTTGCATTCCTCAGACATCTTTCTGCCTGGGATTCTAGATGCAAGTTGGCTTCACCAGTTAGATTCTCTCAAGTAAGTTTTAGAAGGCAGCGATGAGAAGGAGGTAGTCACTGCTGGCAAGCCCAGTGGTGGAGAGGGAGGAGTTTTTGAAGCAGTGTGAGAGTCTGGTCACTAGCTTCGATGGCTGTCCAATGGCAGTTACTTCCTTATTCCCCACCTTCATGATTGGTCTGCTCCATTGGATGGCCAACGCTGCAGGGGTGTTGGCCAACTCTGGGAATTCTTCCTGGAGACTCAGCCTAGAGCTCACTACTCTTTTCAATGTTGCTAGCATCCAGTTTCCTGTATCACACCCATTTCTGCTGATTAACTGTAGTTTATGCTTTCTACTACTGCACCTTGATCTGACAGTCACACAGGTGATCATTTTAAGTCTTAAGAAGGCTAAAGGAGCCCTGGCTGGTTTGTCTCAGTGGATAGAGCGTCAGCCTGCGGACTGAAGGGTCCCAGGTTCGATTCCAGTCAAGGGTATGTACCTTGGTTGCGGGCACATCCTCAGTGGGGGGTGTGCAGGAGGCAGCTGATCGATGTTTCTCTCTCATCGATGTTTCTAACTCTCTATCCCTCTCCCTTCCTCTCTGTAAAGAAATCAATAATATATATATTATATATATATGGCTAAAGGAAGAGACAATCTTGTCTGATTTGCCAGGTCTGGAAGAGCACAGCTACTAATGATATATTCTCATTTGATTCCATACCCACATGTACTTTCCTAGGATTCTTCATTTATCAGCACAGGCTATGAGGACTTTCTTCACCCTTGAAAGATATGTTTAGGGATCTTCCTGCATTTACTCAATATATTTTTCTCAAGTTGGCTACAGGCAGGAGATCTGACTGTTAATCATGCTATTGCTAAGACCTGTAATTATGTGATGGGACCTGGGTGTTATATAATAAGTCACTTCAACAATGGGAAGATTAAGGTCCAATTGTTCTGCTGATACAATAGCTAGCATCCTACCTAATATTTTAGCATTGCCACATTTAGTGAATCGAATGACATCATAGTGTGGATAAAGAATGAATTATTTAGGCTGCCCCATTTTTGTTTTGCTTCATATGTTCATCAGATGTCAACTTAGATCTTGAAAGGTGTAGAAGGGATTCTGCCAGAAGATTCAAGTGAATTGATGCCCACAGTTCAAAATCCGGCTGAGGATGAGCATACGAGATGAAATTTGAAAGGCAAATCCCGCTGTGGGGTTCCCATAAATAAGTGGAACAAGGTGGGCACAGCTGTGCTGATTCCTTGGGAGGGAGGGAAGGGAGGGAATTGTCCATGCTGCCTCTGAGGAGGGTTCTTTCTGCACAGTGTATGTGAGAGGTAGCTTGGAGTAGCACAAATGTACAAGTTAAACAAATCTATAATAATAAAAGGGTAATATGCTAATTAGACTGGATGTCATTCCGAACATCCTTCCAGATGTCCTTCTGGACAAAGCCAGGGCCGGAGGGAAGCCTGGGTCCCAGGTGCCTGAGGGAAGCTGGTGCCAGCAGCTGGGGGAAGGAAGGCTTACTCTTGCACGAATTTCATGCATCGGGCCTCTAGTAACGTATATCTTTCTTTCCCAAATCTGGGCTCAGTGGAAGTGCTTGCATAAAGTAAGGCCTCTCCAAATGTTAAAAACTAGCCACTGGTCCAAGAGGTAGGGAAGTGTGGTACCAAATTCTGGGGGGCATCTTCACAAATCCAAAGGTGGTGTAGGGTTCATGTGTATCTACAAGTGAAAGGGAGGATTAGGTGACCAATAATTTTAGTTGTACAAACTGGGGTTGAGTGGGGACTTGCCAGGACCCTGCTTAGCTGAGAGATTTGGTTAGACAGAGGGCAGGGCAGATTTTTGAAAAACTGTAGCTATTGGCTTATTTAATCAGCCAGAGGGTTTCAGTAGGAGGAGGGCAGCCAGCAGAAGGAAGGGTCAGGCTCTGGCCAGCAGGGGCTGAGAAGGCTGCAAGCCAGGTTTCTGCTGTCTGTGCCCTGCCTTCTTTGCATGAGCCAATTCAATTTTTTAAAAACCAAATCTCTCTCCTTTCCTTTTTCTCTTCTTCCTTCCCTTCCTTGTCTTCCTCTAGTTTTTATTTTTGGTCACAGTTACACGTGGTTTGAAGAATCAAATATTCCCCTACGATCTGTAATGAAAAATATTTTGCTACCCTCCTCCTATGACTTCTTTCCCAGAGGCAATAGCTTTTAACTTTTACTGCTCCCCCCTTTTTTCTGCCATTATATTTAAAAATAGCATGTTTTTTTTCATTGCTACTTCTCAAATTTTCAGTTGCAGGCATTATTTATGGTCATTAAGGATTTTTCTTTCTTTCCTCCCCCCCTTCCTAGCCCCTCACAAGCTTCCTTCCCATGAGGTTATACTTTTGGTTTGATCCGTAGTCATTGCTTCAAGGCAGTGACTGTAACTGCCATTCACTGCTGAGCCTGTGGAAAAGTATGGTTGCTTTTCTTTTCCCAGGGGCTTTGTTGTCTTTCTGAATTAATAACTTAATGTTTTGTTTACTTCTCCATGTTTGTATTGCTAATTCAACCTCAGACTCCTTGTTAGTTGGTTCATTTTTTTTTTCTCTAAAAGTTCCCATCTGTTAGGTGTTCCAAGACTTCCATCTTCTTGAGTAATCTTTTCCAGAACCTTCAGACCTGATCCAATCGGGGCTCTGCTTTCATCCTCCCTCTCCCCCAGCTCAGCGTTATTATTTTGGGATCCCCTGTCCTGTCATTGTGGGGACTTTTCCTGCTACTTTCCTTCTCTGTTTGCAGTATCTGTGTTTCTCTTAGATCCCTTCTGTATATTGGTGATGTGTGTCTTGCAGCACCTTACTGATAAAGGATGCTTGGGAGATCTTTCCATCAGGATTCAGACAGCAAACTCAAATAGAAACCTCAAGGAATGTTTAATAAAGATGTGAGAAGAGGGGAGAAGTGCCCTGGGGCCGGTGAAAGCAAGGCTTCTTTTCCATAGGAAGGTCTGCAGGGGAGGAAGCTGTTACAAGAACCTGTAGACAGAAAAGATATTTGAGGGATGCAAACAGCCCACAATGAGTTGGAGGGATTTTCTCTTTTTCCTCTTCCTGCAACTCCAGCAGTGGTCATCCTGGCCTGGTCTTTATTGTGTATCTTTTAGACACTGAAGGGTTCAGGACATGACACTGCAAATATATCATTTTGATGTATTGACTGTTTTGAGCTGAAGGCACTTGAAAAAACAGTAAATCCAGGGAGAGGCTTTTTCTGACCTCCCCTTATCCACTTAAAGATGATCCTCTCAGAGGAGCTCATGGACTCTTGTCACAGGAGAAGAGACTGGAAGTCGACACCACACTCAGATTTTGTCACAAACTGCCACACCCCCAACTATTCTTCTAAGGGCCCATGCATCTCTCCTAGAAATAATTTTCTCCTAAGAGGCTCACATCTCTCCTCTTCTTTCCAGGTTTAGATGGTGTTTAAGCCTGAATTCTAAACCACCTCAAGGAGTTACAAAATTTCCCTGGGTATCTTTTATGTATACGCTAGAGGCCTGGTGCACAAATTCATGCACCAGTGGGGTCCCTTGGCCTGGCCTGCGGGATCGGGCCAAAACTGGCTCTCCAATATCCCCTGAGGGATCGTGGATTGCGAGAGGGCACAGGCAAGGTCGAGGGACCCCACTGGTGCACGATTTGGGCCAGGGAGGGATATGGGAGGTTGGCCAGCTGGGGAGGTACTGCGGGAGGGCTCCAGGGTGTGTCCGGCCCATCTTGCTCAGTCCTGATCAGCCGGACTCCAGCAGCAAGCTTACCTATCCGGTTGAAGTGTCTTCCCCCTGGTGGTCAGTGTACATCATAGCAAGCGGTTGAGCGGCCTTAGCATATCATTAGCATATTATGCTTTGATTGGTTGAACGGATGACCAGACAACCAGGTACTTAGCATATTAGGCTTTTATTATATAGGATAAAGTATACATGTTAATAAACTTCTTTAAAAAAATCTGTTCCTTATTACAAAAATTCCAAGGGAAAATTATTTTTCTTACCCTACTCTAGCATACTGATGGCATGATGAAAATTCACATTTGATCTTAAAGACTAGACTTCCATTTTCCTGCCTGAGTGGGGATCTGGACATTTATCGGCTATTAAACTGGTTTCCAAACATTTGTCCACCTTCACCCAGGTCCAAAGGTATATGGTCCCTAGAACCTTCAGGGATCTTGTGGTTTCAATCAAATCAATCCATTGCTACATGTCTTTCTGCTTTCCCGCTCTGGTTTCTTCTAACCCTATCCTTAGGCCCTAAACAGTTCCTTTCATGGTGTTTTAATGGAATTTCTTCAGGGAGTGAAATTAGATGGGTGCAATTCTTTTTTTTTTTTTAAATATATTTTTATTGATTTTTTACAGAGAGGAAGGAAGAGGGATAGAGAGTTAGAAACATCGATGAGAGAGAAACATCGATCAGCTGCCTCTTGCACACCCCCTACTGGGGATGTGCCCGCAACCAAGTTACGTGCCCTTGACCGGAATCGAACCTGGGACCTTTCAGTCCACAGGCTGATGCTCTATCCACTGAGCCAAACCGGTTTTGGCTGATGGGTGCAATTCTTAGTCTCCTTCCTAAGTAAGTTTTCTAGTCCTGAAAGGAAAGGGCTATGGCCTTACCCTCTCATAAAGGCTTCCTTCTCTCCTGGAGGATGTGGGGTTCATCTGGGGATTTGGCTACCTATGGGCTCATAAAGAATCAGGCTTTTGCTCACAAGTTGTGTTGTCTTCTGAGGTTCGGTATACCTTCCAGGGACAAGACAATGGACTCAACATCAGGCCCCTGCCCTAAACCAACTCTCTCTCTCTCTCTCTCTCTCTCTCTCTCTCTCTCTCTCTCTCTCTCTCCACCCTCCATTTCTGTGACCACTCAAATGACCTAAGTTGAGTCCATGCCTCCCTGAGGTCTCCAGAGCTCATGCTCTGAAGGATCTCACTGGGGCTAGAACTCCCAGGACTTTTCCTATTATTGTCCCTCCAGACTATGGGTTAGCTGCTCTCCTAGGTGTTTTTTTTTTGTTTTTTTTTGTTTTTTTTTTTTTTTAGGTGTTTTTAAGGGACTAACAATGGCTTAATGTGTCATCCCTTAAGATTTTTTTTTTGCTTTCAAGCCATAACTCTCTTACGTCTGTAGCTCAAGGGGTGATAAAAATGAAATATTTAGGCAATAATTTTGATTGAGAGGTTTTCCTCTAGCATCTGTTTATGTAAAGCCACTCCAGGGACAACATCTTTGTGACTTTGTTCTCATTGGGGAGCTAAACTAGCTAAGTTTATTGGGGGTAAGGCAAGGTAAACCTTAGGAGTGCAGTGTTTTTATGTTGCAAAGAAAAGATGCCGCTCTGATCATTTGTTTCTGCAGAGTTTTGCTGAACTGATATTCCAATCTTCAAAAGAAAAAAAAAATAAAGACTGGATTTCATGGAATTTGGAGACAGTTGAAAGACAATCTGTTGGAATCATTTCATGAATACGAAACATTTGGAGAAAAAGTATTTGCTCAGCTACGGTGATTGAGAAGTTGAAGGTGGCCGGAGAGATGTGTCATGCTTGGTTATGCGCTGCTCTTGTGCCAGTTGGGAGTAAGAGCTGAACTTTGTTGTTGAAAGCCACCGTGGAAAGTGGAAACATTGATTGTGGATTGCTGAGTGGTGCAGTATTATTTACTTATCCAGAAATAGAAGCATCCTTGCTTCAGTAGGCTGGGGAGACAGCGTCGATCCTCACTATTGCAATTGAGCCCAGTTGTCTTCTTTTCATTTTTTTTTTTTAATTTTGAAAGAGTAAATATTTAAATAGGTAATATGGAAAAGTTATCACCAGTTTTCCTTTGTAGGCCCTGGCTGTGAGTTAAAAGAGAGAGTCAGGCAGAAGTCACATGCGGAAAAGAATGAAAGAAATTATATGTAATCTTTTCTAAAGCAAGCGCATTGGAATTGATTTGCAATTGGCCAAACTGAGTCAACTTTTCTCTGAAAAGCCATTTTAATGGGAAAAAATTATGAATTTTCTTAAGCCCCGTGATTAGAGCGTAATATGTATTTACGGTCCCCCCCAGGTGCCACACAATAAAAATGGTTAAAACCTTTAGTCCTTTTAGTAGTTCACGGTTTTATTGCCAAAGTTATTTTGTAGATTTTATGCTTAAAGCAAGGTCAGTGTATTGCACTGTATAAATTATTCTAAGTAATTGCTCAGTTATTTTATGGCTTAGTCACAGGATTTTTTCATTATTAAACGTAGCCTTTCCTGTAAAGCTAGGATGAGAAGGGCAATATAAATCACGGGGCAGCTTGCCATTGGGGGTTTCAGCTTTACCTGTGATAAGGGCTTAATAACAATCTGGCCCAGATACCAGTTCCCTCTCAATTACCTTTCCACATGGGCATTAGTTCACACTGTTTATTAAAAACTCCCCTTGTAGTTTTTAAATGGAGTGTTTCAGATTAATGGCCCCCATGGAGTTTTACTTCATTGCACTTCATTAAAGCTAGATTGTACAAAAGGTTACTTCAATTAAATCCAGAACACGACCTTAAATCTGTATAGATTTTTTTTTTCAGAAAACGTGATAAAATTGCTCTGCCAATCCTTTGAGATTAACAAGGCAGCATCTCTTTCAGTCACTGAAGTGCAAAACTTTTGGGCCTGGTTTGGATTTTCGTATGGCTATATATTTGGATTTTACAAAATTAGGAGCCAATCCATGCAAACAGCCTGGAGTCATAAGTGGATCAAGTTATTGGAGAACAGACCCACCACGTGGGACTAGAGAGTTTGTGAAACCTTTTGTTACACTTGCGTGAATGCTGTAAATTTGGTACTTTAGAAAAAAATAGTTTTGTTTCCCATGTAACAATATTTTTCAAAACAGCCTGGTTTGTGTCACAGAAAGTGATACGAAAATTTCTGAGAGGTTTTCTTCCTTGCAAAAGCATGGCAGTTGCTAACCATTGTTTCCTCTGAAAATTCATGATAATTGGAAGCATTATTTTACCCATCCTACACCAGGAGAATGTGGCCTCATTATCTTGAGGCAATGTGTGTGTTGATGCTCATTAACACCATAACTCAATAGCTCAATATTATCTTTCTGTGGGTTTCAAATGACTTAGTGAAATTAGCCCAGGCCCATTTTCTCCTCGTTTTGGATGGGTGAGATGTCAAAATTATATGTTCTCACAACCAATGCTTGTATCTTACTTATAATATAAGGCCTTTTATATTGTAAATAGTTTTGGAATGCTATTGAGTTTTTTTTAATCCTGACCTGAGGACATTTTTTTTTTTTTTTTCCAATTGAGTTTTAGAGAGTGGAAGGGAGGGGAGAGAGAAATATTGATGGTAGAGAAACACATTGTTTGGTTGCCTCTCACATGGCCCCAACCAGGGCCTGGGATCAAGCCTGCAACTGAAGTATATGCCCTTGACTGGCATCAAACCTGGAACTCTTCAATCCATGGGCCAATGCTCTATCCACTGAGCCAAACCAACTAGGGCATGCTATTGAGTTTTATTCCTAAAAATGGTTAAATTGAAAATTGCTAGGTGTTAGGGAACTGATACTATAAATTGTTTGTCTCTGGATGTCAGAGCTGTAGCATTTCTTCCTATATCTGAGTTTGTATTTTTGTTGTCATTCTGCTGACTGCCGGTATCTTTTGCATTTTGCCTAGGTTTCATCTAGCACTTAATAAGGGATGCAAAATATCTAAGCATTTGTTCAAATAGCTCACTTATATAACTGACAATATTCACTGCACACTTGCACACAAGGTCAGGCCTAAGCAAAGAGAGAAAAGGCCATGTAATTGGAGAAAAGTGACATAAAAGCCCTCCCATTGGATACACTCACTTATAGGTAATTTATTTGGGTGGAGGCATCGAAGACTTGAGTTTGAATATGTTATTGAATGAAGGATGGCTAAGCCATTAAATGATTATCACCCATTAACAATTTAGCTCATTAAATTGGCATGTTCCCTGTTAGGATGCTCAGGGAATAATCAGAGAATGAATATGTTTTGATTGAAAGAAAATGGCAAGTTGAGAACAGGTGGTCCTACAAAAAGAGCAGTCTTGAACTTGGTGTCCCAGTTGGATAAGGATTTCTGGGCAACCAAGATACCAAGAGCACCCTGGATACCCGGTATTTGAATGCCAGAGTAATGGCTAGGAATTAGAAGTAAGCTGAAGGCAAACTTTATCTATTTTAGAATTTGGGGTTGTGTTGTCCACATATACTGTAGGTCAGCTGTTCTCAAAGTGCAGTCTACAGAACCTTGGAAATTCCTCAGACCCTACATATCCATAAGAGACACATTCAAAGGGCAGACTCAGTGAGTACCAAAGCCTGTCTTTGCTCAGGCTAAAATCTCTCAAACAAGCTGCAGCTGGGTCAGGAGCCCCAGACCTATCAATAAAAGGTCCAAGGCCCAGCACCAGCACCAGCCTGCCTTGCTTCATAGCTGGGGCTCATTTGGGCACTTCCAAACCCAATATAAAGAGGAGGAATCTGCAGATTTCTCTGTAGTTCCTGCTGGGTGGTCCCAGGCAGTGGCTAACTTTGCACCTCCCTGGAGACCCAAGAGCCGGTGTACCCAGTGGTCAGTGTCAGACCATACTAGGTTACAGCTCTACACATCCATAAGTGGCACATTCAAGGGACAGACTCAATGAGCACCAAAGCTCCACTGAAGCAAGTCCTTCTCTATAGAGGTGTCTCCTGCACAGCAGCTCTCCCACTGAAGTCACAGCTGGTCCTCATAGAAAATTGGCCTGGAGGTCAATTCCTCTCAGGGAGGGACACCAACAACAATCAAGTCTCAATTACGGCAAGACTGTGCTCACAGCCCACGAAGGGGTGCACCTAGAACTTCCAGCTCAGGTGACTGGGGAGGTTGAGCCACTGGGCCCTATAGGACACCTACTACACAAGGCCACTCTACCAACTCAAGGAGACATAGCAGCTCTACCCAATACACAGAAACAAACACAGGGAAGCATCCAAAATGCGGAGACAAAGACACATGTCACAAATAAAAAAAATGGGAGAAAGCAAATTACTGGATATAGATTTCAAAACCACAGTTATAAGGTTACTCAAGAATCTTCTAGAAACCTCCCAAAAATGGAAAAGGATCAGTCAGAAATTAAGCATACACTGATTGAATAAATAATAATATACAGGGATTCAACAGTGGAGTAGAAGATTCTGAGAATCAAATCAATGATTTGAAATATGAGGAAGCAAAAAACACATAACCAGAAGAGCAAAAAGAAAAAAGAATTAAAAAAATAAAGATAGTGTAAGGAGCCTCTGGGACAACTTCAAGTATACTAACATTTGAATTATGGGGTGCCAGAAGAAGAGAGAGAGCAAGATATTAAAGACATATCTGAAGAAATCATGACAGAAAACTTCCCCTACCTGGTGAAAGAAATAGACTTACAAGTCCAGGAAGCACAGAGAGTCCCAAAGTCAGCCACTGCCTGGAGCCACCCAGCAGGAGCTACAGAGAGATCTGCAAATTCCTCCTCTTTGTATTGGGTTTGGAAGTATCCAAGCGAGGCCCAGCTATGAAGTAAGGCAGGCTGGTGCTGGTGCCGGGTCTTGGGCCTTTTATTGCTAGGTTTGGGGCTCCCTCACCCAGCTGCAGCTTGTTTGAGAGCTTGTAGCCTGAGCAAGGACAGACCATTCATATGCAAAAGCTGTTGCACTCAGCTTGGGTGGGGTTGTAAATTGGATGAGTCAGGGTCTTAGGGAATCACCAGGGCAGAGCAAACAGAAATGGCTGCCAGCAGCCCTGACTGGGGCAGTCGCAGCATAGGGACAATGACCCCTGCCAGCACCTCTGTCTGGGAGAAAGCCACCTCTGAGTTCCTGCCCCGATGCCAGACAATCCAGTTCCTCCTTGTATGTGTCGGTGTCCCCCAAAGCCTCGCCCTGGTGCTGGAGCTCAGAGGAAGCAAGACCTTGTAAGTTCAGTTCGTGCGCTGGCCTTTTAAGAGGAACAGTTGCGTCTCCAGCAGCCTCTGTGTCACTGAGCCCCAATCCACACTGGTTTTTAGAGCTGGTAGTTATGGGAACTTCTCTGCTCAGCCCTAGGAGCATGGGCTGGGCTTCTGGTGTGGGGCTGGGACCCCTTGCTCCTCTGGGCGGCCTCAACAGAGATGATCTCCCTTCCAATTGAAAAAGCGGCCCACATGGGTGCCAGACCTGCCCCTCCTACTGGTCTCAATGTGTTTCCTTATTTTCTTCTCTAGTTGTAGGATTTCTGGCCGTTCTGCATGATGGTTGTTCTATATTTTAGTTGTAATTTTGATGTGGTTGTGGGAGATGGCAAGAATGGGCATTTACCTACAGCGCCATCTTCTAAACAGCAAATATTAAGAAAGAAGTGACTGGGAATATGTAAAGAGACAAGAAATACGAGAACTAAAAGGAAGGAATTCGAGAGTGTCAAAAACTGGCTTACTCCCCACTTTCCTTTGGTGTAATACTAATGAGAATATTTAGCCACTGAATATATTTTAGAATGAAATATTAATTTGTATCAGACTTTAAAACTGAAAAAGAATATCTTGAAGCGTAGTGTCTCAAATGAGCATGGATGAGCAGTTGTAAGTTGTGACCTGCTAGTTGGGAATTGAAAATAGTTGGGATTCGTTGCATTGGGATGAGGCATGAGTTGTATACTAATGTGCAGAGAGATAGGAGTGAACAGCACATGGACAAAACCAGTTCATACAACAAATGATTAGAATTTAGCAATACTATTGAGGAAAGTTTCTCAGATGATTAAGCTGCCCAATTCAGATACGACTGGAAGGTGATTGGTCTCACTTTCAGGTTGGAATTGATTGAAAACTCCCACTGAAGGACTTCGATGGCCTTGGTTGGGATCACATGTCCAATGCTTGAGCAATGAGCAGAAGCTGGGGATGGGGTATCCTTATAGCAACTTGTACTAGAGGAGAAATACTTCTCCAAGAGAAGGGATGCATCCTTCCCAGATGAAAGGAGAGGCACTGGGCAGAAAATAACCAAACAACCTTAGTCAAATCCTGCTAATAACGTTGCTACTGGATTCTTAAAATAACTTTCTCAATGGTCTTTTGCCCTTTAGTTACTCTCACCATTGACAGATTAATAATCTCTCTGAACCCATTAAGTCTTAACATTCCTGGCTCGAAAACATTCAGTTACTTTTATTACCTACGAGATGAACACCAAGCACCTTCTCTTGGCATTTAAGGTCCTCTTGAGTTTGGCCTCATGCTGCCTTTCTAGTTTCATCTCTGACTCCCCTGTAAAAGCAAAGCTTATCTAATCTTTGGATTTTGAATTTGGTGAGCTCATTCTCATCTCCGTTTACTTGCCCATGACTTACCTTTTCCCCTGCCCTGGTTCTCCCCTTACCCCAATTTTAACTATTCCTAAAAGCCAAGCTCAGGTGAAGAGGTGGAAAAAGTTGTCCATCAGGAATTAGTAGATCCTGAGGTTTCTGACTCAAAATGTTGGCTGCCTTTTCTGAATCTTCCCAGGCTAGTATCACCTTGGAGAATTTAGGGTTTGGCCCTCAAGCTGGTAGGCTCAAAAGTTAGATTTTGTCAACAAATCATCCTCAGTAGTGGTACACAGAAACCAAGCTCACAAAACTAATTTTAAAGTCACAATTTTTCCAAAGTGAACTACAATGGTCACATCAACAAGAATGCTCATTTGACATCACTCTGTAGACATACCTGCCGTATAAATCAAAACACTTGTAGTTGATTACTTGGCAAAGGTGAGGCAAGAAAGGTATTAAGTCTAGTATTTTCGTCTCCATCATGCAGATGGTCTTGCTAATAATGGTCTTGCAACCACTGTATTAAAGTCCTTCAGGTAAGGTTCCATGGCACTCTTCAATGTTTGCATCTCTGACTTTTCTTTTGCCATTTTTGATATTCTATTTGACTATTGCCACATTCCATGGTTATGTCTTTTAATGTGATTAATCAAACTATTGTTCATTTTTGCTGACCTGCAATTCATTCTGTCTTCTAAAGCTGATGTTACCTACCTTGGTTCTGATCCTTTGCATCTTGATTTCATAATTTAATTCTTGGAGAGTGATTTTTAAAAATTGATTTTTATTGAGATATAATTGGCATATATCATTGTGCAAGTTTAAGGTGAATCACATGTTGACTTGATACATTTATATATTGAAATATAATTACCACTGTAATATTAGTTAACACCTCTATTGCATTTACTTTTGTGGTGGGAAAAATTAAGATCTAGTCTCTTAGCAACCTTGAAATTTTTAATACAGTACCGTTGACTATGATCACTGTTCTGTGCATTAGATCTCTGATTGCAAGTTTGTACCCTTAAATAACATTCCTCCAACTCCAAGCACCTGGTAACCCACATTCTACCCTCTTTTTTATGAGTTAAACTTTGTTTTATTTCACTTATAAGTGATATAATACTCTTGGAGTGAGATCTGAATATTCCTGTTGCCAAGTGCAACAAGAAATATTTATTATCTTCCTGGCAACAGTTATTATTTATCCTTCACAATAACCCTGTTAGGCAGACAGGGCAGATGAGTATCACCCCCAGTAAATAATGAAAATGAAGCTCAAAGTGTTAAGAAATTTGTCTGAGTTCATGCAGAGTAATTGGATAAACAAGTATTCACGTTGAGATATTCTTACTACAGGCCCACCTGATGGAAGACTATTCCTTTTTGTCATCTAGAACACCTAGCAAAGTGCTGGCATCATTGCAGGTGCATAATGCATATTTATTAAAGATGAATGAGAAGCCCCCTATGAAAACAAAGTAAAATAAATTATTAGTACCGCGAGGCAACATTAATTGTGAAAGTCTAGGATACAGGCTCTTTGCTCCTCATTGATAACTCTGTCAAGCTACTAAACTAATTTCTGTTTTATGGTTTGGAAAATGAGCATCATAATTCTTTTTGATGTGAATTAGTCAAGGTGTGACTGGACCATGAAGATTCGAGGCAGGTTATTGGAATGGTCACGAGTCAGAGTCATATGGGTGAGTTTAGGAAGATAAACAGCAGGAAGATTAGGATGAATGATAAAGGTCATAGAGTTATAGTGGAGGTTAGCACCCTGCATAGCAACCATAATTGTGAGAAAACGTCCTTCCAGATGATCATCTTGTATTTAGATGTAGGCTTTCCTGGGTGACCTCTCCCCCAGGTAGAATTATGTGGCACGGGCATTAAAGATTTCCGAGTTTGGAAAAAATTTACATGGATGAGGTGCTTAGTTGTGAACACCAGGAATCAAATCTGGCTAACTTAAGCAGAAATTCATTATAAGTGATATTCGTTAGACGTATAGTTTGCAGAGTCAATCACAAGTCTGGAGAGATGTTCTTGAAAAGCGATGTGGAAACCCAGTGGAACTGGGCATCTGAGAACATAGCTGTCAGCTCTGCTGCTGCTGGACAGTTGCCGCCCGACCCTGCTGGGCTCTAACTCACTGTCACGTGGCTTCATCGAATCCCCGAAGTCTTCCGAGCTTGTATGACTTTCGCAAGATCCTCCACCTGGGCAGAAACTCTGACTGGCCAAGCCGTGTCATGCCCCTCTCTTCCCGGCTTCCTGGGAGGGAGCCAGGGGCAGACGTCTGCTCTACCTCTGGCTTCTGTAATGGGAAGTGTCCCAAATAGAAAGTGTGTGGCCCTGTTTTTATTTTATTTTATTTCATTTTGATGAGTATTTTCTCTGAACTTTGAAGGGCTGGATGGGCTTTGGGGCCAGTCTTGGCCTTTGTCTCTCTCCCTCTTTCCACCTACCCAGCAGGCCACACACATTGTAGCTAACGTTCATTGGGTTTGGCAAATGCCCAGGGGTCACAACTTGGTGGGAATGCTCTGCTTACCTTCCTAGGTTTTGGTTGACTTGGTTTTATAATTTTTAGGGCGTATTACTTTCTTGCCATCATGTCAATGTATTTTTAGAAAATTTAAAAGCACTGTTGTTATTATTTTTCGTTTTCAGTGTGCCCATCTAGTGTATCTATAATCATCCATATAGAAATAGGAGTTTAGACTAGTTCTTTGTAATTACTTCATTTTAGCATGCATGTGGGGATAGTGAAGAGAGTAATCCCTGGGGGTGAGAGGAGGAGGGAATACATGTAAATAAATATGCTCTGATGGTGAATTAATAGAACCAAAGGCTGGTTAATCACTGCTCAGCAGACAGAGCCAAATAGAAGCATCATGACATAGTTTATTTGGATTATTTGTGATAAGGCTGGTAATTTTTAAATGTAAGTACTTCCTTATACAATAATATCCCAAGCACAGACACTGGTGCAATAAAAGAGCCAGCCTATCAAAATCTGAATATAGAAACGGGGACTCAGAACTGTTGGACATTGAAATTGGAACTCAAACATTTTTTGTTATTATATGTTTATTTCTAGTCTGCAGAGGCAAGATTTTTTAAAGGAAAGAAATGGGGAAAAAATAGATACAGAGGCAAAGAAGCATTGAACAGACTGTCAAACTAAAGTGGGAAGGCAGGGGAGGTTGGTGGGGGGGGGTGCTGTAAGAGATCAACTGAAGGACTTGTATGCATGCATATAAGCATAACCAATGGATACAAGACTCTGGGGGGGGGCAGGTAAAGGCATGTACTGGGGGGTAGGGGAGGCCGGGGGGGAGGTCAATGGGGGAAAAAAAAAGAGACATATGTACTACTATTTGTAATACTTCAAACAATAAAAAAAACACACAAAAAAAACCAAAAACAAAAATCTGAATATAACAACCATATCAAACCAATACTACGCATTGGAGTTTAGTGCCATTTGCGGATGAGTTTATAGCTGGGCTCTGAGCAGACACTTGGGCTCCGCAGCACAGGAGAACTCCCACAGGTGGATCTGAACGAAGAGGGCCAGGCTGAGGCCAAGGCCAAAGTACTGAAGTTCACTGTCCTTCATGACAAGTGGCCGGTCAAGGGAAGACATGGTTTGTACTCCTGGAAGTGGCAGAACTACATTTGGTTGCTTTTCACTAAATTTTAAAAAACCACTTAACAGAGTGTATTGATGATGAAAAACACAATTCAGTGAGTGGTTCTGAGCCTGCCACGCCCCTCTCTGTAATTTTCCTGGTGCGTGTGTCGAAGTGAACTTGAACCCGCCATGCAAACTTCCTGTGCCTCTGTTCCACTTACACTGTATTGTGGAACCTTGTTGTAAGGCTACTGGAAATATTTATAAAACTTTTAACTATTGTCCATAGCACAGTGAAGCTAATTGATATAATACATTGATACTAATTATTCATAACTCTGCCATTTTAATGACATGATCAGCTTGAACAGTATGGAAAATAACGTATTAATTCACACTTGAAACTGCCAAAGGTCAAATAAATGCCTTTTCCACTGGAATATGTGCAATAATGTTTCATTTAACCAGCAATAAGGGAACTAGGTATTTCCTATAAATGACTTTTTTTCAGATAATTGAAGGTTCCCCCTGCAAAAACTTGAGCTTTTTAGGATTTTAAGTTGCTTGAATGGAAAGCACTAAAAAATGAATTGCTCACCTCCTGAATTTAGAAATAAAAGCACAGAAAAGTATAAAGACTAATCAAATCCATGTTTCCATACACAGGTTTCCCCTCTCTATAAATAGAGGAATATGGAAGTGATTTAATATTTGTAAAATAGCCTTAAGTTATTATCAAAAACATTATTATCACACCATGCTGTGTGATGAAATAGACTCAGAAGTGTGTGGAGTAGGTGGATGGAGCAAAATTTTATTTACCCACCTCTGGAAATTACGAAAACATAGAGAAGAAACAAAAATGACTCTAAGCTCACCAGGCAGAGGTAATCACTGTTAACATTTTGACATTGTTGCAATTTCTTAGTAAAGCTAATATTATACTTTTCTAACTTTTTAATATCTGGTGACTGTTTCCTCATAGCCTTAAGTATTATATGCTTACTTTCTAATGGCTACATGATATTTTATTGTGTGGTAGCACCATTATTTTTTTAACCAGTCTCCCATTGGTGGACATTTATATTTTCCAATATCTAGCTATTGTAAGCAATGCTGTAGTGAACACACTTATACATAAATCTTGGTGAACATCTTAATTAATATATTCAACAGGAGTTGATGGAGTGTTTACAATTTGTTGGGCAATATTCTAGGTGCTTGGGATATAAAAGTGAATAATCCTTGCTCTTGTAGAATTTATATTCTAGTAGGTGAAGATTGAGAATAATCAAAAATAAATTATATTATATATTGGAAAGTATTAAGTGCTATGGAATCTAGCAGTATTCCCTTAGGATAAATTTCCAGAAGACTCCTGATACATATTTCTAAAGCATCTTTAGTAAAGTTGTACTAATTCATGTTTATACCACGTGTTTGCATATCTCTTTTTCTGACCTTGAAAACAGGTGTTTCTATAGAAAAAAATGTTATTTTGTTAAATAAAATCTATCTTAATTTTTAAATGTGCATTTCCTGGAGACTAGTGGTTTTTAAAAAATATATTTTCATATGTTTACTGATTCTTTGCATAATCTTTTTAAAACACTTGTTCATGTCTTTTGAATGGTATGAAGGGTTTGGGTGGCTGTAGTAGTTTCCTTGGGCTGCGTAATAAAGTGCCAGAAACTTGGGTGGCTCAGAAGAACAGAAATGTATTGTCTTATAGCACAAGATGTCCGAGATCAAGGTGCGGGGAGGGCTGCACGCCCTCTGAAATCCGTAGGGGAATCATGCCTTGCCTTTTCTAGATTCTGCTGGCTTCCTGGCAGTCTCTGCTGCTCCTTGGCTTTTGGATGCACCACTCCAACCTCCATCTTCACATGGTGTTTGTTCTCCTTGTGTGTGCCTCTGTCTCCGTGCCTACCTTTTCCATTTTATAAGGACGGAGTCACATTGGATTAGAGCTCACCCTAATTTAGACCTCATCTTAACTTGATCATATATCTGTAAAGACCTCATTTCCAAATAAGGCCACCTTTACAGGTATTGGGGGTAAGACTTCAGCTTATGTTGGGAGAACACAGTTCAACCCATGACATCTCATTCCTTATTCCTCTTACCTCCAGGTCTTAAGAACAATCAATGACGAATGGATTTGTTTTCTTCGTCTGTGTATGCACTCTGTGATTCCTTGAGACTGAAGTGGGGCTTGTGACTTTATCCCCCGGCCTTGGCAGGTGTAGATAGGTCTGAGCTTGCAGTGGAGGTTTGTAATGCATACTTGAACTCAAGGCCAAGGCCAAGAAGATGGTAGGACTGTTCCACACACCCATTCACAGGTGGAACAGAGAGAAAGGTTGGTAGAAGCAGAGTCTGAGTTCTTCCCAGTTGGACTTCCTGTGAGGGGACAGAAAGAACAGGACAGCCCATGACACCCCCTTAGGAAAGAAAGAAGTTGGCAAGAGAAAGGGCTCCATCTGCATGTTGAAGAAAAGCAACTTGATGGCCTGGTTGTTGATTCTGAGGTCCAGTGACCTATCAACCAATCCCCTGGGCCTGACTGCTTTGACACACCAGTTTCCCCCTCTTGGTAAGGAATGCCTGAAGGAGTAGAGAAAGAAAAATGCAATTGCTCTCCCTGACATCTTCTCTCCCCTCCCTGTGTAGAGTAAGGGTTGCAATAGAAGTTTCCTCTTCTGTGGAAATGGGAAGAAAAGGGATAAGAGAGGTTTCCATAGTTTTTCTGTTTCCTACTTGTAAATCTGTTCTTTCTGCTCTGCCATCAGGCTGTTTGCCATCTCTTATTTCTGACAATGTCTGCTTCTAGAAATCTATTTTTGTTCTCCTGTGCAGAAGCCAAGTAATCAAACTTGATAATTTTACTCTTGGTAATGCTTAAAGGTGGCACTATGACTCTTGTGTAAAAGTTTTGGAGAGCTCTTTTCCAATAACTGTGTTGTTGTTGCTTGTCTAATTCTGGAAATATAACTAGTTTTAGGATGGGGTGAGGTTGCTGGAGAGCCCACTGCCAGGTAAAGTAGAATATTCTCTCCCTCACTCTCTCTTTTCTTCATATATAGTAAATATTGTATAGCAGTAACTTTACTGAGGAAACAAAACATAAACAAAAGAAAATTTCCCCTTAGAACAAAAGGGCAGCAACTGTTAAAAAAACAAAAACAAAAACAAGAAAAAACACACAAAACAAGGTACTAAGAGTACCCTTAAAATAAATGCTGTCCAAACCCTGAAGTTTGAAGTGACCCCAGGAGATTCACGTTGGAAGGAATCATAAGGGAAATGGGAAGGAGTCATAAGGGAAATGGGAGTGTTCACAGGCAGATGATGATAAGAACCACTAACATGATTGGACAAATGGATCAAGTCTGCAGTTGAGTCATCCCAGCCAGGACGAAGGCTGTGGAGTAGTTTCTAAGAGACTCCCTGTCCCCTAGTTGCTCTCTAAGTTCTCCTCTCACAAGTTTTAATGTTGGTGTCTCTCGAGGGAAGAATGAGCTGGTTATTATAAATTATAAATTCCCCGTGACTCACTTTCTTTTGTAAAAGGACAATGCTTCCACAGTAAAGATTTATCCAATGTTTTCTGGAAACCTTGCTTTTTCATTATTATTTTTATATGCATCATGGATCTGAATACGGATGGCAGAGCTTTTATCATCTCTTTGGTTCCATCTTCATTTGTCCTGTTTCTGTAGGAATAAGATCTCAAAATAAGCAGCTAATGAACCAAGTTCTCCAACAACTGTAAATCTTTTTTTTTTTTTTTTTTTTGGAAATCTAAGGTTTTTTTCAGGAGAATATATTATCTTCCTGGGCAAGAGCAGGACAGCATTCTATATCTCTACCCTGTGGAATCCTATAATTGGGGAGTTTCATTTGGAAGTCTGACTCTAATGTATGTTCTCAGGAATTCTCTCAGCCCCATGACAGCAATTCTTCAGTAATACTCCCTACCCCACCCCCCCCCGATATTTAAAATTTCCAATAGTCTAAAAATATCATCAGAAAATGTTTGCTGAAACAGGCAGCTTATTAAAAGAGAGAGCCACTGCTTTTGTTAAACAGGAACTTGATTTGAGCAAAATATTAAGATTTTGGAGGAAGACTATGCCATTCGTTTTGCACATTCATTCACTCACCCAGCAGTGCAGATTCCATTTCCTGTTTTTCTCCCAAAGACCTCCTTGCTCATCCTTCTCACCTGCTTTACGACTCTCATCTCATCTCACCTGGACCATCGCTAAAAACTCCAACTGATCTTGGCTTCAGACTTGTTGCCTTCTTTCATAGACACAACCTATGCTTATCTCCTAAAATATAAATACGATAATATCATCTCCTCCTTAAAATACGTCAGCCCAGCTGGTGTGGCTCAGTGGTTGATTGTCGACCTATGAACTAGGAGGTCATGGTTCAACTCATATGCCTGGGTTGTGGGCTCGATCCCCAGTGTGGGGTGTGCAGCAGGCAGCCAATCAATGATTCTCTCTCATCATTAATGTTTCTATCTCTCTCTCTGAAGTCAATAAAAAAAATACTTGTGTTATTTTATTTTTTTTGCTTTCAAGGTAAAATCAAAACCCTAGCCAAGTACCTAATGCTTCCCATGACCTGGCTCCTGACAATACACAAAGCCTCACCTTCCTGGCAGATAGCAAACGTTCAATAAATTTTATGTAATAGATGACATTGATCAATACCAAGAGAGGTCTGAATGTCCATGGGTTGGCCCAGGCCCTTCAGTTTCAAGCTGAGATCCACAGTAACTTCTTCCATGTTTTGGACCAGTGGTTCACAAATGTTTTGTGTTCAGAATTCCTTTACACACTTAACAATGATTGAGGTCCTCCAAGAGCTTTTATTTTTGTGAATTACATCATTTATATTTATTGTATTAGAAATTAAACTGAGAAATGTAAAAAAATATATATTGTTAACTCATGTAAGTGATAATACCAAGTCCAATGCATTTAAACACCAATAAGATATTTTAATAAAAAATAACTTTATTTTCTAAAACAAAAAATAATTAGTAAAATTATCAAAATTGTTTTTGTTTTTATAATTCTTTTTAATGTTTGATTGATTGATGAAGGTTGTATTTTTATATCTGTTAGCATATTCAGTCTATTGTGATAAATTGCTTCCATTGATGTATAGGGAGAATATTTGGCCTCTTATGGATATGTAGTTAGAAAAAGGAGTATTTTAGTAAGTATTTTACATAATTATAGATATTATTCTTTGATAAGTCACCAAAATTGATGAGTGATAGTTTCTTAAAAATTATAATGTAGAGTCTGAATCTATATGAGTAAACTTTCATACTATTACATTAAAATCCACTGTTCTATCCTGAACTTTGACCAAATCTGTCATACATGCATGATTTTCTAACATTATGTGTTGGTCATTTTGAAATATTGGTTTATGACTTATACAGGTCTTCCAAATATTGACCCATTTAAAAATGCACTTCAGAACCAATTTCATTTTTATCAGCACCGATCCCATCAGAAAAGTCATGATGAGAAGACTGGGAAGCTTTCAAGCTGGAAATTTATTGTTGGCAATGAACACGTTTCTCGAAGTGACAGACTCACTTCATTCAGTTTTTGTGAAAATGTCTGCCAAATACCCACTTCTGCACACTCAGAGTTTATCTGTCATTCTTCAACTAAAAAATCAAGTTTCTTTTTTTAAAAAAAAATATATTTTTATTGATTTTAGAGAGGAAGGGAGAGGGAGAGAGAGATAGAAATGTCAATGATGAGAGAGAATCATTGATTGGCTGCCTCCTGGGGATTGAGCCTGCAACCCAGGCATGTGCCCTCCACTGGAATTGAAACCGGGACCCTTCAGTCCACAGGCTGATGCTCTATCCACTGAGTCAAACCAGCTAGGGCTAAAAAAAAATCAAGTTTCCTTGGAAAAACTGGCTAGTCCAGCTCACAACTCAATCACTCAATGTTTTTTTTTTTTTTTTCAAGGCAACTATCTTAATTCAATATGCAACTAAATTGCTTATGCATACTTCTATTTTATCACACAGAATATTAAAGTAACATAAGAATTGAATTTGATCAAACTGATAATACATGCTAGTTTTTTAACGAGATCCCAAAGTCTAATGGGCATGTTTTCCTATGAGGAGTGCTTGGAGGTGACGAATACAATGACAGCAATAAGAGATCACTGCCTCTGTCTTGGTCTGTGCTGAGTTACCCAGCAGTTTACCTGCCATCGCTATTGCACCATCAGTGTAAATATCAACACAGTTTGAAAAAAGGCAATTATATCTTATACTATTATAGAAACAGTTTTGATCTTGTTTACCCTGAGAGGGCCTTGGGGACCTCTGCAGGTCAGCGGACCCCACGTTGAACAATGTTGTCTTGGAGAGCGGCACAGACCATCTCTCTTTCCCAAGGAAGGGTTTTTTGGAAGCTCAAGAGAAATGATGTTCAAGCATTTGATTTAACTTTTGTAACTCTGACACTCAAAAAGAGTTTTTGATAATTCTCTCTCAGAGAACTAAAAAAAACCCCAAAAACCGAAAGCAAAAATATGCAATGATGAATGCTTACAAGAAACAGGTAGCAATAACATAATTTATCGAGTACTTACTATCTCCAGACACTGTTATCAACTCTACATGCGCTTCACTCAATACACACACCAACCTTAATAGGCAGGTACTATTTTGTTTCCAATTTAAGGAATTTAAGTGGCAATGGGTTTACATTGGTTCTCATGGCTAGTAAGTGGCAAATCGGAGCGTCCAACTCAGTTCTTTTAAACTCAGAGATGCTCACTATGAATCACTAGCTAAAGTTACTAGTAAAATATTTGCTATCCTAATTACCTAAATGAAAACTTTGTGTTCTTCCAGGCACATATTTTAGGTTATCATGGACTTTTTCTGTAACTACAGTCACTCAAATGTTATCCCTTTGAGAAAGTTTTATTGTCCATTTGAGCTGATTTAAACTTCTCATTTTGGAGTTTTCATAGTTTCAATTATTTCATGTGTCACTATTTTTCATAATTTGTTATTCTTATTCCTTCCTTATTCCCACTTACTATAAGCTCTTTTAGGTCAAGCAGAACATCTTATTCGCACTTTGTAGTATCTGTTCCAAACTAACCACTGCTGCAGTACAGCTCAGCTGTGTGGTCGGTTACAAATTGCCACAGTCCCATTGCAGTTCCTGTCATCAAGAGGCAGAGCATCCTTTGCTCTCCCTTGGATCTGGTTTGACCTTGTATTTGCTTTGGGCAACAGAATGCAGCAGAAGTAATCTTGTGCAAATTCTAAGCCTAGGTCTCCGGAGGCTTTGCATACTTCTGTTCATTCTCTTGGAAACCTGCCCAGCTACTATGTGAATAAGCCCCATGTAGCCTGCTGAAGGAGGAGAGGCCATGTGGAACCCAGACCAGTCATTCCAAACCAGCCAGCCCCCACCAATCTAGCCTCCGACTCAGATGCATGAGTGATTAGCCCATGTCCCATATGTCTGGCCCAGATGACCAGAGCCCTTTCTTCCTTCCTTCCTTCCTTCCTTCCTTCCTTCCTTCCTTCCTTCCTTCCTTCCTTCCTTCCTTCCTTCCTTCCTTCTCTCTCTCTCTCTCTCTCTCTCTCTCTCTCTCTCTCTCTCTCTCTCTCTTTCCCTCTCTCTCCTTCCCCCCTCCCTCCCTTCCTCTCCCTTCCCCCCTCCCTCCTCCCTCCCTCCCTTCTTTCCTTCGTTTCTCCTCCTCCTCCTCCTCCTCCTCCTCCTCCTCCTCCTCCTCCTCCTCCTCCTCCTCCTCCTCCTCCTTTTTCTTCTTGGTTAATCCTCATCTGAGGATATTTGTTTCATGGATTTTTAAAGAGAGTAGAAGGGAGGAGAGGAGGGGAGAAAGACAAGGGTGGTGGGGGGGGAGAGAGATAATGGGAAAGGGAGAGAAAATAGAAGAGGGAGAGGGAAAGGAAGAGAGAAAGATAGATAGATATTGATTTATTTTAAGGAACTCATTCATGTGATTGTGGGGCTTTAGGCTGGCAGGGTGGAGACCCAGGGAAGAGCTGATATTGCAGCTTGGGTCCAAAGGTAATGTGAAGGTAGAATTTTCTCTTCCTCAGACCTTAGTCTTGTTTCAACCTTCAACTGATTGGATGATGCCCACTCATTGTATGGAGGATAATCTGCTTTATTCAATGTCTACTCATTTAATGTTCACGTTAATGTTAGTCTCATTTGAAAATACCGTCACAGTGTAAATCAGACTGGTATTTGACCTAATACCTGGGTCCATGGCCTCGCCAAGTTGATATATAAAGTTACCATAGCAACTACCTGGTTTAGGATGGTTTGTTAGGGAACAAAAACTACCTGACTTATTTTGTAACCATCATCTCTTCTGACCTCTCAACTCAACGTCTTCAGAATTATTTAGCAAAGAGTTGCAATGTTTACTAATTCCAAAAGGCAAAATAATTATTTTCTCCATGAAATTTTAACATGGCAAATAGTTAAAAATGTTGGCAATAACTTTCTACAAACAAAGTCCTCTTGGTGAGTGTAGTTGGATGATACACTATTCAAGAACAAACCAAGACAAATAGTGTCTTTCCTGAAAAAAGGATTGGGTTGTCCTGTAGAAAATGCTTCAAATCCTTCTATTGATCATCTGGCAAGCACTGATTGACCTCCTCGCCTACTACATGCTGGACCCTGCGCTAGACAGCCCCTTTCAGCATTAATCTCTGCCCTCTCAGTGCTAAACTAAGCTAAGCATCTTTCTGCCCCCACAGGAGTTCATTCTTTTCTTAAAGCAATTTGCTGTTTTTTATGTCCTGTCTCTAGTCTGCGTATGTAAGTACTTCCACTAGAATAATATGCATTGGCTGTTCTCATGGAAGAAATGACTCCTTTTTTCCCCTCACTCCACAAACTGTAGCATTGAAGAGGTCCAGTCCTTCCTGCCAGCTCTTTGTTTCTTCATTTCGTTCACAGATCTCTGGAGGCAAGGACTACAGGCAGCGCATTGTTTGTGTCTCTGCCTTTTGGCAGCAAAAAAGCATTTAAAAGTACTCCGGTGAGGGCACTTGCCATGCCCTGAAATAAAAGAACAACTAGACGAAAGTGCCACCCACTTGAGATCTGCACAACTTTCCATGACAGCGAGATCTTGGCCTTTGACTCTTCTTCAATCTGAAACCAGGGAATCCGCCTTCCTCCTTGGAAATTGCTCATTTGACTGTAAACATTCTAAATGCATTCTGATATTTTTGAGGACAAAATTTGTGTTAGTAAGTAGCATTTACAGGAGACTTAATATGGAGTTACACTGGCTAAACATGTTGCAAACATTATTTATTTTAACCCGTTGGCAATCAAGTAAGTTAGGTACTAGGTGAAGTAAACTGAAGCAAAGAGATTTACCTAATAATTTGTCTAAGGATATTCAGCCACTAAATGGCATACTGGGCATGAACACCAGTGTCTATGTGACACCAAGGCTGATGGTGTCGGTCACTACATTAGATAGCTATCTTTCAAAATACCTTCACAGTGAAAACCAGACTGGTAGTTGACCTAATATCTGGGTCCAAGCCTAGCCAAGTTGATACTTAAAGACTAATAAACCAGAGCACCACTTGCAGCTGACAACCCAGTTCTGGCTCAGAGGTTAAGGGAGAAGGTCCCAGACCATGACTGCCTCGGGTTCATTCTTTGCTTCTTTATTTATTTGCTGTTATTTAGTTGCTCTGGGTCTCAGTTTCCTCCTCTTTAAAATGAGGATAATAATTTTGCCTTCTTCGAGAGTTGCTATAGGGATTAAATTGGTTAATACATATGAAGTACTTCGAACAACACTTGACACATTCCAAACGCTCGCTGAATGTTACTCATGCTCATAAAAATGTATGCAGCTTTTCCATCAGGATGTCAAGTTTTAAATTCCCCGTTCAGCTAAATCAATAACCTTACACGTATTTGCTAATGACTTTTATATTAAGGTTGAGATTTCTAGGTGATGCCAAAGGACAAAAAAAGTCAGTCTGGAAACAAGTCAAGCCAATTGCCAATTCAGTGAAAATATTGGTCAGACTCATTATTTGATGTCCCGAGGAACAAAAGCGCCACTCGTTTGGTAACAGTTTCATAAGAGACTTTCAATTGGTTGCACTTCAATTTATTAAGGAAAAGGAACACTGGTGGGAAGGTTAAGACTTTGTCAGTGTGGTTCCATACCACGTCCTCGCTGAGGGGAATTCGAAAGTCTTGGGGCAAAATGTGGAGTGGTCAACATGACTCGAGTCAAGGGTAGTCTTTTTTCCAGGAGCATCCAAGGGCGTCTCCGGCAAACCATCAATTACTTTATGGTTAGTTTTGTTTTGGGTTGTAATTAGTGAATCAGAGTTTCTTACTTACCTCGCACCTGAGAAGGTGAGCCTTGCAAATGGATTTAATATTTAAATAGAAACACAGTGCCAACTGGGGTGTCATCTTCTTTAAAGAATGTTCCATATATTCACCAATGTTTCACATTATTATGTGTATATACTTTCAAAAGGTTGTTACAAAATTTTTACATGTTTTTATTGATTTCAGAGAGGAAGGGAGAGGGAGAGAGAGATAAACATCAATGATGAGAGAGATTCATCCACCGGCTGCCTCCTGCATGCCCCCTACTGGGGATGGAGCCTGCAACCTGGGCAGGTGCCCTGACCAGGAATCGAACTGTTTCCTGGTTTATGGGTCAATGCTCAACTACTGAGCCATGCCAGCTGGGTGGTTGTTACAATTTTAATAACAAATATTCTTAATATTCTAGAATATTGTGAATATACAGAAAAGCATAAAGAATAAAATAAAAGTCATGTGCAATCCCACCATACTATATTGGCTCATTTATCTTCAGTTAGAGCTTGCTGTTCTACAATGTTTGTATGTTCTGGTGATGTCTGAGGATGTAGAATAAAATGAAAATTTGATATTTCATGTCAGCCCCAACAATGGCATTATTTAGTACTTGATACAACTTATTTTATCCTAGCTTTAAAAAATATTTTAGCTTGAGCTGAAATAAAGTGTAAATTTATTAACCCGAAAGAATACCTTTGAGAGTTGTAAGTCAAAATAAGTCTGTTATTATCAAACAATTTTAAATAGTAATAATGTGATGATGAATTTCAATTATGCATCCAGATCATGATGGTGCTACTTTTTGTCAGGCAGTTTTCTGTTTGAGGTGGGAATTTTTGAGGATTGACAATCTTGTGAAAAAGCAGGGGAATGAAGCTGGAAGATGGATCTAGGAGTTTAAGTGTCCCTGGGGCACAATCTCACAGCCTGTGGGGAAATGTCTAACCATCCCTGTGGAGTAACCCAGCCTTTTATATAAAAATCTATCTATATAATAGAGGAATATGCAAATTATCTGGGACACTGTAACATCACGACTGAACAGCAGGGACCTGAGGTTGCATGGCGCCTGGCTGGGCGAGGGACCTCAGGCTGTGCCCCCCACCCTGTGGGGCTTGACAGGGGACCTCAGGCTGTGCTCCCTGCCTGGCAGAGCTTGACAGGGGACCTGAGACTGTGTGCCCAACCTGGCACCAGGTACCTGATGCCAGGCTGGGGGACCTGAGGCTGTGCCCCCTGCCCGGAGGGGCTTGACAATGCTGGGGCCAGCTGGGTCTGGGTCTCACCCAATGGGGGTGGGGCCAGACGGGTCTGGGTCTTCTGCGTTTTCAAAGCACATGTGGGTTGTGGTAGTGACTTGACTCTAGGTCCCACAGTGCACCCCAGACTCTGACAGGAGGGAGATTTTCATATACATTTTACTAATTTTTTTTCATCTCTGACACTTCTATTATAGAGAAAGGGCAAATAGCAATATTAAAATATTCCCTCTAATTAATTCCCTTTTAATGTGCACAAATTTCGTGCACCAGGCCACTAGTACTAGTATAAAATAGAAGATGTGCTTCCCACTAGTAGATGGAAATGTTGGAATTGGCTGTCTAAGTGGAAATAGCAGTGATGTCACAGTTATCATCTGAAGCCACACCTGCCCTGGTACCTGATTAATTCTCAATGAACTCTTCTCTTGGGCTAAACAAATAAGTATCAATGTGCCTAAGGTTAGGTTTCAGAAAAAGAATTCACTTCATGTCTTTTTCCCACAGACTAAAACTCTCCTGGGACTCCTTAGAGAAGCCTAATAGTTAACTAAGATTTAGAACAAGGCAAGATGGTATCAAACATCACCCTTTGGGGGAGTCTGTTTGAAGCTGATGATGCCAGCTGGCAGGTACACCTTATGCCTGCCTCTCCAGAGCAAGCCAAAACCTTTATTTGCCACAGTGATAACAGACCAGCCTATCCATTATGTTTCTAGGATATCCTGGGAGTTCAGGGCCAGCGTGTTCTTTGCAGCACACTTCACGTCCGTGAATTGGGATGTCTGAGATACTCTCAGAGGCAAATAAATTACATTGTCAAGTTAATGGCCTGTACCTGAGGAGAATGAGCTGGAAGGTCAGGGCAACAGGTGTGAGCTATCATTGCATTCAATGGGTTATGCTTCCTTACACAGTGCCTTGAGATGGGAACATAAATTTCTGAATACTAGATGTGACAAAAGATAACTTACAGCTTTTTTGTTTGTTGAAGGAGAAGAGAACTAGACCATGAACACATTTTTTTCTACGAGTGCCTCTAATTCTTCCAGTCATCCTGATACATGGAAAGAAGGAGGGGTGGTGGTGGTAGAGGCAGTCAGCAAAGAGAGCATGGTCCTCTGTTCCAGTTGACTGCTCAGCCTGTGTCTTTAGCTACTTTTCTATTCACTGGATGAACTGCAGCGTCCCAGGAACAAGATGGTAGCAAGTTCAAAGTAAAGAATATTAGCTCCGCGAGGCACCTGAGGTAATACCTGGTTTAACAGTTGACAAACAAAGAGGCAGGTTCTGACCTACGGGCTAGTGACCTCAGAAGCAATGAATGACTGCTTGAAGGTCTGGGTCTCCTGACTTCCACATAACTGGCCTTTCCATTATGTCCTCTCATCTTTCGGGGATTCTGAGCAGGAATGGATTTATTTTTCAGTTCAGTTTTTGTTTTTTCCAGCTGTATGACTTCTGTTTGGGACTTTCTTATATTTTCTGTCTCTTTATTGAAGTTCTCACTGTATTATTCATCCATTCTTCTCCCAAGTTCTGTGAGCATCTTCATGACCATCACTTTGAATTCTTTATCAGGTAAATTACTTATCTCTGTTTTATTAATTTTTTTTCTGAAGTTTTATCTCATTTTTTTTTCATTCTAAACATATTTTGTTTCTTCATTTGGTTTGAATCTTTGTGGTTTCTATGCATAAGATAAAACAGCCACCTCTCCCAGCCTTGAGGATTGGACCAGGAGGTGAAACGTATTGTTCAACCCTGCCCTAGCTCTTGGTTGTCTCTCAAACCACTGTGGTCATCCAAGCAGCCTATGATATTTTTAACAGCTCACAGTAGTTCAGGGTGTGTCAGACCTGTCTGGGTACCCAACGGGAAGATCTCAGCACCCAGGTTCATGCTGTTTGGAAGCCAGACCCCTCAGGCAGCAGTTTTTAAAGCAGGAAACTATATACAGTCCTGTGGGACCTCCAGCATGAGCCCCTCTGGCCACCATAACCAGGTGATCTGGAGATGTCACCTGGGTGATAGTCACAAAAAGCAGGCCAGCGTGGCTCAATGGTTGAGCATTGACCTATGAACCAGGAGGTCATGGTTCGATTCCCAGTCAGGGCACATGCTCGGATTGCGGGCTCCATCCCCAGTGTGGGGCGTGCAGGAGGCAGCCGATCAATGATTCTATCTCATCATGGATGTTTCTCTCTCTCTCTCCCTTTCCCTTCCTTTCTGAAATTAATAAAAATATATTTTTAAAAAAGCAGGGCTCCAGATGAGTGTATAAGCTCCTCTCCGGGAACCACCAGCAAGCTGTAGAAGGCAAAGGGAAACAGCAAAAATGGTGCATCCCACCCGCGTTCCCTGAGAGCACCGTTGTTAGCCTCTAGGTGTGTGCCAGGCCTGAAGCCTGCCCTCAGGGTGAAGCTCCTGCACAAGCAAACGGGCCTCTTTCACAGAGACGCTGGGGCGGTGCTTCGCCTGCCGTCTGTGCCGTGCCCTGGGCGTGGTAGTCTGCCAAGAACTGTCTCTCCGATTGTCCTAATCCCTCGGGACCCAAGAACACAAGCTCCCCTGGCCTCCAGCACCAGGCGATTGGAGAGTGTCCCCTGAGCTGCAACCACAAAAACTGAGGCTCTGGACATCACCACAGGCCAGCAGGTCAATGTGAGAGGTCCCCTTGGGCGATAGTGGAGATTGGGGTTGTGCAGAAGGAGAGAGAGGACGGAGTCTGCTGGTTGGAATAAGCAGAGGGGGAGCCTCTAGGTGGTGCCTGCTGGGAAAAAGAAAAAAAAAAAGGAGATGGCACCTTCCAGCTGGACCAAGGCACAGGGGGAGCCCATAGCTGGCACTGCAGGGCAAGGAGAAAAGGAAGAAAGATGGTGCCCCCTGCCAGCAGGCCTCTAGGTGTGTGTCAGTTGGATGCCTGACCCCGCCCTGATGCTTTAAGATCTGCAAATGAGCCTCCTTCACACACAGTCTGTGCACCACATGGGTCTCAGGGACGTGAGCACCCCTGGTTTCGAAAGCTAGATGTTTTGGGGCTCGCCTTTAAGGTGCGGCTCTTAACAGTTGGCTGCGGGATGTGGAATTAACCCTCCACTCTTCGGGAGAAGGTCCAGGTGTTGAGTTCTCTCCTGACTGTGGGTCACTGCGTGGGGTGGGCTTTATGGTGAGATTGTGTCCCAGCCTCTCCTATCCGCTTCCATGTGGGCCTTCCCTCATAGGCCAGATGTTGCTCAGACAGATTTTGGTGTTTTTCCAGGGGAAGTTGTTCCATATGTAGCTGGGACTTGGTGTGTCTGTGGGAGGCAGTGAGCCCAGGATGCTCCTATGTTATTAGTTTGAACTGGAAGCTACCAAGGGGTAGGAATGGATTTATAACAAGTGTACATTATTTTGTATTCATCTGTATATTCAATTCAAAAACCTTGAAACTTAAGAAATTCACTATTAATTTTTTTCATGACATAATCAAGGGAACTAGATAACCCTGAAAATTTAAAGATTATGGAAGTCTTTATGTAGACATCTTATTGGCAGAATCGTATATAATAAAAGAGTAATATGCA
This sequence comes from Plecotus auritus, assembly GCF_963455305.1. Lineage (NCBI taxonomy): Eukaryota > Metazoa > Chordata > Mammalia > Chiroptera > Vespertilionidae > Plecotus > Plecotus auritus. Next base: position 13,002,415 of record NC_137772.1, on the reverse strand, counting down.
AATTAACCATCACTCCGCTACACCAACAAGCCACGCCCACCAGCCAATCAGGAGCGAGTATGCAAATTAACCCAACCAAGATGGGTGCAGCCACGAGCGAACAGGAGGCTTGGGTTTCCCTGGTAATGAAGGAAGCCAAGCTTTCCGCACAACCTGGCCAGCCCAGGCCTCCACTCAAGGCTACAAAGTTTCAATTAGAGAAGATAAATAAATCCCAGATACCAGGGCCTCCGCTTGGGTTGCCGGGGTGTGTGGCCAGCCTGCAAACCACCACAGGCCCCTCACCCAGGCTGCCCTACACCCCAAGGGAACCCCTACCCTGATCTGGAACACCCTTCAGGGCAAACTAGCTGGCCCCCACCCATGCACCAGGCCTCTATCCTATCTAATAAAAGAGTAATATGCAAATTAACCATCAGTCCAACACACAAGATGGCTGCCCCCATGTGGTCAAAGATGGCTGCTCCCATGTGGACACAAGCTGGCCGCCACAAGCTGGCCAGCAAGGAAAGGCAGTTGGGAGGGACCAAGTCTGCAAGGGAGGGCAGTTGTGGGCAATCAGGCCAGCAGAGGAGGGTAGTTGGGAGGGACCAGGCCTGCAAAGGAGGGCAGTTGGGGGTGATCAATCCTGTAGGGGAGTGCAGTTAGGGGTGACCAGGCCGGCAAAGGAGGGAAGTTGGGGGCGACGGGGCCTGCAGGAAAGGGCAGTTGGGGGGGACCCAGGTCTGCAGGGGAGGGCAGTTGGGGGGGGGTTGACCAGGCCTGCAGGGGAGGGCAGTTAGGGGCAATCAGGCTGGCAGGGGAGCAGTTAGGCATCAATCAGGCTGGCAGGGGAGTGGTTAGGGGATGATCAGGCTTGCAGGCAGAAGCGGTTAGGGGCAATCAGGAAGGCAGGCAGGCAAACAGTTGGGAACCAGCAGTTCTGGATTGTGAGAGGGATGTCTGACTGCGGTAGGATCAGGCCTAAACGGGCAGTCAGACATCCCTCGAGGGGTCCCAGATTGGAGAGGGTGCAGGCTGGGCTGAGGGACCGCCCTTCCCCCCGTGAACGAATTTTGTGCACCGGGTCTCCAGTCATTTTATAATGAGTTAAAGAAGGATGTTCGGTGCCTGTCTCTAACCTTTTGTGATTGGTTTTATAGTGATAATTATATTTTATCCATTTTTGAACCATTTTCTGAGAGAGTAGCTTTCAAGTGGAGAGGATAAATTTGATTCTTCTGCTTGTGTTTAATCATTAAAATTAATTATTTAAAATTAATTCTATGGAGCAGATAAAAACAATACTGGTTTTCTGAAATCAACCCGTTTGTGTCGCATACAGCAGTACTCTGCTGTGAGAGAAGTCTGCTCACCACTGGGGACTGAGGACATATGTTTCAAATGTCAGCAAGAAAAGAAGAGAGAGAACAAAAAGGAAAAAAAAATAGCTACTAATCTCTTGAGCAGTTTCCTTTCTGGGAAAAGTTAGCAGCTGCGTGAGTTTTATGGTCTCTAATTCTGCACGCTCAGGGCCTGACATTCCTGGTGTTCACCTGAATTTGCACGCCCCTGCTCAGCCGAGCAATGCCATTCCTCATTCCCAGCAAACATGGAAAAGAGTCCTGTGCTATGCAGATTCCTAAGGTCTACAGACAGTACTGTTCGAGAAGGATGCCCATCTAATGTGCTGATTGGGCAACTGAAAGGCAGAGCTGCCTGCAAAACACTGAGATGCAGGATTCCGGGAGGTGCTGAGTGTCAGCTCAGGGTGTCCTCGCAGGCACCTTTCATTCATTTGGCTGCAGCACATGGCCTATTTGTTTTTCCTTTGTGAAGAATTTGCTGCCAAACGTGGAGAGCAATTAACAGGGCCGGTGACAGCCCACATATGTGGAATTCGAGGACTTTTGCAGATTTTATAGATTGGTGCAGTTCCACAGCAAACTATAAAATTATTATTGCAGCCCAGAAAGCTGTAGAAGTTAAAACACAAATATCTGAATTATGGCGCCTAGCAAAGCACACACGCAGCAGTGCAGTCATCATCATCATTTAACATTCCAATGGTTCATCCGCGTAAATATTTTTACCAGCTCTTTGTGACAATAATGCCTTGAAATAGACTGATAATTTTATTTTATGAAAGAGAAGGAGATCTGTACGTCTAAGATAAAGAAGTTGGCATAGTCGATGAGTTCTAACTCATAAGTTATATTACTTACTATTTTTTGGCCCCTGTTTTATTTTTGAACTTGGGGTCTGTATATGTTGGTAGCAGTGGGTTAGAAACAGCAATTTCTGCCATAGGTCTATATGTTTTTGTTCTGTACATTTGAGGCTCTTTCAGTTGGTATATTAAAGTTTATGAATGTCATTATCTTTATTAGCTCACCAATATAACATAATACAATGCTCTGTTTACTTAAAATGCTTTAAATACTATGCTGCCTAAAGTAATATTGCCAAAGCTGCTTCCCTTTTGTGCAAGTTTGGTTAGTTAAAATGTACCTTGCCCTTAATTCATTGCCTTCCATTTTAGCTTTCTGTATGTTTCTAGTAAGAAGCATCTTATTGCGCTGTGGTATTGTTGGATTTTTTTTCCCCAGCAAAGAAAGGGTTTATTTTTAGGAAGTAGTGCACTCCCAGAGACATAGCTGAGCTAATGCTCAAAGATCTGGCTACCCATTGGCTTCCAGTTTTGGGTTATACCGGAGAAAATGGATTTTGTTTTCATTCAACTTAAGATGCTACAAACATGGATAGAGAAATTCAGGCCTTTACTGCCCAATGCCAGTTTATTTTAAGCTGTGTAAACTCATGATCCTCGATTGTCTCTCTTGCACTGTGGCTTTAGGAGTAGAAACCTGGGGGCAGTGCTAAGGGGTTGAGGATGGAGCCAGTATACTTCCAAGCTCCACATAGAGCCTTAATGGTGATGAGAAAGAGGCCAGTCCTTCCTTGTTTTGTCAGCAAGGTTATCACACACCCTTCAAGTTCTTGAATGCTCACACTCCTGTGTTTTCACACTCACTTCACACCTTCACATCTCACATACTGCCACATACTTAACATTTTCTGTTCCCATAGCAATACAAACTTAGCATGTAAGGGTGACTTGATGCTTTCTGTGTCACCTGCTGAGCCATGTTAAGTGCCTGCAGGCAATCAAACCCCTCAAGGCCCCAGGTTCCAGGGAAGTTGGGAGTGATTTTGGAGCTTAGGTCTTGGAGAAGCTCAGGCGCACTGGCGTTTGTGACCTTGTCAGCAGAGGTTTGGTGCAGTAATGTGCCCAGAGCAAGATGAGCACTTCTTTCGTCCCTCACTTACAGCACCTGTAAGCCGTGCTTTGTCATCGATTCCATGGATTAAAGCTTTTCATTTCTGTGCAGTAAGCCCAACTCTGTACATTTTAGGTTACACATTTAAAAATAATATTTATAAACCCTGAGGGGGTACCTGTGTGTCTCTACTGCTGAGAATAATTACAGCAGCAATATCAGGGACCATTTACTGAGTTTCTGTAATGGGCTGACCACAGCCATATGCTTAGGAAACGTATCAGTAATCCTTACAATATCAGACAGACTTTTTCTAATTGATGATGAGGAAACTGAGGCTCATAAAGCTAATGAGCGTCAGGACACACATTTGGCCCAGTGTTTGGCTCTGAAGTCCTCAGTCTTTGTGGTTCAAAAAGGGTCTCATCTGAGTCACTCTCTGTCATGCCCAAGGTTAGGGCCTGGCGTGGGTTGGGGAATCTCCCATGCTGGGGAAGGCTGACACTTATAAAGCCAGAGAGGAGAGAAGGCCGGGGCTCCCAGGCTCCCCTTCTCCCATGGACACAGTACTAGGGGCGAGGTGCTTTGCTGACAAATGGCATGGGTTGGCGCTCGGTCAGGGCACTCTGCCTTGCTAACCGGGCCAGCCTGAGAACACACCTGTGGCTGGGGAGGAGGCAGGCTCCCTGAGTGGGAGGCAGTCTGGATGTGGTGTCTGCTGCTTGGGAGCGTTGCCTGGGGACATTAACTGCACCTGAGGTCTCGGGGCCTGTGGATGTCACTTCAGGGATGGAGGGACTAGGCCGCTGCTGGAAGCTGAGCTGGGAGGGCCCCTGTCTCTAGGGAAAGGCAGAGAGGAGAGCGTCTCAGCAAGCACTTGTCCAGGCGAATCAGCCCCGACAGCGAGGGCCACTGTGGGGGATTTTGCTCAGTGCTCCGCGCTCGTTTGTTTTAAACACCGCACTGCTTTCCTGTTGTTCGGGAGGTTGGTTTTTACATATCTCAGCAGGAGAATGTGCATTTTGTGGAAGAAATGACCAACCAGTATAAAGCCCTCCATTTGTAATAACAACCTTGCCAGGCTGGAATTAATAGGCCTCCAGGGAAGGGTTATTTAGAATAAAACCAGACAAAGTGCTAAATAATATACTGTCCAGCATAATCTACTGCTCTCGAGGGAGAGAGCTGAAGGGCTCAATGTGGGTTTTCCATCTTCTGTTTTAATAATCCGATGTCAAGATCAAACCACCGAGCTCGCACACTGCCTCCGGGCGCTGGCCCCTGCTGTCGAGGTTCCTGGCCCTTGGTCCCCTTCCCTCCTGCCATGCCATCCGAGGAGCTTCAAGTGCAAGCATGGAAGTCGTTCTCATAGTGTTGGGAAGTGAGGGGGAGAGGGACGCTCCAACGAAACGCTCCAATGAAATGAAATGGAATCTGGGCCGCAGAGAGACCAGTGATTAGCGCCCCAGCCTGAGCTTTAGGGGTTTGTTTTAATTGGGATCCTTATCTACACGTAGGACACATCATTCGTATCAGTGTGGCTCTCTGTGGGGTGGGGAAAAGGTTGAATAAAATGAGTTTTTTAGTTCAACATTCTAGGTGTCTTCAAGATTTGTTATGTAATGAATGCCTTCATGGCCCTCCCCTCTTTTATGGAAGGAGTTCAATTTCAAGTGCACTGACCTAGGCATTCAAAATTTGGATGAAAACAGCGTCTCTGGTGATTTCCTAGGAGGGAAGAGCTTATACTTAGCCAAAGGTGGTGGTGAGGGGGGTGGGTGTTGGATTTCGGTGGGTCAGGAAGCTATGGTCTGGCCTGGAACTTGGGGTGGGGGGGAGGAAATATATTATCTTGCAGGTACTGGAAACAAAACCAATTGATCTTTGGTCTAACTAGCTGCTTTGGTGAACAACTAGCTGCTCCTCCTCCTCCTCCTCTTCCTCCTCCTTCATCTTTTTTGTGCCATAAATTTGATGCTGATATGAGTAGATTGGGACAGAGAGAGAGGGAAGGATGGTAGCTAATTCACCATGTTTTCCAGCAAGTGGCCCTCACCAGTTGCACTCTGACAAGTTTAATAATTTACACCATTTTATTCTTTTCATCTGCTGTTTTAAGGAAATACTTGAATACGTATTTTGAAACATCTGGGATATTACCGGATACTGGGATTGGATTGGAGACGTTCAGACGCATATAGACTTCCCCAGGGCTCCAGTGTTCAGGAAAGGTCACGGGATGATCCCCATTCATACTGGAAGGTCCTTGCGACCCTTACTCAGTCCTTCGCCCTTTGCCCTTCATTAGGAAAGTAGGACACAGATCAGGCTCACTTTCGGGGTGAAAGGACAGGTTTCCCAGCTTACTCCATTTCTGCTGTCTGTGAGGCTCCTTCTGATACGTGCTTAAGACACCTTTCTGTTAGCGTTTATAAATGGCTAATAACTGAATGATAGCGCTCCAGCTGCCCCAGGGTAGACTATTGAGCAAATTAAAAAACGAGTCTTCTGGTCTCATCTTCTGTGAGTGACACCAAGTGCTTGTGAGAAAGTGCAATTACAGTGTGACCCAATTTTGCTCTCTCTGATAATGTTTCACACCGGTTACTTTTAGAACAGTTTTATATTTTATAGTTACAGGAATATTGTGAATTTAGAGTACAAAGTTCACATATACTCCTCACTAGGTTCCCTATCAATAGCATCATACATTATTACACTAATTATCACGGCGCCTCTATAACAGTTAGGGAACCAATCTTGATACATTGTTATTAAAGTTCATATATTTTTTTTAAAATTTACATAGTTTTCAATGAATGTCCTTTTCCTGTTTCAGGCTCCGGTCCAGGTGCTGTATTACATTGAATGGTCATGTTCTCCTAGGCTCCTCTTGACTGGGACAGCTTCTCAGGCTTTCTCTGCTATGGATGGCCTTGCCGGCTTTGAGGAGTACTGATCAGGCGTGCGGTAGAATGCCCCTCTCCCAGAATTGTTCTGTTTTATTTTTCTTATGATTGGACTGGAGGTATAGGCTTTGGGGAGGAGAGGCTCAGAGGTAAAATGACTATGTCATTGTGTCACATCAAGGGTACAGTGCATACTAACAACATGACATCACTGTTGATGTTGACTTTGATCATCCGGCGAAGGTAGTATTTGTGGGATAAACGTAGTCTTTTTTTCTTCCTTTCCAGAGTGCACTCTTTGGAAGAAAGTTCCTCTGCACAGCCCAGGCTTAAGGAGTTAGGAGTTATGCTCCACCTCCTTGAGGGTAGAATATCTACGTAGATTATTGGGAAATTTTCTGCATAGGGAATTGTCTCATTTTCCATTTAATTATTTATTCAGTCATTTATTTATAACTAGAGGTCCAGTGCACGAAATTAGTGCACGGGGCGGGAGAGGGGGTGTCCCTCAGCCCAGCCTGCACCCTCTCCAATCTGGGAACCCCTTGAGGGATGTCCGACTGCCCGTTTAGGCCCGATCCCACTGGGATCGGGCCTAAACAGTTGGTGGGACATCCCTCTCACAATCCAGGACTGCTGGCTCCCAACTGTCCTCCGCTGCAGGCCTGGTTCCCCCCAACTGCCCTCCACTGCAGGCCTGGTCCCCCCAACTTCTCTCCCCTGCAGGCCTGGCACCCCCCAACTACCATCTCTGCAGTCCTGGTCCCCCCAACTGCCCTCCCCTGCTGACCTGGTCTTCCCCAACTGCCCTCCTCTGCCGGCCTGGTCACCCCTAACTGCCCTCCCAGCTTGCCTGTTTGCCCCACAACTGCCTTGCCCTGCAGGCCTAGTCCCACCCAACTGCCCTCCCCTGCAAGCCTGGTCCCCCCCAACTACCCTAACCTGCAGGCCTGGTCCCTCCCAACTGCCCTCCACTACAGGCCTGGTCCCCCCAGTTGCCTTCCCCTGCTGGCCTGGTCTCCCCCAACTACTCTCCCCTGCAGGCCTCCGCCCATAACTGCCCTCCCCTGCAGTCCTGGTCCCCCCCAACTGCCCTCCCCTGCAGTCCTGGTCCACCCCCCCCCCCCAACTGCCCTCTCCTGCTGACCTGGTCTCTCCCAACAGCCCTCCTCTGCTAGCCCGATCACCCCTAACTGCCCTCCCGGCTTGCCTAATTGCCCACAACTGCCCTCCCCTGCAGGCCTGGTCCCCCTCAGCTGCCCTCCACTACAAGCCTGGTCCCTCCCAATTGCCCTCCCCTGCAGGCCTGGTCCCCCCCTACTGTTCTCCCCTGCAGGCCTGCCCCCCCCCCAACCAACTGCCCTCCCCTGCAGGCCTGGTCCCCCCAACTGCTCTCCCCTGCATGTCTGGCCCCCTCTCCCCGCAACTACCCTCACCAGCAGTCCTGGTCCTCCTCAACTGCCCTTACCTGCTGACCTTGTCTTCCCCAACTGCCCTCCTCTGCCTGCCCGGTCACCCCTAACTGCCCTTCTGGCTTGCCTAATCGCCCACAACTGCCCTCCCCTGCAGGCCTGGTCCCCCCAACTGCCCTCCCCTACAGGCCTGGGTCCCCCCGCAACTGCTATCCACTACAGGCCTGATTGCCCACAACTGCCCTCCCCTGCAGGCCTGGTCCCTCCCAACTGCCCTCCACTACAGGCCTCCCCCCATAACTGCCCTCTCCTGCAGGCCTGGGTCCCCCCCAACTGCCTTCCCTTGCTGGCCTGGTCTCCCCTAACTGCCCTCCTCTGCTAGCTTGGTCACCCCTAACTGCCCTCCCCTGCAGGCCATCTTGTGGTGGCCATCTTGTGTCCACATGGGGGAAGCCATCTTTGACCACATGGGGGCGGCCATCTTGTGTCTTGGTGTGATGGTCAATTTGCATATTACTCTTTTATTAGATAGGATGTCATGGACTCATTATTTTATATTTTGAGTTATAATTAAATATTATTTTATTGCTCAAATTAACCTGGTTGTGGTCATTGGGAATTCTTATATCTTTTGGACATACCCATATCAGTTTTCATTTGAGCATTTTCTTAATCTCTTCTACAAAGTGATCATGGATCCTGCCCCAGTCCTAAAATCAACCACTTCTCCAAGAAGCCCCAATTCCTTCTATTGGAGAATGTTATTAGAGATCAAGTTCTGAGTTCTGGGTATACATATGACTACTCGGTTATCATTGCTTCTAGGCACTCTCAGCTGACAGAGCAAGGGAATATATGTGTGTATACAAAACCATGTCTGATCACAATCTATAAATATTTCTACATATAATCATCCATATCTATATTGAGCTAAATATAAGTTTATACTGATGCATCCAACTCTGATCCACTACTATATGAATTACTCTAGATTCTTCCCCATGCTTATGTATAAATTCCCACTCGAATAGTGAGAAACCTGGTTTCCACCACCCGTGATTTATTTACTTAATTGTTCAATTCCAATATACTTGCATAGTGTAATTAAAATTGTGAACCTGTACCCCTGTAGGAAACCACAGAATAGAATAGAATACAATGCTTATGTGCTATTCCTTTTGCTTTTATCCTTATACATTCCATTCATTTCCCAAAATACTTAGTTCAGCACCATTTCCCACCCCCACCTCCATCCTTTTCAGTAAGGTTGTTCCATTTATTTGTATTGCACTTAGATTCTTTTATCACAGTCTGAACTCCACTAAGGGACCCCCAAACCTCTAAATTACTTGAAATGTTTGCACACATTAAGGTTTGCTTTTTATTCTGCAAAGTATTATGAGTTATGACAAATCAAAATGTCATGTATCTACCATTAGATCATCATGCAGAATAGTTTCATTGAAATAAAAAATCCCCTGTGATTCACCTCTTCAACCCTCCAAACCCCCTGGTAACTATTGATATTTTTACTGTTGCTATAATTTTGCTTTTTCCATATCTGAAAAAAGGACTTCTGCCTAAAATATACATTGTCATATAATTGAAATTATATAGTATGTAGCCTTTTTAGACTGGCTTTTTCCACTTAGCGATATACATTTAATGTTCATACATATCTTTGATGGTCTTGATCGCTCCTTTGTTTTTACTATGGGATAACATTTCTTTGTATTAATACTCCTTGTATAGATACTTGTTTATCCATATTGAAGGATATTTCCATTGATTCCAGGTTTGGGAAGTGGGAAATAAAACTGTATTAACATTTACATGCAGACTTTTGTGAGGACTTAAGTTTTTAAACCAGTTGGGTAAATCCCAGGACTGTGATTCCTGGATGATATGGTAAGACTAAGTTTGACTTTGTAAGAAACTGCCAAAGCTGCCTTCCAAAGTGGCTGCACCCTTTTGCATTTCACCGGCAGTAAGCGAGAGTACTTGTTGCTGCACATTCTTGCCAGCAATTGGTATTATCAGTTTATTAAAAACCTATGCCCATTCGAATAGGTAGGTAGTGGTAGGTAACTCACTACTGTTTTAATTTGCAATTCTCTGAAGACAAGTTATGTTGACCATCTTTTCACATTTACTAGTATATTTGGCATGTGTATTCTTTTTTGGGGAGGTGTCCAAATCTTTTTCACATTTTAAAATTGGCTTGTTTATTTCCTTATTGTTGAATTTTAAGAGGCCTTTGTATATTTTAGATATAAGTCCTTTCCCAGATACGTTGTGCAAATATTTTCTCCCAGGTTGTGGCTTGTTTGTAATATTTTTTTCAATGTATTTTCACACTCCACTGGGACCCTTGAGGAGGAAAAGCAATTAGTCAGCTATAGGAACTCAATAATGTCTCAACCTCCTCTCTCTAGGTACCCCTCTTTCATTAGTCTCCCAAAGGCACTGCTTTCTCCCCACCACGATGTGAGAAGGATATTATGAGAAGCTATCAGTACCCAAATAAGTAAAGAGAAAGCACATTTAAAAAAGTTCGATTCTCACAATGACCCTGTGACGTAGGTAAGGCAGGCATTAGCGCTCATATTTTATTATCAACTTTGATAGGAAAGTTTCCAGGTGAGGAAACTGGAGCTCAGGAAAGCGACATGAATTTCCTACAGTCACACAGTCAACAAGAGATGGAGGCATGACTAGACTCCTAGCTTCTATCTCCTGGCCCAAATCCTCATACCTGCATGACACTGAAATTGTATCTTGTTAGCCAGAAGACCTTTCGTGTTTTTGTTTGAAGTGCAAATGCAGTGATGAGCCAGTCATTTAGCAGTTTGTTTGTCTGATGCATTTGAGCGTTGGTGTATTAAATAAATGACATGGAAAATGGGATGAGTTAAGTTGCAAGCATGTGCCTTCAACTCTGCCTTTGCTTTCTTGGTGTTTTGTAGCTACAATGGATCCTTCATCGTCTATCATCTGATTCTTCTAGAAAAATCCTTTCTTGTACTCAACTTTTTCGTGGAGATAGTCCTTAGTATTTGCTAATATTTTCTTTAATAATTTTGGAGGAAAGTATCTGTTATTGAACCAATTTGAAAGTTGAAAGGCACGTCAGTGCAGGATTTCTCAATTATGGCACTGTTGAATTTGGTGCCAAATATCTCATGTGAGGGGGGCTGCTTGTGCATTGTAAGGTGTTTAGCATCCAGGACTCTGTCCACTAGATGCCAGTAGCCTCCCTCCCAGTTGTCACCATGAAAAACGCCTTTAGATATTGTCAGATGTCCCCTGGGGCTGGGGTGGGGGGTGGGGGTGGGGTGGGGTGGGGGGGTGGGGAATGCTTCGGTCAGGAACCACTCCTTGCCTGGCTGGTATAGCTCAGTGGTTGAGAGTTGATCTATGAACCTGGAGGTCAGGGTTCAATTCCTGGTTGGGGCACATGCCTGGGTTGCAGGCTCGATCCCAGGTGGGGGGCATGCAGGAGGTGGCCGATCCATGATTCTCATCATTGATGTTTTTATCTCTCTCTCCCTCTCCCTTCCTCTCTGAAATCAATAAAAAATAGGAGCACTCCTCTAGCATTTAAATGGTTTGATGACTAATGATTTTAAGCAGCAGATCGTATTAGGTTAATTTCAAGAAGATAAAAACTTTATAAGTAGATAGAATTCATTTTTCTATAACTTTATTACCTTATTTGTATAGTAATTTGATACAGCAAAAGATACTTAACATCTGATTTCAAAGTTGACAATAAAATGAAAGGAATAGGGCCGAACTCTGGGAGAGCGAGAAAAGATGAAATAGAGGTCAACTCCATGTTAAATACATTTTTGGCAAAATGGTATAACTCTTTGATTCAAGGCAAAGTTCCTCACAGGAACATCATTTTTCTTTTGTGTTTTCATCATAGCATCATGAAATGTTATGCTCTTAGAGCCCAGATAGATTATGGCGGTAAGTGCTGGAAGAGAAAGAAGAGCGAAGCGTTGTTGATGGATGCCTGGTCCATTTTAACACGGTCTATGAGCCTGAGTGCTATAATTTATATGGCTATTTATAGAAAATCTATAGTTAATTATAGCATTAATTATAGCATAGAAGCAATCTAGGACTTACACATAATAACAAATGGAAATTGACTTTAAAAATTATCCCTCTGAGCTGGGGACATGGATGATTATAAGGGCATGGCTAGGAAAATTCATGATGAGCTTGGGGCATTTTGTGGTCCCAAAAAGTAAGAGGAAGAAAGGAATGGGACATGTCAAAGGGACACAGGAGCCTACTTGTAAGAGGCCAAAGCTAGAACAATTCAAGCAATTAAATAAATGATAAATGCTACTGCATCACAACCCCCTAAGATAAAAAAAAATTCCCATGAGTTCATAGTGATATAAATAAATAATTGAGCCCTGGCTGGTTTGGCTCAATAGTTAGAGCATCAGCCTGTGGACTGAAGGGTCCTGAGTTTGATTCTGGTCAAGGGCATATGCCTGGATTGTGGGCTCGATCCTCAGTGTGGGATGTGCAGGAGGCAGCCAATCAATGATTCTCTCTCTTTATTGCTGTTTCTATCTCTCTCTCCCTCTCTCTTCCTCTATGAAATGAATAAAAATATGAAATAAATAAATAAATAAGTGATTGAATGAATAATTAAGTGGTAGAGAAGTGACAAATTTTTCTTATAGAACAATTCCAAATAATAAATATGGAAGGAATGGGGACAATGGAAAAATACCATGAAAACACCACAGTAATGACTGCTGCAGGGGAGATTCACGGATGAATGCTATATTTAGTAGCTGAGATATTAAGGAGCAACAGGATATTTGCTCACATCTTCTCCCCAAATGTTTATTCATTATGGCAGTGAACCAAACACGTGTCTATAAACTCTTCATTACTCCTTAGGAGGAGAAGCGCCCTGCCTGTGGGGCTGGCTCAGCTCAGGGACTGCTGGTAATGACCAGCATACGGGAGAGGAAAACTAGTAACCCTGCAGTGAAGAGCCCTGGTGTATGGAAACTAACCACGTGATAAGGCTGGCATCAGCAGCCTAAGGCACGTACACGTCATGTACCCCCTGCTATGATGCAGTGAGAAGGGGAATTCATCTCTGTGTATAATCCTCCCCCCCTGCCCCGCCCCCCCACAAATTCATTACAAGAAAACATCAGCAAACTCAAGTTAAGGGACATTTTACAAAATATCTGATTACCTCTCTCCCCAAAAGTCAAGGTTATGAGTCACACAACACCATTTCCTGTCCTGTCCGTGCTGAGGGCTTGGATCCCCTTCACTCACCCACAGGCTGGGCAGTCAGCCTTCCCATCCTTCTGCCCGTGACATGAGTCACAGGCCAAACGTGTCCTTGAACTGTGGCGGGTTAGCAGCTCTCTGTGCTCAGTGGCGTGAACAACATGGACTTGGAGAGGACGGTTGAATGCAATCATGGGAAGTGTCTCAGCTCTTTAACGGAGTGGCATTAGTCATATTTCTGGCTTTTAAAATGCTGGGGGCGGGGAAACGTTTTCCTTTGTTTCATATACAACACATTTTCTGCAAATTCCATTAGTGAAAACTCTCCCACAATTCCCATTTTTATAAATGTCCATTTGCTTTGCTGCGTTGAGAAGTTACATTATCCTTGTCTAGCAAAGTCTGTGGTTCTTAGCAACAATGTTAATGATATAGCTTTGCTAACAAGTCCCTGGTTAATGCGTTCTCTGAGCAGCGTGTTCTCTCTCCCTGCAGTGTAGATTTTTTTTTTTTAAACCATTTTTTGTAGAGGAGGGGCACAAGTTGTAGTGGAGTTGTGTGCATGCTCATTTAGGAAGCAGTTGGCAGACCTGAGGGCTGGGTTTCACCTGGTAAGGATTCTGCTTCTGGGCCGCGGGGGCATTGAAAACCTGGGCTGGATCTCAGGGGATGTGGAGTGCCCATCAAGGGGAGAGAACAAATCGGCCCCCTCACAGCTTTGTCTAAACCCTCCTCCCCCTCCTCTCCACCTATATTACTTTTAAAAAAGTATTTCACCCTCTTCTTTTTCAAAACACAGCTTATGGAGATATAATTTACATACCATACCGTTCATCCATTTGAAGAGTGCCTCAACAGATTTTACTGTTTTTACAGATATGTATAACCACCACTTCTCCTATCTGAGAACATTTGAATTGACTCACAAGTAAACCTCGCAAAAATTAGCCTTTAGCGATCACCCCTTTACTCCTGACCCCCTTAGCCCCAGAGCTAAGCACCACAGATCCACTTTCTGTGGGTATAGTTTCTCTGTTCTGGACTTTTATATGAATGGAATCACATACTTTCGGTGGTCTTTTGTGAGTGTTACTTTAACTTAGCACAATACTCTCCAGGTTGAACCATCTTGTAACATGTGTCAGTACTTCATTCTTCTTTTCTTGTGCCCGGATAAGTCCCCATTACATAGATATGCCATATTTTGTTTATCCAGTCACCTGTTGATGAAAATCTGGGTCATTGCCATCTTCTCACTATTGGGAATAATGCTGCTATAAGCATGGTGTGTGAGTATTTCCTTGAGATTTCTGCTGTCAGTTCTTTTGGATACATGGGTAATCAGGACATTTTTATTTTAAAATTTTTAGTAGCCACGTTAAAAAAGTCAACACAGAAACAGATGGAAATAATTTCATAATAATGTATCCAACATAGTAATATTTCCCATGCAACCAATTAAAAATTTAAAGACATCTGCATTCTTTTTTTCCCTTTGAGACCCAGGGTGTATTTTGCACTTCCAGCGCATCTCATTTCGAACTAGCTCATTCCAAGTGGTCAATGTCCACCAGGGGTTGAAGGCTACCCCACTGGTCAGCACAAGTCTAATCACGGAGGTGCTTGGGATTCAGGAAGAGCTGACTGTATCATGACAGCTGCTTCTGAACTCCAGATTGTTCTCTTTCATTCCTTGAGAAGCACACGCACGCACGCATGCACATACAGCTCTTGGCAAAAACTCCAACCACCGGATCCACCTGACTTGATTCCGTAAGAAGGGCCGGGGGATCTGGTGCTTGATATTAGGAACTAAGCTCATCCTGGTTTTCTCCTAAGAAACATTTGCTTCTGAAATACAAAATGGGATCCAGCGACAGCCTTTGCACGATGGTGCTCAGTCGCTTTGAAAAAAGTCAAGGAATGATTGACATCTTGCTGTTACCACTTCTGTCAGCTCTAATGACTGTTTCATTTATAGCTGGTGACAATGCATTTTGTGGGATGGGCTGGTCCAGATGGGTGGGGGTTGATGTGAGAGGGCTATCATGACAATTCCAGCCCATGTTTTTATGTGGCATGGTGTGCATTTTGCATAAATGCCTGAAACCATATGACACTGGGGATATATCAGAAGAAAAGAGAGCTTCTTTTAAGGCAGTTAATAAAATGTGACAGTTATTAATATAGCATTGTTCATTTTCATGTGAATTATTTATTCAAACAGTTAAGAGAGGATGAGGCCATAACGGATGCTTTCATCTATGCCCATTCTATGTCCCTGCCTTGAAATGCGTCTTGTGCTAGTGAGGACTTACAGTCTTCTGGAACAACAGAGGATGGTAAACTCGTAGCTTTGAAGAGAATGTGGCTCGGGCAAGCTTCTCAGACGCTCTGGGTCTCCATGTTCTCATCTGCAACAGAAAGGGTTGAAGTGGGGTGAAATGTCTATGAAAGTATCTAGCACTGTGCAGACGCTCAGTAGGCTGGTACCCCCTCCCCCCCACCCGCAGCGCCCCCCCACCCAGGACCCAAGGTGCTGGTGCACAGTTGTGTCCATCTCTGCTTAGAGGGAGGGGCATGGGGTCGCAATGAACATTTTTAGTACAGCAAGGAAAATGCCACCGAGATAAAGACATCTCCACATTCTTTTATAGACCATTGGGGTCAACTGGACTTAAAATTCCCTGGGCCACACTTTGTGCACTATCTTAATTACCTCGACATCCTAAAAGCATGCGATCTGGGGCTTCTGACATTGGGGCCATCAGGTTTTGAACACCGGTGCCTGCCAGCTCACAGTCGTTCGTTGGTTTCCCTGCAGACCGGCTATTACCATCCGCTCTCTTCTGCTCCAAATGAAATCATTTTCACTGACACCGGGATGGGACAAGACGGCTTTGATTCTGAATCACTGCACAAAACAACTTTTATGCACTGAAATTCTAGTCACTGAATTTTATTTTATGGTTAAAAAAAGGCAAATAATAAGGCAATTTAGCAGTGGAAAGAGACATATGAAAATGATAAATTTAGCTGTGTATCTCTCTGACCTAATATAATAACATTTCAGTTTCAAAAGCTTAATTATTTCTCAGAGAAACTTTTTACTTTGCTTATATAGCTCAGTTAAAAAGAATTAAAATAGCCCCTTGGGTATACCCAAGACAGAGCAACATTATTAACCATTGTTTATGAATTGCTTTTGAGGTTTAAAAAAGTTTAACATTTTTAACAGTCATGAAAATAAAATAGAAGTTAACATTCACATACTAAATCAGCTTTTTAAATTGTGGGACTTTTTTATACATGAGATAAGTTGTCTGGAGTTTTTGAAACATCTTTAAACAGAAATTGCTTCCAGTTTATTTTTCAAAAAAACTTTACTGGCAAGTGAGGAATAAAGTTCACTTACTTGGGGATACGTATGAATACTGAATGTTAAATGTTTATTTTGGAAAGATAGAAATGGCATTAATGCATGAATTGCTGTTCCGTTCAACATTTTAAACAAATTATTCAAACATTCTGTGATTTTCAATGGTATAACAAACTTTTGTCATGTCTATATAACTCTCCTTATAAAATATTGATATACAGATTGTATATATTATAAAGTACTAGAGGCCTGGTGCATGAAATTCATGCACTGGGGGGGAGTGCCTCAGCCTGGCCTGCACCCTCTCATAGTCTGGGACCCCTCATTCCTTACCTCCTGCCTGCTTGCTGCTCCTTAGCGCTGCCATCACCACCGCTGTGCTTGCCAGCCATGAGCCCAGCTTCTGGCTGAGCAGTGCTCCCCCTGTGGGAGCACAATGACCACCAGGGGGCAGCTCCCGCATTGAGCATCTGCCCCTTGGTGGTTAGTGCACATCATAGTGACTGGTTGTCTGGTTGTTCTGCCATAATGGTCACTTAGACTTTTATTATATAGACTAGAGGCCCGGTGCACGAAATTTGTGCATGGGGGTGGGTATCCCTCAGCCCGGCCTGCACCCTCTCCAATCTGAGACCCCTCGAAGGATGTCCTACTGCCGGTTTACAGGGAACGGGCCTAAACTGGCAGTTGGACATACCTCAAGCAATCCGGGACTGCTGGCTCCTAACCGCTCACCTTCCTGCCTGCCTGCCTGCCTGATTGCCCCTAACAACTCTGCCTGCTCGCCCCCAACTGCCGCCCCCCCCCACCAGCCTGATCACCCTCAACTGCCCCCCATGCCAGTGTGCTTGCCCCCAACTGCCTCCCCTGCTGGCCTGCTCACCCTCAACTGCATCCCCCTGCTGGCCTGCTCGCCCTTACCTTCCCTCCCCACTGGCCTGCTCGCCCCCAACTACCCCCCTGCTGGCCTGCTCACTCCAAACTTCCCACCCCTGCTGTCCTGATCACCTCCAACTGACCCCCACTGACAGCCTGCTCGCCCACAACTGGCCCCCCTGCTGGCCTGTTTACCCCCAAAGCCCCACCCCCCACCAGCCTGATCACCCACAACTGCTGTCCCATCCTGGCCTGATCACCCACAACTGTCCTCCCCTCTTGGCCTCTAACCGCCTCTACCTCGGCCCCGCCACCATGGCTTTGTCCAGAAGAATATCCGGAAGGTCTCTTGCGAGGTCTCCCAGTGTAATTAGCATATTACCTTTTTATTAGTATAGATAGAGGCCTGGTGCACAGGTGGGGGCCAGCTGGTTTGCCCTGAAGGGTGACCTGGATCAGGGTGGGGGTTCCCCTGGGGCGTGGAGTGGCCTGGGCGAGGGGCCTGTGGTGGTTTGCAGGCTGGCCACGCCCCCATGGGGTGAGGGTCCCTGCTGGCGGGGCCTGGCCAGCCTGGGTGAGGAGCTGATAGCTGTTTGCAGGCTGGTCAAGCCCCCGAGTGGGGACCCTCACCCCATGAGGGTGTGGCCAGCTTGGGTGAGGGCTGTTTTCAGGCTGGCCACACCCCCTTCAGGGTCGGGGGTCCCCACTGGGGTGCCTGGCCAGCCTGGGTGAGGGACTGATGGCTGTTTGCAGGCTGGCAAGCCCCACAGCAGGGACCCTCACCCCATGGGAGTGTGGCCAGCCTTGGTGAGGAGCTGAGGTCTGTTTTTAGGCTGGCCATGCCCCCCGGTGACCCAGGTTACCAGCCCCTCCTTTTTTATTTTATTTTTTAAATTTCTTTATTGATTAAGGTATTACATATGTGACCTTATTCCCCCATTACCCCCACCCTCCCATTTATGCCCCCACCCCCCTGTTGTCTGTGTCCATTGATTAGGCTTATATGCATGCATATAAATCCTTTGGTTGATCTCTCCCCCTTACGCCCACTGTCCCCTATCTTCCCTGAGTTTTGTCATTCTGATAGATGTTTCTCTGTCTCTGGATTTATTTTTGTTCATCAGTTTATCTTGTTCATTATATTCCACAAATGAGTGAGATCATGTGATATTTATCTTTCTCTGTCTGGCTTATTTCACTTAGCATAATGCTCTCCATCTCCATTCATGTTGTTGCAAATGGTAAGAACTCCTTCTTTTTTACTGCAGCGTAGTATTCCATTGTGTAGATGTACCACAGTTTTTTAATGCACTCATCTGCTGATGGGCACTTAGGCTGTTTCCAAATCTTAGCTATGGTGAATTGTGCTGCTATGAACATAGGGGTGCATATATCCTTTCTGATTGGTGTTTCTAGTTTCTTGAATTTTGTCTAATGCTTTTTCTGTGTCAATTGATATGATTATGTGATTTTTATCTCTCAATTTATGTGATGTATCACGTTTATTGATTTGCGAATATTGTACCATCCTTGCATCCCCAGGATGAATCCTACTTGGTCATGGTGTATGATCTTTCTGATGTACTGCTGGATCCGATTTGCTAGAATTTTGTTGAGGATTTTGGCATCTATGTTCATGAGGGATATTGGCCTGTAATTCTCTTTCATTGTGTTGTCTATATCTGGTTTTGGTATTAGGGTGATGCTGGCTTCATAGAAGGAGCTTGGAAGTGTTCCTTCCTCTTGTATTTTCTGGAATAGTCTGAGGAGGATAGGTTTTAGTTCTTCCTTGAATGTTTGGTAAAACTCCCCTGTGAAGCCATCTGGCCCCGGGCTTTTGTTTGCTGGAAGCTTTTTGATGACTGCTTCAATTTCTTCCATAGTTATCAGCCTATTGGATTTTTAGTATCTTCCTGAGTAAGTTTTGGAAGGTTGTATTTT
Source organism: Plecotus auritus (assembly GCF_963455305.1). Lineage (NCBI taxonomy): Eukaryota > Metazoa > Chordata > Mammalia > Chiroptera > Vespertilionidae > Plecotus > Plecotus auritus. Next base: position 12,983,358 of record NC_137772.1, on the reverse strand, counting down.
TCTAGGAATGTGTCCATTTCTTCCAGGTTGTCTAGTTTGTTAGAATAGAGTTGTTCATAGTATTTTTTAACAATCCTTTGTATTTCTGTGGGGTCTGTCGTTATTTCTCCTCTTTCATTTCTGATTTTGTTTATTTGGGTTCTCTCTCTTTGCTTCTTGGTAAGCCTGGCTAGAGGTTCATCAATCTTGTTTATTCTTTCAAAGAACCAGCTCTTGGTTTTGTTGATCTTTTGTATTGTTTTTTTGGTCTCTATGTCATTCATTTCTGCTCTGATCTTTAATATTTCCTTCCTTCTGCTCTCTGTGGGCTCTTTTTGTTGCTCTCTTTCTAATTCTTTGAGTTGTTGAGTTAGATGATTTATTACCATTTTGTCTTATTTTTTTGAGGTTGGCCTGTAGAGCTATAAACTTCCCTCTCAGGGACTGCTTTCATTGGGTCTCATAGTATTTGCATTATTGTGTTTTTATTGTCATTAGTCGCCAGGATGTTTTTAATTTCTTCTTTGATCTCATTGATAACCCAATCATTGTTTAATAGCATGCTATTCAGCTTCCAAGTGTTTGAATTTTTTGGAATGTTTTTATTGAAGTTTATTTCTAATATTATGCCATTGTGGTCTGAGAGAATGCTTGATATGATTTCAATCTTTTTGAATTTGGGGAGACTTTGTTTGTGATGCAATATGTGGTCTATTTTTTTAAAATGTCCCATGTGCACTTGAGAAGAACGTATATTCTGTGGGTTTGGGGTGAAATGCTCTGAAGATGTCAATTAGGTCCATCTGATCTAGTGAGTCATTTAGAATTGCTGTTTCTTTGCTGATTTTTTGTCTAGAGGATTTATCCAGTGATGTCAGTGCTGTATTAAAGTCCCCTACTATGATTGTATTGTTGTCGATCTCTCCCTTGATATATTCCAGGAGTTTTTTTTTTATGTATTTGGGTGCTCCTGCATTGGGTGCATATATGTTTACCAGGGTTATATCCTCTTGTTGTATCGATCCCTTTAGTATTATGAAGTGGCCTCCCTTATCTCTTATTATGGCCTTTACTTTGAGGTCTATTTTGTCAGAAATAAGTACTGCTACCCCAGATTTTTTTTTCATTTCCATTTGCCTGAAAGATGTTTTTCCATACCTTCACTTTCAGTCTGTATGAGTTCATTTTTCTGAGGTGGGTCTCTTGTAGACAGCATATATATGGGTCGTGTTTTTTTATCCATTCAGTCACTTGATGTCTTTTGATTGGAGCATTTAGTCCATTTATGTTTAAAGTTATTATTGAAAGGAACTTATTTGTAGCCATTTTTATTTTTTGTGTCTGTGTTCCTTCCTACCTTTTTGTTTCTTCTTTTTACACCAGTCCCTTTAGCATTTCTTGCTTTGCTGGCTTGGTAGTGATAAATTCCCTTAGCATTTTTTTTGCCTGTGAAGTTTCTTATTTCCCCTTAAATTTTGAATGATAACCTTGCTGGATAGAGTATTCTTGGATTCAGTCCCTTGGTTTTCATCACTTTGTAAATTTCTTTTCATTCTTTTCTGGCCTGATGTGTTTCTGTTGAGAAATCATTTGATAATCTACTGGGAGCTCCATTGTATGTAACTTTCTGTCTCTCTCTTGCAGCCTTTAAGATTCTCTCTTTTTCCTGAATATTTGCCATCGTAATTATGATGTGTCTTGGTGTGGGTCTTTTCGAGTTCATCCTGTTTGGGACTCTCTGTGCTTGTGTGACTTTTTTCTTTGCCACATCAGGGAAGTTTTCTGACATTATTTCTTCAAATAGTTCTTCTAACCCTTGTTCCTCTTCTTGTTGTTCTGGCACCCCTATTATTCATATGTTGCTTCGTTTCATGTTGTCCCATAGCTCCCTTAGGCTCTCCTCCTGTCTTTTAATTTTTTTCTCCAGTTGCAATTCAGTTTGGCTGTGTTTTGTTTCCCTGTCTTCTAGTTCACTAATTCGGTCCTCCGCTTCTCCTAGTCTACTGTTGAAACTTTCCATGGTGTTTTTTATTGCAGCTATATCACTCTTCATTTTTTCTTGATTCTTACATGAGTTGTTGATTTTTTCATCCATTTTTTCTTGATTCTTACATAAGGTGTTGATTTTTTCTTCCATCTGGTTTATGAACCCTATGACCCTTATTCAGAATTCTTTTTCTGACATGTTGCATGCCTCTGTTTCACTTAGCTGCTTTTCTGGCGAATCCTTTTCTTTCCATTGGGGGTATGTTTGTCTACCCATTTTTGGTCTCCCCGACTGATCTAGATGTTGAGCTGTGCATGGGGCTGCTCCTTGGGTGGCAGTGGCTTCTCTGGCTTTGGTTGCTCCTCGGGCGGTTATGGTAGCAGCTGCTTCTCAGTTGGCAGTGGCTCCTCTGGTGGGTGCTGTTTGCAGCAGTGGTGCCTCCTCTGGCTGGTGGGGGAGGCTGTTCGTATTGCTGCTGTTCCTTGGATGGGGGTGGGCTGATTATGAGGTTGCTGCTCCTCGGATGGGGACGTGTTGCTCGTGTCCGCTTCTCCTTGGATGGGGGCCAGCTGCTCACATGGCTGCTGCTCCTGGGACAGGGGCGGACTGCTTGCGTGGCTGCTGTTCTTTAGATGGGGGCTGGCTGCGTGCTGCTGCTGTTCCTCAGATGGGACGGGCTACTTGTGATGCTGCTGCTCCTTAGACAGGGGCAGGATGCTTGCAGGGCTGCTGCTCCTTGTACGGGTGCGGGTTGCTCGTGCAGCTGCTTCTCCTCAGATGGGGGGTGGTCTGCTCATGTGGCTGCTGCTCCTCACATGGGAGTGAGCTGCTCATGCTCTTGCTGCTCCTCGGACAGGGATGGGCCGCTCACCCGGCTCCTTCTCATGGGACAGGTGCAGGCTGCGTGTGGGTGCTGCTCCTCGGACCATTGCGGACTGCACAGGGCTGTTGCTCTTTGGATGTGGGCGGTCTGCTTATGTGGCTGCTGCTCCTCAGAAGGGGGTGGGCTGCTCACACAGCTGCTGCTCCTTGGATGTGGACCGGCGGCTTGTGCGTCTGTTGCTCCTCAGAAGGGGGTGGACTGCTCACATAACTGCTGCTCCTCGGATGGGGGTAGACGGTTCGTGTGGCTGCTGCTCCTTGGAAAGGGACCGTCTACTCACACAGCTGCTGCTCCTCGGAAGGGGGTGGGCTGCTTGCACAGCTGCTGCTCTTCGGACAGGTGCAGGGTGTGGGCTGCGTGCAGCTCATGCTCTTCAGAGGGGGGCCAGCTGCGTGGGGCTGCCACTCCTCAGTAGTGGGTGGGCTGCTCAAGCGGCTGCTGCTCCTCGGATGGGGTGAGCTGCTCGCGTGGTTGCTGCTCCTCAGACAGGGGAACTGGCTGCTCACACAGCTGCTGCTCCTTGGACAGGGGCAGGCCACGTGAAGCTGCTGCTCTTAGGCCTGTGGCGGGTTGCTCGCGGGACTGCTGCTCCTTGGACAGGAGCGGGGTGCTCATGTGTCTGCTGTTCACATGATTGCAGTGCCCTGGGCTAAAGCGTTGGGCCGATCAGAGGGAAGCCTGCTTCTGAACTCACAGGAGCCTGCGCCCAGGTTGGCTGGAGCCTCATTGACCGAGGGATCACAGCCTAGGTAGCATGTCCCTGGCAAGGGTGGCTGTAGAGTCCCAGGTGTTATCTGAGGGCACTCTGGATGGAGTTGAGGCTGGGAACCCAGTTACAGCAGCTCTCCCCTTCAAAAAGGCTAGGCCTCTAAGGACAAGTTGGCCTCCCAGTACTGTTTGCAATGGTAGCAGAAGCTGCCTAGTTAGGTGAGCCTGGTTAGCCTGCACCACACACCTATGGGATATAACTGTGCCTCACTCACTCTCTCACACACACACACACACTCCACCTGACCACATGCTCCTCTTTTACTCCCTCACTCACTCATGCTCTTTCCCTCACTGCTGCATTCTTCCTGCCTCTATAGTTGGGTCTGGAGTGTTATTGACCCATTCATGGATGGAGTTTCCTCTCCAGGTGTCTGGTTATGTGGCTTGCTCCTAAGCCCCTTGACCAGACAGAATAAAATTCACCTCAGTGAGACACAACACAGAGGAAACTAAGCACAAATGTACACACAACACCAATAACCCCAATATAAGTGACTACCTGAGCAAAGAGAGTTACGGCAGAGAAAAGAGAGCACAAATGCTATCGAAGAGAGAGAAAAAGGTAAGGGATAAAAGACAAAGGACTAAAAAGGAGAATATATATATGTATGTGGGGGTAAGACACCACAGAACCAATAGATAAACCAAAAAAAAAAAAAAAAATACAAACACCACACACCCAGCAAAGAGGATTGGGGCAGAATCTGTAGAGGCTGAGCTTATATAGTGAAAATAAGATTAAGAATTGGATGAATATGGGGAGGACCTCAATTTAGTATTGAGGAAGTAGAAAGGGAATAAGTGGATGAGAAGAAAGAGAATGAGAAGAAAAAATAATAAATTTACAAAAAAAATTGATTTCAAAAATGGTATAAAAATTAAAAATAGCAGCCGAAACCGGTTTGGCTCAGTGGATAGAGCGTCGGCCTGCAGACTGAAGGGTCCCGGGTTCGATTTAGGTCAAGGGCATGTACCTTGGTTGCGGGCACATCCCCAGTGGGAGGTGTGCAGGAGGCAGCTGATCGATGTTTCTCTCTCATCGATGTTTCTAGCTCTCTATCCCTCTCCCTTCCTCTCTGTAAAAAATCAATAAAATATATTAAAAAAAAATAGCAAATAAAAAATAGTGATGGAAACATAATGTGAAAAGAAATAGAAAAAAAGCAACAAACAAAAACAGGAAAACAAAGAAGAAAAGAAGAAAACAAAAGAAGAAAAAGAAAAAAAAAGTAAAAAGGGATAATAAAAAAAAATAAAAATAAAAGTGAAAGAAGTGGAGTGTCGTTTCTCTGGCTGGCTTATGATTCCAGTCATCTGTACTGTACTGTTTCTCAGTTTCCGGTTGCTGGAGCTAAAGATTTCTCTTTAGGCCAGTTCCTATGACCTCAGGGAGTATTCAGATTCCTTTGTATTATTCAGGGTGGAATCTGGGTGTGGCTATATTGGTTGCCTGGAGACAGGAGGGAGGGGCTATCTCTCAGGAGAAAATGGTGATTGGGGCTTAGATATGACTCAGCACCAGACTCGCTACCACCTCTCCTGGACTGCCGCCTACTCTCCCCAGATTCCACAAGTCCACACCTTCTCCCGCACCTCAGCCACGGGTAAGTGTCTGTATCCGAAAGGTCCTACGAACTAGGTTCAGTGGAGAAAGGCACAGGCCCCAGCGCGAGGAGGGACTGCGTCTCTGCAAGCTCCTCTCTTGCCAGCACTGTGCGGTCCAGTCAGCCCTTCAGGGCTGACTCTGAGCTCAGATCCAAAATCCAGACTCCAAGGTCCAAAATCCCCTACCTCCTGCAGTCCTATGGTCCCTTTTTTTTCACAGTCAGACGCTTTGCCTCTCCTCAGGGACGTGGCTTGGTGCCCTGTAGTTTCTCCCTGACCCTCTGGGCACAGAGGTCCGGCAGACTCGCTTGCCTAGATCCTTCATTTCACCTTTATCCAGGGGACCTCTGCCCTTCCTGGCTGCAAACTGTCTCACCAGCTGCGTCTCCTTTGCCAATTCGGACTGAATTCCACTCATTTCAGCCGCTCACTCTATTTGCTCTGGGACAAGGCTCAGGACACATCCGTCTATTCCACTGCCATTTTGTCTCTCTCCTTCTTTTCTTTTCTTTTTTTTTTTTTTTTCAGTGCATCCTTGAGCGGAGGCCAGGGCTGGCTGGAAGCAGGTATCTGGGATTTATTTATCTTCTATAATTGAAACTTTGTAGCCTTGAGCAGAGGCCAGGGCTGGCCAGGGCGGGCAGGAACTTGGCTTCTTCCATTCCCAAGGGCAACTCAAGCCTCCTGCTCACTCCAGCTCCATGGCTGCCGCCATCTTTGTTGGGCTAATTTGCATACTCACTCCTGATTGGCTGGTGGGTATATTGGTGTGATGGTCAATTTGCATGTTTCTCTTTTATTAGTGTAGATGACATATAGTATATATTATGTAGTATTTTATATGGTTAAATATACACATTATTTTACAGGAACTGCTTTTTCAATCAGAATGCTATGTTTTGTTGAGATTTTATATAAACTCCACTTTTTGACTAACATTTTCCTGTAAGAAATGATACAGCACTTTGGACAAACAAACATGGACAAAATTTTCCCTTTTGTTTTCCACCGAGCTGGTTTAGTTGCAAATATTCAGTTTTTGAAACCAACATAGATATTTTAGCATACATTTTATTTTGGTTTAGACCAAGTTAGGGTTTTGTCTATTCTTTACTTTGCAATTGGGAATTAAACCTCAGGAATGACCTTGTCTAATTGGAAAAGTTGTCATAGGGAATAAAATGTGTCAGCAAGAATAAAACACCACCAGGGAGTATTTGGGGAGGGTGCTTAATCAACTGTGCATTGCCATCTAGGGAACATCTATATGGTATGACCATGGTAGACCGCAGCCTGGATCGCATCTAGTAATACCTGACGCTGAGTCAACAACCACAGTCCAAAAGAGAGAGAGCCAAGTACATTAGAGCTGCATGCGTAATATCTGCTACACCTACCTGGCTGGAACACGCTAACATCTCAATCACTGCACTTACAGGTAAATAGCAGAAGGGGATGTTGTCCCTGCCTCTTTCTTTCCTGCTTTGATGGACCTGGCCCGCCCACTCACTATCTTGCAGAGATCTTCTAAGAGCCCGCCCTGAGCACTAGGCTCTGTCTGTCTCTGGCATCTTCCCAGTTTGCCCGCCCACTTGCCTTCATGGTCTAATGCGTCTCTGGATGGTCTATCGCCTGAATTATAGTGTAGAGTTAAGAATACAGACTTCAGGTCATAGCTTCCATTTGGGTAAGCTCCTTAGCCTCCCCCTACCTCAGCTCCTTCATCTTGGAAACAGGTTAATTCATTATATTAACTCATCAAAATGCCAACCCTTGATAAGAAAGCTTACAGATCACGGGTCTTTTTATTTGCAAGAGATGGGTAAGAGAAGAAAAAGCAGAGAAAATTTGAAGGTAATGTGATAAAGTTAGAGGACTTGTTAGATGACAATTATGTTGTTTTATTTGAAATTATTCATTTTATTCATTGATTTTACAAATGTTTACTATTTAACACCAGCTATTTACTGGGCACCGTGTTGAGCTCTGGATGTACAAAAATACCCAGGTCCAGGGACTCCTATTTTTGTGGGGGTGGGGGACATGAGAGATATATGAACAACTAGGTATAAACTAAAGTGTTGTGAGTTCTATGTAAGGCAGGGAGGAGACACCTGCAGTAGCGGAGTTCTGCCTGTGGCACAGTAAGTTGTCAGAGATGGGGAGATAATTGAAAGGTGGGTAAGTGTTCACTAGGTGAGCTAGTGGCAAGGACTTCTGAGCAGGGTCACTGGCATGTGCAGAACATAAGAGGTTTGAGAGGGTCTGGCCTCTTTGGGAACCAGCAGGTGGTTTGTTTGTATGGCTGGAAAGCAAGGTATACATAAAGGCCCTTTGGGATTCAATGGTGGGCATGTAGACCAGGGCCTCAGAGTCAGCAGAGGATTTCAGACTTTATTCTGCAAGTACCAGGGATGCTGCCAGTGATGCAATGGGGTCATAGAAACCAACAATGAATACAGTTTTGCAAAGTTATCTTTGTTGACAAACAAAGCAAAGCGAGGAGAGATTAAAGCATCTATAGGAATTTCCTGTCTGAGAATTGTGTGTGATCTTGGCAAGAGCAGAGTGAGTGGAGCAAGAAGGCAGATGGCAGGTCCTTGTGGGTTGGGCAATGAGTTGGAAGGGAGACATTGGAACCATTGCATGTAGACACATGGCAAGAAGTTGAGCGGTCGCCGAAACCGGTTTGGCTCAGTGGATAGAGCGTCGGCCTGCGGACTGAAAGGTCCCGGGTTTGATTCCGGTCAAGGGCATGTACCTTGGTTGCGGGCACATCCTCAGTGGGGGGTGTGCAGGAGGCAGCTGATCGATGTTTCTCTCTCATCAATGTTTCTAGCTCTCTATCCCTCTCCCTTCCTCTCTGTGAAATATCAATAAAATATATTAAAAAAAAAAAAAAAAGCAGTTGAGCGGTCAAGTTTCGTGAGTGATGTCTAGAGCAAGGTTTCCCAACCCAGCATTATTGACATATTGGGCCATATAATTTCTGTGGGGGCTGTCCTGTGTAGGATGTTTAGCAGCAGCATCTCTGGCCTCTGCCCACTAGGTGCCAGCCGCAAGGTATCCCCTAGTTATGTCTCTAGACATTGGCAAGTATTCTCTTGCAAGGGAGTGGGGCGACAAAATCACTGGCAAAGAGAGAGACACAGGCTGACACAGGATAGTTTTCTATTTTAGTTTGGAGAGAGGGAATCATTCTTGAGAACTATGAAGAAATGGTGGGGTGGGATGAAAATAAAGGAAAGAGGTGGAGAGTGATGTATATGGGGGTATCAGTGAAGGAATCTTGTGTCTAGTGAACTGGTCATGGATCATCATGCTCTCAATTTGGTGGCTCTGCTTAAACCTCTGAGCACAGGATGTAGGTAGGTAGGCGCTAAATTTCACCCTATGTGGTCAGAAGTCTCATTTTCAAAGTGTTTAAAGGCTAGCCAAGCCACCGTTGGTTGCTGCTATGACCTGGGCCCTAGTGGCAAACTCCTGCTTTATCACGGTCACTGCCCTGACCTCAGGCAGGGTGCCAATTGTACGAGACTGGACCTGGTGGCTGCTGGGAAAGGCTCCTGTCAGTAGTGGGGCCCTCTGGGGCAAAGGGAAGGGGATGGAGAGATCAATGGGGAATAGGACTGGACGCAGCAAGGAAGATGTTGAAAGGAGACTTGCCTCCGGCAGCATTTTGTGTTACACTAGTTTGGGCTGCAGTTACCTGCCCAATGAATGAATATCTGTCCATTGCTCTTGTGCTGTGCTAGCTGCTGGCAGAAACATTTTAATAACTGTAGCCTGAGAACAGCTTTTAGAATCAAGATTTAAAATTGTTGCTTGTATTTTTGCTTGTGCTTGAAATGATAAGAAAGATGAAAGGCTCTTGAGCTCTTGAGAACAGACGAGACAGGGAGGGTTAATTTTTCCCACTTAATATTGATATTCTCTTGTTATATAGAGGAAGCTAAAGCTTTTATTTGGACACTAATCATGCTTCATTCCTGTAGCATTTCATTTTTTTAAACTGTCTCTAGACTGATCTCTGATCATTCCTTTGATGCATCAGATTTTAAAATAACGTTTTTTGTCTGTAAGTGATCTAAAATTGTTTTTGATTTATATTTTATATCGTATGGAAATGTTAAAAGAGGGCTTAAGAGCTTTATTTGGCCAGAGAGACATTTTAATTTTCCCCTTTAGTTTTAAATGATGACTGTGTATCAACAGCCAGGCATTCGCCGGCTGTGCAGACTGAGTAACATCCATCCTAAGGGTTAATAAGAATATGAAATAACTGGCATCTGGGAAATGTCGGTGTAGCAGATAATTGCTTATTCACCTTCCTGCTGGACACGGGGAGTTTCTGTGCCACAAAATGAAACCAGATGAGCAAAGCAGGGGCCCTGGGTTACATAACTGATGCGTGCTAAGAGCAGCAGCAATAAAACCTGGAGGTTACAAGTAGAGAGCTGGAATCCTTCAATGAACTGGGAATTAATGGGTAACAAGGGGATGGAGGACATCTGCCATGGAAACCTCAGCAAATAGCAAGAATTGAGGGAAAAAGCATTTTAGACAGTGAGAAATCTAACCAGTCAAATAATCAGAATATATGTAACATGTCTACTGAGAGAGATTTCCATAGTAGGAGACCAACGCAAAAAACACGTTTTTTGGTTTTGTATACAGTTTTATTATTATTTAAAAAATATATTTGTATTGATTTTTTAGAGAGAGAGGAAGGGAGAGGGGGAGAGAGAAACATCAATGAGAGAGAAACATCATTGATGGGCGGCCTCCGACCAGGAATCGAACCAGTGACCTCTTGGTTCCTGGGTTGATGCTCCACTGCTGAGCTGCACTAGTCAGGCTACCCAGTTTTATTTTTTTATTATTATTTTTTAAAAAATATATTTTATTGATTTTTTTACACAGAGGAAGGGAGAGGGCTAGAGAGTTAGAAACATCGATGAGAGAGAAACATCGATCAGCTGCCTCCTGCACACCTCCTACTGGGGATGTGCCCACAACCAAGGTACATGCCCTTGACCAGGATCTAACCTGGGACCTTTCAGTCCGCAGGCCAATGCTCTATCCACTGAGCCACACCGGCCAGGGCACTACCCAGTTTTATTGAAGCAGAAGGATCATTCGTGACTTTTCCAACCCTCCTTATCTCTTTTAAGTGCTCTACTGCTAATCAAAGTCATATAAATAGGAAAGCCAGGATCCTGTAGATTTCCATCCCTACCAATGGCCTTTGACTAAATTTAAAATAACTCAATGTTCTTTTTTTTTTTTTTTAAATCTTTATTGTTCAGATTATTACAGTTGTTCCTCCTTCCCCCCCCCCCCCAATAGCTCCCCTCCACCCGGTTCCCACCCCACCCTATGCCCTTACCCTCCCCACCCCCCGCCACTGTCCTCATCCATAGGTGTATGATTTTTGTCCAGTCTCTTCCCACACCCTCCACACTCCTTTCCACCTGAGGATTGTCAGTCCACTCCCTTTCTATGCCCCTGATTCTATTATATTCACCAGTTTATTCTGTTCATCAGATTTTTAATTCACTTGATTTTTAGATTCACTTGTTGATAGATATGTATTTGTTATTCATAATTTTTATCTTTACCTTTTTCTTCTTCTTCCTCTTCTTAAAGAATACCTTTCAGCATTTCATATAATCCTGGTTTGGTGGTGATGAACTCCTTTAGCTTTTTCTTATCTGTGAAGCTCTTTATCTGACCTTCAATTCTGAATGATAGCTTTGCTGGGTAGCGTAATCTTGGTTGTAGGTTCTTGCTATTCATCACTTTGAATATTTCTTGCCACTCCCTTCCGGCCTGCATAGTTTCTGTTGAGAAATCAGCTGACAATCGTATGGGTGCTCCCTTGTAGGTAACTAACTGTTTTTCTCTTGCTGCTTTTAATATTCTCTCTTTGTCTTTTGCTCTTGGCATTTTAATTATGATGTGTCTTGGTATGGTCCTCTTTGGATTCCTTTTGTTTGGGGTTCTGTGCGCTTCCTGGACTTGTAAGTCTATTTCTTTCACCAGGTGGGGGAAGTTTTCTATCATTATTTCTTCAAGTAGGTTTTCAGTATCTTGCTCTCTCTCTTTTTCTGGCACCCCCACAATTCTGATGTTGGTATGCTTGAAGTTGTCCCAGAGGCTCCTTACACTATCTTCATATTTTTGGATTCTTTTTTCTTTTTGCTTTTCTGGTTGGGTGTTTTTTGCTTCTTTGTATTTCAAATCTTTGACTTGATTCTTGTGATCTGCTGTTGGATCTCTGTATATTATTCTTTATTTCAGTCAGTGTATGCTTAATTTCTAGTTGGTCCTTTTTCATATCCTCGAGGGTCTCACTAAATTTATCGGCCTTTTCTAGAAAATTATTGAAAAACCTTATAACTGTGGTTTTGAACTCTATATCCAGTTGTTTGCTTTCCTCCATTTCTTTCATTTGTGACCTGTTTCTTTGTCTCCGCATTTTGGTTGCTTCCCTGAGTTGATAGAGTGGCTTTTTGTGTGAGGTGTCCTATAGGGCCCAGTGGCTCAGTCTCCCCAGTTACCTGAGGTGGACACTCTTGGTGCACCCCTTTGTGGACTGTGTGCACAGTCTTGTAGTTAAGCCTTGATTGTTGTTGGTATCACTGGGAGGAATTGACCTCCAGGCCCATTGGCTGTGAGGATCAACTGTGTCTACAATGGGAGAACTTCTGTGCTGGAGACACCCTTATGAGGCAAGACTTACTTCAGTGGGGCTTTGGTGCTCACTGAGTCTGCCCCCTGAGTGTGTCCCTTATGGATATGAGGAGTTGTAATCTGGATGGTCCTACTCTGACCCCTGGGTACACTAGCTCTTGGATCTCCAGGGAGGTGCTAATTTTGCCTCTGCCTGAGGCCACCCAGCAGGAGCTATGGAGAGATCTGCAGATTTCTCTTCTTTGTTTAGGTTTTGGAGGTGCCCAGATGAGGCCCAGCTGTGAGGCAATGCAAGCTGCTGTGGGGCCTTGGGCCTTCTTTTGGATGTTCTGGGTCTCTCTGACTCAGATGCAGTTTGTTAGGTAATTTTAGATTTCAAAGGACCAGGCCATTCATATGCAAAAGCCTCTGCGCATAGCTTGGGTGGGGCGGGGTCTCAGGGTGGAGCAAACAGCAATGGCTTCCCATCAGCCCTTCCCTAAGAGGCCCTCGGGTTTTGGTGTCCCGCAGTAATTGCTGCAAGCACCTCTGAGAGAAAGCTGCTCTAGAGTTCCGCCCAATGCTAGACAGTCTAGTTTCTCCCTGTATGAGTCTGGGTCCCCAGAGTTTCACCCAGAACCAGAGTTCAGAGCAGTCAGGAGCTTGTGTCTCCCTCCAGATTGAAAAAGATAGCTGTGTACTCAGTAGCCAACCCTTTCTGTGCGTGCGCCTCCGTACCTCTGCACTCTATTTCCGCAGCTCCTCTGAGTCTCAGTGTGCTTTTCTCTTTTCTTCTAGTTGTAGAATTTCCACTCAGCCAGCCTTCCTGTGGTTTTGGATGATGTCTGTTTTGTCTTTTAGTTATAGTTTTGAAGTGGTTGTACGAGGCAGCAAGTTCAGGTGTTTACCTATGCCGCCATCTTGGTTTCTCCCAATGTTCTTTATTCCAGTCTGCTTTCTAAGTCACACTCCACTCCTGATTTCTTCACCTAATCTTTTACCTCATTCTTATTTACCAACTTTTCTGAATTTAGGTACCTAGATTTGTGTTTCCATATATTTGTCTGTATTTCCTTCACATCCTAATTTTCTTTAATTCTTGCATAAAATATATGCATTATAATTTCCCTGGTTTTTCAAGGGATAACATGTGCCTAAGCAGAAATGTGGTGGTTTTCCAGGGAGCATTTCTTTTTAACGTGGCATTTTTTATCAGAAATGGTCACATGAAATTAGTTCCCAAGCCCCTCCCTTTCCTCCCTCCTTCCCACCCTCTTTCCTTTCTTGAGTACTTACTACACACTAGAGTCGGAGTGTCCAGTGCTAATAAAGGGAGAGCTGGCCCCATCTTTGTGGAGCTCGAGGCTTTCCAGTTAGTGGGGAACATAAGTAGCAACAGGGTCCCATAACTTATGGCTGGTGTTTCACTTAATGCTCTTTGGTTTCAAACATTTGAAAATAGCACTGAAGGAACCTGGCCAGCATATCTCAGTGGTTGTGCATCAACCTATGAACCAGGAGGTCATGGTTTGATTCCTGGTCAGGGCACATGCCCGGGTTGTGGGCTTGATCCCCAGTGTGAGGCATGCAAGAGGCAGCAGATCAATGATTCTCTCTCATCATTGATGTTTCTATCTCTCTCTCCCTCTCCCTGAAATAAACAAAAATATATTTTTTAAAAAAGAAAATACCACTGAAGCAAAGAGGAAAGTATTGGAAAGATTGGTGGCAGTGATGGGGGTGAGGCTCAAAGAATCGACTTAGAGGCTGGGAAACTAGCCCTGGATGTGCAAAGAATGACAGGACCGCAGGGAGCAGGAACCCTTGCATTTGTCTCGGAGCAGGAAGAGTCAGGTCAACACCCTGTTTCTGTGGTTGATATCCTGTTCCGCCTCCATCCTGGTTTCACTGCCTCAGGACTCCATGCCCTGAGGTGCTGCCTCAGTGTGGTCAGCCACCTGCCTACCGGCTGCCTGGAGCTGGAAGAGAAACCTGTTTTGATTCAGTGCGAATTTTCTTCCTTTTTCTTTGGCAGGTTCCTGAATTTACCTTCCAAGGAGCCAATCTAATAAGTGAGGGAACTTAATGAGGGCACTGTTAGGGAGAACAGCAGCATAAGGGGAACACCCTCTCCCACCCCCAACAAAAACAACAAAGAGACAAACATTTGCTATCTTACTAGTATGAATTTACAAGAGAATTAAGTCAATACATGGTAATGATCTCAAATTATATCTTTACTAGTGGCCCAGTGCACAAAATTCGTGCACATTGAAAGGGAATTAATTAGACAAAATATTTTAATATTGATATTTGCCCTTTCTCTGTAATAGAAGTGTCAGAGATGAAAGAAAATTAGTAAAATGTATAGGAAAATCTCCCTCCTGTCAGAGTATGAGGTGTGCTGTGGGACCCAGAGTCAAGTCCCTGCCCACCCGAGCATACCTCAAATTTGTGCAAGACCCAGACCCGGCCGGCCCCACCCCCATCAAGCCCCACAGAGCAGAGGCACAGCCTCAGGTCCCCTGTCAAGCCCTGCTTGGCAAGTGGCACGGCCTCAGGTACCCCGGCCTCAGTGCTGGGGCTGGGGGCATGGCATCACGTTCCCCAGCCCGGTCTCAGGTCCCCCAGCCCAGCCTCAGGTCCCTTGGCCCTGGTGCCGGGGTGGGGGGGTGCAGCCCCAGGTCCCCTGGCCCCAGTATGACGGTGTGATGACCATTTGTGTATTAGCTCTTTATTATATAAGATTTCCACTACATCTACCTCAGAAAGTATTTCAGAGGCTTATAACAGACTGTACACTAATAAAAGAGAAAGATGCAAATTGACTGTACCTTCGTGACACCCACCAGCCAATCAGGAGTGAGTATGCAAATTAACCCAACAAAGATGAAGGGCTAATTTGCATACACAGGTGCCAAGCGGCCGGGGGCATTCCACATCGCCCCAGCCTCTCCAGGCCTCTGAACAGTGTGGGAAGGCAGAAAGGCAGCTCTGGGCTGGAGCAAAGGCAGAAAGGTGGCTCCGGGCCGGAGCGAAGGTGGTGCCGGCAGCCAGGGGAAGGAAGGCCCATTCTTGCATGAATCTTCATGCATCAGGCCACTAGTACAGAAATCAAATCAAATCATTGGAATGGTGGAGAAATAAGAATCAATACTACTTTTGCAGAGTTCTAAGAATTTTGTCTGTCTTAACAGCTATGGCAGAGGTCCTAGAACTTAGCCTGATGTAGAAGATGCTCAATAAGTATTCACTGAATGGATGCGGGCCAGACAATGGGGAATGGTGATTCCTTTATATAATTTTCTTCCATTTTGCTTGGTTGCCTGGGAGGGGACCAGGTAAAGTGGACAAAAAGGGAGACCCCAGGTCAGAGACTGACAAAGAATTAGGGAGATTTAAAGGGCAACACTGATTGTATTGATTTTCAACACGTAACACTGAGGCTCTTAGGATCCTGGAGGTAGTTTGAGAATGAGGTTCCAAATGGGAAGATCAGTTGGTAGCCCCTACCTTGCAAGTTAAACACACTTCAGCAAGTTACTAACCTCTTTCTATCTTATTATTAAAATTGGAATACACTTAGCTCACAATGTGATTATTAAAATCAAATGAGATAATGAAATTGAAAGCATCTTGAAGACATCAAGGTAAAAGTATTGTTATTCATAAAATCAACCGAAGGAGACACCTCTATTTGCTTTAGAAGAATAATTTTAAATATGGACCCCAATCACAAAATTAAGGGCTGCCCTTTTTAAAGAAGAAAAAAAGCTTTCATTTTTGTTTGAATCAGAATTAGCTCCAGGCAACCTTTCTTTCAAGTAGCTCAGCAGGGATAATATTGGACAGAAAATATTTCTCATGAAAAAAGACTGGGGTGAATTAATTAGCACAAATTTGGTGAGCTGTTTTTGACAGAGTGTGGGTTAGACAACAAAGCTGATCACTTGATTTACAGCTTATGTGAAAATATTCAATTTCTTATTAAAAATGTACATGGGTAGCCAAAAGTAGGTTTACAGTTGTAAGTGAAACCCAGAAGCTATTCTTGTATTATTATTTATTAATTACTACAGGCCCAGTGCATGAAATTCATGCACTCGGGGGTGGGGGGGGGGGTGTCCCACAGCCTGGCCTGTGCTCTCTTGTAGTCCGGGAGCCCTCGGGAGATGTCCAACTGCTGGCTTAGGCCCGGGAGCAGGTCTACGCCGGCAGTTGGACATCCTTAGTGCTGCCGTGGAGGCGGGAGAGGCTCCCTCCACTGCTGCTGTGCTCATCAGCTGTGAGCCCAGCTTCTGGCTAAGTGGCGCTCCCCCCCCCCCCCCCCCCGTGGGAGCACACTGACCACCAGGGGGCAGCTCCTCCATTGAACATCTGCCCTCTAGTGGTCCGTGAGCGTCATAGTGACCGGTTGTTCCAGTTTGGTCGATTTGCATACTAGGCTTTTATTACATAGGATTGTATTATTTTCTGAACAAATAACTGTAAACCTATTTTTGCCCCTTCTGTATTTTACAGCCCAATGAATAAATACTGTTTCCCATGACAAACATCTTTTCTAACCTTTGTGGTTATCAGGGAGCCATATCTCACAGGGTCAAGTCTCATGGTTAAATGTTATTTGATTGCTTTTTTGAAAGATTAAAACAGAAACAAAAAGGAAAAGAAACAAAGGAACAATAAAACAAGCCACACTCATTTCTTCTTCTTGCGTGAGAGTAGCCATAGAGAAGAATTGTAATTATAAGAAAAAATTGAGCCTGTACAGTTTTAAACTTAAAGCAATTCTTCTCTGGTTGTTGTCTAACAGTTCATTATCTTACATCACCAGAATAGAGTTTTCAACTTTCTCTCTTTTATCTTGCTGAGAAGGACTATGACCTAGACACCACTTGAATTTCCAAGTAATTATGGTCAGTACGTATAATGATTTTCTTTTTAGTTTTCCCATCAAATATTATTGTGACACGTCATCTTCTTTTCACTTAACCCCAAACATATTCAAATTATTGAGGCTTTTAATTCTAATGCCACACTTGTTAGGCTTCTTTCACACCTTTACAATGAAAGCTCTGACAGTACCGTGAACACTTTGTGTATCTACTATTGTTTAATAAATCTGTTTAATGGAATGTGTAGTTAAATGGTGAGAGAAGAAAACTTGGTGGACTTATTTTACTTTTTGAAAACATCAATTTGCTGTATTTTTGGAGTTACTTTCCATCTTATTCAATTTAATAATTAATATTAAACTCCTCCAGTACACTCAGGAATTTTTTTTTTTTATAGCATTATAGAGGCCGGTAAAGATGTTTGAGACATAGCTCTCTACTCCAGCAGCCTTCAGACTAATCAGTGAAAAGAAGCTTTACATTTGAAAAAGGGCTAGACTTGGTACAGACTATAAAGTCTATGGAAACTCATAATAGGGAGTAAATTTAAAATCCATGACAATAGCTGGTGCCAAATTCATTGATACCTTGCCAGCATTCTGAAAAGATTGTATTAATTAAAGAGATATATAAGATCAATGACAAAATTTTCCTTAGTAGATTAATACTTAAAGGAAATTTAAAATAAAATAACCACGAATAGAATTTTTCAGTTAAAAAGATTCTTTGAGATCATATTGTCCAATGCTTTAATTTGAAGATAAAGGCAAAGGCACAGAGAAGATTCATAACTAACCGAAGGTCACATGGAACATCAGAGGCTCTGAAGCAAAGCTCTTTTGTTTCCCCCTGGTGTCCAGAACGGTATCAGTGATATTTCTCTAGAAATAAATGAGAAGGGGTGTTGGTGGGACTCCCTCTCCTCGCCAAGGCAATAGGAAAATCTCCCAGCTTTCGTGGGGTTCAACTCCGGTGATGCTAAATTGATGTTTTCCTATCAAATATCATTTGTAACATGTAGTTGCTTTTTATTTAACTCAAGGCATATTGAAAATCTTGAGATATTTTTGAGATTATGGGATATATCTTATGGGGTACTAAATATAACATAAACACAAATATGTTGATGCGGGGTAGTTGGGAGGATGGAGAGAACCCTCCTATGATGTATTTCTCCCTGCTTTTAGGTCACAACACTGGTGTCCTTAAGAATGCTTTAGCTCAGCTGAGCACAAATATTAATGGACCATCAACTATGCGCAATGCATGTGACCAATCAGAGCCTCAGGGCAGTCAGGGACAATTAAGGATTGTTGTGGACTCTTAGATCACATTTGCCTTTCTCAGGATCAATGCATGTACCTTACCTTCTTTCTCAATCTAACCATCTGTTGCATTTTGAAGTAGAAGTAGGTAGAGAGCCATAAGTGGGGACAGCGAGCCAGACATCTTTGAGCCTCTCTCATCTTCACCCACATTTTACAGGTGTAATCTGCAAATACCTCACCTCAGCTGCACCAAGGCAGTCTCCCTGCATGTCCTGAGGTTTCACTGAGCGAGGTTCCTGTGGGAATCTTCCTGGCACTCACACAAGTACACATCTGGAAGTACAAGGACATTATCCCTTGGGACAGTGGTTCTCAAGAATGACACATGAGAATCACTTGGGGATGACTGAAACATACAAATTCCTGGATCCTACCTGAAGATGTTCTGACTTAATTGCTCTGCTTTGTAGACTGCATCTGGAGTTTCAAAAACACTCCATGTGATTCTGAACAGCAGCCAAAGTTGAGAATCATTGCATAGTTAGGGCCATTTGACCAATGGTAGATAGAGCTGGGTGGAAAAGTCTCAGCACATTCTACCCAAACAGCTTACAGTACACAAATGCCTCAGGGTCCCAGTAGGATTGAGCATTAGCTCCCCACAATGCTTATCAGTTAGATAATGCACATTTGAAGTGATTTTTCCTTGTTCCCTGTTTCACTCTTCTAAAACTCCACTCCTATTCGCAGGGATTAATTAAAAAATCAACTTCCTGCACCCAGGCCTCATCTCAGGCTCTACTTTTGAGAATGAATCCAAGGTAATGTAGGCAGAAAAGCACAGAGCTTGTGGCCCTTATGGGAGCAGATGGCAGAAGTAGGTGTTTGTTCTACATGGCAAGTAGACGCAGAAGAGCTCTCTTTGCCTTGCCTCATAATGTTTTTTTCTAATCTATGTTTAAACACCTGAAAGGCAGGTATTCTGAGACAATCCTATATAATAAAAGCCCAATATGCTAACTGTCCAGTCATCCGGTCTGCTGTTCAACCAATCAAAATATAATATGCTAATGATATGCTAAGGCCACTCAACCGCTCACTATGAGCACCAGGGGGCAGATGCTCCGACCGGTAGGTTAGCTTGCTGCTGGGGTCCGGCTGATCAGGACTTAGCGAGATGGGCCACATATGCCCTGGAGCCCTCCAATGGTCCCTCCCTGGCTGGCCAACCTCCTGCATCCCTCCATGGCCCTGATTGTGCACCAGTGGGGTGCCTCAGCCTGGCCTGTGCCCTCTCACAATCCAGAACCCCTTGAAAGATGTCAGAGAGCTGGTTTCAGCCTGATCCCGCAGGCCAGGCTGAGGACCCCACTGGTGCACCAATTCGTGCACCGGGCCTCTAGTCAATTAATAATGTCATAAACCCTAAAATTCTTTTTTGTTGTTGAGTCCTAGTCCTTTTAGGTAATCCATAGTGCTCTCCTAAATATTCCCTTCATTGATTAACTCTTTTAAATGTATTTTTATGTTGTAATTGGGGTGGAAGAATGCTTTGATATTAATTTTCCCTATTTTAAATGTGCTAGTTCACACCTTTTCTTTCACATTGTCATCCCCAATTATACCTTCCTGTAGTCTCTTCTTCTCTTTTCCAGTCCTTCTTCTTGGGTTCCTTCTACTCATTTAGCCTAGGAGATATATACTTAAGAATTACTGACATTTCAATATGGTCTTAATTAAAAAATAAGGTTAGAATGTCTATAGTCAGTAATGTTGAAACAGTATTTATTGGAACTAAGTATGCTACATAAGAGTTTACAAGAGTTATGTAGAATTCTGAGATGCATGTGCTTAGTTTTAAGTCCTTTTTTATGTCAACTTTACTGAGACATGATTTACATATATTAAAATATACCCATTTTAAAGGTATAGCTCAATGAGTTTTTATAAATGCATATATCTGGCTAACTGGCATGACATTCAAAGTGTAGAACATTTCCTGTTCCTCTGAAAGTTTCCCATGTTCCTTTGGAATTAATCACCTTGTCCCCAGCCCCAGACAACCACTGACTTGTTTTATGTCAGTGTCAAGTGCTTTTGCCTATTGTAAAATTTAATATGTTTGGACTTCTACAATACGTCTCTTTTATGTTTGGCTTCTTTTACTCAGCATAAGCTTTTGAGCTTCATCCAAGTTATTTATTTTCTTTTATTGTTTCTTTTATTGCTGAGTAGCTGATGCACAATTCACCTGTTGATGGACATTTGGATTGTATCCAGTTACTAGCTGTTATGAATATAGCTGATCTGAACATTCTTATACTAATCTTTGTGTAGAGATGCTTTTATTTTCTTGGTCAAATCACTAAAGAAGGGAGTTGCTGGGTCACATGGTGTTTTCAACTTAATGAGGAACTA
Organism: Plecotus auritus; assembly: GCF_963455305.1. Taxonomy (NCBI): domain Eukaryota; kingdom Metazoa; phylum Chordata; class Mammalia; order Chiroptera; family Vespertilionidae; genus Plecotus; species Plecotus auritus. The sequence continues at coordinate 12,962,877 of NC_137772.1, read as the reverse complement.
CCAAACTATGTTTCAAAGTAGTGCTCTGCCACCTACAAAGTATGAGTTTTTCAATTGCTTCATATCCTCACCCAAACTTAATATTTTTAGTCTTTATAATTTTAATTATTCTTGTCAGTGTGAAGTTGAATTTCCTCATAGTTTAAGTATAAATTTCCCTAATGACTAATGATATGGAGAATCTTTCATGTGGTGATTGGCCATTTGTATATCCCTTTCGGTGTAGTGTCTGTTCAAGTCCTTTGGCCATGTTTTATTTATTGTCTTTAAGGAATTTGTGCCATCTAAGCAGTTGCATTTATTGTCATAAAGTTGTTCATAATATTCCTTATTAGCTCATTAAAGTCTATAGCATCACTGATGAGGTCCTGTTTTTTTTTTAAATCCTCACCCAAGGATATGTTTATTGATTTTAGAGAGAGAAAGAGATTGATTGGTTGCTTCCTGTACATGCACCAACTATTGATGGAACCTACAACCTAGGTATGTGCCCTGACCGGGAATCCAACCAAACCTTTTGGTGTATGGGACTGCGCTCCAACCAACTGAGCCATCCAGCCAGGGCTGATGTCCTATCTTTTATTCCTGAGTTGATAACTTGTGCCTTCTTTCTGTTTTTATTTTTCTTGATTGGTCTGACTAAAGGTTTGCAATTTTATTGATCTTTTAAAAGAAGCAACTTTTGGTTTTATTGATTTTTCTCTATTCTCTTGTTTTCTCTATAATTGTTGTTGTTCCCCCTCCCCCCCCCCACGCCTTATCTTTATTCTCCTTTCTTCTACTTGCTTTGGGTTTAATTTGTTCCCTTTTTTCTAGGTTTTTTTTTTTTTTTTTTTAAAGATGATGACTTAGATAGTTGATTTTAGACCTTTGTTTTGTAATATAAGTATCTAAAAATGTATATATCACGTTAAGCACTGTTTTACCACATTCCACAAATTTTGAAATGTTCTGATTTTATTATTATAGGGCTAAGAATATTTTCTAGCTTATAATTTTTTTTGCTCTGCCTCATGGATTATTTAAAAATGTGTTGCCTATTTTCCAAATATTTAGAAAATTTTAAATACATTTTTTAAAAAAAAATTAATTTAATTCCAGTCAGAGAACTAACTGATACCAATTCTTGATACCAATGAATTTGATACCAATTCTTTGTTGTTGTTGTTGTTATTAATCCTTACCTGAGGATATTATTCCATTGATTTTTAAAGAAAGGGAGAGGCAGAGAGAGAGAAACATCCATATGAGGAGACACATTGATTGGGTTGCCTTCTGCACGCACCCCGACCAGGGCCAGGGATCGAGCTCACAAGCAGGGTATGAGCCCTGGATCAGAATCGAACCCAGGATAGTTCAGTCCTCGGGCCAACTCTCTATTCACTGAGCCAAACCAGTTAGGGCATGATACCAATTCTTTTAAATTTATTGATAGTTAAGTGCCAGCATTTGGCTCATCTTTGTGAATGTACCATGTGTAGTTGAAAAAAATGTGTATTGTGCTGACAATTGGTCAAGTTATTTTATAGCATTGAGTTTTCATTATTATTACTGATTTTCAGCCTACTTCTGTGAAAGGAGAAGTATTGAAATTTCTATTTCTCCTTTCAGTTTTATTAGTTTTTGCTTCATGTATTTTGAAGTTATTTTATTATATACATATTTAGGATTGTTAAGGCTTCTTAAAGAATTGACCCTTTGTCATGAAATTTCCATTTTTTTGTCCCAGATATTTTTTTTCCTAAAGTCCACTTTTTCTGATGTTACTAATATAATTCCTATTTTTTATTATTGGTGTTTATATCATACATCTATTTTCATCCTTTTAATCTATCTCATATTTAAAGTGGTTTTTTTTTGTAGATAGCATGTCATAGGTTCTTGCATGTTTATCTAATCTGATCATCTCTAGTTTTTAATTAGAGTTCATTATATTTAATATAAATTCAACAAAGTTGGCTTTAAGTTTACTGTTTGCTATTTGTTTTCTATTTCCCCACCTGTTCTTGGTTGCTTTGTTCCTCTTTTCTTTTTGAGTTGTTTTAATATTACATTTTATAACAACTATTGGCTTATTAGTTGTAACTTTTTTAGTGATTGCTGAAGGTTTACAATATGTACCTTTAACTTTTCATAGTTTACCCTCAAGTAATATTATACCATTTCACAAAGTAGGTAAAAATCTTAGACAAGTATACAGGCAGTCCTACTTTTTTATGATCCTGATATACATGCATTTCAGTTATGGTTTAGTCAGATAATACCATTTCCCCAACAACACAGTTCAGATTTTAGTTACCCAGTGTATTAACTCTGAATAATTGAATAAAGTACAAATTTGATGCTCGTCTTTAGTACACAAATCAACATAATTAACAGATGTGCATCATGGCTTCTTTAGATGTGCACATTGTTTCTTTCAAAGTCTGTTGGTGATTAGCCATCGTGCATCTGTTATTTCTTTCAAACACAAACAGCCAGTGTATAGTTGTGTTGACTGCTCATCTCCCAGTTATAAGCCCATACAATTTAACTTTTAAAGTAATACTACTGTTGGATAATGGTTCAGGTCACCTTTATGCATTTAGAGACTTCCAAGAAAATGTGATAATTTGCTTTTTACTAACATACACATAATCTTCAATCCGCCCAATGGACCAAGGAATCATTTGGACTTTTAAAGCCTGCTATCTTAGATTGACTTTTCCACAGGCTATTGATGCTACAATGGAAGATCATACCATATTTTTAGCTGAGCATGGAAGAAACATTACTGAAAGAATGCAATTGATTCAGCATCATGGAAGGAAGGAACAATGACTAATATGTATGTAATGTGGCAGAAATTTTTATTGAACTGTGAAAATAACATGCAGAATTCAAATAGGATGTTAATGGAGTTATTGGAGCAATAGCTGACCATGGAAATGTTGACCACCACCATCTGGGAGAAACTTAGTGAAAGTGGGCTTATTGACATAAATGAGGAAAAAAGATTCTCGCAAAAAGAAGTCAGATATGCCTAAAGAAGTGATGTCAGCTAAAAATTTACATTAAAGGAAATCTTGGAGATATTTCACAATATTAAAAGCACAAAAATGGAACTGTTGGCAGCTGATGCAGACTTATAAAAGAGTTTGACTATTTTCCAATGCATTGAAAAGATGCTTGCTTCATGTGGTAGGTTATACTTTGAGAAGAAGATGGCAAGCACGGTTCAATCTGCTCTTGAAGTTTTCTTTGCAAAGAAATAAATCACTTTAATCCTTAATGTTTCTACTGTTTTAAATTATAGTGGACTAAATAAATATTAGTTTCACTATTTTTTTTCATTTTTCTATACATTTAGATAACAGACATGAAGAGAGGTGTAACTGTTTTGACATTGTTTTGAAGAGTCACACAACAATTGTAATTGTTTTCATTGATTAGAAAGATCAGTTTGTGTGGCTTTAGCTTGCCTGGTCATTTTTTTTTTTAAATATATTTTATTGATTTTTTACAGAGAGGAAGGGAGAAGGATAGAGAGTTAGAAACATCGATGAGAGAGAAACATCGATCAGCTGCCTCCTGCACACCTCCTACTGGGGATGTGCCCGCAACCAAGTTACGTGCCCTTGACCGGAATCGAACCTGGGACCCTTCAGTCCGCAGGCTGATGCTCTATCCACTGAGCCAAACCGGTTTTGGCTTGCCTGGTCATTTTAACAGTCTTACACGACCATACAGAGTGAGGACTTCCTATGCTTCCAACTCTCCTATTTCTTCGTGCTTGTCTTTGGCTGTTTCACTTACTAAAACAAAATGACACAGACCAGGTAGATTACAAATAGCAGAAATTAATTGCTAACAGTTCTGAAGTCTGAGTTTTGGGTAACAGCTTGGATGGGTGAGGGTCCTGTTTGGGGTTGCAGACTTCTCATTGTATCCTCATAGGATGGAAGGGGCTAGGGAGCAATGTGGGATCTCATACAAGAGCACCAAAGCCATTCCTGAGGGCTGTATCCTCATGACCCAATTACCTCCCAACTTCCCAATTCCTAATATCATTTTTGAGTTAGGATTTCAACAGATGAATTTGGGAAGGACACAAATATTTAGAGCATTGCTATTGTCCAACATTCTACATCAATATTTTAATTTTCATAATACATTGGTATTACTTTTGCCTAAAACATCCAATTATCTTTTGAATAAATAAAAAAATGTGAGAAAAATATTCTCATACTTATCCGCACATTTACCATTTCTGAGGTTCTCTATTCCTTAGCATAGATTCAAGTTTCCATCTGGTATCATTTTCTTTCACCCTGAAGACATTCTATAACATTTTTTACAATGTAGGTCTGCTAGTGATGAATTCTCTCAAGCATTTTAGTTGTCTGAGAAAACTTTATTGAACCTTAATTTTGAATGTAAATTTTATTGTTTATAGAATTCTAATATGACAGTTTTCTTCAGCACAATGTTTTCCTTTAAATATGTTGTTTTATTGTCTTTGTCTTTCACTGTTTCTGATGAGATGACTATAGATCTATATCAGTATCAACATAGATATGGACATAGATTTAGACATGGATATGGATAGAGACATAGATATAGACATGGATGATATAGATATAGATATTGTTCTTTTGTGTACAATATGTGTTTTTTCTATGGTTGCTTTTAAGACTTTCTCATTATCACTGTTTTAATTAATGTGATCATAATGTGCATTTTTCAGATATACTTTTTATTAGAGTATAGTATGCATACATAAATGTAAACAAGTCAAAACATACAGATTGATGAATTATCACCAAGTGAACATGTCCCTGTAACCACAATCCAGATCAAGATATAAAACGCACCTACACTGTAGAGGTTCATCGAAGGCCCCTTCTAGTCAGTCACTGCTCCTGCAATCCACCTCAAAGACAGTGCTCTCCTGGCTTCATGCACCGCTGATCAGTTTTGCCAGAGTTTAAATTTTACAAAACTGAAATTATATTGCACATTTTGCTTGTGGCTAGATTATTTTACTCTACATTATGTGTGTGAGATTTAATACATAAATAGGTTTTATTTTACATAATAAATATGTAAAAATAGTTTTTCATATTTATTACTGTTGTACAAATATCCTCACACATATTTATCATTATATTGTTGATGGTTTTTCAGTTGCTTTCATTTTTTACTTCAAATGGAATCCAATCAGGCTATTAACATCCACATGCATGACTTTGGGTACACATGTATATTAATTTCTGTTGTATATGTTCTCAGAATTGAAATTGTTGGACCCTAAGGTATGAAAAGGTTCAATTTTAATATCGACAAAAAATATTGAAAATGGTTTCACCAATTTGGTTTTCACCAGTAGTATATGACTATTCCAGTTATTCCACATCCTTGCAAATACTTGGTATTTTCAGTAAGTTTTTGTTACGTTGTTGGATGTATAACGTTATCCTAATGATTTTTTGGACTTCTCTGAAGACTAATGAGATTGAACCCCACTCTGCTCTTAGGAGTGCACATGCTTTTCTTAACTTTGAACCTCTATTCTTCCTGGACTATATCTGGTCTCATTTTAGTAACCTTGGGTCACTCCCGTAATATTTTAAAAAGTTTAAGCCAGATATTAATGTCTCAGTCACTGTTCTTTTCTATTTCTTGAAGGTTATTCCTAAACTCCTATATGAGTTCGTATGTTTTCATGTCCAGGAAGGGCAGGCAGCAGGGAAAGAGGGCAGTTTACTGATACGGTGAGAGCATCCTGACGGTCAAGGGTGGTTGGGCAGCTGTTTCATTTTTATGCCACCAGTGACTCTGGAAGTGTAGGTAGGTAGCTCTGTGAGCCTCAGTGGACAGATTTCAGAGCCTTATAAAAGGTATAGCTCTGAGTTCCATCTCTCTTACCAGTAACAGGCAGTTCCATCTATGTATCCTCCAAGAAAGTCCTATGGCCCTCACTGAAGCCTTTTGATGAGGGAGACTCATCTACCACTTGTGTCCCAGATGTTTTCTGGGGCTATTCTAGGCCCGCCAATGACCTGAGAATCTCTGACACACCAACCTTTACTCTTTGGGATCCAGGCATGATCCAAATTTCAAAGACCTTTTGAGTGCGCTGGCCTTACACTCCCCACCTCTCGTACCATCACACAAATGAAATGAAAGGTAAGAGGGCTATTTTCCGGCTTTCTGAATGCTCTCTTTCAATCTCTCTTTGTCCCTTATTATATCTTTCTGTGGTGGGTGAATGTCTAAACCAATTCAGTCTGGCCCTGATATAGTGTGGGAGAGTCTGGCACTAGAAATATAGCCCTCTTTCAACGAGGCAGCTAAAAGATTATCTCTTTGATCTGAGCCGTAAATTGTCTCCCTGATATTTCTCTTCCGTAGCTCAGCCCTGAGACTGGGGGTTGGGGGTTGGGGGACTAGAAGTTACTCTGCACTCTGGTGTGAACTTTGGCTCACTTTTGGTCCTTCAAAGTCTCTTTCTATTACATAACTTTCCCACCTCGACTCTATTGCCAAGTGCCTGATTTCTGTATATTCCCCACTTCTATTGCCAAGGAAGAACACCTCACTGGCTCATTTGGTGGCTGTTTGTGCAGAACTTTTAATATCAGGTTATCGCCCAGGCTGCTGGTGACTCTGTGGATTGGCTGGTGTTCTATTCTGTTGTGGCCGAAACGAGGAGGGAGCCAACCGGTAGCCCACGAAGACATTAGAAGCCATGAGTCCAGCTGAGGTTTTGAGTCCTGTGACTGCTCTGACCCCCCATCTGTAGCACATGTCTCCTGTGTAGTACTTCCAGTGGCAGTGATGGGTTTGCACTGCCTTTTGCATCTTGTGACCAATCGCATGAATATGCAAAATCCTGGGGTTAGGAATGCAGTGTGAGAGACGGTCACTGGGTGTTTCCCTGCATGAAACTAAGAAAAATCCAGCCAAGGAGACTGCATACTACTGCTTTTATTTTGTTTCCACATAAGTCTGCCTGGATGATCAGAACAGATGGGAAAGAGGCATGGGGGATGCACAGTAATTCTGCTCCTTGACCTCCTAGAGATTTGAGCGTTATAACTAGAGAGCTTTCATCTCACTATTCTTCCTCCAGTTTCCTCTCATGGTGAGGTCAGGTAGAGTTTACCAGACGCGTTCATGAGTATATTGCCTATATATACATACTTTTTAAAAATACATTTTTATTGATTTCAGAGAGGAAGGGAGAGGGAGAGAGATAGAAACATCAATGATAAGAGAGAATCATTGATCAGCTGCCTCCTGCACATCCCCTACTGGAGATTGAGCCAGCAACCCAGGCATATGCCTTGACTGGAATCAAACCCAGGACCCTTCGGTCCACAGGTTGATGCTCTATCCACTGAGCCAAACCAGCTGGGGCATATCACCTATATTTTTGAATAAGCTTATATCCTGGTTGCAGACAAATGATAACTTTCAATTTTAGCAGCTGGCTAAGAATTTTTTTTTATGAACTTGATAACGCTAAGCTCGATGTCTTTTCATAGCACTGTCAGAGATTACTTGTGTTGCTTTTATCTTTTGATTATTTATGGGCATCCTGGATATTTAGCACCATGTTATGTGTTCCTTTCCCCTTAGAATTGCTTGATAAGAATATTAAAGTTGACATTATTATGATCACAAGTATAAACTGGCATATAAAGAAGTTGCCATGGATTATTGCAAGGTGGCTATTATTCGTGATGTGTAAGCTAACGAGGGTGCAATTAATACTTGCGTAAAGAAGTGGGATAAGGTCAGCCCAGAAACTATAAGTTTAGAAAGGTGTTTGGATTATTGAAAGAAGTGAATTATCGTGAGTGGAATGGTTAATCATTTTTTGTGCATCTTGGTGGAAAAATTAGGCTACTTTTCAGCATGATCCGGTTCCTGGTTCCTAGCATTATCCTCGCAAGGTCTTTGAGATAATACAGCAATCACAGTTGCTAATAGGCCTCGTGTCTACTAAATTGTTAGCAATTTATCTTACTACACTGATAGAATAAGCTTCAAGAATACTTAGCAAAGTGCATTAGTCTCCTGTACTAGATTTAACTATTTATTAGACTTTGCAGTGGGCACATACCCATATTAAAATTGAAATTAGGGATCTAATCAGACTCCACATAGAATTGACAAATGCCAGTATTGGGGGATGTTGGAGATGGTCCACTTCATTCAATTTTGAAAAAAAGAAATGAGACTCAGGGAAAGGGAGTGAGTTAGTGAAGGTTATTCAGCAGGTTTGAGGCAGAAATAATATAATAATCTCAGTTCTCCTGCTTCTCAGTCCCAGAATTTTCCCACAACACTGGGCTATTTTGTTGCCAATTCCTTTATTTTGCTTTCTACCCTATGTATTTTGCCATTACAGTCTCATTAAGATTCTGCCCTTCACCCCAAATGTTTAAATTTCAGACCATTATTGTCTCTGTAAATAAATAAATGCTAGTTGTTTTTGGAAGAAGAACCACTTTGCTCATCCTGTGTGTTCCTCCTTTGTCTCACATTACTGTCACACTCACAGCCATTCTCACACCAGATGTGTGGGTTTTCCTCCCACACCAAGCGATTCTGTGACACTAGCTATGTGTCCATCTGCTCCCGTTTATTCCATTTTAACACTGTCTACCTGGAGATAGTGTCAAATCCCACAGGCTAAGGGCTCAATCCCACAAGACTGCCCACTCCCAACCTTTGAGATGCCCATCGCCTGTCTGAATTGTTATCTGTGCTTCTGACATCAGCTACAAATCGAGGTTCCTGTGATGGTCTCTTCAGATTCCATTATTTGCTAGAACAGCTCATGGGACTCAGGGGAACACTTATGTTTATCAGTTCATTATATAACACCGGATATGATAAATACACATGATCAGCTAGATGCAGAGGTGCCTTAGGACGAGGTCTGGGAAGGTTCTGAGCCCCGGCACTCTGTCCCCATGGAGTTGGGGGTGTGTTATCCTCCTGGTTCTTGGATGTGTTCACCAACCCCAGACCCCATACTGTTGGGATTTTTATGGGAGTTTCCTCACATAGGCATGATCAACTATGAACCTTATTTCCAGCCACTCTGCACTCTCAAGAGAGTTGTGGGGGCCGGGGGAGGAGGTGAAGCGGGGAGCTGGAAATTTCAGTCTCTTTTCTAACCATGGCTTGGTCTTTCTGGTGGCCAGCCCTTATTCAGGAGGCCACCAAGAGTCACCTCATTAGAACAAAAGACAGTGTTATCAAGCAGGAAATTCTAAGGGATGTAAGAGCCATGTGTCAGGTATGGGGTCAAAGACCAAATATTGGACCAAAGGGTGATCTCAGTGCTCTTATCACTGAGGAAATTGCTGGGGATTTAGGAGCTTTGTGCGTGTGCCAGGAACTGGCGGCAGAGACTTTATTTCACAGTCATAAATAATCATTCTATTATTTTGCATTGTCTTTTAGTTTAGTATTAAGTTAGCAATGAAAGTTATGGGCCTTTGAAACATAACCGTAGCTTGTCTTCCAGGGCACAGCAGAAGGAGGCTAAATGACAGCTATACTGTGAGTGAACAGATGATGACCCTCTGATGGACTGTTGTATATTTGACATTATTGAACAGGTCCATCAACCCTCATTTCTTTTCTTTTTGAAAATGATGGATGTTAGGTCTTATCATACTTATATTTTGAACTTTATTTTGAAATAATAATAGGTTTATAAAAACTTGGCAATAAAAAATGTAAAGGGATCTCTTATCTACTTTTGACTCCTTTTCTCGAAGAGGTGATAAATTACTCAATTATAGAACAATATGAAAACCCAGAAAATGACATTGGTACAATCTACAGAGCTTATTCAGATCTCAATGTGTGTGTGCGTGTGTGTGTAAGTGTGTGTGTTTGTGTGTGTGGTATAGTTCTATACCATTTTATCACATGTAGATTTGTATCACCACCACCGAATCAAGGTAAAGAACTATGCCATCATTATGGGCTCTCTCATGCTATCCCTTGGTAGACACATCTGCTCCCTTCCCATGTAGCTCTTACCCTTGGCAATCACTCTCTGCTCTCTCAATCTCTAAAATTTTATTTCAAGAATTCATATAAAGAGTATCATACAGTATTTTATGTTCTTTAAATGGAAGGAACAAGTCACAGTGATTTAAAAAAATATATTTTATTGATTTTTTACAGAAAGGAAGGGAGAGGGATAGAGAGTTAGAAACATTGATGGGAGAGAAACATCGATCAGCTGCCTCTTGCACACCTCCTACTGGGGATGTGCCCGCAACCAAAGTACATGCCCTTGACTGGAATTGAACCTGGGACCCCTCAGTCCGCAGGCCGACGCTCTATCCACCGAGCCAAACTGGTCAGGGCCACAGTGATTTTTGTTAGCTCTGCAAAGTATTTTTAATTTGTTTCAAGTCCTGTCTTGAAAAATGTGCTTGGTTCTCCCCTCTGCCCCCCCTTTTTTGGTATCAGGAGAGAAAATCAGTAAGATGCAAAAGAATATTCCATTTTTTTTCTCCCTTGAAACATTTGTTGTTCCATTTTTCTCTTTCTGTTTTTCATCACACAGAAAGTACTGCTAAGAAAGCTTAGTTTTTAATAAAAACCCAGATTAACTTTTTTTAAAAAAAATTAGGTTATATGCATTCCTTTCTGGGCCTTTATAATAGTTTATCAAAATGGAAATAGATATTCACAAAACAAAATACAAAATGAGCTTGCTCTACTCATGCATCATTTCTGAGAAAGTGCCCCCTCTTCCTAATGTCTGTGATTATTCTTTATATTAACTTCCTTTTTACTAAAATTCTGCAATTTTTACAAGTTTCTGTAACTAGTGTAATAAAATGTGATACCAAGTGATTGGTCACCAATTTCAATTGATATTAATGATGACTACCAGGAAGTTACCTATATAGCTACTGTGCTGTATTTAGGATCTTACTAGCTTAGCTGAGTTACAAAGGATTACCTAAGTACTAAATGTAAACTTATTGATGCATATAGGAAGCCATTTGCATTAATATAATTAAGAGACCCTACCTAACCCCTATGAAAGTAACAGAGGACAGAGTCCTTATTTTAAAGTAAATGAACTATTGGGAGTAATTATGATTAGTCAAACCATAATTGGATTTAATGAGACTGAATAGAAACCAATTAGACATAATTGGAAGTTAAGCAAAAGTCAATTAAATCCTTATAATTTTAACTTTATAAAAGTTATTGAATTAAATTACCAGGATTAATTAGCAAAGGAAATAAAGACATGTAGTATATTTCCAGGAAATTGGTATATTTTTGAGGGGAAAGATATTGTTTCACTTAAAGATTAGAGTTCAGTGAAAATCCTTTTAATCAATTTTGAAGCCTTAGTAGTTTAATAATTTCAAGTGAAGTAATTATGCTAATTTATAGTTTTATCTGAAGTTGTTTAAGGAATGAAGAAGTAGAACTTATTTGATAGACTAAAATAGCATGTCCATAAATCTCAGTGAATTCAGGCGGTTCGGAATAAGGATATGGTTGCTTTGATTCAATGCTCACTTCAGGGCATGTTTCATTGTATGCAAATTACAGTTGACCTGTTGTAGAAATGGCGGGATTGAAAACACAGTCACCACTTTGCTCTTTATAGACTCGCTCTGGGAAGCAGTCCTTATTCCTACTGCACTGTCATCCCCCATCCCCCATCACACTAAAGGCCCCCAGTCCACTTTTCTTCAGTAACATAAGTGAGGTTCTGTGCAACTGGTCACCTGGGAACTCAACACTAATAAACTGTGGTTACCAAACAGTCTCCGCACAACATAGCCAAGGTCATCAGAGGGTTGTGATTTCTGCTTCCGCCATGATGCTTCAATGACCTTCAAAAGGGTCTCTGAGCAGGTACTGACTCCACAATGTGATGGAATAAGATTGCAGTTTTGATTCAGTGCTGAATTAATTTTTTGTACTTTTGCAGGAAATTATCCATTTCACCCATGTTTTTAATTTTATTGCTGTAAAATTATTCATCATATTATTACCTTGTAAATCTCTGCTATATCTACATTCCTACTATAGTTCATGTCTCCTCTCTTTTTCTTTTCTTAACCCAACTTACAGAGGATTGATTATTTTATTAATCTTTTCAAAGAAACAACATTGGGTTTTGTTGGTCCTTTCCATTGAATCTTTTTCTCTTCATTTGATTAATTTTTGCTTTTAGTTTTATTATTATCCTCCTTCCCATTTCTTAGATTTCCTCTCTCTTTTTCCCTTCACTTCTTACCTTGGATGCTTCATTCATTATTATATTTTTACTGAGGTAAAAAATGCATAACATAAAAATTATCATCGTAACCATTTTTTAAGTATAGTAGTGGCAACTACATGCACATTATTATACAACAGATCTTTAGGACTTTTTTTTCTTGCAAATTTGAAAGTTTACATCCATATAAGAAGTCTTTTCTTCCTCCCTCCAGTCCCTGACAACTATCATTCTGCTTTCTGTTTCTCTCTGACTACTAAAAAAAAAGGTGTGACTACTTTAGATTACATATCCCATACTATCATTCATATAGTATGATCTTTTTGTGAATGACTTAGCATAATGTCTTCAAGTTTCATCCACACTGTAGCATATGATAGGATATAAGTATTTTTAAGATTGAATAATTATCTCTTGTATATAGATACCACATTTTCCCTATCCATTTATCTGTTGATATGTGTCTACCTTTTGGCTAGTGTGAATTCTGCTGCGATGAACATGCTTTAAGATCCTGATTTAAATTCCTTTGGGTATATACCCGAAGTGGGATTGCTGGATCATTACTTTTTAACTTTCAATTTTCTAATATGAAAGTAATAATTTATTTTTCCTAGACATTCATTGTATTCCTAAATTTTGATATGTAGAATTTTTATTATTTTTCTAAATATATTATATTTTCATTATTATTTCTACTTTAACCCATTGGTAATTTTATATGTTTGACAATTTCCAAAAGTACTTTATTATAAAAAACCTGTTACTAATTTTTAATGAAATTGAATTTGGTTAAACTACATTTTTCTGCGTGATATTGATTATTTGAAATTTATTGAGATTAACTTGATAGCCTCTTTTATAATTTTATGCTTAAGAAGAATATGCATTGCTACTTTTTGGTGCAAGGGTTTTTTTTTTATTAATTTCTTTATTGATTAAGGTATCACATATTTGTCCTCATCCCCCCATTCCCATCCCAAACCCCTCCCCACACATGCCCCCACCCCCCTGTTATCCGTGACCACTGGTTAGGCTTATATGCATGCATACAAGTCCTTTGGTTGATCTCTCCCCCTTACCCTCACCCTCCCCTACCTTCCCTCTGAGGTTTGACAGTCTGATCGATGCTTCCCTGTCTCCAGGTCTGTTTTTGTTCATCAGTTTATGTTGTTCATTATTTCCCCTAGATGAGTGAGATCATGTGATACTAGAAATACACTATAAAAACCGAAAATAAGACAAGCAATAATGGTTATGTTGGGAGGCAAATGAATCAGTCTGTAGTGAGTTTCTTTCTGGGCCAACAGTTCTTTTGAGTCCCAATTTCAATGTCAAACAGTTCCTTATGTGTACATGTCAGGTGCAAGGTTTTATATATGTTCAGTTTTATTATGTTTCCCAATTCTTTTACATTCCTACTAAATATTTATGTATTTGATTGACCAATTAAGAAGAGATTGAAATTTCATGTTATGATGCATGCATATGTCCATTTTCCTCTTTAATTCTGTCAAGTTTTGTTTCTATATTTGAAACTATACTTTTTGTTGCATATAAGTTTATAATTGTCATGTCTTTTTGGATAATTGGAACTTTTATAAGTAATTAGTGATCATTTTTATTGTTCATCATACTTTTACCTTTGAATCTATTTTATCAGATGTTAACATTGTAATATGTTTTCTTCCAGTTAATATTAATATTTTTGTGGTAACTTACTTTCTATCTTTTAGTTTCAATCTTTTTCTATCAACCTGCTTTTTTAAAGACTTTTTTGTTTTTATAACAGTTTTAGTTTACAATAAAATTGAGGAGAAGGTACAGAGATTACCTATACACTCCCTTCCCCTATATATGCATAACCTCCCCCATTATCAGAATTGTACTTTTTTTTTTATACTGAGGATGAACCTTCAGAGTTACATCATAATTGTCCAAAATCTATAGTTTATTTTAGGACTTGTTCTTGGTGTTACATGTTTTATGGGTTTGGACAAAAGTATAATGACTTATCTATCATTATAATATCATACAAAATACTGGTCACTGCCCTAAAAATCTCCTGTGCTTTGCCTACTCATTCCCTCCACCTCTTTTTCTTCCCAGCAACCACTAATTTTTTTATTTTATTGTCTCCATAGTTTTGCCTTTTCCAGAATGCCATAAAGCAGGAGTTATATAATATGTGGCCTCTTTTTAGATTGGCTTCTTTCACATAGAAATGTTCACTTCAGTTTCCTCCATACCTTTCCTTGGCTCGATAGTTCATTCCTTTTTGTGTGGATACCATGGAAAGGATGGACCACAGTCTGTTTATCCATCTACCCACTGAAGGGAAATTTGGTTGCTTCCAAGTTCTGGCAGTTATGAATAAAGCTGTAATAAACATCTGTGTGTAGATTTTTGCATGGGCATAAGTTTTCATTGCCTCTGGGAAAATACCAAGGAGTGTGTATGGTAAGAGTATGTTTAGTTTTGTAAGAAACGACCAAACTCTCTTCCAAAGTGGCTGCATCATTTTGATTTTCTACCAGCAATGTTTGGGAGTTATTGTTGCTCCACATCCTTGTCAGCATTTAGTGCTGTCAGTGTTCTGGATCTTTGCCATTCTAACTGTGAGTGGTAGTATCTCATTGTTGTTTTAATTTGTATTTCCCTGATGACATATGATGTGGAGCATCTTTTCATATGCTTATTGCCATCTGTATATATTATTTGGTAAGCTGTCTTTTAAGGTCTTTGGTACGGTTTTTAATTAGATTGCTTGTTTTGTTATTGTTGAATTTTCAGAAATTTTTGTTGATATCATCATGTTTTAGTTGGCTCTTTTAAGCTATATGTGGCTAGACTCAGCTTTTGAGTCTACTCTCATTATTTGTGTTTAAATGACTGGGTTCAGCCATTTAGATTGATGGTGATTCCTTACAGATTTATTATACTCTCTTATTTAGGTGCTTTCTTTTGCCTCAATATCTTAAGCCTCTCCATGCCCCCCACCTCTCCTGACTTCTATTGGACTGGTGGAATTTTAAAAAATTCTTGATCTCTTTCTACTTCTATGTAAGGAAATAAGCTAACATGGGCCAGAATTATCAGAACCAACAAATAAGTTCTGTTTTGCAATTCTGATTTGTGGGTGCTTGCTCAGCTGTTCTGAATTGGTGAGAAGTCTGACGTCCCTGTTGTGAGTGTGTCACTCAAGAGAAGTTTTATATTTGTTTCAACATGGTGTCCCAAACATTCCCTATCAGGGATTTCTTTACCATTCTTTCCTGGCTTAGGTTTTCTCAGAGCCTGCTGAGGTGTAAATTCAAAATCCCAATCTGTTTCAGGGTAGGGTTCTCAAGAGGATTTTTTTCTGTCTTTAGGGTTCAGACTGAGGTGGACAAGTCCCTCTTCTAGCTCTCTACTGTCATCAGAAGCGTTTATTTCCTGATCCATGAGTTCTGAATCTATGCAGGAGTCACACTTCCAATTGTCTATCTTGCAAGAGTCCAAAGCCTTGCCTTCTGTCCCCTGCGCAGCCTTGGGATCCCAATTTCTAGAGTCTTGGCATTAACAGTTGTTCCCAGAACAGTCATGGTTTTTGTGTTCATTGACCATCTGGGTTTTCTGCTTTGTCTTATTGTAGTTACCCCTTGGATATTTCTCTCATTGTCGTGGAAGCACAACTATGCATTTAAATGGATGTTTGTTGTATTTTATCTGCTATTTCTATGTGCTTTGCAGTAAGGGCTTTACAAAATACCTAGCCAACTTACTGTTGAAAGAAGAGGTTTGTTTTAATGTACCTTAGAAATATCCATTTCCATACAAATACTATCTGTATAGAAGCCATTCTTGCCTTTTAACACTGGGGGCTCTCAAGAACTCCTGCCGAGTTACATGGTAATCTATTCTAGGTGTACCATGTTCCCTTGCACGACTGTACTTTGTTGAATGAGTTTTGTAGTTTTGATGGTTCCTTATGGAATATTGTCTTCTATTACCATCAGCACACATCAGTGTGACTCTTGCTGTCATTTATGTGGCATTGGAATCAGCCTTAAATTTATATTCTCAGGTAGGACATAAAGATTGCTGAAACCTTAATGGCCTTAATTAGGTAACGTATCATATGTTCTAAAGCAATTCTACATTCTGTAGACAACTTCTGCATGACCCGAGGTGACCAAAAGGCTCAGGAGAACAAAAGAAGCAAAGTTTCCTATGGGTGATTTATTTGATTCATTACTTCTCCTTATTTCTGTAGTTCAGTCCATTTATTCTTTTGCAGGAACAACTTCTCTTCCCTCACTCCAATCATAAATCTCTGACCCTTTAAGGATAGGCACATCAGTCAACATTGGCCAATGACGAAACACCACATCCCTGGCCAAGGATATGTCTGAGAGTGAGTGGGTGATTCAGTTGGACCAAACACAGGAAAAAGCAAATTAAGAGAACTGTTTCCTCTCAGCTTAGAAAGATGCTAGCAGAGAGTCTCTGGATTTGTTTCCTGCTATAGGGGAAGAAGTGGGTTTCAGGTTGGAGATGATAAAGCCAATACACCGAGAAAGTGGGAAGGAAAGACCTAGAGATACAAAGTCCTAGCCCCTTTTCAGGCCCTGGCCTAGCTCGAGGTCCAGCTTTGCCCACAGTTTTCCTGGAGTTTGGTTAGGGGAGCTGCCAATTCCTTTTTTGAGATGGCTGATTTTGGCTCTCTGTCTCTTCCAATCAAGAGTCCTGATTCCTTATCTTCTTCATCAAAAAAGTATTTTCTAAGTACATCATTACTCATTGACATGGTTTTGGTGCTAAAAAACAAAGTTATTTACAAAGATATTGTCTCTGTATCTTTGTGGTTTACATTCTAGGAGTTGTGAGTTTGGCATTCTTTCTCTAGAACTGCAAAGCTCAATAAGTCTTTGAAACCTCACCTTACGTACATAGTTTAAAGTTAAATTAATAATGAAAGCCATCTATTTTTCCAGGAGGTTCAGACCTATTCCACTTGAGTGCTAGGCATTTGTGTGTGCATAGCTCTTGGTGTCAAGGTGAAATTGTTCTCTTCTCTAACACATAGGAAAATGGATGCATGAAAACTCTCAGTGTAATTAGTTATCCTTCCAGGCCCCTGGGCTTTGGAGATTTGGTTATCTTTTCACTCAGCTGACAATTGATCCATTGTTTGCTCTAGATAATCTGGCTTTGTTCAAGCACAATGCTGTTTGTATTTTTAATTCCAAATCTTACCTCATTATGAACAACTTTTTACCCTGTCCTCTGAGAAAATGCTAATGCTGCTTGTTTATATAGAAAGTAAAGTTAAAGAGTCAGTGTTGACATTTTGGCTTGCTTTCACAGGCAAAAAAAATGAGTAGTACTGTATTCATGTGTTGAAGTTTCTTTTACTTTTCTTCTTTTTTTTCTTACTCTTTATTGATTAAAGTGTTACATATGTCTCCTTTTTCCCCCATTGACCTCTCCCAGGCCACTCCTACCCCCAGCACATGCTCTCACCCCCTACTGTGTGTGTCCATTTATATGCATGATACAAAGTCCTTTGGTTGATCTCTTACTGTGCCCCCTCCCCGGCCCCCTCCCCCCCCCCCCCCCCCCCCGACTTCCCTCTGAGGTTTGACTGTTTGTTTGATGCTTCTGTGCCTCTGGCTCTATTTTTTGTTCATCAGTTTATGTTGTTCATTATATTCCACAAATGAGTGAGATCATGTGATATGTATCTTTCTCTGAATGGCTTATTTCACTTAGCATAATGCTCTCCAGTCCCATCCATGCTGTTGCAAATGTAAGAATTCCTTCTTTTTTATAGCAGCATAGTATTGCATTGTGTAGATGTACCACAGTTTTCTAATCCACTCATCTGCTGATGGGCACTTAGGCTGTTTCCAAATCTTAGCTATGGTGAATTGTGCTGCTATGAACATAGGGGTGCATATATCCTTTCTGATTGGTGTTTCTGGTTTCTTGGGATATATTCCTAGAAGTGGGATCACTGGGTCAAATGGGAGTTCCTTTTTAATTTTTTGAGGAAAGCATTCTTCAGTGATTTCAGTAGCTAAGTAGACTCACACTGTCCACTGAGAGCTGACCAAGTGGGTACCTGACACTGTCACAGACACTGCCACTAGGCCACCAGGAGTGGCCACAGACAGGCAGCTGTTATGTTTTGAATGTGTTTCAATGAGCTGGAACCATTTCTTTTCCTTATTGAATTTTTTTTTCCATTGAGTTGTGATGTTGACTTATATTGTAGAATTTTATAGGAACAGTCCAGTAAAATTCACCTTCTTGTCTCTTGTAAAGTTGTTGAGGATGCTTTTTACATTCCACAGTGACTTTTTGAAGAGGAACTAAGGAAAAATTGCTTTCTGACTCACTATCTGAAAAACATATGCTTTATTGAAGCAATTGTTTTATTTACACTGAGTAGACAATATGAATTTTGCTACCTTTTTTGCACTGACTGCAGAGCATAAGACCAAGTTTTTTACTTATCTCCAGGGTGGGGCAAAAGTAAGTTTACAGTTGTGAGTACACAAAATAGAGTTCTTCTTCTATTATTTATTAATTGTCTAATTTTTCCATATGAAAACTGTAAACCAAACCTACTTTTGCCCCACTCTATATGTAGACTGGTTGGCATACATTCTTCGGTTCTGTCTTTTCTTTCCCTTTGCCTTATACTTCCTAGTTTTTCTTTACTTAAAATTTTTTTAATCTCTTGATTTTTATATGAATTTTAATAAAATTCGTTTACAGCCCTAACCAGTTTGGCTCAGTGGATAGAGCATTGGCCTGTGGACTGAAAGGTCCCTGGTTCGATTCCAGTCAAGGGCATGTACCTTGGTTGTGGGCACATCCCCAGCAGGAGGTATGCAGGAGGCAGCTGATGTTTCTCTCTTATCGATGTTTCTAACTCTCTATCCCTCTTTCTTCCTTTCTGGAAAAAATCAATAAAATATGTTTAAAAAATTCATTTTACAAAAAAGAAAGGTATAGGTAAAATAGAATAGGCACTTTTTTACAAAGTGATGCCTAATCTAGCCCCAATTCATGTGTGAGCACATTCTTCTATTAGATGTGGCCCAAAACAGTCAACACAAAGCCCTGAACACAGCCATAGTGGACATTTCTAAGTGCCTGCCTTACCATCTCAGGCAGCCCATGAATTCAAGAGTTTCTCTTAGCTCTTATTTCAGAGCCTAATCTTAGGTTACATAGTATTTAAAGAAGCTTTAATATATGATTTCTATGTCAACAATAGATGCAAAATGAGAAAATTAGTAATAAGACAAAATGCTGCCCTCTGGGAGCACTAACAGCAATGAAGGGGAAAGAAAAATGTAAAATAGGTAAAAAAGTGAAGCAATGCAAATAACCAAACACTTTAACAGGACTTTTTATATCTATTATGTGTATATTTATATAATATCTATTATATTATATATAGGTATAATCTAATATTGATAATGATGCCTGACTCAATTATCTAGAATTTTTGCCTATCCAGAACTTTGTTCCAAAGACTTTAGGTAATTGAATTTTATATTATACTAGAGGCCCGGTGCACAAAATTCATGCCCGGAGGATGGGGGGAGTGTCCCTCAGCCCAGTCTGCACCCTCTCCAATCTGGGATCCCTCAAGGGATGTCCGACTGCCTGTTTAGGCTCAATTCCAGTAGGATCGGGCCTAAACGGGCAGTCGGACATCCCTCGCACAATCCAGGACTGCTGGCTCCCAACTGCTCGCCTGCCTGCCTTCCTGATTGCCCCTAACCACTTCTGCCTGATCACCCCCTACCCACTCCCCTGCCAGCCTGATCACCCCCTACCCACTCCCCTGACAGCCTGATTGATGCCTAACTGCTCCCCTGCCAGCCTGATTGCCCCTAACTGCCCTCCCCTGCAGGCCTGGTTCCCCCCAACTGCTCTCTCCTGCAGGCCTGAGTCCCCCTCAACTGCCCTTCTCTGCAGGCCCGGTTGCCCCCAACTTCCCTCCTCTGCCAGCCTGGTCACCCCTAACTGCCCTCCCCTGCAGGCTTGATCGCCCCCAACTGCCCTCCCTTGCAGACCTGGTCCCTCCCAACTGCCCTCCCCTGCTGGCCAGATCACCCACAATTGACCTCCCTTGCAGACCTGGTCCCTCCCAACTTCCCTCCCTGCTGCCATCTTTGGCAGCCATCTTGTGTCCACATGGGGTCAGTCATCTTTGACCACATGGGGGCAGTCATCTTGTGTGTTGGAGTGATGGTCAATTTGCATATTATTCTTTTATTAGATAGGATAGAGGCCTGGTGCACAGGTGGGGGCCAGCTGGTTTGCCCTGAAGGGTGTCCTGGATCAGGGTGGGGGTTCCCTTGGGGCATGGGGCAGCCTGGGCGAGGGGCCTGTGGTGGTTTGCAGGATGGCCATGCCCCCTGTTGACCCAAGCGGAGGCCCTGGGATCTGGGGTTTATTTATCTTCTATAATTGAAACTTTGTAGTGGAGGCCAAGGCAGGCTAGGGCTGCGGGGGCTTGGCTTTCTCCATCGCTGGGGCAACTCAAGCCTCCTGCTCTCTCCAGCTCCGTGGCTGCCACCATTTTTGTTGGAATTTATCTATCTTCTATAATTGAAAGCCTTGAGTGTAGGCCTGGGCCGGCCAGGGCGGCAGGGAAGCTTGGCTTCCTCCATTGCTGGGGAAACTCAAGCTTCCTGCTTGCTGCAGCTCCGTGGCCGCAGCCATCTTGGTTGGGTTAATTTTCATAGTTGCTCCTGATTGGCTGGTGGGTGTGGCTTGTGGGTGTAGCAGAGGTATGGTCCATTTGCATATTACTCTTTTATTAGATAGGATAAATTATTACACTACATTTAAACATCAACATCATGTAAATTGTGAACCAAATCAAAGAGCCACACATGGAAATATTCAATCTCTGAACCTCTCATGGCCAAATTGATCAAATAGAATATGAATATAGGCTTAATAACTTCTAGTTTCACTGGGAAAGTATCATTTAATAGTATACAAATGATTGAATAGGCATGTCTCCACAGTAGACCTTCTGTGTCTACCCTAGCATGCAAAAACACTTCATTTAAAATTTAAGCTGTAACTGTGTGCACTGTATTATCTGTAATTGCATTTCTACTTGGGTTAATGTTAGATTTTTTCAAGTTGAAAGAAATGTATGCTCATTGCAAAGTCGATTCATGTAGATTATGTATGCATAAATATTTATTGATAGAAAACATTAAGTCCATTTCTTCCATGGGTTTAATAACTGGTAAACTCCTGAACTTATTCTTAGAAAACATCCAGTTAGCCTCTCTGGGGTCCTGGGTTCAATTCTGGTCAAAAGCACATGCCCAGGTTGCAAGCTTGATCCCCAGTAGGGGGTGTGCAGGAGGCAGCCAATCATTGATTCTCTTTCATCATTGATGTTTCTCTCTCTCTCTCCCTCTCTCTTACTCTCTGAAATCAATAAAAATATATGAAAGGATTTTTTTTGGGGGGTGAAATAAGCAGGTTCAGAAAATTTTAAAAACTTAAGGAGTCCATGGAAAAAACACAGGAATACAGAGTTGCAAAAGGGTACATTTCCATAAGACAAGGGAGCTGGTAGAAGTTACATTCCCATAAGACAAGGGAGCTGGGAGTAGCAAAAGGTACACATTTACAAAATAAGGGGAAGGAGGAAGAAAAGCTCAGAGGGAACAGGAGAACAATAAGGGAGAAGAAGGAGGGAACTTCAAGTACTTCACATGAGATTTGAGCTCAGGAGTTGCTATAGTGACCAAATCAAAGGGGAATAGTGACCAATCAGAAGGGATATCAAGGCACAAAAACTGAAGGCTTTATAAACTGTGGAAAAACACAGGTAGACCCCCTCCCCACATGGGAGTCTGTACTTGTTCTTCAATAAATTTCCACCTTTATTATACCATCTTCCATTTGTGGTTTCATTCTTCGACTCCAACGGACAGAGTCTGGGAAGCCATCCTGCCCAGGGAAACACCATGGGGTTCAAGTCCAAAAATTCCCATATCATATATACATAAATATAAAAGAGCAATAAAGTCCATTTCCCCAAAACAAGGAATAGTGTTCCAGTTTTGTGATACTAATTCGTTCACATATTCTAGAGGCAGGGCCTTAACGGGGTAAAAATTACAGTGTGGATGGTTTCTCTTCTCATTCTAAGCATCAGATCACTCAGCAGACATTTTCCTCCCTTTGATATTTCTAGGAGTCAGCAGAAGGAGGGTTTCAGGGCCTGTGCCCTGGCAGCCTGGCCCTCAACTGCTGCTTGACTAGAAAGGCTAACCCTTTCTTTGGAGAAAATTTATTACTGTTCTCTCCTTGCTCTCTCTTTCCCTGGCCCTGGTGGGTGTGTAACTCTGAGATTCAGATGTTCTTTCAGGAGGACGGAATGCATTTAGGTCTGCACACAAGGCTGACAGTGTTCTCCAGGTGGTTCAGGTGGTGGAGTTTGGGGCCAAATCTCACTCAGCTAGTAATAAATGTTGCTTTGTTTATTATTATTATTATTATTATTATTATTATTATTATTATTATTATTATTTTGCAATTGTTCCCTGTAGGTATATTTCTCTAGAGAGCTTTATAGGAAAGAGTGGAGAGTGAGGCAGGGAGATCTACTTATTTGACCTATATAATCTTTATTTTCTTATATTAAAATTTGATTTATTTTCAGTAGGAAATCAGTGAACATGGTTTAATATTAAAAAACAAACAAGTATACATTGAAAACTTTTCCTCCTAATCTCATACTTGCTCCCCATCCAGTTCTCCTGGCTGACATCATTGGCTATTAGTATTAGCTCCTTGTGTAATCTTCCAGAATCCTCCTATCTTATAAAAGAGTAATATGCAAATTGACCATACTTCCGCTACACCCACAAGCCATGCCCACCAGCCAATCAGGAGCAAGTATGCAAATTAACCCAACCAAGATGGCTGCGGCCACGAGAGAGGAGGAGGTTTGGGTTTCCCTGGCAATGGAGAAAGCCAAGCTTTCTGCCTGCCCTGGCCTGCCTTGGCCTCCTCTTAAGGCTACAAAGTTTCAATTATAGAAGATAAATAAATCCCAACAAAAATGGCTGCAGCCACGGAGCTGGAGAGAGCAGGAGGCTTGAGTTGCCCCCGGCGATGGAAGAAGCCAAGTTTCCACAGCCTTGGACTGCTTTGGCCTCCACTACAAAGTTTCAATTATAGAAGATAAATAAATTTAAACAAAAATGGCTGCAGCCGGCAACTGAGCGAGCAGGAGGCTTGGATCCACGGAAGGCTACAAAGTTTCAATTGTAGAAGATAAATAAATCCCAGATACCAGGGCCTTCACTTGGGTAGCTGAGGGGCGTGGGCAGCCTGAAAACCACCACAGGCCCCTTGCCCAGGCTGCCCCATGCCCCAAGGGAACACCCACCCTGATCCGGGACACCCTTCAGGGCAAACCAGCTGGCCTCCACCTGTGCACCAGGCCTCTATCCTATCTAATCCTCCTATCTAATAAAAGAATAATATGCAAATTGACCGTCACTCCAACACACAAGATGGCTGCCCCCATGTGGTCAAAGATGACTGACCCCATGTGGACACAAGATGGCTGCCAAAGATGGCCAGCAGGGGAGGGAAGTTGGGAGGGACCAGGTCTGCAAGGGAGGGCAGTTGTGGGTGATCAGGCCAGCGGGGGAGGGCAGTTGGGAGGGACCAGGCCTGCAAGGGAGGGCCATTGCGGGCAATCAAGCCTGCAGGGGAGGGCAGTTAGGGGTGGCCAGGCCAGCAGAGGAGAGAAGTTGGGGGCAACCGGGCCTACAGGGGAGGGCAGTTAGGGATGACCAGGCCTGAAGGGGAGGGCAGTTAGGGGCAAACAGGCTGGCAGGAGAGCAGTTAGGCATCAATCAGGCTGTCAGGGGAGTGGGTAGGGGGTGATCAGGCTGGCAGGCAGAAGCGGTTAGGGGCAATCAGGAAGGCAGGCAGGCGAGCAGTTGGAACCAGCAGTCCTGGATTGTGCGAGGGATGTCCGACTGCCCGTTTAGGCC
Organism: Plecotus auritus; assembly: GCF_963455305.1. NCBI lineage: Eukaryota > Metazoa > Chordata > Mammalia > Chiroptera > Vespertilionidae > Plecotus > Plecotus auritus. The sequence goes on along the minus strand of NC_137772.1, from coordinate 12,938,556 downwards.
CGATCCTACTGGAATCTGGCCTTAATGGGCAGTTGGACATCCCTCGAGGGGTCCCAGATTGGAGAGGGTGCAGACTGGGCTGATGGACACTCCCCCCCGCTGGGCATGAATTTCGTGCACTGGGCCTCTAGTTTAAGTATATCCATAAGTTCTCACTTTTTACATATGTTGTTTTAAAGCTTGCCTTTTCTCTAAACAATATTCCATATCAGTCAGTACATAGAGTTTATGGACATTTTTATGACTATATAGCATTCCATTGAATAGACATACTATAATTAGTCCCCTACTGGAAAATACTAAAATTAATGTTAACATTGCTTTGATGAATACAGTTATATGTGCATCATTTGCACATGTTTAAGTACTTATGTCTGTATAAACCTACAGTGAAATTGCTTTGTCAAAGATCATATGTATTTATAACTTTGATAGGTGCTTTTGCCCTCCACAGAGATAGTAACATTTTACATTTCACAGCCCCATTATGGCATATATTAAAAAAATGATTTTTTGCCAATCTAAAGGTGAAAGAAAAATGGTATGTCAGGGAAATTTAATTTGCATTTCTCATTTTATAACTGGAATTTACATTTGTCAAAGAGTCATTTGAATTTTTCTGAAAACTTTCTGTTTATATTTTTGGACCCTTTTGTTTATTGTTGTCCCTTACTGATTTCAAAGAGTGTCCTATAATAGAGACATTAATCCTTTATCTGTGATATAGTTACAAATGTGGCTCTCCAATTTGATTTATGTCTTTTAATTTTGCTTATTATTTTTTACCATATAGAAATTTTGTCTTTATGTAGTAAATTGTTAATATGTCATGGATTCTGGGTTTTCAGTAATAGAAAGACTTTTCTACTTTCAGGTTTTAAAAATATTTCTCCACATTTTTCTACGCTATTTCTATGGTTTTACTTTTATTTATTTTATTTATTTTTCTTATTTGGAACTTATTCTGGTATGTAGTGTCAGATATGAATCTAATTTAATTTTTTTTTATATATTAACTTAGTTGTCCAAACCCCATTTATTGAAATATCTCATCTTTTCCCCACAATCTGAGATGCCATATTAAACTCTTTGACTTGGAGACCGGTGACTAGGGTGGAAGATGCTGGCAACTTTCCTCTGCTGGGATGAAATCGGAGCTCCCATTCCCTTGGCCTCAATGTGAGTAGACATTCTGTAATATCCAAGGACAGAGTGGGAGGAGGTTCTGGCTCAAAAGTCACAGACTCCCACTGTTCTTTTAGATATTAAGGAGATTTTCTTGAATAAATGCTTATTGATTTGCTTTATGCCCTTAGGTCAACTTCCAGAGATTTTAAATGTTTTAGTTTTGTAATTTTTACTAGTTAAGTGGTTGTTCCACTGGGAAGGGGAGGGTATCACGTCCTCATACAGATGTATTGGAAGCCTGATAACATGCTCTTGTGTACTTTGGCAATGTCTGAGTGATGTATTTATAAATACATTACTAGAGGCCTGGTGCATGAAAATTCATGCACTGGAGGAGGGGGTCCCTCAGTCTGGCCTGCCCCCTCTCACAGTCCGGGAGCTCACAGGGGCGGGAGGTGACCAGGTGATCAGGGGAAGGTGACGCCCCCAGCACACCTCTGCTGCTGCCACAGCTGGCAGGGCAAGCCTCAGCTGGCCATGTTTACCTGAGCCTTGGGCGGCCCTCGGCAGCTGGGCAGCTGCCATCCGAGGCTTGCCTGTGCCTCAGGCTGGCCCTGGGAGGCTGGGGCTGAGGGGACTGGGGGACTCTGGAGGCAGGTGCACAGAGCGCCCGGACCCACCTGAGGGTGGGCCCGGCTGTGCCGCGCGCCTGCTGCCCCGGTGGGGCTGAGGGGATTGGGCACCGCCATCTTGTGGCTGTGAGCGCCGCCATCTTTGAGGGTGCGGCAGTCAATTAGCATATTCCCTCCTTATTGGCTGTGGGATGCCACCATCTTGTGAGGTAGTGATGGTCAATTAGCATATTCCCTCTTTATTAGATAGGATATATGTAACTTTTGTTATATCACTTTTACACTTATTAATATGATAGTTCTGTTTGGCCTTTCATCTGTCTTGTGTTAGATTTTATACGTTTATGAATTTTTAGAAGGTTTTTCTGTGGTCTGATTTATTTGTTTTCAAACAATTTTTTTTTTTCTGATAGCTATGTTTGGATGATTGCTCAACATTTACCGTTTAAATGATAACTTTATAGAATATTTTTAAATTATGCATTAGTTTACACAGTATTTTATTACTTTTCCTATTTTGCTCAGTGTTAAAAAATTAGGCTCCCCCCACTCCCTGCTTCTTTAGCACTGGAATTTAAACAATAAATAACATCAATGTTTTAGTATTTTGTATTTGCCATTTTCCTGTTAAATATGCTTATGTTTTTAAAACTTGATTTATTGCTTTAAATGTTATATTTTGACCACCACCTGTTACAGATAAGCTGAATGAGGTAAATCTCACTGGGACTGTTGCCTATGTTTGTGCACATCATGTCTACAGAGCTCTAGGGGTTGCCCTTTATGTCAGAGTCAAGGTGATGATGCCCCTCCCAACTGTGAATTGTACAAACTGTATGGTTGTGTGCAGATGTCTTAATCTACTCTGTGAGCTACATTCTTTCGGTTTTTATTAGCTGTAATATTTGTATATTCCAGAGCATATGACATTTACATTCATTTTATTACCCTGATTCCTATGTTTATTTTTGTCTTAGTAACAGTTCTTTCTCCATAGTTTCCCTACTCAGCTCTTGGCTGACTGAAGTTTATACCCTCGTAATTTTCCCAAGAAGGAAAATATTCCTTGAGTTATTGTATATTTAAAACTGCCTGAAGTCTGTAGTAGAAGGCTGATTTGGCTGGGTATAAAAACTTGGTTCTTAGTTTGTCTTTTAGAATATCTTATAGTTGTTGTTCCACTGTATTTTGGCATTGAATGTTGCTGTGAAAAAAGATGAGGCCAGTCAACTACATTTTTTAAAATTTGTTCATATATTTTCTTATTGATTTCAGTGATGAAGGGAGATGGAGGGATAGAAACATCAATAATGAGAGAGAATCATTGGTTGGCTACCTCCTGCACTCTCCTCACTGGGACTGAGCCTGCAATCTGGGCATGTGCCCTTGACTGAAATCGAACCTGGGACTCTTCAGTCCACAGGCTGATGCTCTATCCACTGAGCCGAACCAGCTAGGGTGACAGTCTTTTTTTTTTTTTTTTTTTTTTTTTTTTTTTTTTTTTTAATGAGAGACTTGATCATTTTTTCTGAAAGACTAAAATATTTTATTTTTTTATTTTTATTTATTTTATTTATTTTATTTTATTGATATTTTACAGAGAGGAAGGGAGAGGGATAGAGAGCTAGAAACATCGATGAGAGAGAAACATCGATCAGCTGCCTCCTGCACACCTCCCACTGGGGATGCGCCCGCAACCAAGGTACATGCCCTTGACCGGAATCGAACCCGGGACCCTTCAGTCCGCAGGCCGGTGCTCTATCCACTGACCAAACCGGTTTTGGCGACTAAAATATTTTTGTTTCAGTATTTTTTAAAAAATTTTCTAGGGTATTCTTAGGGCTTCTCTTTTGGGGAATCTAATTTTATTTTTGAGAAGTTTTCTTTTTTAATTGGATCATAAAGTGACTATGCTATTTTTTAATTAATTAATTAATTAATTAATTAAGGTATTATATGTGTACATATCTTCCCATTGCCCCCCCTACCCCACTCCGATACATGCCCTCACCCCCCAGTATTTTGCATCTACTGGTTATTCTTATATGCATGCATGTAAGTCCTTCGGTTGACCTCTTATCTCCCCCACCTCTCCCTAACCTTCCCGCTGTAATTTGACAGTCTGTTTGATGCTTTACTTCCTCTGTATCTATCTTTTTGTTCATCAGTTTATAATGTTTTTTATTATCCACAAATGAGTGAGATCATGTGGTATTTTTCTTTCATTGACCGGCTTATTTCACTTAGCATAATGTTTTCCAATTCCATCCAGGTTGCTACAAATGGCAAGAATTCCTTCTTTTTTATGGCAGCGTAGTATTCCATTGTGTAGATGTACCATAGTTTTCTGATCCAGTCATCTGCTGACGGGCACCTAGGCTGTTTCCAAATCTTAGCTATTGTAAATTGTGCTGCTATGCACATAGGGGTGCATATATCCTTTCTGATTGGTGTTTCTAGTTTCTTAGGATATATTCCTAGGAGTGGGATTACTGATTATGCTATTTTAATGCTTTAAATTTATTCTTTCAGTACTCACTTTTTGGGGGGTATAGTTTAGATTTTTAACGAAAAAAAGAATATGGGATATGCATTGCAAAGACAGCAAGACAGTCACAAAACAGAGTAGGGAAGTAGGGCCTCCGCACATTATGTGCCTCAGTGTCAGAGCTGCTATTACGTCACTAAGCCTGTTGCTAAACTCGGCTCAAGGCTGAACCATAAATATCCTGGAACAACTGCTACATGGACACATGAGGACTTGACCAACCCCTTGTAGTTTTCTCACCCTCGTTTGCATATTGGAATTTACCAATCCCTGTTAACCTAGCCAGCAATCCTTCATGTGTATGAAGAATTATATTTTGCAGTTTTTGCCTTTATTAATCTTACCTGTTTTTGTTCTCTCTGGAGCATAGTCTGGGTTGCTACCTGAATCTGTGTCTCTCGGATGGCAATCTTTTTGCTCAAATAAATGTATTTCGTTCTTTATTACAGCTTGAACTTCTCCTTTGGTTAACAAGATCATTTTTGCTTATCATCTGTAGCCACCATTTTCTCTATAATCCTTTTTAAACTCCCTTTACTTCAATTTCATTTTACTTACTTTTAAAATTTCTATCCCCTGTTTCTTAGTGTGTTTTCTACAGTCTCTTCTTTATCTCTGTACTTTTCCATGTTTACTCTCATTTCTATAAAGATTTTGGTTTTTCTTCTTTCCAGGTTTTTGCCAGCACACATTTTACCTTTTTTTTTTTTTAATTTCATCCCTTCTCCCTTGAGTTCTTTTATTTCTGCTTCATGGTCTTTTAATTTTGACGTAATAGCGTCACTGATTTTTTTTTTTTTTTTTTTAGAATTTTTAAGGAGAGAGGAAGGGAGAGGGAGAGAGAGAGAGAGAAACATTGATGTGAGGGCAAAACATTGATTGGCTGCCTCCAGCATGCCCCCCACCCGCCCCTGCTGGGGATTGAACCTGCAACCTAGGCCAATGTCCTGACCAGGAATCAAGCCAGCAACCTGATGACAGCCAATCAACTGAGCCATTCCTGCCAGGGCTTCACTATGTTTTTTTATTTCATGGCAAAATATTTGCATAAAATTTTCATTTTGTCTGGCAACAATTTTTGGTATGAACTTTATAATCTGTAGATAAGTTTTGCTTTTCTTTTCTATATAGTTTTTCCTCTAGTATTTTTATATAAATGAGTAATTTTTTGTTATTGAACTAATTGAATTTTTTTGAATCAGCAAGTTTCTATGGAAGGCAGTGAAGGGGTTAAGGTTATTTTGCAGGCATAACAATCCAAAGCTTTTCTTCTCTGTTACTATAGCGAGACACTACTTCTGCAAAGATGAATAATTGGTGTGGTTCTTTGTCTAGCCCCACATTCTCTGAATCAAACTGAGTAAAAGAATACTTTTGGTGACATTCTGTCCATCTCAGTTTCTAAAGCCATCATTGCAAAGAAGATGCAATTTTTGTATTTCATAGTGGGTCTTTGGTTTTCAGGAAGTGTGATTTTTACCACCACTTTCTGAAATCATCCACCATTGTGCCTAGCTACCATTTTTTCCCCCTTTCCTTTCACATGACTTGCTTATCTAAATGTTTTGACTTTCTACACAGGCTTTTGGAGTCTGCATTTTATCTCCGTTTTCTCCGAGTTTTGCCTAAAATAGAATTTATATTTTAAAAAATTCTTTTGGTTGCTTTTAGTGTTATTTCCAGAAAGAATGTTAAGAGATGCTGTTTATGCAACGATGGTCATATTATTGGCATGGCGCTTAATAGTACTCTAGTCATACATCTCTAATGGAACTCTTAGACTTGTCTAAGGCTTGGAAATAATTTAATATATTTGTCAATGCTCACTATATTTTCTACTTGTTACCTATGTTTTATTTATGGTGTTTCAGTGGGAGACTCCAGTGTTTGGCAAAAGACTAGTTATCCCTTCAATTGTGTAACATTTCCTTTCCCCTGCCTCCACCGTTGCAATAGACATTTCTCCTACTGGAACAATTAATTTTGTTTAGGACCCTGTTGGTCAATAGTTTAGTAGCTGTAATGGATCAGAGTGGGTGCTTAGGTGGATTCTGGAAACTGACTTGTTAACAGACATTATTTATACTCTCAAATGATAGTTGAAAAAAATCAGCAGGAGAACTCCCAGAATCACAGGATTTGTGGATGACCTGGAATATCCCTATGTTCAACCTTCAGGAAAAATGTGAAGAGTACTAAGCCTCTCTTATACTGAAAGTGGAGGTAATTTTGAGAAAAAAGGCATCAGATCATTTATTTAATCTTTAGTATCATGTGCTATAAACATGGACTGATATAAAGGAGAATACAAAAATGAAAAGTAGTGACATAAGGAGGAAAGAAATTACTTCATTTGGGAGGATATCAGGAAAACTTCCCTAGAAGAGGTACTATTTGAAGGTTGCATAGTGTGTGTTGATTTCAAGGAAATCAGTGAGTTCTTCTTAAAGAAAGATTATTCAAAGAGAGAGCATGTTACTGGACCTTAATTGCCAAGTTCTTAAGTCTCAATGTCATAGAAATGAGCACTGAACTCAGTACAATATCAGGCAGACAGAATTGATTGAAAAGAGCTTGTGCACAGGGAGTTGACCAGAAAAGAGAAGTTGAGCTCCCGGAGGGGTTCTTGTGGGTGGCTTATATAGGGACATTGGAGTGGTTGTAGGGCTTGGGAATGAAGATGGGGTCAGTTGTCCCACAATTGTCATCTGGTGGTGGTTGATTCTGGGGCAGTCACAAGCTGTTTTCCATGGTGAGTGGACCACCCGAAGGGCTGTAAGATAATGCTTGTGCAAACATTCTGGTTACCACTTAATTGATGAAACAACTATTTTGCAGAACATGATGTTAAGAAAGATGTTATCATCATACATTCTTTCCTTTAAGGATGTGGTTAGGTTCATTTTAACTACGGAATTTTACTGAAAGCAAGGAGTCCTAGTCAGGCCTCTAAGATGGAGTTTTTTTTTCCATCAAGATGGAGTCCAGATGTTACCCTTATATTGTCTCAAACAGTATAATACGCAGAACAGATAAAATGTAATCAATTACCCCACAGAATATCACCTTCCACAGAGCATGAGAACGTATCAAGTAACATTCTAGATTTAGCCTTTCTGTTTAATAAAAAATTACCAGAGTAGTATTTTCATCAGTTATCAGTAGGTTAAGGTAAATATTCATGCATACTACAACTTTTAAAAACTGGAATGAAAAATAGACTTAATGATCGCTATTCAACTAGATTGCCAATGTCAGGAAAAAGATGGGAATGAACAAGAGTATACATTACCAAGAAAAGGCTTCAGGGTAGCACCTGGTCAGGCTTTTACTTGCCAGGCACATACACCCACACGCACGCCCGCGTGTACACAGGCACACACACACACACACACACACACACACACACACGGGATATTTAGGTAGAGCAGACTTGTGAATGATCTTTCATTTAGAGTAAGCGAAATGAGTCTGGACTAATGATTTGCGTGGTGATCACGCCATTTGTGCTGGGAGCCAATTAGGAAGATTCTATTGGCATTTCCCTTGTATCAGCCCGCATTGCACACCACAGGAAGCACAAGGACTGAAACGATCGCATCTTTATGTTCTGAAAGCTGAGTGGTTACAAAGCGCATAGGTCCCATGCAGAAAGATCATGACTTGCTTCGTCCCTTGTTTTCAAAATTCTTCATTAGGTTATAAGCAATAAGAATGCTTTTCCCTTTGGTTACCAAACAATGAGGCATTTATAACAGTAAGTCACCCGAGAATAGCATCAGCCAACAATAATAAGTTAAAAGTACCACTGGGACGAGAGGAGAATTGGCAGGGACTGCTGCTTTGTTTACCCTGTCTGTTATTTTTTCTTCTCCTTCTAGGTTCATTTCTAGACAGTCAGTCTCTTTTCATTGCTTGCGTGCTCATCTGTGTAGACTTAAAATGCCTTAGTGGTGGCAGAGAGTAATTAGCCTGGAAACTCAACTTTTATATTTTATTAATGAGCTGAGTTCCCCTTTATCTTTTAACTGACCCCAAGAGCATTAATGAAAAGTATCTAAATATGAACACAAGTGTAGTAATAAAGGAGAATTATCAGTCACCCTTTCTTTAATTGGTGTCACCTTGGCTTTTAGTAAGGTAATAGGATAGTACTGTCACCTGCAATCATTCAAGACTTTGCTCACTAATTATCTCACTTAAACAATTAAATGACCTTTCAAAAGTGAGTTAAATAGAATCTGGTAAGAACCGCTAAATATATATATATATTTGTGAAATATCATTGGCAGAACATTTAATCATAGAATTTCAGAGTTCTGGGGGGCCTTAGTGGTGCATTTTATGTAACCTCTGCCCATGAATCTCTTGACACTCTGTCGGTGCAAAGACTTTTCTAAGTCTCTGGTAACTGCAGGTTATTTCACTTTGTTTGATAGCCAAGGAAGGTCTTCCATACGGTGTCATTAATTCTTAACATCTCTGTAAGTGAACTACCCTGTAGAACTAGTATTATGACTAGGGAGGGTACTTCACTCTTTTAGATAAAGGTGAAATTTATTCAACCAACATTCATTGTGGGTACATTGAACTCTATTATGACTATTTTTGGCATGTAGAGAAATATAAAGCATGGTTTTGCTGTCCTTGAAGAGCTTATATTCTGGGATCTAGGAAAAGACATACAAAGAACGACTTCACAAAAACATTGAATCATCCATAAACACATGGATGATTTTTTTATGCATCATCCATAAACACATTTGGCTGAGAATTAAAAGTAACTGCATAATCAACAAGAGTAGATGTACCTTCAAGTCAAGCCAGTAGGCTTCTCTTGTTCCTTAAGAAAATTTTCTAAATTAAAGAAGCCTTCAAAATGACATTTTTACTTAGGGGACACAGATCATTTTTATTTAGGAGACATTCAGAGCAGTTCACTGCCTTTATCATATGTGTTCATTAAAGTGCTTTAACAATGCTTATGATTCTGATAGTTATTTGTCAGAGAGAAATAGGTCCAAGCCTGCACTTTAATGAGCATGAAGCAAAATTTATTAGCATCCAGTGCTTCCTCCAAGCAGTAATCCACAGCATGTTTTCCCATAATGAAGGTGGCTCCTTCTCCTCTCACAGACAATACTTCTCTAAATGAGGAGAGAGCCTGGTGAAGGGCCCATGATGATGAGTTTCTGATTGGTGCAACTGAGCTTTCTGAGCATTTTTCTAACATACATTTGAGATTTCCATAGCCATTTCACTAGATTTGATGGTAAACATTATAACTGATATTTCCATGATTGGACCTGACCACTTACTAGCTCATATCATCGTGTTTCTCTATATAAACTCTATACTGTAGCAAATAATAATAATAGTAATAATAATACTTTTTATAATTGCTTATATTAATTCGTCGCTTATTATTTGTTAGGAAGTATGCTAAGAACTTTATATTCATTTATTTCATTTGATCTTTGCCACAACACTGCAAGTTCTATTCTTATTCCCATTCTATAAAACAAATTGAGGCAGAGAGGTAAATTTCCTGCTATAAGGCAAAGGTGTGATTCAGGCTCAGATCTCTTGGACCCCAGAGCCAAAGATGGTGGTGGCATTTGCTCACCTGAAACATATCTAGTAATTTTCCATTTCTATATTTGCTTATGTAGCTTCCTCCATACAGAATCTGCTGCACTGCCCATTTAACTACACATTTTCAGATGCTGATTTGTGTGCCTATCCTACTTTGGCGCAGTCAGTAGGAGCTATTCCAGAGTTACAGAAATGGAATGGTGCTATGAAGTATTAATAAGCATCGAAGTCTAGTCCCCTCTTTTTCATGTTTAGCATAGTCTTCAAACTTAAAATTTTATACTGAAAGAGTAAAGGATGATTCCGGGAATATATTCTTAAAGAATCTCTGAAACAGGCCTCAGTTGAAGATAAGCCTCAACCTACAAATGCTCTTTTCTTTTTGTTCGATGAGCTTAATTCCATGTGGATAGCACTTTGGGATTCCTCAAATGCAAGGAACAATAGCATCAAAGGATCCATGTATTGGGATTCAGAGTCTATATATTCAAGCTGTTATCAAAACGAATTCATGGGCATTGATTAGGCAGTAGGCACACTTTTTTATTTTTACATTGAATGATTTTTCATTTATAACTTGCTTCTGTAGAATTCATGCAAAAAGAAGACTAAGATCTATTCTTTCTTTAAACTAGAGTATTTTTGGCCTGAAATTTATTGAGTGTGTATATTAGAACATGTGTGATATAAGAACAATTTTTCATATTCCACTTAGTATCAGAGATACAGGTGCTTTAAAGAGAGTGCTGCAGCTATTCTGTTTGTGCCAAGGATGAAGGCCATGTCTGCTATGTGACAATGTTGGACACATTTGCCAGCCAATCCCTGATTGATTAATTGACATTATTGAAGTGTTGAGTTGGACTGGAAGTCTGGAGACCTGCTCTTTCTCTGTTATCCATTAGCTAAAGACCTGGGGGGAGCTATAGCCACATTACTTTCCTCACCTATAAAAACAATGAGCTGTGCATGATGGTCTTTAAGCCATTTTCTAGCAGTTAAGTTTTAGAATTGTATGAGAGCTCTTGTTTTTCTGTCCACTGGATTATTTTATTTTAAATAAACTGGATCTGGATGACCATTCCCATTTCCTATTGACCTTAAGGAGGTTAGAATAAGCCATCCCAAAATATATCACTTTTGGATTATTTTGAGCAGAAGGCAATTGAGGATCAATAGATGTAGAAAGGAACCTACTCAGAACTTCCTTTATCTGATTAAATGCAAAAAATTCTGAGAAGTGGTACCAGTCATAAATCTCTTTCCTGGGGGAATTTTATAGCTATGAAGAAGATGAAAAGTTGGCACTAAGAGTCTGCACAAATAACCCTATCTTCTATTAGTTTTGTAGCAGGATAGTAAGAAGCTAGAAAAATTATTGGGCAAGTGGAATAGGGAAACTGAGACAAGAAAATTAAAGAAGGCCAAAAAACTTGGGCAGCTTTCAGCTAGCTTGTGAATCAAAAAGACCTTATCTTCCCCAACCAAGGACACTTGAGAGCAAATGGTTAATATCTCCCCTTCCTAACCAGAAAATACATAGATTAAATCACCCTGGAACTACTAAGGCAGGAAGGGGGAAGGGAGAAGGAAAAAGGGGAGTTTTATCTCACTCACTGAACAAAGAAGTCAGCAGTCTTGGGACTTACCAGATGTTCTCATAAATTTTGAGAAAGTCACAACAAAGTAAAAGGGGGACCTTGAAATCTTGTCTGTGCCCAAGATATCTGGTGGAGGAATCTTGAAATTTGTAGACAGAAGGGTATAAAACCTCTTGACCCCACACCAGGAGTGTGCTCAGATTAGCTGACTGACCACTTGTGCTATATGCCAAGTGTATAAATTTGCTTGCCTTGCTTCCTTAATGAACTTGCTTGCTAAAATGCTGCTCTCTGTCACTCATTTGAATTCTTTTTCATGAGTATGACAAGGACTGAGGAAGGGACAGCTCTGGCCCTCTGACTTAGGGAGCTGTCCAATAACATATTTCCTGCTGCCTGATAACATCTTTACTGGTGCCTGTAACAGTTTTCTGATATATTTTTCTTCCCACAATTTACTGCTCCTAGAAGCCTAACACCCCCTTTCCTTTGTCTAGTCACTTCTCCATAATTTATCATCTTTTGTTAAAATAGTACATAAGCTTCTGAATTTAAAATAGTCAATTAAACTTGTATGGGTTTTTCTTCTATAAATTTGTCTTGTGTCAGGTTAATTCACAGTCCCCAGACACAGAAGGTAGAGAAAAGTTTTTTCTACTGAATAAAATGCTGAATGTAAAAATATTTCTGTTTATTACAGTAATGTTGAATTTGATTATTTTGTTTCTTTCTTCTCCACTGCTAAAATTTGAGGGTTCTGTAGCTTAAAGAACTCCCAAGCTTATAAGCACCCTGACACATATAGCCCTGGAATGCAGCCAGCACTTTAGGATTTGAATACTTACACACTATTCATACTGTCATAAAGTAGGTAAGGTGGAAATTATATTGTCTCCTAACATGAATATAGATATAGCCTGGTATGGCTTGTTGCCAGTCTTATATCACATCTCTCTTCTGGGTTAATGTTTTATACACAAGGTCACACAGTCAATTCTAGACACATTAAAAACCAGCCTATATCTATATTACTAAATGATTCACAAGGAGCTTAAGTCACTCTGGGACAGTATCTTAGGCTTTCTGAGGACACAAAATTATTACTCATACAGTGAAAAGCATTTAGCTAGGAATCAGAAAATTTACATTTTAATTCGTGCTCTGGTACGAATTTGTGGTGTGACTTTAGGAGGATCACTCAATGTCTCTGAGCCACAATGTCCTGGGCTCCAAAACCACAACTTTGAAGTTTATGGTTCCTTAGACCTATCCTGAATATAGAGTTTTCTCTCTGCTCTAAGGCCTGGATGTAGTTTACTACTTCGGTAATTACATACTCTCAGGCAGTAACTTAGAATAAAATTCAATTTTTTATAAAATCTTCAGCTAACTGGGAGGAGAGAATTTTATTTCAGCATTGTTGTTCCTCAAGTTGAAATATTTCTCAGGCCACATCATAAATCTTGAAGCATTATAAAATATAATGAGTCTAAAGTAATATGGTTAGCCAACAACAAGGACAGTAGTCCTGTCTCAGAATAAACTAGGTATCTATTTCTAGAACCAGGTAGAGATTTGCAAGCATTTCTGCATTTTGGGCCAAGGTACCTGTGAAGGTAGAAATACAGTTTATGTAAAAACTATTCACTTAGTTCTGTCTACAAGTGAATTTTGTAGATACATATGGATTTTAGTTCATTCTTTAGTATGTAAAACACTCTGGGCTTACTTGTTCCTCCCTCTTGATTTAGAAAGAAGCCTTTTATTTACTCAATATGAGGGAGCCTTAGGGAAGTCTCATCTCATCTATCAGATTCTGAGAGCTTTGTAATGCAAATCATACTGCTCCTTTCTTCCTACCAGCAACTTAATTTGAACCAGGATTGATTGATTAGAATGTTTGCTAATCAGTTTGAAACCAAACTAGGCTGGGGGCCAATGGAAGTTTGCCAGAACCTCCTTTCCATAGTCAAGGTCCACAGCTGGTCTCATTTTGGAAATGCTTTTGCCCATTTTCTTATCATTTTGGTCCATTTTATATGGTCCATGTTTCAAATTACAATAGTTATTCTGAAGGCACTGAGAAAAGAAAAGAAGAAAAAAAAAGACACTACACACAACTTAGAGACACTGATTTAACAATACTTTGAAAATTAGGTTACCTTGTTATAAATTTAAACTCTTCCCACTCACCCCTCTTCTTTTTGCAAGAGTGGCTAGGTCTATTGACAGCTATGAATTACTGCTGAGCTCTAGTCTCTGGATGTAGCTAATGTGTCAACATTTGTTAGTGAAGTAGGGAAAAGTTTTGATCTGGCCATCAGAACACATGGATTCTTTGTGTCACTTTTCAAACTCTTCTTGGGGTCATTCTCCAAAATTTTAAAAATAAAGTTAAATAATTGTGCCCAAACAAAAATGTTATGAAATCATCAAGTTTGCAGAATCATTGGATACAATCATTGCAGAGGCTGAAATGTCAAACCTTGTAGGGACTAGGAGGGTCATATGAATGTGTAAATTAGACAAAAATGTAGGACAATGGGGAATGGTGGATATTGTGAAAAACTAAAAGTAAATCTTTCTCCTAATATTTTCAAATTTAGAATTAAAAAAATAAATACAATTTCCATAAAACAATGATAACAAGAGCCCTGGTAGAAATGATCAGCTTTGAATACATTAGCATTTGAAGAACTATATTAATTCTTTTTTTGTTGTTGCTGTTAATGTTTACCTGAGGATATTTTTTTCCATTGATCTTTTAGAGAGTGGAAGAGAGAGGGAAAGACAGTGAGAAACATCGATGTGAGAGAGAAGCACATCGATTGGTTGCCTCCTGCATGACCCCAATAGGCCCCAGGCTGGGGAGGAGCCTGCAACCGAGTTACCTGTCCTTGACCCGAATCGAACCCACAACACTTTGGTCCTCAGACCGATGCCAAACCGGCTAGAGCTTAATTCTTGTTTCAGAGTTAGCCATGCAATTCACGATCTTTTCCAAGATAGGCAATAAGAACTGGAGAAGAGAGGCCTGACATTTATTGAGTGCCTAATAAATATCAGGCATGAATTGGGCACTTGAATATACATGGTTGCATAAATCCCCACAATGACCATCTACAATAGGCAGTATTAATCCCATTTCATTGATGACAAATTTCAATCTCAGAGTTTAGGTAATTTACAAAAAGTAAGTGGAAAAGAAAGGATTTGAATACAAAGCCCATGTTCATTCTTCTATTCTAACTGTATAAACGCAATCAAGCTATTTAACTTTCCAGTGACTCATGTTTAAAAGGGCCATATTAATGCTTTCTTCACAGGAATAATTTAAGAATTTAAAAAGTTAATAGTTGTGAAAGTGTCTCACAGAGTCATGATTTCTTAATACATTTGTTGAATATGAAAGCATGACAATGACTATTGAGCAACTGTCAGCATCACAGCTGTTTGGATTGTTTCTGCTGTGCAGGTTTGGGCAAGGTGCCTACATTCTTTTACCTGGATTGCATTGTGAGTTCTAGCCAATTAAGCTGGCTAGAATTTGGGGTGCAGTGTATAGCTGTGCAATGACTGAGGGATGCTAACACATTATGATTTCTGCAATAATGAGAGTAATAACTATGAACTGAGGAATAGCAGTATATTATTCAGAGTTCTCCAGAAAAACAGAACCAACAAGGATGTGTGTGTGTGTGTGTGTGTGTGTGTGTGTGTGTGTGTGTGTGTTTATTATAAGAAATTGGCTCACTTGATTATGGAAGCTGACTAGTCCCAAGATCTGCAGTTAGCAAGTTCAAGGTTCAAGAGAGCCAGTGGTATAGATGGTGTGTAGTTACAGTCTGAGATTCAGGAGAGCTGATGGTGTAAGTTATAGTCCAAAAGCTGTAACTTACATTTTGCTTCCATCACTTCCAAGACACTGTTCATTTCAAAAACACTAATAACTCCTGTGTTATTAAATCTAATCGTCAATTCTCATCTTCAGACGTAAACCATTACAAGCATTTGCAGAGCTGGCCACTTCCTCTCCCTCGAAACACTTTCTCACTTGCTTTTATGACGCTTCATTCCTTCCTTGGTGGCTGCTCCTACTGTCTCTGCTTTGCTGGTATCTTCTCTTTGACCTGACATCTACTCACTGCAACCTTAGAACCCCCTCCTCTGACATCTCCTCTACCTTCACTTACCCACTTAGGGCTAATCACACAGTCTTATAGCTTTAAGCACTATTTACACAATGACTTCCAGATTCAAAATTTTAGACCAGACACCGACCCTGAAATCCAGACTTGTAAGTCCACCTATGTTGGAGTCAATCCCTGCACTCCTCTTTCTCCCCTGCCCTATGTTCAATCCATCAGCAAATTCTGTGGTGCCAGCTTCCAAACTGACCCATATTTTGACCACTTCTCATTGATGGTGGAGGGCAAGGGAGGCCTGAACCCAGTAGCGAGGTCCAGATCCTTGTCACCACGCAAGAAAGAATTCAAGGTTGAGACAGAAAGATTCAGCAAAACAGTGATTTTATTAAAGCAAAAGTACACACTCAAGAAGGAAGCAATGGTGAACCCTGAGAATGAGACACCCTGATGGGGTCTGGATAGAAGGTTTATATTAAAACTAGAGGCCTGGTGCATGAAATTCATACATGGGGGGTGGGGACGGGTCCCTCAGCCCGGCCTGCATTGTCTTGCAGTCCGGGACCCCTTGGGGGACATCCCCCTCGCAATCTGGGACCGCTGGCTCCTAACTGCTTGCTTGCCTGCCTGCCTGCCTGTTCACCCCTAACCACTCTGCCTGCCTGCCTCATCACTTCTAACCACTTGCCTGCCTACCTGCCTGATGCCCCTAACTTCTCGCCTGCCTACGTGATTGCCCCTAATCGCCTCTGCCTGCCTGCCTGATCACCCCAACCACTCTGCCTGCCTGCCACCCTTAACTGCTCACCTGCCTGCCTGATTGCCCCTAACCACTCTGCCTACTTGCCTGATCGCCCCTAACCACCTCTTCCTCAGGCCCCACGGCTTCGTCCAGAAGGACGTCCAGATGTCTGGTCTAATTAGCATATTATGCTTTTATTATTATAGATGGGCAAGGGGAGGGGATAGAACAGGGGTGGGCAAACTTTTTGACTCGAGGGCCACAATGGGTTCTTAAACTGGACCGGAGGGCCGGAACAAAAGCATGGATGGAGTGTTTGTGTGAACTAATATAAATTCAAAGTAAAGGAGCAGAGGGGAGAGCAAGAGAACCGGATAGAACAGCCGGATCTGGCCCACGGGCCGTAGTTTGCCCACGGCTGGGATAGAATGATCCTCAGCTTCTGATGCTCGTGGGGAGACTGCCGACAAGGCTCATCCTTGTCCCTCCTCTCAGGATAGCAAGTTCTCTTTTGGTCTTCTCTGAACTGTCATGGTGACTGGGGAGGAGGGTGGAACAGGGTGGTCCAGAACTGCAATGCAAATTTATTATAATACTAGTGACCTGGTGCACGAAATTAGTGCACATTAAAAGGGGATTAATTAGAGGAAATAATTTAATATTGCTATTTGCCCTTTCTCTAAAATAGAAGTGTCAGAGATGAAAGAAAATTAGTAAAATGTATATGAAAACCTTCATCCTGTCAGAGTCTGGGGCACACCATGGGACCCAGAGTCAAGTCCCCACCCACCCACATGCAGCTTAAAATTGCGTGAGACCCAGACCCGGCTGGCCCACCCCCTTGCATTGGGCTAGATCCAGACCTGGCCAGTTCCACCCTTGTCAAGCCCTGCTGGGCAGAGGGCGTAGCCTCAGGTCCCCTGGTCCAGCGCCAGAATGGAGAGCATGGCCTGTGGGGGGGGGGGGGCAAGCCTCAGGTTCCCTGGCCCAGCACTGGGAGGGGGGCACAGCCTCAGATCCCCCATCAAGCCCCGCTGGGCAGGGGTGCGGCCTGAGTTCCCCGGACCCAGCACTGAGGGTGCACCTTGAGGTCCCCTGTCAAGCCCCGCTGGGTGGGGGGCATGGCCTGAGGTCCCCTGTCAAGCCCAGCCAGGCAGGGGGGTGCAGCCTCAGGTCCTCTGGCCCGTTCCTGGGGTGGGGGGGCGCAGCCTGAGGTCTCCTGTCTAGCCCCACCAGGCGGAAGTGTGGTCTGAGGTCCCCCAGCCTGGTGCCAGGGTGGGGAGGACGCGGCCTGAAGTCCTCTGTCAATCCCCACCTGGTGGGGGGGGCATGGCCTGAGGTCCCCTGGCCTGGCGCTGGGGCGGGGGGAGCAGCCTGAGATCCCCTGTCAAGCCCTGCTGGGTGGGGGGTGTGGCCTGAGGTCCCCTGTCAAGCCCCACAGGGGCGGGGGAGGGCATAGCCTCAGGTCCCTGCTGATTGCTCATTAAGGCTCCTTATGGGAACTTGGCCTCAGCTGTGGGTGCAGCCATCTTTGTGATGGAGTGATGGTCAATTAGCATATTCCCTCTTTATTAGATGGGGATTAAACTATTCTTTCTGGTCACTTGTAGGTCAATATGGCTGCCAAATCTGATTGAGACCAGTTTTTGTTTGTCTCAAGTACAGGAAGTTGCAGGAGGGAGCCAGGGAACAGGTGGTGAGCAAAAGTCACGTCTGCAATATCCCAGCCAGGATGGAAAAGGGAAAGGGTAGAGCTTGAGGCCTTTGTTCCCTATGCTAACTTTCCTGCCTCATCATTACCTACCCTACTACCCCCTGGCGCAAGTCGCCATCATTTTGCACTTGGATTGCTGCAATAGTCTCTTAACTGGTTCTCTATTTGTACTTCTTGGCAGTCCATTCTTCATATAGGGGTCCTGTTAAAAGGCAGGTCTAGTAATGTCAGTCATTTGTACAAATCTTCAAAGGCTTCCCCCTGCACTTAGTAAAGGCCAAAGACCCTACAATAGCCTTTAAGGTCCACACCATCTTGTTGCCCCCACTCCACCTTTACCACCTATTTTCTCCCCTTGTTCACCTGCTCTATAGCCCTTGCTAGGTTATGCTCCTTCCTGTGGGCCTCGGCCTGGAACATGATTTCTCTAAATATCCTGTGGATTGATTGACCCCTCACTTCTTTATGTCTGGCTCAAAGCAAGGCCTCCCCTGATCACGGTGTTCAAAATGGCAAACTAGCACTTTCTGTCTCCACACTGCTTTATTTTTCTTCATGAAGTCAGGCATTTTTGTTTATTTACTGCTTTATGCTCAGAGCCTAGAAGTGTTTGGCAATACTAGGCATTCAGTATAGATTTGTTAGTTGAGTGAATAAATAGCACTTGTGAATCAAAATGAGAGGAATATATATCTCTAGGACTTGGTGATGAACAAATCCTGTTAAAAACATCAAAATTATGTGGTTCTTGGGAACTTATTTTCATATCTTTCCAAGGAGATTTCAGGTTATAAAAGGTATCCATTCAACCTAGCATTGCACCGATTAGCACGCCATGATGTAACCAAATGGTATGAAAGAATGAAGACCGACGACATTGTGACTCCAATACTCAGGGTCCCTGGTGGATGTGAGTGCATGAGCCAGCAGGCCCTGGAGTCCATGGGATGCATGCTCGACATGAACATGCAGGAAGCTAGAGCAACTCTATCATACAACCGAGATGCTATTTGTGGTGAAGAAATAGCTTATATGCTCCACGCAATGCTTGAAAGAGCACCGCGGGCTTTAGGGTAGAAAACCACCCACTTCTGTTCAGCAGAGCATGAAATCACCCTCTACCTTTCCCAGGTTACTTACAGAAATGGGTTGTGCCTATTAATAAAAATCATGCATCCTTTTCTCTCCAAGGGAAAAACTGTCATTTTCCTGTCCCCACCTACTTGTGTGGGCTGCTGCGTTGTGTTCAGCATGGGTTGGCCTCGTTTGTCTGGATGACTATGGAGTTGGCATTCTTATACTGAGGCTTTATTCAATGTGTCTATCATAGACTCTGTTCTCTGGCCACGTCACGTCTCACCTGGAGAAAAGGAAATGCAGATACTTTCATATACATCACATTCGTCATACGTTAATTTTGCTGATATATATCATATATTTCCTTTGCTTTCCTGGGATAGGATTTGTTCTATTGATGCTTCATTTTCCTATCAGGTATGCTTATCTCCTGGCTGAGTCACACCCACTCGGTGACTTTATTGTAATTTCTGCCCTTCTGCTCACTCAGTGAAAGCTTTCCAACACCCATTTTATTACCAGAAAATTTGAATGTCCCATTTAGTGTCTGACATTCAATTTTTTTTTTAATCCTTACCCTATGAGTGAGGATTTTTTTTCATTATTTTTTAGAGAGAGTGGAAGGGAGAGGGGAGGAGGAGAGACAGGAGGAGAGAGAAACACTGATGTGAGCAAAACACATCCATTCGTTGCCTCCCACACACACCCCTCCTAGGGCTGGGGATCAAACTTGTAACCCAGGTATGTACCCTTGACCAGAATAAAATATGAGACCCTCTGGTGTGTAGGTCGGTGCTCTAACCATTGAGAAACACTGACCAGGGCTCACATTCAATTTTTAAAGTGAGACTTTTGCCCAGGACTTCTACAAAGCTGCTCATATAGACATTACTTATAATAAAAGAATAGCAGTCCGTTAGGCAGGTTGCCTTGACATAATATTCCAAAATGCCCCAATGGGTATACAAAAATCCTAAAACTGTCATGAGGGTTTTAAACTGAGCACCATCCCACAAAGATTGGTTTTACTCAAACATGTGGGCCAAAATCCATATTTTTTATTTTTCTGAACAGTGTAATATAGGCAACCCTTATATGGTACATTCATACAATGAAATATTGTACAGCATTTAACACTATGTTAAAAGGGTTTTTAATAGCATGTCAAATACTAATTCTAAAACAGTAAGAGAAAATAATGGCATTGTAATTGTATTCACATATAATCACAACTACAGGGTGGCCCCCAAAATGTATACACACTTTGAATAATTATTAATTCCAATGGGTTAAATCTGAAAAGAAAGAAACATCAATGGAGCTATCAGCTGCTAAAGTGTGTATACATTTTTTGGGACACCCTGTATATGATAGTTGTGATAGGAAAAAATGCTAGCATAAAATACATTAAAATGTTGATGTCTGCCCCTGTGTGGTAAGATTGGCAGATGTTTTACCCTTCAATTTATATTTTTGTTGACACATAGGAAATTCTTGTCATGGGTCAGAAGAGATTTAAAGATTATCTTGAAGACAGAGGTCAATGTCTCAGGGGTCAGCCAGGTGAGGTAGGTGACAGATGAATGGGGCAGGTGAGATGGAAGTCAGGGAGCAAGGAGGCCTGTGGGAAGAAGGGAGTCCATGCCCTGTGGAGAGGGACAGGGCCCCTCAGTGCCAGCCAGCTGTGGCCACACAGATCTTTGATAACTTGTCTTACAAGTTGTTTTCAATTTTCAAGACAAACTGGAAATCCAGATTTTTACATAAAACGTTCTAAATTTAACTGTTGGCAATTAATTCTTTTTTGTTTTTGGAAAGCAATGGGTAGGCCAAACAAGAGATGTTTTAAGGGCAAATCTATTTACAACATGTTCAGTAAACAAACACAGGTCAACTTTATATGATGAATATCCCAGAGTAGTCCCTGTATGTGAAATTTTAATAGTAAGTGCAGCTGAGTATTGACTATGAACATGCTAGGTGTTGAATCAACAATTATAGTGCACATCCCTGCACATAGTTTATTAGGTTTCCTGTAATTCCTTTATCTCTTCTTTTCTATCATTTCTTACTTCCTCCTTTCTTTATGTTCCCTCTTTCTGTTCCTTACTGGCCTCTTTGAATATGGAATACAGTTTTGATGGATGTTATTTGTCTCAAAGATCCCCCAAAAGTATTAAACATGGACTGCACAGGACCGGCAGGATCCAAGCAAGGATTTCTAGTTCAGTGGTCCTTAAATTTCTTGGTTTTAGAACTTCTTTACACTCTTTAAAATTATTGAGGGTCCCAAGAGCTTTTGTTTATATAGGATATAAATATAAAAATGTATACAAAAGAAATATATAATTACATTTATATACTTGTACAGAAGTATGTAAATATATATTTATAATTTAAAATGGAGAAATTTAGAAATCTTAATCTATACTAATAAAAGAGTAATATTCTAATTAGACCAGACATCTTCTGGATGTCCTTTCAGACAAAGCCATGGTGGTGGGGGCCAAGGCAGAGTGGTTAGGGGTGATCAGGAAGGCAAGGGAGATCAGTTAGGGGACGATCAGGCTGGCAGGGGAGAGCAGTTAGGGGGCGATCAGGCAGGCAGGCAGAGGCGTTTAGGGACAATCAGGCAGGCAGGCAGGCAAGCAGTTAGGGGCATCAGGCTGGTAGGCAGAGGCAGTTAGAGGCGATCAGGCAGGCAGGCAGGTGAGTGGTTAGGAGCCAGCGGTCCCGGATTGCAAGAGGGATGTCCGACTATGGGTTTAGGTCCGATCCCTGTGGACATCCCCCAAAGGGTCCTGGATTGGAGAGGGTGCAGGCCAGGCTGAAGGACCCCCTTCCCGTGCACAAATTTCGTGCACCGGGCCTCTAGTTTAAAATAACAATAATAACCAATGTATGGAATTAAACACTTATTAAAATTTTTTCAATTAAAAATATTAACTTTAATTTATTTAAGATTAATTTACTTACTTTTAAGTTTTAATTTAATTCTTATTTGTTTTTAACATTTTAAAATATATTTTTATTCTAAAATTTCCCCAAAATGATAAAAGAATTGTTTTACATTTTTTGCAAATGTCCTTAGTGCATGACTTAATAGCTGTCTGGAGTCTCCTGTTATTGCATTCACTCTGTCATGCTTCTCCTTGCCATCAAGCCTCTGGAAAGCTCCACTCATTCGTGAGAGAACAAGAGTTAAAATGGCAAGTGACTTCTTAGGGTTATTATGAAAGTAGTTTTGACCTCATGTAACCACTGACGGACTCTCAGGGTCTCCCAGGGACTCCCTGGCCCACAGTGGAAACATCCTTTCTGAGCTAATTTTATAATCTAGCCCAGTGAGCAACATGCGCTTGAGCATCTGCCCCTCCCCCAAACCCTCAGCTCTTCCACTAGCCTCCCCAAACCATTCATCCTTTTGAGTTAAGGCATTATTTTCTGTCAAAGTGAACATACCAGTGGGAGAGATAACACATTAAGCCGTTAACAGCTATCAATTCCTCAATTGGAACAAATTTAATTCATTTCAACTTGAGAGTCCATGAGGACGGAATGAAAAAGGAGAAGGCCCCAGGCAGGGTCCGGAAACACCCCTCTCCTCAGTGGAGCATCAACTTTATCTGTTGGGCAGCAGGGCCTGGCCGGGGAGCCATCTGGTTTCGGGATCCAGGTCCCAGTTCACAGAGCATTGCTATGAAAAGAAGCCCTTCCCTCTGTTTTAATTGCGTATCCCCGTGAGCTACCTGAGTTATGGTACCCCTGTGGCTACTAATGTCCAGTTTAGGACTTACTGATCTAAGACATGCAAAGAGTTATGACTGCTAAGAAGCCAATTGAAAAGAAACTCACTAATTTCTATGAAAAAGATAATCATGCAGGAAGCTCTTTATTGATCTGTCTTCATCTTATTTTATCTCTCAACTTCCTTTAAACCTAGAAATGCTTATCTAAGCCCCTTGTACTTTTTCTTCAATAGGTTTTTGCTCTCATTATAATTTACTTATCCTTAGGGACATGCATTGCTATTTCTTCATTCCTAAGAAAGTAACCACTCCATTTGAGCATCTGTGCAGAGAAGTCTTTGGAAATTAAATTCTAGTCTTTGTAAATAGGGCAAAATGGAACTATGGTGTCAGGTAATGCATGAGAATTCAGCTTACTGGTCGCTTTCGCAGATGGAATTACAAATATACTTAATTGGTAGGAAAAAACACACACCCAATAAACCTTAGCCACTGCCTATTCGTGTGTTTGCATTGTAAGTGATGATTTCTTCCCACGTGGAGGGAAGAAGTGATTTCTTCTTTGTGGGATGCATCGGAGGGGACTGCTGGACCTTTGAATTAAAAAAATAAATTTTCTTTATTGATGAAAGTATTACAAATATCGACTCCCCCTCCCCCCCTGCCCCCATTGACCCTCTTCACCTCACTCTCACCCCCTCCCCAGGCCTTCGCCACACTATTATCTGTGTCTATGGGTTATGTACCTATGCATATAAATTCTTTGGTTAATCTCTTCCAGCCCCACCCCTCTCCTTCTGGAATCATGCCAGTCTGTAGCATGCCTCAATGTCTCTGGATCTATTTTGTTAGTCAGTTTGGCCTTTGAATTGTGAGAGATTGGCTGCAATAACTCTGGGGTGAACTGAAATTATAGTTCTGGTGAAATGCCTGAGCTTAATCAGGAGAAGTAATTCATGCGGTGAGGGGGGGCGGGGATTGGTGGTGTGCGCAATGCAAGAGGGCAAGAAGAGATTCAGAAATTAGGAGCAGGGAAGTTGGAGGCAGAATTACTTAGGCTGTGGTTTATGAATAAAGGTGAGAGTGAGGGTCAAGTTCAGACTAGGGAGGCCTACGGTGGTAAAGGTCTGGACTGCAAGTGACCAAGGAAGGTGCTTTGCAAGCAAACGTGGTGGTCTTCTGTGCCGTGGGAGAACCAAGTGATGTGGGTGGTGAGTTAGTTCTGAGTAAACAGCGCAACGT
The DNA here is from genome assembly GCF_963455305.1 of Plecotus auritus. Classification (NCBI taxonomy): domain Eukaryota; kingdom Metazoa; phylum Chordata; class Mammalia; order Chiroptera; family Vespertilionidae; genus Plecotus; species Plecotus auritus. Next base: position 12,914,383 of record NC_137772.1, on the reverse strand, counting down.
ATTTTCCAAGTCACCAGTCCAACCAGATGTTTCTTTGCCAATGACTGTCATATCAACAATGTCATTTTTCATTTTTCAGTTATGACATGAGAATTTTATAAAAATGCCTCTTAGGCCCTGGCTGGTTTGACTCAGTGGGTCGAGCATCAGCCCCAGCCCAGGGACTGAAGCATCCCAGGTGCAGTTCGGGTCAAGGGCACATATCTCTTTTGCAAACTTGATCTCTGGCCAGGTCAGGGTGTGTGTGGAAGGCAACCAGTTGACGTGTCTCTCTCACATTGATGTTTCTCTCTGTCTCTCCCCCTTCCTTCCACTCGCTCTAAAAATCAATGGAAAAATATTCTCAGGTGAGAATTAACACACACACACAAAAGCCCGTTAGTGAGGAATATAAGCCAAAGAAATATACATGGCATGTCAGGGAAGACAATACCAATGACATTATTGGACTGGTGTTTGTGTATGATTTTTAAGAACAATCTGCCAATACTTGGTCAGGTAATAACATTTATTTATCGGGTAATCACTTGTGCATATGGTTCCACCACCAGCATCATAGGCAAGGCATTTCCTCCCAGCCTCATGCACAGAAACCCTGGTTTGCTTTATCAGCCTCCTCCTTCCAGGGGCTGCGGCTTTGGAGGATCCCCTGACCCCTGGGGTCAGAGCTGCTGTTGATAGAGACCCTCTTTTGAGCAACCCAGTGCTAAGGACATGTTAGGTCTACTGGAGACCTCCTCTCTCATATAATAAGTTAAAGGAGTTTGTGAAGAAAATGCACAGCTGCCTAAACATACTGGAACGAGCACTAATGACTTTTTGCAAAAATCTCTGCAGACTGCTTCCTGTGGTTAGGAAGCGAGTCCTTTTCTATAATGCAGTGCCTGCCTCCTCATGAGAATGTATTTCCCTCTCCATCTTTGCCTCCAGTCACACTCGTCCTCTTTTAGACAAGACCTGTCACCTCCTGCCAGAGGGGATGCCTGTACTGCCCCTCTGCCAGGAATTTCTACCCGCGTGCTCCTTCTGGGCCTCTCACTCACACACCCTTTTCTCGAGAGTCCTTCCCCGACACTGTAAATGGTTCTACTCCTAAAGCACTCCGTTCTTTCCAGCATAGCACAGGGGGCTATGTCATGTGCTTTGGCTTATGTGATTATTTGTGTAATGTTTCCTGTCCACTAGACTGTGAGCAGGGTCTGTTTTTGCTCAACGCTCCATCCTCAGTGTCTGCTACAATGCCTGACACATAGGGAGTGTTCAATAGACGCTAATGTATGAATGATCAAATGAGCAAACAGCCTTTAGTGAGTGCCTACTATGTCCTAGAACAGCAATTCCCATCTCATGGCACACATAAAACTAATTACTAAAATTACGTGCTGCACTGAAAAATATAGTATATTTTTTGCCAATATGACAAAAAAATAGGTATAATTTTGATTAATTACAAAATAATAATAATAGTAATTACCTACCATTTTTGCTCCAAAGTGACTTTAAAAAAAATCAGGTGCCAATGCTTGTACAGAAGGGTTTCTGGAACCAACAATTAACCAAGCAGACCTTATTATGTAACACTGGAGGCCCAGTGCATGAAATTCATGCACTCGGGGTGGGGGGTTCCCCTCAGCCTGGCCTGTGCCCTCTTGCAGTCCAGGAGCCCTTGGGGGATGTCCGACTGACGGCTTAGGGGAGCAGGCCTAAGCCATCAGTCGGACATCCTTAGCGCTGCCATGAAGACGGGAGAGGCTCCCACCACCACCACTGTGCTCACCAGTCATGAGCCCAGGTCAGAGCTCCCCGTAGGGGGAGCACACTGACCACCAGGGGGCAGCTCCTGTGTTGAGCGTCTGCCCCCTGGTGGTCAGTGCATGTCAATAGTGACCGGTTGTTCCACCATTGGGTCAATTTGCATATTAGCCCTTTATTATATAGGATGACCAATAAGACTCAACTCTATTATATGACCTATATATGTATGGTTCAAGACAGGGCATCCACACCAGACAGTTATTGTTGTGGTTGGCTGTTGTCATTTTAATTTTATTCTATTAATTTTAGAGAGAGAGGACGGAAGAGGCAGAGAGAGAGAGAAAAACATCGATGTGAGAGTGAAACATCGATCAGCCTCCTGCATGCCCCCTCTCAGGGATCCAGCCTGCAACCTGGGCATGTGTCCTGACTGGGAATCAAACCGGCGATGTTTTGGTGCCCGGGACGATATCCAACCAACTGAGCCACACGGGCCAGGGCACGTTGTCATTTTTTTTTATCAATCTAAGGGAAAAGAGGTCAGTGCCCCTGTCTAAATAGTCAGGTAGTACATGATTTAAAAATTTTTGCAGCAGCGCCAAAACCGGTTTGGCTCAGTGGATAGAGCGTCAGCCTGCAGACTAAAAGGTCCCAGGTTCGATTCCGGTCAAGTGCACGTGCCTTGGTTGCGGGCACATCCCCAGTAGGAGGTGTGCAGGAGGCAGCTGATCGATGTTTCTCTCTCATCGATGTTTCTAACTCTCTATCCTTCTTCCTTCCTCTCTGTAAAAAAATCAATAAAATATATTAAAAAAAAAATTCTTGCAGCACAAGGGCTGAAAATCGCTGCTCTAGACGCTGTTCAGTGAGAGAATACACCAACAAGATGTCTCCTACCTTCAAGGAGCTGGAGCTCATCTGAAAAGAGATAAACTACCCCACACCATGGTAAGAACTGCTATAGCGATGTAAAAACCAAAAAGGAAGATACCAACAGATATCACCACCAAGCCATCGAACAGAAACAGTGTGGGGACAGAGTATGGAGCAGCTGATGCTGTGAGTGGGTATTAGGGAGTGGGGCAGCGGTGGGGTGAAAAGAGCCAGGCCTTGGTCAGGCAGGTCTAAGCTTGGGTTCTAGTTCTAGTCTTACTGAGCCTCTCTGATTCTGTTCCCCTCTGTAAAATCTGAGGAAGGATTCTAAGACTCACTGGTCAGGGAAGTATGAGACTTAGCTAAAACATACCTAATCTTGTTGCCAGTTGCGGTTACTCTGCCCGTAAGCCTGGCTAAGAGTCGTGCCTTTCTCTGTTCTCCACAGTGCAAAGTCCAAAATCCTTCTCCAAATTGGTACAAATTTGCATGGGCTTATGTTCTGATGATCACCTCCACCCCTGACTGCTTCCTGCACTGAAGTCTTGCTCTGCTGGCTCTTTGTTCTCTCAGGGGTGATCTTTCCTCTGCTCTGGTGCCCACTCAGACTTTGGAGCTTATACCTTTCAACACATTCCACACACAGGTGCTCATCTAGGCATTTGGGTGGGCAGCAAACCTTGCCAGAGTTTTAAGAAAAGAGAGGAGCTAAATAGTGGAGCAACTCAAAGAAATTAAGGTGGCTTTTTAGATATTCTTTATCTTCCATCTTAGTCTATTCTGTGATGCTATGGATATATCTCCTGCCACCCTTCTTTGCTCTGTCCTTTTGGGAGCAAAAAACAAACAGATACCCAACAGCGCCAAGAATAAAAACCTTTCCTTTTCTTTCCTTCTACCTCTTCCCTATCCTGTGACTTACTTGTAATCAATAGAATGCAGAGAAAGTGATGCTGAGTGACTTTGGAGGCCAGACCAGGGAGGGCGATGCAGCTTCTACCTCACTTGCTGAGAACTCTCTTTTGAAGCTCTGAGCCACCATGTGAAAGATCTGAATCACCCGAGACCCCTGTGCTATGAGGAAGCCCAGGCCACATGGAAAGGCCACATGAGGATTCTCAACTCAAAAGCTCCAGCTGAGATTCTCACGAACACCCAGCACGAACCACTAGACAGGAGCATAATGATGTTGCCAGGTGATTCTACTTCTCAGCCTTGAGTCACCTTCAGCCTTCGAGTGTTTGCATTTGAAATCCCAGAATGATGGAACAGAATAAACCATTCCTGCTCCTCCCTGTCCAAGCTCCTGACCAACAGAATCTGTGGTTGATTTAAACTTCAGAGTTTGGGGGTTATTTGTTACGCAACCATAGTAACTGTAACAATGGTTATGCAACATTTGACCTAGATCTTGAGAGATGAATGGAATATTTTGCCAGGAAGAACTTGGGAAAAGGCTTGACTTTTTAGGAGAAGATTAAGGAATTCAGTGTGGTTAAAAAAATAAGATTGTGGGAAAGAATCAGGAAGTCAGTGAGAAAATGTACTATATGGTTTAGTGAAAACCATAATGTATTTGTTTGTTAATATAGGTAATTTTCTTCTGGATCAATGGCTTTGAAAAAAGTATATATTTTTTAAATGGAAAAAGCTTATGCCATAGAGTTTCTGGAGATTTCTGAAATTTCAAATGGACATAAAACACAAATTTTGAATGTTTTAAATTTCTTGCAATTCTTCACTAGTTAGCACCATTCTCCGAACTTAACTAAAATTTAAATTGGCATAAATTACAAGCTATGGTTTAATTGATGAGTAATTTTACTTTGATTGCTAGTTGGAAAAAAGCAGACCCACTGTATCTCCTCATGACTACTCACATCTAATTTTATTGCTGTGTGTGTGTGTGGGGGGGGGGGTGAGAATAGAATTGAGAAGCATTCTTATCAGAGTTTCCTGGATACTAATACATTTTTGTATGTAATATGCCACAGGCGTAGTGATTTTAATCAACTTTTAAGCTGTAGCAAGACATTTGTCAAAGCAGAAGACCCAAATATGCAATTTTTGTTGTTGTTAGTAGAAAACTGGCCATAATGAATGAGCCAAAATATATTAGTTATCTATTAACCTCAACATGCAAGAAAGCACTAGCTTATTAGCTTGGCTGGTGATAAACCGGTGGTTATGTGGCTACTGCAAGGAAAGCTGAACCAGCAGAACCAGTGGCCTGTGAAGATGGCAGTTGTGAGAAATGCCTGGCTGAGTGTGAAACAGCGGAATTATTAAATGAATGCGTATGATGCATATGACGCACAGCATAATTATACCACTTATGGCAGGAAAACATCACCATTTTGTCCAATGGTGTACTGTGTACATCAGAATTCACGGTATCATCTCTCCCTGGGATGCTGTGTGACTTTTACAATCTGAAAGGGTTGAAAGTCAAGTTTTGATGAATTTTGGTGGTTTTATTTGGTTACTGAAGTGTAGCTTGATTGTGTGTGTGTTTTCCCCCTTTTCTTTTCAGCTCTGACAATCTTGATTAAATTTCCCCTTGAGGAGTAGGAAGAAAACAGCAAAATACTTGTCACAACTTCTTTGAGATGAATGGCTTTAAGGAGTTTTTTGAACAGACCATCCCTGAGTAATGGCTCCGAAAGACGAGTGGAAGGCAGCAGCACTGTGAGGATCAGGTCCCTGCTAGCCGCAGATTTTTAAACAATAGATTGCAAGAGTTTCCACTGAAGGCTCAGATGCAGGGTTTATTTCTGTTTTTCTCACCCTGCTTCTTATCTCATAATCAAACAACTGTCATACCATTGGCATAGCTGGATGCAGTGGGCAGTATTTAAATTGCATGGGCGAGGGGTTCAATTTTTTGATGCTGCTTGAAATTTCTACTGCAAGACACTTAAACCAAGATCTGGATTAGATAAGGCTTTATGCAAGCAAGCATGGAGAAGAGAGCTGCTTATGGCTTATACCCACGTGGATGACGATGAGTAGATTTTCACTCCTGATGGCTTGTACCCATGTTGTGGAATATGGTAAATAGAATTTTACTCACAATTGCCAAGGAGAAGTCTACATGGTCTTTGAATGACTGATTTACCTACACATCTTTTGCAAATTACTTGCCATCCTATGTTTTTACATTTGTGTTCTTTCTAATTACAAAGTACAGCCTGGAGTTAGCTCTTAGAGGATAATTTATTGGATGAGCACTTGATATATGTTATAAGCAGTCCATGAGCACCAATTATGTCCCAGGACTAATGATGCACACTGGACTCAAGGAAGCATAAGACTTGCGCACAAGGGTCTCACAGTCTAGTGAGGCAGAAACATGAGCATCCGGGATCCACAGCAGGGAGGACACAGCAATGTGTAGGTCCAAGGGATGACACAGGACATAAAAGCCTGGTGTCTGGGAGCATGCTTCCTTGTCTTTATATATGAAAACTAGAGGCCTTGTGCACAAAATTTGTGCACAGGACAGTGGGGGAGGGGGGCTCAGCACAGCCTGCACCGTCTCGCAATCTTGGACATTCCTCTTGCAATCCGGGACCACTGGCTCCTAACTGCTCTCCTGCTTGCCTGATCGCTCCTAACCGCCTCTGCCTCGGCCCCCACCACCGCAGCTTCATCCAGAAGGACATCCAGAATGATGTTCGGAAGGTCATTTGACTGTCTGGTCTAATTAGCATATTACACTTTTATTATTATAGAGTCTTCATGAAACAATACAATCTTCAGGATTGAAAGACATTTTTATTTTAGCAAATTTACCACCTTTTTTCTTTGAGCTTACTAATGCGATTGACTGGAAAGTTAGTGGGAAAATACAAGAAAAAAAAATAGAAGAGAGACCTTTATTGTGTTAAAATGACCAAATGACACATAGAAAGATGCAAAGTAAAGTTTAATTTTTAGGTTATATTTAAAATTTAAGTGAAGTAATTTATATAAAACCAAGGCGTGGAAAAGTCTTTTCCAGAAGATTTTTTTTTTAATCTTTAGGTCAGAACAGAGAGCAAGATTGTGAAGCAGTAAAGTTAAATCACACTGAACTGCGCTAAAGCGTACTATTAGTCTGACAGACACACCACACAGACACATACACACGCATGTGTATGTATGCAAACAGGCACACATATGGTTTCCCAGGGATGCAGTACAAACTTGACGGCTTAAAACAACAGAAATTTATTCTCTCACAGTTCTGAAAGCTAGAAGTCTGCAATCCAGGTGCTAGTGGGGCCCTCCTCTCTATGAAGTATCTAGGGACAAATCCTTCCTGGTCTCTTCCAACTTCTGTGGCTCTAGAAATTCCTAGGTTGTGGCTACATGACTTCAATTTCTGCCTCCGGCTAGCTTTTGGTCTTACAACCATAGTTTTAGGAATCCAGATAATTAGGAGTAAATAGTTACAGCATTTAATTAAGTAATTAATTATTTATATAAAATACATAATATAGTATACTAATAATTATTTTAATTAATACATTAATTACACTATTAATTATAATAGCAAAGCACACATTATACAAGCAAATATTATATTGCCATTAAAATCATGTTTTGGAAGAATATTTAATGACATTAAAAATGTTCATCATGTCCTGTTAACTTGAAATGCACTACAAATACAAACTGGATGTGCAGTATGATCTCAATTTTGTAAAATAAATCCATATATTTAAAAATATATACACATTCAAAGACTAGAAACATGCTATGAAAATATGACCAGTAATAATCTCAAGGTGATAGAATGACAGGTGATTTAAATTTTCTTTATTATTTACTGAACCTTCCAAATTATTTTTCTAAGTTCTTAAACAGAAAATAATTATTTGGTTGTTTGATCCTGTGGTGGAAAATGCGAACAGCTACCTACAACTATCATATTTGAGTAACTTATCTCTCTTAAGCATATTTCACATTTGATATGATTGTGAAGATCGGTCAGAGGTGTTGAAGTAATAGAATTGCGGCTTTTTGCAGTTGGATGAGATCCCTGCAAGTTCTGCTCCAACTTCTTCATTTATAGACAAGAAAATGACCCACAAAGGGACTGCCTTTCTTGACAAAGAAAAGCACAGCTCATGAGAAGCATTTGTGCTGGAGTTCATGAAAAGCTGCCCGTCTTAGTCATCTCCTGTTATAGAACAATTACGACAACTTAATTGCTTGGAACAACACACATTTATCATCTCACAGTCTCTGTGGTCAGGAATCTGGCCACGGCTTGCCTGGGCCCTCTGCTTCCGTCTCTCATGAGGCTTCCATCAAGGTGCTGACCAGGGCTGGGGTCTTATCGGGAGACCTTTTGGGGAAAGATATGTTTCCTATCTCCTATGGTTTTTGGCAGGACTCTGTTACTATAGGCTGTTGGAAGAGGGCCTCACTTTCTAGCTGACTATTGGCTGGAGTCTGCTTTTAGTTCCTTGCCATGTGGGCCTCTCCATTATGGCTTCTTGCTTCCTCAAAGCCAGCAAGAGATGTTAACTGGCAAGATGGGAGCCACAATCTTATGTAGTCTAACCACTGAAATGACCTCTCATCACCTTTGACAGACACAGTCAATACACCAGTCTACAGTGAAGGGAAGGAATAAAACAAAGGTGTGGATGCCAGGAGATAGATGGGGAACATTGACAGCATCTGAAAGTCTGTCTACCACACTGGCTCTCTAACAATCTTATAGAACTACTAGAGGCCCGGTGCATGAAATTCGTGCAAGCGGGGGGGGGGGGGGTCCCCCTCAGCCCAGCCTGCACCCTCTCACAATCCTGGACCACTGACTCCTAATTGCTCACCTGCCTACCTTCCTGGTCGCCACTAACTGCTCCCTGCTGCCGGCCTGGTCACCCCTAACTGCCCCCCGCTGCTGGCCAGGTTGCCACCAACTGCCCCCTCCCTGCCGGCCTGGTTGCTCCTAACTGTGCCCCCCTACCTTCCTGGTCACACCTTACTGCCCCCCTGATGGCCTGGTCACCCCCAACTGCCCCCCTCTGCTGGCCTGGTCACCCCTAACTGCCCCCCCCTGCTGACCTGGTTGCCCCCAACTGCCTCCCCCACTGGCCTAGTCACCTCTCACTGCCCCCCCTGGCAGCCTAATCATCCACAACTGCCCCCCTGCTGGCCTGGTCTCTCCCAACAGCCCATCCTGTCAGCCTGGTCACCTCTTACTGCCTCCCCTGCTGGCCTCGTCACCCCCAACTGCCCCCCCTCACTGGCCTGGTTGCCCCTCACAGTCCTCCCCTCCTCCCCCCGCCAGCCTGGTTGCTCTACGCAGCCTGCTGTTCAGTAGTTTAGTCGTCCCTCACTAACCCCCCTGCTGGCCTGGTCACCCCACACAGCCTGCTGTTCAGTCGTTTGGTCGTCCCTCACTAACCCCCCTGCTGGCCTGGTCACCCCACGCAGCCTGCTGTTCAGTTGTTTGGTCGTCCCTCACTAACCCCCTGCCGGCCTGGTCACCCCACACAGCCTGCTTGTTCAGTTGTTTGGTCGTCCCTCACTAACCCCCCTGCCGGCCTGGTCATAGGCAGCCATCTTGTGAAGGCGTGAGGGTTAATTTGCATATTACCTCTTTATTATTATAAGATGGCAAAATACCATGTTTGTTAGGAACATATCTATTATGAAATAAAAGCATGTAGTCCAGAATCTTACATTTATATCTTTGCATAATCATTGCTTAGTACATAGTATTAAAGCTCAATATATGCTTGCTTATTTAGTTTTTCATTAATTTAACAAATATTTAGCATATCAACAGAACAAAGTCCTTCCTTTCGTGGAGCTTACAGTCTGTGGAGGGAGACAATATGCTACATCAAGTAAATATATAGTCTATCTGATATGGAGAATAAACAGAGCAGAGAAAGGTGACTAAGCAGTGGAATAAAGTGAGTGAAGGGGTGAGGGTTGCTATTTAGATGGAGTGGTCAGTGAAGACCACACTAAGGGGAAATCTGAAGAAACTAAAGGACATACGGGAACATCTAGAGAATGAGAGAGAGCTTGTGAGGGCCAAGGGAGAATGCCCTTCTCATAGCTTTGATGGCTGCTACAGGTGTGAATGACCAATAGCCACCTGTTACTCTGAAGTCCATCACTGTTTGCCAGTGACTGAGTGTGGCAAGGCTACAGAGATGAAGGACCCATGTGAAGGGCGACCTGGGCTGGAGGCCTCTACTACAGACCCTGCCAAATGTTTCTGAGCACGGTGCTATATTTAAGGCTTGTTCTACCCAACCTTCCTTCCTTCTCTTCTTCACAGGCATCAGACCTGCCGTGTGGTTTGGCAGCTCTCCTTGCCTCCTGCAGCCTCCTTCCTGTGTCCCCTCACAGGCATTTCTCCCCACATACTCTTGCACGTCCAGCGTATCTCTTGCTGCTATAGGACTCAGACTTCCATTGTTCCAGGCAGAGGCCACAGAAGTACAAAAGCCCTGAGGAGGTTGGCATTTTCAAGGAACATCAAGGAGGTGCATGGCTTTCTTGAAGCGAAGAAGGGAAAGAGTGGTAGGAGATGAGGTCAGAGATGCATCCGAAGTCCTTGTAAAAGAAAAATAGTTTGCTTGGTTAATATAAAATCCTTTTTAAAGAAAGGCATACAAAATCTTAAACAATGACATGTGTGTCAATGGCAGAATTTAAGAGAAGGGCATTACAAATCTAGCATCTGATACTCTTCTCATTAGCAGCTCTCAGCATCTGTCTGGGTAGTAAATGTAAGTGGCCGAGTTCTGGGCCATTAAAATTTTGATGTAAACCATTAAGGCAACTTACGGACCTTAGTTCAAAGGGTTTTGCCATTGTATCTTTGAGAGTGGCAGCAATGGAGTGTATATATGCAAATCTAATAGATTGGTAATGAATAATCCTGCCTAATAAGCTAGTTAGACCATTTGATCATTTACTCGAGAGTGATCATAAACGTCTTTTTCTAAAACGACTTTAGAGTGCTAATCATTTAACTGTAACAGCACTTCATGCTAAGCACACAGCAAGCACTAAGTTATTTTGTTATTGATGATGAGGATGAAGAACATGGCTCTTAAAGGTGTCAGTCAGCCCCTCAAAGGAACTGCCAAATGCTGCTGAATGATCCAGATGAAAAACAAACAAAAACCAAAACCTGGAAACTTCCTTTCTGGAGGTGTGTGGCTGAAATCCCTGTTTCTTGAGGATATAAACTTGACCTACCCTGGACTTCACAGCGCTTTTCATGGGGCACTCATACATTTTTACCTCCTCTCTTACCTCCATAACCCATGAGAGGACCTCTGCTTAGCTTCCGAGAAGCAGAGATTGGAAAATCCTTTTAAACTTCGGAAACAGAGTAATGTTCAGTCAAGGGGTAAAAGCTTCGGAAATTAGCCTTGAATATTATCACCGTGTACCCAATAAAGTCAGATGAAGAGCTCTACATTTGTCCAAAGTTCTCTTTCCTACTAATTAGATACTCTTCAAAGGTGTAATTACCATTTAAAAATTGCTTTGGAGTGCAGAACAGACAATAGATATTTAATGTATTTTAATGTCTTTCCGTGTTTCTCATATTTCATTGGCATTTTTCTATTTCACCAATGATTCACAGGACTTTCAAGGACTTCTACTCCCCACCCCCCACAAGTTAAAATTCTAAACACAAACTCAGTTCACATGAAAAACTAGACTCACTTACCAAGGACAGTCTATAATAATTAGACACTTGATTGCACGGGTTGTCAGTCTGGCCCATACTCCTCCTTCTGCTGCCACCTTGAGCACAGAACTATTTCTGGCCCCAAAGCTGAAGCTGCCTTGCACACAAGGGGAAGCAAAATATGGAGCTTGGGAATGCACTGTTTGTACAATTTCTGGCATAGCTGAGATTCAGACTACAGTAGGAGGCAGCCAGACCCTGCTCTACATAATTATATGTCACTTGTTCTCTAGACCCAGCCTGCGCCCTCTGCCCAAGAATGACCCTATCCTGATTTTCTCCAGTTGGGGAAATGTACACCAGCAGAGGGAGGATATGTCTGAAGTGAAATCACCTGCTTTGAGAAAGGAGTGGGTTTCAAGAACAGTGAATGGAGATTTGAATACATAATTCAGAAACAGGTTACGATCCAGGGTAGCCAAATTAGAAACTTCATTGTTATCCTCATGGACTCTGGACTAGTTCCCCACACAGAGCTTAGGGAGCTTGCCTTACATTGCAAATCTCTCCCATTACATCAGCTTATATATACCTGCCTTGTAGGGGAAGGGTGACAAACCCATATCCATCTCTCTTCTTATGTCTGTGGAGGGGGTTGAACTTGAGTATTTCGGCAATGTTCTGCAGCAAGGTCATCCTAGTGAGGATAGGCTAGGTTTTACTGTGGAATAACAACCCTAATACCTTGGTGCCTTAACCCCAAAGCTATTTCCTACTCATGCTATATATCCAACGTTGGTCAGCGGCATCTTACTCAGGAATGCAGGCGGATGGAGGCACCATCTCAACACACTTTCATGACACTGTGGCACAGGGAGAGGATGTGGTGATTCCTGCTCTGGCCCTTTGCCTGGAAGTGACACATGTCAGTTTTACTCATGATTCATGCCTAACTTGTTGCACAGACAACCTGGCTTCACAGGGGTGCATCTTCTAGTCAACTTTTTTCGATTTTGTAATAGATTATTTGATATCCATTAATCACCGGGCTGAACTAATGACTAGAATTGCGTAAACTCCTCTGTAGTTTGGCTTTTGAGGGGGCTTGAAAGTCAAATATGAACCCCCCAATCACAAACTTCAACATCTGTCTTTGGCTTTCCGATAGAGGGCATTCCCACTTAACAACTAGCCACCACTGTAGTCAGAAAGGCTTTTGCCCATGCTTCCCTCACCCCTCCCAAATGACCATGTGGCCCGGCATGGTGTGGCAGGCCCCTGTTCTTGGGAACTGTAGGTAATCAACTCTTCTTTCAAAGATGGTTGTCTTTGTATCTGTCACTTTGCCATACTTGACCAAAACAAATCTTAGGTGCAAATGTTGAAACATGGAGAATGCAACCTTAACGCATGCCTGGGAAGATAAATGGAATGTTTGTGCACCACCCCAATGGCTAGCACACTGGGTTAGCACCATATTCCAGGCACAGTAACTGATCTTGCCTCACGTTTGCTTCAGGCCATGACTTCAGTTTGCCACACTGCATGATAAAGCTTATGGTTCCGTGGGGAGAAGTGGCCCCTGGAGCACTCTGATATTTTGACCTTTTCATTACCGATGGGTGTTCTGTGAAATGGGGTAGGAGGCATGATATTATTTCTCAGTCTCTGTAAAGGGAAAAACTGAGACACAGAGATGACCCTGTTCTCCAATCCCATGGCTATCTAATGCCAGGTAGGTCTGCAGACCCAGGTCGCATGCTGGCATCTTCACAAAACCATGGTGCCAGGAATGTAACTTCTCATTTTAATACAAAAGGAGAAATATTCAGACTCCCAGTGGCTAATGACCAGAAGTCCAAGATTGAGATAACCCTGGCAAATACTGAATTTTTATTGAAGTAAAAATTCATGATACAAGAGTGTGACAGTTCTCTGCGCTTAAAGCCAGAATGAGAAATCTGCACAACTGATTCTGAGTTTGGGGGGAACTGGAGGAAAATATTCACAGGATTATTTCAGAACCCTCACCACAGTAGAGATCAGAGAACCCTTCAGGACACACATTCCCAAAAGCAGAACAATGAGCAAGCCAGGGGTCTGGCCACAGAAGAGAGTGCTCTCAAATATTTGGCAACACTCCCTGTCTGTGCAGCTCCCTCTTCCAGCCTGGATGGTTTTGCACGTTGCACGGTGTGCATGCATCCTGGCATTAAAGACACATCAGGGGTGAGTTGGGCCATGCAGCGCTCTTTCTCTTCCCAACTCCTGCAGCTTGGCTTATGCTCCTCAAGAGCCCCCCACAGCCCCGGCATCTGGTTTCCTTCTGGGAGGCATCTGCCCTGCTGCAAGAACAGGAGGCTGGGAAGGAATAGCTAGAATTGGATCCAGAGGGCCCTTATTCTGAGGGGGAAGCAACATGACCTTGGCCGGGTAGAGCTGCTCACGAGAGGCTGAAGTAGAGATCCCACGGCGTTCTCTAAGAAGTTTGGACAAACGGTGATGATGCTGTTGGAAGAAAACCTTCTGAATGCTGTGAAAATCCATATTGCAAACAAAAGAAGCCTTTTGTATGCTTTGTATGCCCCCTGCCAAGTGTACTCAATAAATAACTACAGGCTGTTCTGCTCTCCCAAAACGAAATGACTGGAATTTGTAATGCCATTGCCGAGACTTCCTGTGAGGGGTGATGCACACTTTCTACTAAGTCCAAAAGCACCATTTCCCTCTAATGGTTTTGAATATTTCTTCATATTGTTAGTGTCTCTCAGAAGAGCATTGGCAGCTCGTATTCCTGAGAGGGAACTGAAAAGAATAAAATGTCATGATTTAATGTTTAAAAAGATAAGAAAAAGGTCAAAACATCTTAATTCAGTGATTGCTTTCTCTAGTTAATACATGTTAAAATTAATATCTAAATTATGTCCAGAAGTATGCTGTCTTATGGTTACAAACCTGGATTATAAATCAAGAACTTTTTATTTTTTATTTTTATTCTTGTTGCTGATGCTCTTAGAAACACTTGATATGGAATTTCTGGTCTTCTTTAGAGCAGAGTTTCCAAATTATCTGAGAATCCAAAAATAGGGCTACCAATTCCTGGTACAGTTAAAATCTTCGGAGGAAGGACACAGCATGGCTGAGGAAGAAAAGATAAGGATTTTGTGTGTGTGTGTTGGAAGCACTTGCCATTTATTGTGTGCCTTTAGGTGGGATCCTGTTGCAGCCATGGGCAAACTACGGCCCGCGGGCCGGATCCGGCCTGTTCGGCTGTTCTATCCGGCCCGTGGAGCCGAAAGAGCGGAGGGTTCTCTTGCTCTCCCCTCTGCTCCTTTACTTTGAATTTATATTAGTTCACACAAACACTCCATCCATGCTTTTGTTCCGGCCCTCCGGTCCAGTTTAAGAACCATTGTGGCCCTCGAGTCAAAAAGTTTGCCCACCCCTGTTTATGGACTGATGGTTTGCATCCCTCCCAAAATTTCCTATGTTGCAGCCCTGTCCCTCAGTGTGATGGCATTTGGATATGGAAGCCTTCGGGCGGTAACTGACTTTGGATGAGGCCTTGAGGATGGTGCCCTCGTCATGGGGTTGGTGCCCTTCTAAGAAGAGAGACACAAGAGTTTCCTCTCTCTGCACAAGTGCACAAAGAAGAGGTCATGTGAGCATACAGGGAGGTGGCAGAGGTCCCTCAGCAAGAACCAAATCTGCCAGCACCTTGATCTTGGACTTCCCAGCGTCTAGCACTGTGGGACATAAAGGTGTGCTGTTTGAGCCACACTGTCTGTGGTAATTAGTTATAGGAGTCTGAGCTCACTGAGAAAGATCCTAACCCGGAGACAGTTTCCACTGACTTCATTACAGCCCTTCTTCTGTACGTGAAATGTGAGCTTCATCACATCCCTACAGAAAAAATACAGTGGGATCTGGAAACCTGGGACATCTCTCTCAAAGTCCTAAAAATCCCAGAAGCAGTCATCTGTTCTCCGGCTCTTAGCAGAGGAATAAGTGTAGGAAAAAGCTCTTTAGACAGATACTTTTCTCTGATGCCTCATTTCCAGCGTCCTCCTCACAGGTGTGCCCACATCCACGGTGGCTGCCCTTCTTAAGAAATAGCTGCTGCTAAAACTTTCCTGTTCACTAGGGGGCTGTGGCAGTCTCTTGATGCTTTCCGAATCAAGCCCCCAGTTCTGGTTTGCTGTAAAGCTCGTCCCTGACCTTGCCAGGGGACCTTCTTCCCCTTTGTACTCCTAGTCTTCAAATCATGACCTATTCTCCTGGTCCCTCTGTTTAAAGCCAGGCAGCATACGATGGTGGAACATGGGTTGGCGTGGGAGGTAGGACAATTGGTTTCCTGTCTCAACTTAGAAAGATACCAGGGTGTATGGTTTTGGGAAAGTGACTGCAGCTCTTTGGGGTAAGGGCTATTTCTAGCAATTATGAAGAGATTTCAGATCGGTCAACAAAAGCGATTGGGCATGAACACTAAGTGGGAACTGGAATCACAGAGCCTCTAAGCCTGTCTTTTCCAGGGAACTGTCAATGCCTCCTCAGGAAGAAGGTATTACAGTCCTACAGTCTCTGCTCTGGCTGCTGGTGGCAGTGGTTGGTGGTGGCTGCTCAGTGGATTCTCTTTATGCGACCCAAATATCAACTGGGATTTCTCTGCTCCTATGCTCTAGATTAGAGAACTAATAAGCATGCCACTTCCTGTAGATGCCTAGTTTGTGGTTTGTATCACTTTCTGATGTGTGCTCTGTTCCACATGGCATCAACCCAGATATAAAATTCCACCTCTTCCTTGATTTCCACATAAAACCACACTCCCCAAGGCAGGATGCATGCAATTTGAAGGAGACATAAGGACCAATTGCAGAAATGCAAACAACTTCCAGGTGAATATTGCATGCTCTAGTCTTACATTCCCTTCCACCCAAGCCCACCCTCCCCAGGCTATATGTTCTATATCTCTGAGGCAACTTGATAAAAGGGGCTATTTTTCTCCATTAATGGAACTCATAAAATGAAATTATGAAAACATTTCAGTATGGCTACCTTCTCCCCATCCCCACAACACACACAAATGAAGGAATTTCCTAAATAACTGTGTTGAGTACTAATACTAGCATGCTCCTTCTAGAGTCGGAAAGTAGCTAGTCAATGAAGACGAAGATCCAAACCACACAAAACAAATCCTACAGTGTATAAGAATGCTCTCAAGCTCTGCAAGATCGACCTTGGTTTTTCCAACAACTATTACTGAAGAAAGGGCCATGCAAAGGAGCCTCCAAAACCCGGAGAGAAAGCCCCTTTCTGCCAGTGAGACATTTCAATATCCCAGCACCCGGAATATTGCTTGCAAATGTGATCTTTGGAACAGCCTAGACTAGTTAGTGACTAGATTACAAACTAGGACACACACACAAATAACTGACTCTTTTTATCCATTTCCATGTTTGTCTACTTATTTAACAAACCCTTTACAATTCTGGACACCAGTTCTCCCCTTCCCTCTCCTCTGTTTCAAGCAATGCTCAGACACCAGCTGGATCCTCCAATTCAGCTCAATTGTGAGACTCTCTTCCTGGGGGTAGCATTAAATCCCATGGTTAATTATCCTTCTAGCGTTCACTAGTGTTTCTGGTCTGTGAAGAGTCCATACTCTCTCCTATTCTGGCTGTTTTCTTGTCCATGCTGTCTTCTTATCTTCACCTTTGCTCTCTCCTGGAAATTCAGTGAAGAATTCTTCCCTCTTTAGCCCTGAGGGACCTTTCCATGTGCACCCTGCCATTCTCCATCAATCTTGTTTTTGGCCAATTTTATTATTGTTCTAGTTAATGCTCATTTGTTTTCTTTTTATTTTGTTTCTCTCATTAGAAAATAAACAATGAGAGGGCAGGTCTGGGTCTGGCTTATTCACTACTGTATCTCCAGCATCTTATCTGGAAGGCAATTAAAATATGAATAAAAATATTAAATATTATGAATTATAATACACTAGAGGCCCAGTGCACAAAATTCATGCAGGGGGTGGGGAGTCCCCTCAGCCCAGCCTGTGCCCTCTCTACTCTGGGACCCCTCGGGGGATGTCCAACTGCCGGTTTAGGCCTGATCCCCGGGATCAGGCCTAAACCGGCAGTCAGACATCCCTCTCACAATCCAGACATCCCTCTCACATCCCTCTCACAATCCCTCTCACATCCCTCTCACAATCCAGTCGGACATCCCTCTCACAGTCAGACATCTCTCTCACAAACCGGCAGTCGGACATCCCTCTCACATCCCTCTCACAATGGCTCCTAACTGCTCACTTGCCTGCCTGCCTGATCACCCCTAACTGCCCCCCCCCTGCCAGCTTGATCACTCCTAACTTCCTCTGCCTGCCAGCTTGGTCGCCCCTTACTGCCCCCGCCCCACGCCTGCCTGGTCGCCCCACGCAGCCTACTGTTCAGTCATTTGGTCATCCCTCACTAATCCCCCTGCTGGCCTTGTTGCCCCACATAGCCTGCTGTTCATTGGTTACTGTTACTGTGATGGCATCCCAGAAAATTTGCATATTTCTCTATTATTAGTATAGATTTAGTTGTTTCCTTATGTAGTTATGTAGTTTTATCACAGAATTGGCATAGGGTATGTGTGTGTGTGTGTGTGTGTGTGTGTGTGTGTGTGTGTGTTGTGCATGTGCGTGGTTTGCTTAGATTACCTTTTCATAGCACTATCCATGAGATGAATAATTTGGACAGGGTATTGCTCAGGGTTCTCCAGAGAAACAGAACCAAGAAGTTGTTTAGAGGGATTCTAGTAGTTAAAGTGATAGGGGAGTGGACAGGCTGGTCATGGAGCTGCAGATAAGTGTTCCCAATGTGCTGCCTTGATCCTATACCTATGTGCCCCCTGAGAAATGAAGGCAAGCACGGGCAGTACCAGTGATGTTCCTAGCCACTGCTCAGGGCCCTCTCCACTTGGTTTCCAACCTGCCCTGGTTATGCTCAGTTTCTACTGGTGCTCAGCCTTGGATTCACTTGCCCTTTGTGGCTTTGATGCAGTCTTAGCTCACCAGACATGACTTGGATGCAGCCACCCTGGTTTTATCTACCTGAGACCACCATGAATAGAAGTCCCTGCTCTAGTTCTAGTTCTTGACTGGACCTGCTCAGTGTCCTCCACAACTCAGCTTGGAACAGCTCCTTTTTGGGGTGTATGCCAGGGCGTGTGCATCTACTAAATACTTCTCACAGAGGAAGCTGAAAGGAAGGCTGAGTGAGACTCATTTGAATCTATGCTTTTCTAGGGCAAGTTGTTCTTCTTCCATATTGTGTTTAATATAGAGAAGGGAAGTGCTTGTATCGTGCCAGGCCCTGTGTTAAGTGCTTTATAGAGATCCTCTAAGTTGTTTTCACTCTTCTGAGAGTAATAGTTGACTTTCACACCTACAGAGCCATTTCACAGTATGATACTAACCACCCATAGAGACAATATTTGGAGTCAGTGAGAAGAAAAGTGTTGCAAATGTCTTAGGAGATATATTAGCTACAGTGTGCGAGATCAATTTGCATTGTACTTCACTTGTGTGTGATAGGCTTTCTCTAACTTGATTTCATTACAGCACTGAATTAGAAAATAAGCCTAAGGCACATATTGCTGTTAAAAAGTTTTGTTTCCTTGAGTGTTTTGGAATTTGGTTGCTTAACAAGAGTCTATAAAATAGCGTGAAATTCCTTCCTTCTTTCTTTCCTTCCTTCCTTCCTCCTTTTTTTTTTTTTTTTTTTTTTGCATTTTGTTTACCTTGCCTGGCTTCTTCCTTTTTCCTTTGGTTTTATTTTCAACCCTGAAGTTACGACCAGACCACCCAGCTCTGTCCTTAACTGGAACTTCCAGGAGCCAATGACTCCATGAGAGAAGTTTGTCTGTCCTGCCCTGAGGACACTAGTCTGTCCTGGCAACCCCATTGTGCAGAATGAGATTCCCTTCATGCCCACAATTCCCCCTACCCCAGCCCTAGAGCTTGTTAAAAGCAAAGGGAATAAAGCAGACAGCCAGAGAGAGTGGAGAAACTGCAGGTCTGCACCCACCCACACTGGACAACATCCAAGGAAGGTGGGTGGCATCGGGAGGTGATGGGAAGGGAGAACCTGAGAGTCTCCTGGGGTTGTACAAAGCTCCAAGGACTGGAGCTTAGACCGATCTGTGCACTTTTGAGCTAATTACATAAACAGAAATGTTCTGCTTGAGGAAAGGCCTGAGGACCAATTTGGTTTTCTGCTTCTCAAGTAGATTTGGACCATTGCTATTCCTTTCATTGGTCAACAGTTTTCATGGTTTCTTCAAATGCTCATATTCACTTAGATTTTTAATTCTTATGTGTATTCAGAAAAGAAGGGGACAAGTAAATCCACGTACAAACAATTTTATCTCATTTAAATCTAGGTTAATTAGAAATTCTGAAAGGGATTGCAGTCTTTATTTCATTTATGTTTCTACACTTTCTCATGTGAATTGACCCTAAACTGAATTTAAGTGGCAGCCACTTCTAGAACTGTCTCTTGCTTTCTACAGGACATATTTGGATCAGCTCAGTTTGATTTGCCCAAAATTGAACTCATTGTTTTTCCCATTAAGTGCCCCCCTCCCCACTATCTAACATCTTTCAGTGATACCACTGTTCTGTTAACTAGGTTGTACGGTTCCCTCAGCCTGAATTGCCTTTCTTCCTCCTCCTCAACCCCGTATTTTTCATGCAGCGCTCCCCCTGCTCATCTGGGTCATGTGCTGTGTTGTAGCATGTAAGTCAGAGATTCACTAGATGCTCTCTCACTGGTTTCTTCCTCTTAGAAACATGCAAACACTACATTTCCAGCCTCCTGATGGTCATGTAGGGAGCACATGGCTCTTTCCTGGCTTTGTAGGTGGAACTGATAGATGCCACTTCCAGGGTTGACCATAAAATACCACTTTCTTGTCCTTCTGTGGTGACCTGGGCAGTCATGTGTTTCAGATGCCATAGTTATAACATGGAAGCAGCTCAGATCTCCGAGTCACTACCTGGAAGAGAGCCACTGAAGAGACCATGACTTTGCAAGAAAAAGACGTCCTTTTATTGTGACGAGTCACTGAGATTGTGGGGTTGTTTGTTACAGCAGCCAGGGAGCATTGCCCTGACCGCCACATCATTTTTGACACTCACAAAGCATCACTGCTTACTAATGAGCAGCTGCTTCCCTGGTCTTGTTTTTCCACATGCCTGCTTTGATTGACATATATGTATCTTGATATCCCCATCCAGATTTTAGAGTCGAGGCTAGGGATGCCATTTATTTCTTCCCCTTTCTCCACATGCTTTCTCCTCTTTCCTTTCCCTTCCTATTTTTCTTCATCCCCATTTAATCTTAATTGAGATTCAACTAGGAGGTAGATTATGGTGATTTACAGAGATTTAATAAAATCTGATTTGGCGTCTCAAGAAATAAACTGTTTAGTAAAGCTCTTGCAATCTAGGAGTTGCTTACATTTTAAGCTTTTTACTTCCCAGTGAAACTTAACTCAGTTTTCTAGGCATAACACATTCTTAGTGACTAGTTATTTTATGCCTGTAGCCACTTCACTGTTTCTCCAGACTGGTCTTGGGTGACATTGTAGGGATGCTGAGTCAGGGACAAAATTTACTTTATGCTCAAATAGTCCCAGGCGGCCATTAGTTGGGCCACGTGGTTAAACTTCTACAGCCCTACAGGCTACAAATACAGAGAAATGACAGGTCATCTTGATTTAAGGCAGCCGTGGGCAAACTACGGCCCGTGGGCCGGATCCGGCCCGTTCGGCTGTTCTATCCGGCCCACGGAGCTGAAAGAGCGGAGGGTTCTCTTGCTCTCCCCTCCGCTGCTTTACTCTGAATTTATATTAGTTCACACAAACACTCCATCCATGCTTTTGTTCCGGCCCTCCGGTCCAGTTTAAGAACCCATTGTGGCCCTTGAGTCAAAAAGTTTGCCCACCCCTGATTTAAGGAGTGAGCATGATGGGAATTGCACATTATTTGCACAGCAAGGGGCCATTTTGGGGTTCCTGACTTTGTGATCTGTGAACTCCTGATTCGCTGGCTATCAGTTGGTGTCTAGTCCCCTGTTTTCATCAATTGCCAATTGTACTTTTCCACAGCACCACGTGATTCTGCATTTGGCCACTATTTTAGTTTGCAGACATTTGCTCTGGACTGATTTTCCATCATTATGATGTCAGCCTCCATTTCTGCACTGATGATACACTTATATCTGCCTTTGATTTTGGGCATCTTTTGTCTTTCTTGGTCTGGCAGGCATTAAATCATTAATGTTTCAAAATCACATACAGCTGAAACTTTGTAAAACAGAATTTCTAGTGACGAGCTCCTTAAAATTACAGACACAATCCACTTTTCTCTTCTTGTTTTGGCCTTTGCTGACCTCCAATTTCACTTCAAAGGGATATCAAGGGGGTTATCTTTGATTGATAATTGTTTTTCCTGATCTCATCTGTATGGAAAGCTGTCTTTTGTCATGGAAACCTTGCTAGAATGGGGGTATTTCTCTCCATTACTGAGGCTGGAAGCTTTTCAGTCATGATTTAAATCCTTCAGATTAAATTACTGGGAAACACGGCCCTTCCTGAGGGCTGGGCAACTCCACAGCAGAAATAGTCCTGCCTGGGCTACTTTCTTTTTGACACTCACACTACATCGTTGCACTGCCTGCTTGCTAATTAGCAGTTGCTCGCCTGCTCTTGTTTTTTCCACTGTGGGGATTTTTGCACAACTTTCTTTCAAGTCAAGCTTCCATCTTACCTTCCCAGGCTCCTAACTGCTGAAAGCGGTGTATCTTTCACAGAGGAGACAGCGCCAAAACCCCCCAGGAATATCAGGGTGCCTCCTTTATTGCATTTAGGAGAGTCCGACCCCTGAAAATATGGGAAAGAAGCTAGCCATTATGATTTCCATATATACTAGCAGACAGGCACACTGTTGTCCTTCGACGATCTCATTTAATTTTTACGGCAACTGTGTGAGCCAAAGGCAGATGAGAAAATTGATTAATAAGGAAGGAGCTAAGTAACTTGCTCAAATCCACGCAGCTAAGAAGCAGTAGATCAGAATACAGACTCTGAAACCCTGGCTCCGGTCACTATAAGAAAATTCTAATGGAAATGCTGACATGAATTCTAATACGAACACAAATACTCATTGAAATGGTGGAAAGAACATTGGAAACAACTTATAATAATAAGGATAATGCAGATGTAACGTATCATGTGATATCAATAATTTGGGAAGCTGTTCCTGATAATATCTTATTTAGGTTGGGTGTAAGATTTGTATGACTATAAGTACATTGTTACATTATTTATTGTTACACAGAGCATAATGCATAATGCAGTGGGGCTTGGTTCTAATAAATCTGTGAGGATGTGCCCAGCCTGTGATTGGTGATGGGTGGTCAGGGTGTGAACACGAGAGAGTAAGAGTTAGAGAGAGAGAGAGAAGTTGGAGAGAGAGAGAGAGAGAGAGAGAGAGAGAAAGTTGGAGAGAGGGAAGAGGAGAGAGAAGGCTCAAGAGAGAAGTCATGAGGTCCCTGGAGCCATGGTCCCCTGGAGCCATGCAGAACAGGGAAGTAGAGATGTCTTAAGAGAACACCAAGAATGAAAAGACACAACTCCTGCTGCTGATGGGTTTAAGGAGCATCACAGTCTTGCATGGGAAGTAACTGATAGATCCTCCCTTCCCCCAACTGATGGACGGAGTATGACATAAACTGCACCTGCGGTCTGGACATTCCTGAGTACCTAACCAGGCACCTTATATGGACTATACATTGAACCACCAATCAGCACCTGCCAAATACCCTAAGCCCCCGATTCCTACGTACCTAAGTGCCTAATCATGTGCCTTATATGAAACCACCAGTCAGCGTGTGCTGAGTACCCTAAGCCCCATCCCTTCCCATTCCTCCCCTCAAAAGGCGTGTTCACTCCTGCACCTGTGCTCTCTTCCTTTGCAAGGCAGCCCGGCAGGGTCCTTCTCCTCTAATATAGCCTGTAGTCCTGGTCTCCGGCCCTCTGTCTCATCTTTCAGGAACACTTTATTATGGGAGTAGTTCCTCTTCTGTGGATATTTTCATCCTTTCCAATTTAGGTAATCTGTAGAGCTTTTGAATGACTTTCCCTTAATGTTACCTACCATTACAATCTTTTGTGTCAGAGTGCTTGTCACTCTCCTGCCTGATGGCCACACTCCCCAGCCTCCCCACCAACTGCCAATTGGGATCCCTTGGTTAAGTAATTGAAGTTTTTGTGTTTATGCCTTTCTCCTGTTTTATAGGACGCCTACATAAGGTGTGATATATGTGAAATAATTATACTCAGACATATACATATTAAATATAAAAAGCACCTTGACCGTATAAATGGAAAACACGCCACTGGAATACAAAGTTTCTCACAGAGTTCGGGTGCCTGCAGCATGTGGGTGAACGTATTTTTTCCTGATTTCATCTTAAATCTCAGAACTGATCCTTTTTTTTAAAAAAAACTATTTTTGATTGACATTTAAAAATCAAATTTCATAGTTTTCTACCTTAGTAAATAAGATAATCTAAACTTTTCTTGGTATTTTAGGATCACCATTATCATTCATCCTTCTGTACTTTATTTTTAAAATTTTCCTTTTTTTAATTAAAAAATTTTAATGTTGACACTATTGCACATGTTCCACATTCCTCCTCCCCCCTCGGCCTCGCCCTCCCTTGGCCTTCACCACATTATGATCCCCGTCCATGGGGTGTGTATATAGGTATATTTTTTTAGCTAGTCCCTTCACCCTCTTTACCCAGTCCCCCCTCAACCCTCCCCTCGAGCATCTGCCAGTTCTCCAGTACTGTAGATGTAGATTTTTGGCTGTGTCTGCTGTAACGTGTTCCTTTGAATAACTAACTTAATTTCTTTTCATTTACCTCTTTCTCTTAAAGTAGAATTTAGAATGAGCAGCTGTGTGGCTTCCTGGGTAGTTTAATAGGACTTTTTAGCCACCACAATAACTATGGACTCAAAGGATGAAGTAGTCTTCTAAATGGTCTCCTTGTGCTGAATTCTGAGTGTTTCTATTATTATTAGTACCCATTGTGTCTGGGCAGCCTTCACAGCCTCCTCTCGTTTCAGTGTTAGTACCATCGCGGTGCTGTGTTACTTGCCCTATTTCCCCATGACTTCTCCCTGGCTAATTTTTCTGCTCTCTGTATTCTTTAAACACATGTTTTATTCCTCTTTTTGGTCCTCATGACTTCTCTCTTGAGCCCATCTATACTCTTTTGTTTTGTACTTTTATTTATGTACATCTTTGATAAAGAATGTGATCAGTATCATTGTCTTACATAGTGTAGTCTCTTTCTTCGTTTATGGATCAAATGCTAGCCCTCTGGAATCGCTTTTGCATCACCATCTGCCTGCAGGACACGGTTACCTAGCAGCCAACTTCAAGGATGGGAGTCAGAGAGGGTTTTTGATTTTCCCTGTTCTCATTGTCTTTTATAATAGGGAGGGGTTTTCTTTATTTTGGTCCAAGAGTTTGAGAAGAGGATTCTCTCTCTCTCTCTCTCTCTCTCTCTCTCTCTCTCTCTCTCTCTCTCTCTATATATATATATATATATATATATATACACACACACACACACACACACACACACACACATACACATATGTAG
Source organism: Plecotus auritus (assembly GCF_963455305.1). NCBI lineage: Eukaryota > Metazoa > Chordata > Mammalia > Chiroptera > Vespertilionidae > Plecotus > Plecotus auritus. The sequence goes on along the minus strand of NC_137772.1, from coordinate 12,889,366 downwards.
TTTTTTTTGTTTTGTTTTGTTTTTTTTACCTGCAGTTCCTTCACTCTTTTCCAGGTTCACTGTGGCTAGAAGCCCCATCTAATTGATCTGAGTTGATATAAGCTGCGTTAGTGGCTACATGAGCATGTCACCTTAGATATTTCTGTTATGGGAGTTTGTGAAGTAACCATTCCTTAAAGGCAAAGACAGACCACTTGCCATAGGGGAGCTTTTGCAGTTTAAGCCTCAAGTTGCTGTGCTCCATTGGGGAGTAGCTAATTTAACCATTAATAGAGGCGTGTCAGACTCACACTGCAGCTTCTGTATTGCATCTGTTAGACTCACGAGGCTTTCAGCAGCTCGGTGGTGTCACTCATGATGCTCACGCACATGTTGAGCTGTGATATCTCTGCGCTCTATTCTACTCCATTTCCCTTGAGAAGGCCTTTCTGTGACTTTGTTCTCAGAGATGCCGCTCCACAAAGAGTACTTTTCCCGCCGAGTAAGTCACCACAGCAAGTCATTGCGGAGTCTGGAGGGAGCTCTGTCTCTTTCCCTGCTCTTTAATACTGATATTTTACCAAAGAAGCAGGTAGAGTCTCTCACCCCATTTTTTAAGTGATTGCATAAGAAAGAGCCAAATGACAGACTGGACCATCGAACCCTGGCGTTGTGGCTTCCTTTCATTCTGTTCTTTCCTAAATGTCTCTGTGCCCAGAGACTTCAGGCCTCTGAGGCGGATTAATGCAGCAAGAGGCTCACCGCGCTCACGGAGACTGATTGTTTCCTTGTGTTCTCTGTGGTCGTGGGAAGCATCTCAGATGAAGCCTCAGGTTTGAAAGGAAGCAGGGCCGGGTCTGTCTCCACCACCTGCCTTTCTCTGGACTAACACATATTGTTAGTGTTGAGATGACACATTTCAAACCTTCACTTTTATTTTCTGCCTCCTTTTATTGCCAAGTCATTAAAGTGTGCGTGTGTGTGTGTGTGTGTGTGTGTGTGTGTGTGTGTGTGTGTGTAGGAGGTTAGGGAGGAGAAGGGGATCCAAACACCAAAGACACATACCTGGCTTTGAATTTAGGACTCAAAAGAATGTTTGGGGTAAGAAGTTCCTTTTTTGCCAAAGGAAATATTTGATTGTTTGAAGTTTTCTTCTTTTTAAATACTCTATTTTCTTCTTGTTTAAGCATCAAGTAAAGTTTGGCACTTCTACTCAGCCAAGGGATATGAATCCAAACAGCCCGTGTTATAGCTACGCTAGAGCTTGGGGGAAGAAAAAATAGGGATGAAAGAAGTTAACTGGAGTGTGCTTCTAATTGATTATTAATACTTGATCAAAGTAAATATCAGATAATTACCAAATGTTGAAGATATCTTAATATGTCACAAAAGTGATGGTGGTCAAAGGTATAGGTGATACCTTGTAAGCGGCAATCACTCTTTATATCATTGGTCAGCCAGAGAATTGATTTTCATTGGCTTTATGGAACTGAAATCATTTCTCTGAGGAATGAAGGCACAATAAAGAGAGTATTCCTATGCAGGACTGGATTGAATCTTCTGGTCTGTCCAGTAGACCACTTCCAGAGCGATGCTATTTCCAGAACTTTAGTTTCTAAGGCAATCATTGAGGCTGATTATTTCCTTTAGTTTCCTTCGTCTGTAGTTTGGCTAAGTTGCCACGGGTAATCAGTGGTACTTTGGTTCTTATTTGGTTCATCTACAAAGGCATATTCTTCTAAGGTCTAAGTTATAATCTCTGTACCAATTAAACACAGATATTCTTTCTACATTTAAAATTGAAAATATGATTTTGTATCAAATTATTTAAACATGATAACCTCAATCTGTAATTAAAATCCTTCAAATTTATAAATTTTAGAACTGGAAGAGAACTTGAAGATCTTATCTAAGATGCTCATTTTAAAGGTAAAAATAATATAGGTAGCACTTATGTGGAACTAAATTTTCTGCTATCAGTGTTTTATACAAAGGGTAGGGCAAAGTATTTTTACAGTTGTTCGTATGGAAAATAATATAATAATTAATGAGTAATAAAACAAGAATAAACTGTTATATGTATTCACAACTGTAAACCTCCTTTTGCCCCATCCTTTATGGTAACTCACTTATTTCTTATAACCTGATGAGATAAGTTATGAGAAATAAATGTTATCCCCATTTTACAGATAGAAACTTCAGCCTGGAAAGGGTCATTTCCCTTCCTTGTTCTAAGAGCTAGAAGGTAGCAGAACTGGAATGCAAACAGACAGTTTGGCTCTGGAGGTGACGCTCTGAACCATTCTCTACTGCCTTGGAGGCAACCAAAATGCAGGGAAATGACAAGGCTTGCCAAGGCCACACGTTAGTTGTTGGCAGCAATTATTTATATATCAAAAATGTATCAAGAGCAAAATAAAAAACACAGTCATACTGGTTGTATTTTTCTTAGGTAAAATTCTTACCATATTTGGTTCTTACTCCAAAATGGATCTTCTACACAGATTCCATTGGAAAAGTCCCTTATAATTAAACCAGATTTTAAAAAAAATGTATTTTTATTGATTTTTTTTTTTTTTAGAAGGAGAGAGAGAGAGAGAGAGAGAGAGAGAGAGAGAGAGAGAGGGAGAGGGAGAAAGAGAAACATCTATATGAGAGATGTTTGATTGGCTGTCTCCTGTATGCCTCCTACCAGGAATTGAGCCTGCAAGCCAGGCATGTGCCCTGACTGGGAATCAAACCAGCAACCTTTAGGCGCACAGGACAATGCCCGTCCAACTGAGCCACACCAGCCAGTGCTAAACAAGATTTTTAAAAACTTACATTAAAAACCTTTCCTATTTCTTTTAACTTTTAGAAAGAATTCTCCCTTGCTAGCTCTGCTAGTCTTTCTGGCGTTTGTTAGCAACAAAATAACAGAGATAAGCTCTATACTTCTGTTTTGAAAGGACAGGAGAAGAAAGAATCCAGAGATCAAAGTTCTGTGGGCCTTGTGGACATCTGTGGTTGCTCTTCCAGGCATAAGGTGCTTCCTTCCCCCGAATTTCCTACATCAGAGAGAGAGTGCTCCCATTCCCAGGAGGTGATTTACATAAAATTACTTAAAAATTCTTCTATAATCAGCTATTTTGCAGCCTCTGTTATAAATTATTTTTCAGAGACCTAATATTCCTCCAGAACTTTAATTTTAAAGAAGAACTTCACCTTTATTTTGGGTTACTACATTAATACATGTTGAATTATAGAGGCGTTGGAAAATATAAAACACAAGGAAAAAACTGTATTACACATTTTGGTCTATTTCCTCTAAAATGTTTTATTTTGCATATTTTAAAACAGAGTTGGAATCATAATATATATACAACTTGTATCTTTTTTACCTTAACATTGTAATGTGAAAATTTCCCATGTTATTAAATATAGAGTGTTCTAAGACATGTATACATATACTTTGAATAATTATAAAGGCAGTGTTTATTAAAATACATTTCATTTTCAAAATTGAGCTATCAGCTCTTAAAGTGTGTATACATTTTTGGGGATATTCATCAAAATCAACATTTTAAATGACCACAATGTGTCCTGTCACTGGATGGGCCAAAATTGACCTGATCAGTCTTCTATTTCTCTTGAACATTGGTTCAAGTTGTTTTGAAATTTTGCTATTATGAAAAAAATGTGTCTTGGCCTGAGTTTGTTTAGATTAGATTTCTCAAAGGAAGGATATTGAGTCCAAGTTATACAGATTTTCAGGCTCAAAATTGATTACCAAGGCTTTTCATGGAATGGTTTTACCAAGATACAGTGCTACCAGCAGCGTGTGAGGATGAGTATCTCACTACTCCACGGTCAATGCCAACTGCTGTCATTAAAAAAATAAATAAGCCACAACCACTCAATAATTTAATAAGCATTTCAAAATAGCTCTGAGTTTTTAAAAAATGGGTTGTAAGATTAATTTTTGTTTCTGTGAGTTTTTAGTTCAATCCCTTTGTTAATTTTCTTTTGTCTCAAGTGTCTTAAAAAAAGCTGATGTGTTAGCAATGTTAATTCTGTGACAGTTACATTCCACTTCGATTGGTGCTCTTTCAGAATGCTCTTCTATTTCCCGCTTCCTGGTTAGTGGTAGGGAGGTCACCTGCATGCTACTTCCAGCTCCCCTTCCCTTCCTTCTGTCTTGACCTCTAGAAAATAGTGTAGGTCCATCCCCAGGATCAGCTGACAGCCTCAAGGAATCCTGGATCTATAGAAGGAAAGGCCAAACAGGTGGGAGGGAGGAGCTTGTTTGAATACCCTCACACAGTGGCCAAACATCCAGGTTGGTTTTTCCTTTCTCTCCTCTTGTTCTTATGTTGCTGTTCTAGTCTTCTTAGAAAACTGGTACTTGGTGTACAAAAAATATTAGAATGTGAAGTTTATGACCTCTACGAAACAGGAAATTATTTGCCTGTCATAGGTGGAAATATACATATTTGTATCTCTCTCTCTCTCTCTCTCTCTCTCTCTCTCTCTATATATATATATATATATATATATATATATGTACATATATATATACACACACAATTATATGTATGTAATGCACATACATAAAAATATAAAAACATAAAAAGCTATATTATATAATATAAATATATATCAACCTCAAAATATTAATTTTTAATATAGCTATATTATGCATTATATAATATAACCTGTGTTAAATATTATATTAATTATAAAAAATGTAAGAAAATTATATAAAATGTTGCATGTACCTATATAAATACATGCATAGTTTATATGACATAAAAGAATATTTAATAATCTCCGTATTCCTGCATATATTGTGGTACACATGCACACACACACATGCACATAGGTGATAGGCCATGACATATGTTACATACAAGTGTCACAATTCAGGGGAGTGCATTGAGGACTGTGGAGGATGGAGCCATTTAACCACGCATCTGGGGCTTAAACTTGACACTGAGGAATGAGAATTTCCCAATAGTGAAGAGTCCTGGAGGACGTTCCTTAATAAGAAGTTCAACCAAGTTGTTTGTGAGTACCTTTTTTTCTTCTCACCAAAAGTGTCTTCCCCAAGGGTCATGTGGAGTAATGAACTCAGCATATACTAGAGAGAATAGGCTACTTTGGAATAGAGGGCTAATTTAGGCGAATAATGGCAAAGTTTTAGAGATACTTGTGTGTTATATTTGAAGTGTTGTAAGTTTTGACATTACATAAATATTGATCTTCGGCAGAGGTGAGCCATTGAAAGGTTTTCTGTGGGAAAATGACCGCACTGTTTGTGTGAAAGAATATTACATTAGAAATAGTGGACCGAGTGAGGCAAAGCTCGAGGTGGGGGAGCCACGTGAGGGCCTGCGGCATGGGTCTGGCTGAAAGGGATGGAGGTGTAAGGGGTGGCTGTGCGAAGCATTCCTGCAGAAGGACTGGGTGGCTGATTGGATCCTGGTATTTGGGTCTGGAAAGAGTCAGAGATGACACTGCTTTAAATAACCGTACAATTGGCAGAAATAAGTTGAGAAGGAAAGTTGGTTTTGAGGAAAATGAATGACCTGTTTTGTGTGGGCAAAGGAGAGAATCGGGTGAAAAGCATAGCACTATATTTTAACTTGCTAATAACTGTTATACAGTCTGTCAGGGACAGGGATTTGAGATGGTGAGACACATCGTTATTACTGGGTTTCAGGTATCCATGTTCCTCCTTTCCCTATTAATGCTGACATGTGGAGCGGCTGTGTTCAGATTTTCAGAGAAGCATGAATTCTCTCAGGCCATTCTTTAGAATCTGCAGCAGTATTTTTCCACTTGGAGCAAAGCGGTTCCTTCTTACTGTGTCTTTCCTATTTTTTTTCTTTCTTCTTCCTTTTAAAAAATTGGTACTGATTAACATAATAGTGTCTAATTTATACCTAAACTAGTCCATTTAGAATTCTCTTGATCTCCTAATATTGAAATCAGAACGTACTTGAAAGGAGCATCTATATGCTACTCGGGTTCTGAGGTCCTAAGGGTTCATAATATTTGAACCTTACTATCTTTAGTCAAAATAAGGTTTGGGCCATTTCAGTTTCTAACACAGTTTTCCTCTTGTCTGTGTTGGCAACATGGATTGAGAGATTCTGGTGGTTTAGATTAATATAACAGCTTTTTGTAATTGGGGAGGAGAAACCTACAGAATTTGCATCAGTAACTACATTGCTTCTAAAGGATAATGTGCTTTCTGGGGGTTCCGTGCGACATTAGAGAGACTCTGGCCAAGAGCACTAAACATGTCCTGTGGGTTTGAGAGTTTCTTTCTTTCTTTCTTCTTCTTTTTTTTTAAAATCCTCACCTGAGGATATTTTTCCATTGATTTTTAGAGAGTGTAAGAGAGAGGGTAAGACAGAGAGAAATATGGATGTGAGAGAGAAACATCGATTGGTTGCCTCCTGCACATGCCCTATCAGGGCCCGGGCTGGAGAAGCCTGCAATCGAGGTACGTGCCCTTGACTGGAATCGAAACTGGGACCTTCAATCTGCAGGCTGATGCTCTATCCACTGAGCAAACAGGCTAGGGCTGCAGAGTTACTTTAGTTACTCCTGCTTGTGGCTAAATGAAGCGGGTTTAAATAATGATACCCATACACCTGGTCTCTCAGTTGGTGATGAAGTCAGATCTAAAGATAGAACATTTGGGTTTTATTTACTAGAATCAAGCATCCAGTAACAGAAATGTAAAAGGGATTTACTTTAATTGCAATAGCCCTCTTACTATGACAAGAAAATAATACAATTAAAAGAATATTTTCATTTCAAATCTGTGGTGACCACTATACAAAGTTGGAAAGTCATACTACTGAAGATTTCTACGTCCATGTTCTGAAACCATATAGCAATGGCAAAAATCAACATTTGGGGCAGTGGTTTAGTTTAAATATTTTCCAACTTAATAGCCAGATTAAACAGCATATTGTGATTTTTTTTTATAGCCAGGGCTTGTTGACATATAATTTATGGATGGTAAAAGTCACCTTTCTTAAGGGAGTAGGTTGATGAGTTTTGATAAATGTATGAAATACTTCACCACCATCTCCACAACCAAGACATAGAACATTTCCATTACCTCCCAAATCCCCCTTGTGTCTCTTGGCAATCAATCCACTCCCTTAGGATGCAGTCCTGGGCAGCCATTGATCTGCTTTCTGTCCTTAGTTTTGTCTTTTTCTGAATGGCGCATAAATGGAATTACACCATAGATGAAAATAATTTAAATGTTTGAATGCCTTTAGTGCACAGAGGCAAAGTTTACATGACCATAGCAAAACAAAATTTAAGATATTTGTTCAGATAATTTAGGCAAAATATCTGTTTCCATTTGAATCATCTAGATTTTCCTCTTTGCTTGGAGGAGAAAATGAATTGAAAATAAAACATTGTTCATTAGGGACAATATTAAAAAAAATTAGGGAGAGTCATGGGGCATTCTTATTGTATTTTACATAACAGTTTGTAATTTGAGGACAAATCTCTTGAATTTATGGATGTCCTGTAAGCTCTGTCTTCAACATAACAATTTTAATACTTATATTTATGTGTAATAGCTAGAAAATATTAGAGTTATTGGCCAACAGGTATTATTCCAGGCTAATATAACAATTCCATTTCATTTGATTCTGTGTAATTTATAGACTTCACCTAGTGTACTAGGTGTATTTATCATAGGCCAAGCTCTTTCCCTATGTAGTTTTTTTAAATTATCATTTTATTATTCTCACCCTAGGATATTTTTTTTATTGATTTGAGAGAGAGAGAAAGAAGAAGAAGATGATGAAGAAGAAGAAGAAAAAGAAGAAGAAGAAGAAAGAGAGAGAGAGAGAGCGAGAGAGAGAAACATCAATGTGAGAGAGAAACATTGGTTGGTTGCCTCCCATATGTGCCCTGACCAGAATCAAACCTGCAACCTTTTGGTGTATGGGACAACGCTTCAACCAACTGAACCACCTGGCCAGGGTCCTTCCCTATGTAGTTTTGAGTAGAATGCAGCATGAATATTTACTGGCATTTAATATCCCTTCCACCCCCTGCCTTTATCTTCTGGCAATATGTGCTTTCAAGTTTTGCCAGAAGTTTTTCAGGTATTACTTTCAGATTCTTTTAAACTTAAGAGCCTTTATTTAGATGATTTATTTGCTTGCCTGTGTGTTCTTGTTTGATTGTGGTTCCCAATTATTAAGAACCTGAATGGATTTTCAGGGACTTATTTTTCAAGCCCACTGACAATTAATTACCTTGGCAGGTTTCTCTCTTCTCTTCCTTAAATTTAGATGACATTTAGTGTTGGCTTATTTTGTATTCAATCATCCCATAGGAAAAAAAACACATTTGTTTTCCAGGTTAAATGTTTTTATATATCATTGCTATGATTCTTTGTTTGCACTGCTTGCATGGAGGGATGAAATTCAGGAAAGAAACGAAATTATTCCAGTTTCACAGGCAGAATGATGGTCTTGCAACTACACATCTGAGGCCACAGTTGAGAGACCATGGGAAACATTTGAAGCATTAAGACTTAGACAACTGTAACGCTTTATCACTTATGATATTTCACTTGGTATTTACACACTATTCCCAAGGGGCCGCTCATCTGTTGGGCCATATGGAAGTTTTATAAATGTTAGGATACAGCGCAAGAGCAAAATGGGAGCAAGAAATAATTCTAAGGTGGTTTAGGTACTCAGGAGCAGCCTGTTCTTTCGCTGAGAGAAACAGCTGTTGCTTTTGGGGAAGGTAAGCACAAATTATTTCCCTCCTTGTTCCTTTGAGGTCTGGTAAAAATATGAGAGAATAAACATCCCTACCAGCCACTCCATTTTCTGTCATTTTCTAAAGGTGACACTATTCCATGATAGTTAACTGACAGAACCAGTTTTGTCAAAGCATTTAAGTGGAAGTTTTTTGTTTATTTCTTACTTAAAATAAAGGAAGAGGAAACTCGGGCATTCAGAAACCATTTCAGAACCTAAGTTTACATTTCCCCTCTACCCAGTGAAGCTGACATCATACTGAAAACCATTTTTAAAAAAGCAAATGAAGAACAAGGAATTTATATAAAAACTTAGAAAACTAAGTAACCAATACAAGTCCATCTGAAAAGAATCAAAATATTGGGTTAACTGTGGGGAAAATATTTCATTTAGTGTTTTTTATTTTTTATTTTTTTTAGTGCTATTGAGATCAGATCAATAAACAGGAACACTGGGACACCTATCTTGAAAAGGACAAATGTCTTAACATGATGTAACATGTTTCATAGGAAAATACTTGCCTCTATTAAGAAAGAAGACTTTGCAAAGCTTCTGGGAATTTTTAAAAATATGAATCATATGAAGTGTGGATGATGAGTGAAATAAAGTGAAAAATTTGACCTAGCTTTCAAAGGATCAACTTTTTTTCTATTAGCAGTGATTCTAGTTTATTTTAATAGGTTTGTTTTTAACCAAACCCATTTCATAGTCTGACCCTGATAATTTTTTCACTTCTATTCACCAATATTTACTTAACACATATTTTTGATCATTGTGCCCAGCATATGTTTGGAAGTGGGGGTTTGTAGGTGAGCAGTTTTGATCTCTGTGGAACATGGATTCTGTTGGGAGGACAGGAAGTGAGAGCAGTTGCAGTCTCACCGTGATGCGGGCTATGAGGAATCTAAGTAGAGACCCAAGTCAACCCACTTTCTCCCCAGAGATATAAAATCTTTATTTAGAACAAACAAAACTCAAACCTCCATCCTAACCTAGAAATACAAAGTCATTTATGATGTGAACAAATTTAAGCTCAGTGAGAAAATGCTGCTGATAACTACATTTTTAAAAATTTTATTATTTTCCAGCAGTTTCAGTTTCACAATTAAATTGAAAGGAAAGTATAATGATTTTCCATATACCTCCTGCCCCACGCTCACATAGCCTGCCCCATTAACATACCCTGTTATCAACATCACTCACCAGAATGGTGCATGTTTTTGTTTGTTCCTTACCAAGAATGAATCTAGATTGACACACTAGAATCACCCAAATTCTGTAGTTTATCTTAGGATTCACCCTTGGTGTTGTTCATTATATAGATTTGAACAAATGTATAAAGACATATATCCATCATATAAAGAGAGAAGTTTCACTGCCATAAACATCCCCATGTGCTATCTATTCATCTCTTTCCCCTCCCACTCCTGATAACCACTCATCTTTTTAGTCTCTTCATAGTTTGCCTCTTCTGGAATGTTGTATAGTATGTAGTTTTCCAGCTTGGCTTCTTTCACTTCATAATATGCATTTAAGCTTCACCCATGTCTTTTTCATGGCTTGATAGCTCATTTCTTTTTAGTGTTGCATAATGTTCCATAGTCTGAATGTACCACAATCACCAACTGAAGGACATGTTGGTTGTTTCCAAGTTTTGGCAATTTTCAGTAAAGCCGCTATAAATATCCATGTGCAGGTTTTTGTGTGGACATAAATTTTCAACTCATTTGGGTAAATACCAAGAAGCACAATTGCTAGATTGCATGGTAAGAGTATGTTTAGCTTTGTAAGGAAATTTCAAACTGTCTTCTCACCAGCCCTTGGTTTTGTCAGTGTGTTGGATTTTGGCCATTGTAATAGTTGTTTAATGGTATCTTGCTTTAATTTGCATTTCCTGATGCCATAGATGTGAGGCGTCTTTTATATGCATATTTTCCACCTGCATATATTCTTTGATGAGGTAGGTGTCTGTTATTGGCCCAATTTTTAATGGGCTGTTTCTTTCCTTGTTGACTTTTAAGCATTATTTGTACATGTTGGAGCACAGTCATTTGTCAGATTACATTTTCTTTGGTTTATTTTATTACTGAAAAATGCAATATGGTTAAAACCTTTTTCCCTTATTTTTCTGACCTAGTATTTTGTTTTCTGTTTCTTGAGGTGTTAAGAGCGGAATACACTGTTGAAAATCTTGGTAGAGTGACTGATATTCCCACAGGGGTCATGGGAAGAATTTCTGTGGACCTGTTTGAAGGCAAACATCTAACCTCTGTGGGTTTCAAGGACCTCATGGTACATTTCAGTCTCTTCTGTCTTCAACGAGGTTTACAAAAGGCTCCGATTCCTCCATAAATAAGCTAATGTAGAGCCACAAATCCAAATCAAGATCTGTTGCTTTTGTTTGTTCAGTCGATAAAAAAGGCTTTAAATGTGGAAATACATTTTCTTTTGATCATGGGAGGAAGTGTTTTTTTGATACAGGCTTCCTGTTATCTTTACATGAATAGAAGATGCACACACTGTGTGAGTGAGTGTGTGTGTGTGTGTGCATTTCTGCTATTGACTAGGAAGAGCAAATTCTTACTGCTATCTTTTTGGCCTCTGTTTACTTTTGATGTTCTTTTTTTGTTGTTGATATGAGGCTTTGGAGAACAGTATAATATAATCTAGAGTAGATTTTCAATTTTGTAGCTCTCGCTGGCTTTATACAAATTTCTAATCAACTGGGAACTCCACAGGGAAAGAGAAAAAAGGAAAAAGATTAAGTGCTATTTGATCTTCAACTATAAGTCAGTTTTATGGAATTATTTATCTTAAAATTATCATTTAAAATATGGCTCTAATTCTTAGTATATTATTTCAGCATATCTATATTTATATTAATAGATAATATTTACTGTCTGCCTTTGATACTTGGTTCAAGTTCATACAATATTATTTTTCTCAATGCATGCTGGTAGAATGTTCAGAAGGTAATTGGTTTATGAGAGACCATCTTTAGGAACTTATCTACCATTAAGCCCTGCTGGCAGTTTTCCTTACTAAAGTGGGGGGAATACCCCTCAGAAAGGGCCCAGCAAACATGAAAATTTTATTACAAAGCTGCCAGCATTGACCTTAGAGCAGGTCCAATTGACAAAGGAGCTGCAGGATATGAAATATTCTTATTGCAATGTCATGGCAACATTACTGCAATTATTAACTATCCAAGTCGATGATGGATGTTACAAGGTGGTGATGTCCTTGGCGGAACATATTGCTTAATTATCTTCTTTTAGTACAAGCATATAGTCACGTTCCTATGATCAAGTACTATTCCAAATGAATATGAAATGAATTCATAAGGCGAGAATATTTTAAAGATCTCACCCAATAAAAGAGCAGATTAAATGTCAGATCTTCATTAGGGGTTGTTTAATCAAAGTTCCTTTTGTAGTTTTTATGACAAATCATTCCATTTTGGCACTTGAACTGAATACCCCTAAGTCTAAAAGGCACTGTTCTGTCACTTGAGCTAAAGGGTAATTTAATGATTTTTAAAGGTAGAATTTATGGTCTGGTGGGTAGGACTCATGAGTCGAATTTGAAGAGTCTTTAATTTTAGTGCTGGAATTAATGTCTCATTTCTGAATTCCTGTGACTTAGTTTCCCCATATGTTAAAAGACAGAATACCATAAAGTAGTATGAATATTTATAATGTCATGGATAGTAATATGTATCAGGTACCATCAGGACTCTTAACAGTGTGAGGTAGACTTAAATAATTCTGAAAAAATACAGTGCCTTCAAGCAAGTTACTTAATGTAATTGTTGCAATTAGTTAATATTTGAGAAATTTATAAGATGGAATGGATAATACGATATAATTTTATTCAGGCCTGCAGCAAAACTGACGTCAGTAGTACTCTGTTTTTCCAGATGAGGAGTCTATTACATAGTAAGGAAGCATCAACAACAGGGATCTTCCATATAACCTTAAAAAGTATCAGATCTTAATATAGCACAGCTTTACCAGAGTGAGCTGATTCAGTAAAAGAATAAAACTAAACTCTTTTTGGTGATAACGAAATTGAAAATAATTTTTTATCTGTTTGCTTTTGTAAAATTGATTGTGGGAATGCAGGAATAAAATTGGTTAACCAAATAAATTGGTTATCAGAAACCAGTCAATTACATATTTTAGAAAATTATATGCTTTCAAAGCTAAAGTTAAGTATTTGACTTATCTGAAAAGTTTTTGTGTGGGAGATTGATTACAGCATTAAAACCATTTTACCGGGTTCAAATATGGGGGAAGTAGTCTCATAGAAAACTCCCTTTTTGTCTATTAATCGGTATTATTAAAATGATTAAAGAAGGCAATTAAGTGATACAAATGAACTTTAACACGTTGTGAAGTAGGCAGTCTCCATTCAGAGAACTGGAAAATGGGGCGAGAAGCTTTTATAGGATAAAGAATAAAGAACAGGAAGAAAAAATTAGAAACTATTTGATTGGCTGGGGCCACATAGCCAACCCTGCTTGGTGTGAGAAGTCCCAGAGTTGTCTTGGTGTTTGGGGATTGGCTGACTGGATATACTGTGTTTCTGGTCAAGTGGAGGGTTTACTGGGACACAAAAGTTATCTAAGTTTCAGTTTGCTGACATGACACCCTAGGCAGGAGCTGCTTCAACAATACCAACTTCAACTACATCAACTAGAACTCTTTGCAGATGGCATACCTATTGTATGGTCATCAGTGTTGGTGTTGATTTTGACATAAGACCGACAATATTAACATAATTACTTAAGACAAAGTAATCAAATTCTGGATTATCAAGGTCAATGATTTATGCTCAATTGAGTATGCTAATTAAATTTTAGTTCTTCTGAAACCAGTAATCCATATATTATAAATATTTATTAATTAAGAGTTTTTGATGAATGAAGACATCCTAATTCTGGAAACTTGGTACACAGAGTTTGGTGCTTTTGAAGATCAAATGGAATCAAATAAATTGCTAATCTTGAAGAGATTATAAAATATAAAATTTTTATGAAACAAATATTATATAAGAACCTAAAATAGAAAGCAGTGATCAACTGGATCCCCTTTGAATTTGAATGAATCATTAAACCATTTTTTTTAAAATTTATCTTTATTGTTGAAAGTATTACAGATACCCCCCTTTCTTCTCTCATTGACCCCCTCCACCCTGTTCCCTCCCCTCCCCAGGCCTTCACTGCACTATTGTCTGTACCCAGGGGTGCCATAGATTAAATATGGCAAATATGGCATCTGAGAAAGTTTCATATACTTTCTTTGTGAACTGGTTGTAGAAATATGGGCTAGCAGATAATACATTTTTACAAGTTATGGCTCATTTGAACAGCTACATATAGGATGTGTTGATGAATCAATATTTGTCTTAAGGTGGTATCCAGTAGTATGACAAAAGGTTAAATCATTGATCAAGTTTTATTCAATGTATATATTTGTAGCAATGTGTTGAATCAATAAATGCCTTTAGATAATGAGTCAAAAAGTAGATAATAGAATTTAGAATAATATTGTCAGGTTAGAATAAATAAGAGGGCAAGATGAACTGGGTAAAACTTTATAGGAATAGAAGCAAAGTTGTGACTATAGTTTTAAAAAAATAATGTCAATATCAGGTAGCTTGACAGAAGTTCCAGTGAATAAGACGTAGAGGATTGAGGCAGTATGTGACTCAGCTGCTAAATTATTAACTTACTAGAGGCCTGGTGCATGAATTCATGCATGGGTGGGGTCCCTTGGCCCGGCCTGCTATCAGGGCCGATTGGGGCCGTCTCACCCAGTCCTGATCTGGGCCAATTGGGGCCAGCCGGCCAGGTAGAGGGACTGTGGGAGGTTGGCCGGCCATGGGAGGTTGGCTGTGGGAGTGTACTGACCACCAGGGGGCAGCTCCCGTGTTGAGCATCTGTCCCCTGGTGGTCAGTGCACGTCATGGTGACCGGTCAACCGGTTGTTTGGTCTTTCAGTCACTTAGGCTTTTATATATATAGATACGAACCATGACTTATTTGTATTTTAATCATTAGAAACTAGCCTGGTATTTAAGACACAAAGGACTCTCATCACAGTTTGTTGAATGTGGCAGACTATTTGCCAAGGATGATGACAACAGTGACTTTCATCCCACCTGCACTTCTGTAATGTGACCTCATCACCCCATTGAAAAATGGATTCTCTCTTTCCACCCCCTTCAATGTAGACAGGTTTGGTGACTACTACAATAAATAAGACCCCTAAAATAAATATGGCCAAATGGACATTGTGCCAGCTTGTGGCCTAGCCCTTAAATGCACTCACTGCTTCTGCTTCCTACTTCTTAGAAGTTGGCTACCATGTTTGAAATGTGACTACCTTGGGTCCATCAAGTGATGAAGATTCCATGCTAAGTGGGAATTCCCTTAGAGACTGAGAAGGCGGGTGGAGGGGGGGGGTGGGCAAGGATCAGTGAGGTGAGTAAAGAAACCACACTGAATGAACATTCACTTGAGTCTTCAGGTCCCTGCTACTGTCTGACTTGCAACCTGTTGGGTGACCTTAATCAAGAACTTTAAATAAGGCAGGTGAAACCACAGCACTCTTAAATGAAAAATAAACTGTTGCTTTAACTCACTGTTGTTTGTGGCTGGTTTTTATGTAGAAGTAGATAACTGGAATGCTGAATTCTTGAAAAAATATATAATTAGATTCCAGATGGGCATTGATGGCATCCAACTTTAATCTCTTGCTAGGACAAGGGAAGAAAAATAGGGGGGAAAAGTGTGTGAATCATTTTAAACAGTAAAGGGCCCTTGGTGGAAGGTTGTATAGACTTAGTTGGCTTTACCTCATAGGTCAGAACTGAGAGCATGAATGAAATATGCTGGGAGGCATCTGCCCTTAAGAACATGGAGCATGGTAATGACTAGAATGATCACTAATGAAACCAGCTGCTTTGCCAGGTTCTGAGTTACCTGTCAAAATGTTTTTATCTAGCAAATACTTAAAGTGTCAGTCTCCTTTAGATGTGGAAGAAGGGAATACTGTATAAGGAATTGGCAGGTGGTGGTGTGGGAAAATTGAGCCAAGGCATAAAGTTAATTCTAGAAAGAGTGTGTGTTCACATTTGAGTGTCCAAGAACATTGATGATCTCACCTCACGTGTGCTGGAATGTTGTCGTTTAGATATAACATGTTCTATTACAAATACAGTTCAGCTATAAAGGAATGGTATGACCATCTTATGGAAACCATATTTCCTACCCATTCATTGTTTATGTAAAGCCCAAATGTTACATTATTTTCTGAAGTGAAGAATTAAGGCAAATATCTGAAAAAAGTCAGGCTTAAGTACATTTTCATTTTTCTACAGAACATGTACTGTTGCACAGTTGCTTTCAGGCTTTGTTGCACATGGAATTACCCAAGGGGCTTTATAAAAAATCTAAATGCCCAGGTAGTACCCCATGCTAATTAAATTAGGAACTCCTATATAGTAAGAAATAAAGGCCAAGAAAGAGTATTATTATTATTTTTTTAAAATATATTTTATTGATATTCTACAGAGAGGAAGGGAGAGGGATAGAGAGTTAGAAACATCGATCAGCTGCCTCCTGCACACCTCCTACTGGGGATGTGCCCGCAACCAAAGTATGTGCCCTTGACCGGAATCGAACCTGGGACCTTTCAGTCCGCAGGCTGACGCTCTACCCACCGAGCCAAACCGGTTTCGGTGAGAAAGAGTATTATTAAAATAATCCACAAAGCTTGTAAAGAAGGCCTTGAAGGAAGCAATTATAACCACATTAGAGATATGAATTTATGAAAACAAAGACCTACAGCTATTTTAATTCTTTGGAAGTTTCTCTATTAAAAAGATTATGTCATTCAAAGAGTCTAGATTTCTTTGTAAGAAGAAACCAGTGGAGGCCAGGGCTGCAATGAAAAGCATTAGACTAAATGCTTAGGTTTTTATCTGTTTTGCTTCTGTATTCTATTTTTCATATCTGCAACTGGAGGCTATTGGCGTTACCACTGTGATATTATGAGGATCAATATTTTAAAGCCTTTAGATTCTTCCAACCACTGAATAAAGGTATTGAAACATGTAGGACCACATGCTCCATTAAGCAAGGTGGGAAACTCAGCCTGCTGAATTATTTTTAAGAATTGCTCTTCGTGATATTTTAAAGCATAATGGTTTCTAATGATTTTAGCCTTAGCTATGTTATTCAATACTTTGTTTTTTCCCCTCTAATGCTAAAAATGGCTTTCCAAGACTGCTTTGTTTGTTGCATAAGTCATTAGGCAAATATTGTTCTGTTTTGTTGTTGTTGAAATAATCATTGCCACACATGCATAACTGCAGCCTCTTTAGCTGATAGCAATCCCTTGAACTTGTGTATAACTTTAAGAACTGCACATACTTTCACAGTTATATATTAACATGCTAGAGGAGTTAGTTATTTGAAACAATTTTTATAGCTAAGGTATAAAAAAAGGTAAATGTTTTTAGGTGTAATTTTGCCTTGGCATTGGCTCTCTGTTCAATATTTTGAAGATTAAAATATGATAATTCATATTGCAGATTAAGAAAAGCTAAACAAATTTACATAACAATGTAATTTAAAATGACTTATTTCAGTAATAAAACAAGTTTAATCTAGACTTTCTTTCCTATAATTTAGTCTTATCTGAGAACTCATCTTTTCTGCATTACTACACTGACTAGAGGCGCCACTGATGAAGGAATTGGGAAATGTGTTTTGAAATCCACCAGTAATTTTTTCTGATTTTTTTTGTCACATCAACTTCCATTTTGTTCCAATAATTATATTACAGTTCAAAGGTCAGATCTGTAAAGATTCTTCAGTGAAAGGAGAATGTACCTGAACAATGGCTTTTGACGTTGATGTTTAAATGCTTTTTAATCCCATTGAATGCCACCATTATCTTAAACAGTGTTTGTTGGAACAATGAATAGACTTAAATGTCTCTAATAGCAATAAGATAGAAAGGAATAATAGATATTAGCCCAAGTAACTTCAGAAAAATAAATAATTTTCTCAGAGATGAAAGATAAAAAATCTGCAATCCTTCTTGAATGGGTTCAGTGTACTATCAATGTTTTCCCAGTTTGATTTGAAAACTACACATCTTTAGTAGGTTGCCAAGGTAACACACAAAGAATATTTAGTGTTACATTAGTATCTATAAATGTTATTTGTATACTTCCCTAGGGTAAGATGATTCATAATTTTCCCATTGTTTTAATAGACATAGGACTAATATTAAATGTAATTTCTAAAAATATTATAAGAATCAAGTGGTTAATTTTGTAAACTTTAACATTTTTAGAAAAGAATAGATTGAACTGAAATGGACTCACCACTCTCCATTTAGTAACAAAAACCTAACATACATCTTATTCTTTGATGTTTTGGACATCTTATTGCATTAACCTGCTAGCATGTTGTATTCCTAACTCCTAGCATAGTTCTTGTCCATATAACCATGTAGATAAATAATATTTGTATGTGGGATGAATGAGAAAAAATAATTCACTGGCTATGCAATCCCATTAGAATATCTACAATACATCTGAATTGAAGCAAGGGATTGTTTAGAAACTATAGGGCCAAAATTTGGTATGATAAGAGGAAAACTAGTGAAGTTTTGTTTTAAACAAGCCCTTAGTCATCACAAACATTATATATTATAAAGGTGAAAATAAACAATGATAAGAAAATGGCAAACCAGCTCTCAGGAATATTGAAAGCCTCTTGCTGTGATCCTGTGATATCATTCAAAAACTGTATTTTGTTGACATCTTCCTGAGTGATATTAGATACAGAGCGTTTCTGGCCAAACACCATGACATACACTATAGATTTGGAATGAATGCTATTAAGATAACATGTCTTTAATTCTCAAGGGGCAGCTGACCATGTGTATCATCTCTTCTACTTTATCATCGGGAATGACTGGGTGTGATGGGACCAACAATGTTGATGGGCATTGATCTGTTTCAGAAATGAATTAACTCAGAGTTTCAAGGGCTGAGAAATGACTTTAGGCTTTGCCTTTAAAATATGATATCTCATTTTCTGAGTTCAGAGATGAGGGGAAAAATGTGGGAATTGAGGGAAGCAAGGTACAAACTCAAATAATTTGAATCAAGTCTGAAGGAGAATTTTTGTCTTCTATGTGACACTTATCAGATGATGATCCTACAATGAAAGCTTGTGTTTCCGAGCCAGTGAGTTAGGATAAGAATATGGTTTGCTAATTTGGAAAGTGACTAGAAAATTACCCCTGTCACAATACTTTTCAGTGATCCCCTGACCTCAAAAATAACTAAGGAAAATACTGCTTTCATAAAATACTATAGTGAACACAGCCCTGGAATTCTAGCCTTATAAGTACTTTCAGGTGGAGATATAAAAATGATATTTCAAAATGTTAAAAATAGTCAACGTGAGTAAAAATTGGACTTTGAATATTTGACTGCGGTGTTATTACTTCCTCTTGGTGGTGTGTTTCCAATTTCAGGGGCTGTGGGGGAAAGAGAGGCTGCATATGCATGTAATCTCACAATATTGACTCCATTTGTTTAGAAGATCTAATGGTTTTATTTTCAGGCTTAATGCCCATGAGATTCCTTAATAACTTCAAATTCCATCAGAAATGCCCCTACCTTCCAAACCATGCCTAATGGATTTATTTCTTTTGATTTGTAGAGTGGCAGAGTAAATAAAATTAATATTTATCATAAATATTGCAAAAACACCTTCATTAAACCAATTACTGAGAATGGTTTTAATGGCTAACGTTTGGACCACTCATCTATTTCCCCTACGGCACTGCTGGAACTCAAGGGTCTGGCTGCACAAAGGCTTAGTTATGTCTCGGTTTTTAGTAAACGGATTCATGTAGCGTGGGCTGTGGGTGGAGAGAAGGATGATGAATGATCAACATAGATTACCAAGAGGATGTTTAAATATAAAGATATGGGGCAATTATTATAAACACCGAAAGCTACTAAAAGCAGTATGTAATAAAAAAATGTTCCGGAGACATAGAAAAACACATTTAAAGGCAAATGAGGGGAACCAAAGTGATAAAATAGTGAGCCAACTTGCAAAACTGAAAACTTAGTTACGTTTGTGTGTCAATAAATCTCCATTTTGAAAAACAACGAAATGTCTATGTGTATCACATTATATTAGATTAAAAATTCTTAGAGTTTAGTGACTAGTTTTTTTTAAAGCTATATACACTGACATATTTTAGCATTCACTTACTTTGCACATCGATTGTATTAAGTGTATTGTGTTAAGCACCCATGACTCATGAACATTATCATAGATTGGATTAAACTCCCCAATAAAGTATTGTCTAATAGAAGTTGCATTTCTTTCTTTTCATTTTACTCAGGAAGAAAATGCCAACAAGCCTGCTGACTAGACCAGCTTCGTAGAAGACCAAAACTTTCCTTGAAATAGTAAGCTACAGTTTTCCTTTTACAAGTTCCTTTCCTTCAGTTTCCGAGCTAGCAGTGCTTCAGGGCCAAAGTCAGAGGCATCTGTTTGAACCAGGGACACTCTATCAAAGTCAGAAGGGTACAATAAGGCTGGATTTTCACTGAATGCATTTGTTAGGTTCTGGAATGTTAAATCACACGCTGAATCATTGTCCAATTTCTTTTGTGTGTGTACAAGTCAGGAAATAGCTCTGCGGAGATAAGTTCTGAATTATCCATTCATGGGTCACCGAAACCTGTCTCTTTTTACCTTTCAAAATGAAGCTCCTCTTCATTAATGTGCTTTTTCTCTGAGGTACATGACATTGTCAAAATGTGCCAAGAGGATATATGCCTTGGGTGACCCATGAAACATCATCAGTATGTAGCAGCATAACCCAAGGTAATAGCTGCATCATAATAGCAGGGGGAGAGTGCATCCAGTCTGTGACTCCTGTACTGATAGGAGATTTGTGGCTCTATATACCAAGTTGTTAAAATAGACAGCAAACCTACATTGTTTTTCCGCAGATCCTTCAGCAACTCTTTCCCCTGATACAGTTGAAAAGGTTAGGCCATATTTTGATGTCACTGCACTTTAAACTTTATAACCTTCCTGAGCCTGCTGACTGTCTATTCGGATGCTGACTGACTGATCTCTCAACGGATCTCCTGTTCAAACTGCGGGTGATTGCCAAACTGAATACATCACTCTCTATGTGGTCTGTGGTATTATCCACATGAATCCACCGGTGATGCTTAGAGGTGTCATTTGAGCAGAGGGAAGGTAGCATATTGGCATGTACTTCCCATAGAAACATCTTAGGAGAGAAGTTGTGTTTTGAAATATTGTTTGCATCTTAGAGTGTGCCTTTTAATATATCCCTCCCATCAAAACAACAACAACAACAACCCCAAAACAATAAAGTAAAAAGACAGAGAGACCTGTAGCTTCCATCATGAAGCTACAATTAATTTCATTTAACCATTTGGTCCTGCAATAATAAACAGTTGTCAATTATGGTAGCCACAGTCCACATATTCCAGTGAACTAGGGCTAAAAGCTAGAGCTATTTCGAGCAAAGCAGAGCTCTTCTGGAGTGACCCACCCTCCGGTACTAAGAGAGCAGCTTTCTTGATATTAGTTTGTTCTAAGTGGGTGTAGGTGAAGTAAGGCCACATACAGCTCATCTTGAGCTGCACTGTCTTGAGGGGACAGATTCTCACCCTTCTGAAGTCTCTGTTTGGTGCTGGCTGTCTGTTCTCAGTAGAGTCCCCACTAGCCCTAACCTGT
This sequence comes from Plecotus auritus, assembly GCF_963455305.1. NCBI lineage: Eukaryota > Metazoa > Chordata > Mammalia > Chiroptera > Vespertilionidae > Plecotus > Plecotus auritus. The sequence continues at coordinate 12,867,760 of NC_137772.1, read as the reverse complement.
TCCCCAGGAGCCATTGTTAGCTTTGGTAACTTAACTTTTCCCAAAGACAAATAAATCAATTGTGGTTCCCCAGAGCAACCCAACTTGCTTCTCAAATATCTCCAGAAATAAACAGTCTCATCCAAGTCCTGGAGTGCACTGGGTGGTGCCAGGAGATAGGACTACAGGGGTAAGTCTGGTGGTTTGTTACTGCTCAGTTACAGACCAAACTATGAGGTCCCTGCGGTTTTCTTTGCATCTGTAGGGACACCTACAGCATTTGAATTTTTTTTCAAATCCAGAGCCTAAAGGAGGCTGAGTTACTCAGAAGTAGTTAATGAACTGCTAAATGCAATTTGTGAATTAGTGATTAAGCATTCTCTCAGAAATACTGAGCTTTTGGAGTGAGGGAGGAGAATGAATGAGTTACATCGCAGACATCGATAGGTCTGATCACTGAAGATGGGTGTTGTGTAGTGTAAAAGCAACCTTCTGACAGGGAAATACCAGCATCTTTCAGAGAGGAAGGAGGTGGGAGTCCCAATCTAGCAAAGACCACTTCTTGTGTCCTGAGCTTGTGTTAGTTGACTGGGCCTTCCTTGTGGTCTGTCCACATCGTCTTTCATCTTCCCACTGAATGACTTATTTATTTATTATTTTTGTAGGTTGGAGTGGGTAACTGCTGGTGGTCTCCAACGTATAAACTACTTCAGTCATTCTTTCCTACCACCTTTTTATTCCCTCGCCTGGAGGTTAACTTTGTAATTTGGCCTTAGACGCCTAGTAAGAATAGTTCACTCGGAGTCCATGCACCATTGATGGGTTCATGGATAGAGCTGTACTTTCAGGTACTTGGTTCTCATCTAGTTCTATATATTTTATTTAAAAACACGTTTAAACATTGTTCTAAGAAAGATTCAGTTGGCTTCAGTAGACTACCAAAGGTATTCACGGTCCAGAAAAGATCGTCTCCCCTTCCTCACCATGAGGCTGCCCCGGGCTTCAGTCACTCTGTGTCCTTCCATCTAGCCATCAGTGTTCATTCCTCAGTGTCTTTATTAACATAGGTCTGTGGCCTGAATGACATTTCCATTCTCCAAGGTAGAGCTCAGATGCCACCAAAATGCCCATTCTTTGATTTTGTTTTGACCACTTTTTATCTTTCTATTTTCAGCGATAGTATAAAGTCCTTGTGTCCAGAATGACATCTAATTCGTCTTTATATTCTGGTCATTGCTTGGCAGGGACTAAGTGCTCAGTCAAAACCTGATGAATATTTCAATGGTGAATCATCTTGTAGGAATATAAGAATCTGCTTTTCCTTTGCTGCTGTCAGAGGATCGCAGCCTTGTTGCTGCCACCTCCACCTTGAGCCAAGTTGTCCTTCTGGGTGCCCCTGAGGGTTGCTGGAGAGCCTAAGTCAGATTAACAAGCTAGAGAAAGTAAAATGCAGAGGAGAAAGAAAAAGAAAATAAAAATATAGAGAAATAAAAAGAATAAAAAAGGGAGAAGGAAGCTGTGAATTGGAGGAGTGTCCTGCTCCCTGCCTCAGAGACATAGATTAGTTGCCTCTACCAGTTCACACACAGCTGGCTCTGATTCATTCCCTCATTGTTTATACTTACCAAGTATTACTATTTTTTATTGATTTACTTTTAGGGAGAGAGAGATAGAAACACTGATGATGAGAGAGAAATATTGATCGCCTGCCTCCTGCAACCTCCTACTGGGGGTCAAGCTCATACATACCCTAGGCATGTGCCATGACCAGGAATCAAACCAGAAACTTCTAGGTGCTCAACCACTGAGCCACACTGCCCTGGCTTCTCATCTATTCTTTAATAATGTTAAAAAAATAAAATTTCTGTGGACCTCTAAGAACCTCTACAGAATGGCAGATAAAAAGATGAGATGTACTCTCCTATATGTAGAAAACCTCCAACATAAATGTTAACAGTATGATGTGGTTCATACCACCCTCTCTCTGTGTGATGCCCTTGCATGTCCGTGTAGAGGGACTGAAATCCATCGTCAACTACCTCTGAGATTAGTCTTACCGAGAGGCTGGATGGCTATGGCATAAGCTGGACATTGACAAAAGCTGTGTTTTTTTCCCCCTCTTAAATATTGATAGTCTTTATGCCAGTCTGTTAATTATAGTATATTTTGACTGTTGATTCCCTTAGACCTCTCAGAGTCACTCGCTAATGCAAAACTACACTTGCAAGATATGAAGTAATAGTCTTGATTGGCTGCTCTTGTCACACTTCCTAACACCTGAGGCCACTCAGACCTGTCCTATAGAATATTTAGCTTTTGGTAGAGGTCCAGAGCATGGAGGATGCTGGAGAGGACAATTCAATGCCTTATGTTGAAAAACTCTCAAAAACCAAGTGATACTCTGTTATTAGAACTGATAAGGGATAAGACATTGGAAAAGGTGGAAAAGCATGGAGAAAACATTATATCCAACTTCCCCTGACTTCTTGCACAAAATATGGGTAATGCTGAGATAGATGACTTTGAAAACTGTACACATCACTTTTTAAGTTAAATTAGAAGACATTTTTCTTTTATGTGATGGTAGGGTTGGTAGGAAGTCACTTGTGGAATTCAAAAGGCCTTCTGATTTTTATAAGGAAGTGGTTGCAGTTAATCTGAACTTGGTCTTACTGTAAACTCTGGACATGGAAGACAGCTGAGCTTGGAATTCCAGCTGCAGCCCAGTGCTTTCATGTTACAACTGTACACAACAGCTTGTGAATGTAGGTGTTAGAAAAAGGAGGTGGCATTTTCATAATCCCACTCCCTGAATTTCTAAAAGTCCCATTATTGCCAGGAATACTTCCCTACATGTTCAGGTTTTCCTGTTCCACAAACCTTTACAAAAGACGATGAATTGTCCCTCAAGACTGTTCTACTTAATCATTTATCAATGTTTCCCAGTTCTGGGTTAGTATTTTCTTTCTATTTCTCTATCCCAGGGTTCCTCAGCCTTGGCTCTATTAACATTTTTGGGACTGGATGGTTATTGGTTGTGGGGGACTTTCCTGTACATTGTAAGATGTTTTAGCTGCATCCCTAACCTCTACCTACTAGATGCCAATAGTAGTGATGATCAAAAATGTCTCCAGACCTTGACAAATACCCCATGCTGGGGGTGGTGAAGGGGGCACAGAATCATCCTCAGTTGAGACCCACGGATCTACTCTTTTCATAGCAAATTAACCTAGGAAAGTCTTTCTTCTGATGTGTTTGCTGATCAGGTACTTAGAGCTATTCGTTTATGCATTTAAAATATATTTATTGCACAGCTACTTTACACATGCAAGTCAACCAATACTAGTCCAGCTGTATTTTAGACTCTACAAAATATTCCATGATCTTTTCAGTTTTATTGGGCCATTTTCTCTGTAACAAAATTCTGGAATAGTTCATGTTCCTTAGTTGTTCTGAAATCTGATTGATTAGAATAGTCATTAAAATAAGTGCATTTATTGGTTAGGGCTGGACTTACAAAGGGTTTGGAGTTACCAAAGGTTGGGGGGAGAATTCTCCAAATGAATTGCATGGTCAATGGGGCTTAGTCCCTCACTGAGACTATGAGTCCAGATATGAAGCGATTGGAATAAAGACTCAAAAAATGCAGGATATCTGTCATGACATTGCCTCCGAGTTGCTTAGAGATTAGCAAAATAACATTGGTTTTTGCTGCCATCTCAAATGCTGTACACTTGGAGTCCATATGCAAAATGATTATGCATTTTTGTAATGAGCGGAGCCAGCTGAGACTTGGTGGGTAGATTGTTCCGAAGTGTGGCTGGATCCATTATCTGGGTGTTTCAATAGACTAGGCCCTAGGACATGGCATTGAAAATCGGCGGGCCCAGCAAGCACACCACACCTTTTAAACTGAAGCCTGTGGTGCAAAAATAAAAACGAGTCTTCTGGGGACTCACCTCCAAGTTGAAATTCATAGAAATGAGAGCAAGTAGCAAGTTTCTAAATTATTTTCTTACGCTTCATGCTGTTCTTTAGTCCATATTCTTAGTGCTTCCACCCATTAACTTCATTCTCTCTCCTGCTCTTTCTAATATATCTCCAATGACGTATTTTCAACAAGAATTCAATTACCTGGCAAGGCAGATATGCTAAATGGCAATTTGGGAATTATTATTTTTTCCCCCAGTTGATTTCAAAGCTGCCTCATGATCCCAGCTCAGGTGCTGTCGGGAGAATCACTGTCAACAAGCTGTTAAAAATGAAACCTAATAATGAGGGAGACTAGATGGAACATCAGTAAATCTCCTTGTTCTTAACAGTTGCCTCATTTAATTGGCACTGCTTTATTGAATTTTTAATAGAATGAAATGAGATTTTAATGTAATCTCATTGAGTTTAGACCTAATTCAATATATTAATTTATTATGAATCTTTCCTCATTAATTTGTTTTGTATGAAGTTATGCAGTGAAGTTTCCCAAATTTCTAGTTATTTGTAAACTTTCAAAATTCCTTTCTAAGGAGTTTTGTTATTTGTGAGAATGCAAAAAGCACAGTGAAATCCTTCTATAGCATTTTGTTTGCAGTTGCCCTAATTAAGGTACTGTGAGTTGTGAAATAGTGCCTATTTATACTGCTGAATTTTCATGAACGTGGAGAGTGAGCTTTAATTATATTAACCCTTTAAATTGCTGGAACAATGATAATAACTGTATAATCCTGTGATGTGTCCAACAATTAAAAAAAGTGAGCGGCAGGTTCTATTTAATGGTGTTGTCAGAAGTGGATCTTAATATAAGTCATATACTTAATTTGAGTCATACAATATAACTTTTTTAAAGGAGAAACTGTAGGTTTCCCTGAAAAAAATGTTGATGTTGAGGATGCTTTTTCTATTAACTATTTTCTGATAATTTTATTCTTATGTATGTAGGGAATTGGTGTTAGACTTCTCAAACAGGGCACTTAATGAACTGCAAATGTGCAAAGTCCCCACATTTTAAACAAGGGCATAATAAAACCAGAAAAACATGTTGAGTTGCCCAGAAGGCAAGTTACAGAAAAATCAACTAGTTTATTGGCATCAGTGAATAGAAGAGCTTTTGGTAAAATTCACAATGGTTCACGCGTCTATAATTTTCTAAGGGGTTTATTTTTAAATACCTTTAAAATTACACAAGTAATATATATTTATTATTGAAACTAGAGGCCCGGTGTATGGGATACGTACACTGGTGAGGGGTGTGGCCTGCGGGGATCGGCTCACTGTGGGAGCACTGCTCATCCTGGTCAGCCGAAAGGTGTTCTCACTGTGGGAGCGCACTGACCACCAGGGGGCAGCTCTTGCATTGAGTGTATGCCCCCTGGTGGTCAGTGTGCATCACAGCAACTGGTTGACCTGTCATTCTGGTCGTTCCGCCATTTGGTCACTGGGCTTTTATTATATAGGATGTTATAAGCATAGCAAAATAAATAAAAATCACTTATAATTTTAAATCCGGAGAATCACCATTGATATTTAGTTATATAATCATACAGACATTTCTATTTGTGTGCTTCAGATAAGATGGGGAAAAAAGCTGTTCATAATATTTTGTAATGATTTTCTAGTCAACAATATATTATTTGTCAACAATAGTATAACTAGAAACATCCTTTTTGGTGGCTGCATAGTCTTATTGTGTAGTTTTACTAAAATGTATTTAATCAGTCCTCAATGATGATTACTCATTTTATTTTCCATATCTTTGCTACTCTAAATAATATTGTGATGAATACTTTGCATATAAAATGTTGTGTATTTCATCACTCTGATCTTATGATAAATTTCTGGTGTGGAAGAGAACTCATATTGCTGAAAAAATGACTTAGAGAGCTTTGGAATCTCACAGATAACCCATTTCAACTCTTTCCATTGTGGTTCAGTCAATGAAATACTATTTCAATAGCTATTTAATAGAAGAGATACTTATTTTTCAGGCAGAGAGACAAAGAAGAAAAGTATGAAATATTCTTTTATTCCTGAATCCAGAACAGAAGCCTCTAAACAGGGGTTCTCAAACTTTTTAAACAGGGGGCCAGTTCACTGTCCCTCAGACCATTGGAGGGCTGGACTATAATTAAAAAAACAAACAAACTATGAACAAACTCCTATGCGCACTGTGGGCCCCGGGACGAGTCGGCTGCTAAGCAGGACAGGCAGCGGCACCGGCGGGCCAGATAAATGTCCTCGGCGGGCCGCATGTGGCCCACGGGCCGTAGTTTGAGGACCCCTGCTCTAATAGGTCGAGACATTTCCTTGAGGTGGGTGTTACTTGTGGAGGGTCTGGTATCACTGGTTGTCTTGAACCTTGGCTAAAGTGCATTGTCTTTGTTATCTGTTTATGGAAGAGAAAGAAAAATACTATTGGTCTTAGTGCCTCATATTGCCACTGTGGCCTTTATACTCAGTTTATTTATAGGACTTACAATACTGTTTTGATTTCTTTTGTGGCATAAGTTACCACTAACTTGATGGTTTAAAACAAGAGCATAATATTCTCTCATAATTCTGGAGGCCAGAAGTCTGAAATCCAAGTGTTGGCAGGACATTACTCCTAAAGGCTCCAGAGAATTCTTCTTTTCCTCTTCCAGCTTCTGGTGGCTCCAGGAATTCCTTGGATTGTGGCTGCATCACTCTAATCTCTCTAATCTCCACCTCTGTGATCACATTGCTTCCCCCCTCTTCTCTGTGTATCTCTTATAAGGATACTGTGATTGGATTTAGAGCCACCTACACAATCTGGAATGATTTAATCTCAAGATCCTTAACTTAATTACATCTGCAAAGACTCCCCCGCTCCCATAACCCCCGATAAAGGTAGGTTCACAGGCTTTGAGGATTAGGACATGGACATATCTCTTGGAGAATGCCATGGCATTGATTTCTCTCTCGCTATGGAGGTCCAAGAGCACATCTTCTTTCAATATAAAGCTGTTTTATATACAATGAAAATCTGTTGTTTGTTTACCCCCTTCATTAATTTTCTTAACTGGATATTATGAATAACTTGCTGCAGCTTCTACATCAGCACTTACTGCTTCACCTTGTACCTTCTCTTAAGCCTCATTAAACAACCTCTGCTAGCTTCAAATTTTTCTTCTGCAGCTTCCTCACCTCTCAGTCTTCATAGAATTGAAGAGAGTTAGGGCCTTGCTGTGGATTGGGCTTTGGCTTAAGGGAATATTGTGTATGGTTTGATCTATCTAGATCACTAACACTTTTTCCACATCACCAGTAAGGCTGTTTTGCTTTCTTGTTATTTGTGTGTTCACTGGAGTAGCACTTTTAATTTCCTTCAAGAACTTTTCCTTTGAATTCAAAACTTGGCTAACTGGTGCCAGAGGCCTAGCTTTCAGTCTCTTTGGGCTTTTGATATGCCATCTTACTAAGCTTAATCATTTCTAATTTTTATTGAAGGTGAGAGACGTGTAACTCTTCTTTCACTTGAACATTTAGAGGTCATTGTAGGGTTATTAATTGACATCATTTCAATATTTTTCTGTCTCATGGAATAAGGAGGCCCAAAGAGAAGGAAATGGGGGGATGGCTGGTCTGTGGAGCAGTCAGAGTACAACATTTATCAATTAAGTTTGCAGTCTTATAAGTGTCCCAAATAATCACAATAGTAACATCAAAGATCACTGGTCACAGACCAGCATAACAAATATAATAATAATAAAACATTTAAAATATCGTGAGAATTGCCAAAATGTGACATAGAGATAAGAAATGAGCAAATGCTGTTGGAAAAATAGACTAACTAGTTTAACTCAGGGTTGCTACAGACCTTCAATTTGTAACAAATACTATATCTGCAAAGACAATAAAGCAAAGCACATTTAAATGAAGTGTGCCTACATATTACATTCTACCACCTCTTTAGAGTCACTGAATCAAAGAGCATCAGATGTAACAGAAAGTGTAACTGGCTTTCTCAAGCTGAATCATCCCTTCTTCAAAGACCCCACACAGAGAAGTTTGCCTCTGGAAGCTCCAATTCATGTTGAGGATTTGCCTAATGACAATTTGCTAATCTTGTGTTGTAGATTTTACTTTTATCCCTTACTTATATTTGGAAGAAATTTATAATTTTGGATAGTGGTAAAAAGCTTGAAAAACCCACCATTGTGGTACTAATATATAATAGAGTTCATGAGTTTTTTTTTAAGAGAAGAAAGAAGGGAGAGAGAGAGAGGGGGGGGGAAGAGAGAGAGAGAGAAAGAGAGAGAGAGAGAGAGAGAGAGAGAGAGAGAGAGAGAGAGAGAGAGAAACATTGATGTGAGAGAGACACATCGATTGGTTGCCTCCCGTAAGTGGGGATTGCACCCGCAACCTAGGTATGATGAGAAATTGGCCCTGTGACCTTCTGGTGCACAGGATGATGCTCCAACCAACTGAGCCACATGGCCAGGGAAGAGTGCATGCCTTTTATAATATCAAGAGAATGTTGCATGCATATTTGAGAAGTTATGGCAGTCAGGAAGCATTTGGCTTCAAGTAATAGAATTCTTAATAAAATCAGTGTTAAATAATGAAAATGTATGAGCTACATATCAAGGAAACATATGTAGGCAGATCTTGGGTCCACTAACTCAGTGACTCATCCAGCACCAAGCTTTCTCCACTTTTTGACTCTAACAGTCTCAGAGCCCTTAAACTTGTCCCCTTACCCCTGCAAGATGGCTGTGGTTGCTTCAAGATCGCATCCTCACTCACAGCCTCCAAATACCAGGGAAGAGGGCACATCCCTTTCTGAGAGTGAATACAACTTTGTAGAGATCCCTTTGGAACCACACTTCACCCATCCTTGGTAGAAGTGAATGAACATCTGCCATTGCTTAAACCAGTCAAGTACACCACTCTTTTTATTTTTGTTAATCTTCTCCTGAGGATATTTTTTTTCCATTGATTTTTTAGAGAGAATGAAAGGGAGGGGGAGAGACAGAGAGAGAGAGAGAGAAACATCCATGTGACAGAGATACATCAATTGATTGCCTCCCTCACGTGCCTTACTGGGGCCAGAATCGAGCCTGCAACCTAGATACGTGCCCTTGACTGGAATCGAACCTGTGATCCTTCAGTCTGCAGGCCGATGCTCCATCCACTGTGCCAAACCAGACAGGGCAATGCACACCACTCTTACAGGGGCAGGTTGAACACTTCCCTTCTGTGTGAGGTCTGCTGATCACTGTACTGCATCACTGAGAAACCAATGTGAGTGTGTGCACTCTCACGTCGTGTTTGTGCGTGTTCTCTGTGTGTACTTATGTGATGTGGGGCTTTAGGCAATTAATATGGTTCTGTATGGAGGTTACCTTGCACACAGACTGGAGAAACTGAGTAACCCTGACTGGATAACACACATTGGTCATCCAGTGTCATCAGTGGCACTTTGCTAAAGGCATTGCTGAGAACAATCTGGAATAGGGCTTCTCAGCCTCAGCACTGTTGATATTTTGGGCTGGCAAATTCTCAGTTACGGGGACTGTTCTGTGCATTGTAAGATGTTTAGCAGCAACCCTGGCCTCTACCCACTAGATGCCAGTAGTATGTTGTGGCAGCTAAAATATCTTCAGACATTACTGAACGTCCCCTATAGGCAAAATTGCCTCCAGGTGAGAGCCACAGGCCTAAAGGAAGGGAGAGTTGGCTCAGTATGAAAGCTATGCAGTTGTTATGATGGTTTTGCTAGCATTTGAGGGCCAAGAAAGGGCCTGGTGTTTGCTGTGATTTTTATTCAGTGTCCATCAAATAATGGTCTCTGCCCAGCCAATGATTTCACATATTTCTGAATGTGGATTTATATCTCTTTTCTGGTTGATATGTGGCAGATGGAGTCCTGCATTCTGTTTACTATCCAAGGCAGTGTTTTAAATGGTAGTTGAAACATTTGAAACTATTGATTTTCCATAACTGGGTTTGCTCTACTAGAAACTATGTATTGATCAATTCTTTTATCCCCAGGTATTTAAAGCAATTGGCTGACAATCTAAACACTAAAATTTAGAGAAAGGTTAGAAGAGAAAATATTTTATAGATCTTGGTTAGGGGCCTGAAATGTTGATCAAGATATAAGTAGGGTGAATGTTTTGCTGAATTCATTACTTTTATAACTTGATGGAATTGTCTGGAAATGTAATGATGGGGAAAACACACACAGACACACACACACACACACACACACTTTGCAGGAATATGGATTTCATAGTTCCAACTAGAACAGAGACTTCTTCAGATAAGATTGCTGTGAGAGATCATGCTATGAACACTTGACTGTCTTTACATCTGTGCCACTGGGGCCACCTTTGTGGTATCCAGTGTGGATATAATGGGCAAGTCCTGGCTATGCCATATCACAACCATCTGCACCTGCTTCTCTTAGCCATACATCTTTGAGCTGGACTAGTGCTATTAAAAGAGTGGTCTGGGAACTGTTACCAGGTAGTGAGTCCAGAAACTGAATATTTAGAAACTTGTAAATGAATATGATGTTGCAGTGGTGTATAAGGATGTGATCTGTGTTAGTAATTCATATTGTAGTTTCTATAAATGTGTTGGTCTACAAGAGATTAGGAAAACAAAACAAACACCAACCAATGGCTTCTCAAATCTGCTTCTTTTCTACAGGATAATTTGAGAAGTACAAGACTAGATTGCTTAAATCCTAAATGTGGCCTATTTCCATATTTAGAATATAGTCTATTTTCTATATATGAAATATGTTTTCCGATTTCTGGCTCATGTCACATGGAAGCTTCAATGAGAGTGATGTTAAACTTCATGTTCTTTCGAGGGAGGTGGTAGAAATCAGAGCAGGCTGAGTGACGAGCTGGTGTGAGGTGAGACCCCTCACCAACCTCCACAGGAGGACCTTGGAATTCTTCCGCCCAGCTGGAGAGCCATTTACTCAGGTTCCTTGTGAGCATCCTGGACCGTCTGTGCTTCCTTCAAGGGGAAAGTGTGAGATGGGGATCTTCACATGGTATCGGAGGATATGGCAACCAGGACTAGTACCTAACACAGTCACCTGTGCACTCTGGAAAAGACTGTGATTTGTAGGGTCCCATTGTGGAGCTCAAATCTCCTTGAATCTGAGACCTGTCCTACTATAACCTCTAGGGTAAATGCTAGCAGGTATACTAAATATATTTTCTTTTTAAAAAATATGTTTTTATTAGTTTTTAGAATGAGGAAGGGAAAGGGACGGAGAGATAGAAACATCGATGAGAGAGAAATGTTATCGATAAGCTGCCTCCTGCACACTCCCTACTGGGGATCGAGCCCACAACGGGGCATATGTACTGACTAGGAATCAAACCAGCCACCTCTTGGTTCTTGGTTGATACTTGGTTGACCTGACTATACTAAATTTATTTTCATGTTTGTTTTTTTTCTTTTTGCTTTATTTGCAAGCTCTGAGACTCTACTTCCAGTTCATAATTGTAAAGAAGTAAAAAAGGAAGGCATTTGCTCTATTCAATGTAAAGAAAAAAAAGAATTTAAATGTGCCTGCATGTCCTGTGCAAAGATGACATTGTTGTGAGCACCGTTTTTCTCAGTCACCTGAGGCAAAGTTCACTCTGCTCCTACCTTCTGTACAACAGTGTTGTGAATGCTCACACCCCCGAAATTCATGTTTAAACCTAAAGTCCAATGTGAGGCTATTTGGAGATGGGGTAGCCTTTGGGATGTGGGGGCTTTTGGAAGATGAATGGGATTAGTGTCCTTGTAAAAAACAAATCCCAGAGGGCTCCCACCGTGGGCTTGTACTTCCAGTCTCCAGAAGTATGAGAAAGAAATTTCTATTGTTTATGGGCCACTCAGTCTGTGGTGTTCTGTTATGGCAGTGTGAACAGCTTTGGCAAATGTCACTCCCAATATCTGGGAATGTAGGATGAAGGTAAGTATGATGGAGGCTTTGCTATGCTAGATAGTGAATGCAAACCTGTTGGCCTTATCTAGCAAGTTAAGGTTGCCATAGAGAAGTCAGAACAAGTGTTAGGCTAGTTAATGGCCTATTTCAAATTTAACTTCCTCTTAATATCATTTCAGGTATTATGAATGCATAGTAGAAAGGATGATATCATTTTTGGTTAGTTCTATTTCAGTGGTTTCTTTTTCCATTAATTTAATATAAATACTATATTATATTTGTAATTCTTTTTTCCAAATGCAGATTTGATAGGAACTTTTTAGGAATTAATTGGAGAGAGGAAAAAGAGTGTTAACCCTAAAGTTGGTGTTATTCTGAGGGACAGTTGTTATACATTTATTTTTTTTATTTTTTTTATTTTTAGCCCTTTTATTTTTATTTTGTTATATATATATATATATATATATATATATATATATATATATATATATATATTAACATTATTAAATTTTATTTTATTTTTTTATTTTTAAATAAATCTTTATTCAGATTATTACAATTATTTCTCCTTTTTCCCCCCATAGCTCCCCTCCACCCAGTTCCCACCCCACCTTCTGCCCTTACCTCCCCCCCACTGTCCTCATCCATAGGTGTATGATTTTTGTCCAGTCACTTCATGAACCACCCCATACCCCTTTCCCCCTGAGAATTATCAGTCCACTCCCTTTCTATGCCCCTGATTCTATTATATTCACCAGATTATTCTGTTCCTCAGGTTTTTAATTCACTTGATTTTTAGGTTCACTTGTTGATAGATATGTATTTGTTGTTCATAATTTTTCTCTTTACTTTTTTCTTCTTCCTCTTCTTTAAGAATACCTTTCAGCATTTCATATAATACTGGTTTGGTGGTGATGAACTCCTTTAGCTTTTTCTTATCTGTGAAGCTCTTTATCTGCCCTTCAATTCTGAATGATAGCTTTGCTGGGTAGAGTAATCTTGGTTGTAGGTTCTTGCTATTCATCACATTGAAAATTTCTTGCCACTCCCGTCTGGCCTGCATAGTTTCTGTTGAGAAATCAGCTGACAGTCGTATGGGTGCTCCCTTGTAGGTAATTAACTGTTTTTCTCTTGCTGCTTTTAATATTCTCTCTTTGTCTTTTGCTCTTGGCATTTTAATTATAATGTGTCTTGGTATGGTCCTCTTTGGATTCCTTTTGTTTGGGGTTCTGTGCGCTTCCTGGACTTGTAAGTCTATTTCTTTCACCAGGTGGGGGAAGTTTTCGGTCATTATTTCTTCCAATAGGTTTTCAGTATCTTGCTCTCTCTCTTCTTCTGGCACCCCCATAATTCTGATGTTGGTACGCTTGAAGTTGTCCCAGAGTCTTCTTACACTATCTTCAACTTTTTGGATTTTTTTTTTTTTTTTTGCTTTTTGCTTTTTTGGTTGAGTGTTTTTTGCTTCTTTGTGTTTCAATTCTTTGACTTGATTTTTGTGTTCCTCTTGTCTGTTTTTGGGTCTCTGTATAATATTTTTTATTTCAGTCAGTGTATGTTTAATTTCTAGTTGGTCCTTTTTCATATCTTCGAGGGTCTCGTTATATTTATTGGCCTTTTCTAGGATATTCTTAAAAAGCCTTATAACCGTGGTTTTTAATTCTATATCCAGTCATTTGTTTTCCTCCATTTCTTTCGTTTGTGATCTGATTCTTTGACGCCGCATTTTCATTGCTTCCCTGAGTTGGTAAGGTAGATTTGTGTGCTAGGTTTCCAATATGGCCCAGTGGGTCTGCCTCCCCAGTTAACCTGAGGTGGACACTCTTGGTGCACCCCTTTGTGGACTGTGTGTACAGCCTTGTTGTAATTAAGTCTTGATTGTTGTTGGTATCACTGGGAAGAATTGACCTCCAGGCCAGTTGGCTGTAAGGATCAGCTGTGTCTATGCTGGGAGAAGTTCAGTGCTGGAGACAGCCTTATAGGATTAGACTTGCCAAATTGCAATAGCCTCTGTGCTCAGCTTGGATGGGGTGGAGTCTCAGTCTTGGCTTCCTGTCAGCCTTACCCTTGCGCGCACGTGCGCGCCTTCAGACCTCCACTTTCCCTGGCTCCCGAGTCTCTGCCCGAGAGTCCAGACTCCCCCCACAAGAGTGTGGGTCCCCAGGGGCTCGCCTGGAACCGGGATTCAGTGCAGTCAGGATCCTCTGACTCCCTTCCACTAGGGAAAGCCTGTGGCAACCTCCGCAGTCTTTGTGCGCACTGGCACGCACGCGCACTTTCAGTCCTCCACCTTCCCCGGCTCCCGAGTCTCCGCCCGAGAGTCCAGACTCCCCCCGTAAGAGCGTGGGTCCCCAGGGGCTCACCTGGAACTGGGGTTCAGTGCAGTCAGAACTGGGGTTCAGTGCGGTCGGGGGCTTCCTTCCCCCTTCTGCCAGAGAAAGTCAGCCAGGCTCTCAGCCGCCCTTCCTCTCTGTGCGCACAAAGACCCTTTGCCGTACCTCCAATTCTCTGTGAACTTTTTTCTTTCCTTCTAGTTGTAGAATTTTCACTCAGCCAGCTTTCCTGTGGTTCTGGATGGTGTTCGTTCTGTCTTTTAGTTGTAGTTTTGAAATTGTTGTGCCAGGCAGCAGTTTAGGTGCTTACCTATGCCGCCATCTTGGTTTCTCTCCATACATTTATTTAAACTACGAAATATATTCATGCAATCTTGTTGCATCTCTAACACAAGATTCCTAGATCTTTTCTTTTTAGTCAGGCCTCTCACTTCTTTTTCTTTTTCGTTTTTAACTCAAATTCTTTCCTTTGACTTCAAGATTACTGGTAGTGACACAAAATGCAAACTTTGGCCATTTTTATCTTATTTCTCCACTTAGTCACTGATGTGCAGTTTGTCATGAAGTTCTATTGTTTCTCCCTTCTCATCCTATATAATAAAAGCATAATATGCAAAACTACCAAATGTTGGAACACACACTGACCACCAGGGGGCAGACGCTCAATGCAGGAGCTGCCCCCTAATGGTCAGTGCATTTCCACAGGGGGAGCACTGCTCAGCCAGAAGCCCAGCTGATGGCTAGCAAGTGCAGTGGTGGTGGTGGGAGCCTCTCCTGCCTCCGCTGCAGGTGGGCGGTCTGGGACTGCAAGAGCCCAGGACTGCGAGAGGGATGTCTGACTGCTGCCGGAGGGGATTGGGCCTAAGCTGGCAGGTGGACATCCCCCGAGGGGTCCTGGACTGTGAGAAGGTACAGTCTGGGCTGAGGGACCCTGCCCCCGCCTCCCCAGTACCTGAATCTCATGTACTGGACCTCTAGTTTTCTGATATATTTCTTTTTACTGATTCCCTATTTAAGTGTGCTAGCGATGAAGCAATGACTGGATTTCTGGCTTCTCTTCCTTGGTCTGTCCTTCACACAGCAAAGGGATCATTTTCTCCAGTTCTTTCCCTGTGCTCTTCCCTATCACCAAGCATTAGTGCCCATTTGGATCAAATGAATCTCAACTTATGAACTTTAAGGTCCACCATGATTATTTCCTCTTGCCTCATTAGAGATGATCTAAATCAAGTACTTCTGAACAAATAAACAAAAACATCAAAAACCTAAAACTCACTTTTTGCTACAAATACTATTTTGATTTAGATTCTATTACTTATATTCATGTGAATATCTTCCATAAGTTTGGTTTACTTGGGCGCCGTCATAGCATGCTCATTGATGAGATTGTTGGTGTGTGTGTGTGTGTGTGTGTGTGTGTGTTCTGCAGCTGTGCAGTGGGCCCTGACAGACTGTGTTGATAACCTGACCTCAAAGAGAAGTAAAGTCTTTGTCAAGTGGCTGACTCTGAGCCCTGAGTCAGGTGGAGGATCCAGGGTCAAGTGGCAGGAGTAGAGTGGAAGGGGCTACATTGTGAGAGTGAAATGAGGGATAACCAACAAGATGTGGTTAAAAGTGGACAAGGAGTCAGGAATCAAAGAAAAATATAAAAATCAAGCATCGTAGCTCAAGAGGCTAGGTGCAGAAGAGAAAATGAATTTGAAGCAGTGAGACTGTTACTAAAAATCGCTGGGCAAAGAGAGCAGGGTTGAGAGAGAAAGAAAATGAAAACTAGAGATTTCCTGACACGCTGGAACAGGTGCTAGGTAGGGATGTTTTATAATGTAACTGCGTCTTGACAAGGCGCCTGGAGAGAAAGGGCCCCATGCCAGTTCAGAAGACTAACGACTGAGAATTTTAGTTAGGATTTTATGGCAATATTAGTAGCTGGCTTAATGAATATATATGTGACAGACCCTGGGCAAATAGTCATTAAAGGCCTTACTAATGTTGGGAAATATAATTAAGACACCACTGATTTCTTTAATGTAAATTTAATGTTTTTCTTTGTAGTAATTATAATACCAACAGAAATATTAATATTTATTTAGCTCTCACTTTGTGCCAGCATATTCAGACTCTCATCCATTGCCGTAGACGGAAAAACATGGCCACAGGATCTTGCAGCTTTCCTCTCAAGAAGTGTAGTTTAGGTTCCACCCCCTGACTAACAGGATGTGGCCGAAGAGCTCAAGCTTCAGGAGGCCTTGCAGCTTTTGCCTTCTCTGTTTCGGAATGCTGCTGCCTCCCTGTGAAGGAGCCAATCTATCCTGAGACTCATGGAGAGGAAGGCAGAGCTGTCCCAGCTGAGCACAGACTCAGCCAGCCCTGCAGCTCAGTTCCAACACAGTGTGAGCCCACAGAAGACCAACAAAAAGTAGCACTCCGCCAACCCGGAGAACGGTGAGAAACACAGTCACTGCAGTTCGGGGTGCTTTGTTAGGCAGGGTTAGAGAACTGAGAACCCTACCATGTGGGTGTACTCACCTCATCCATTGATACAAATGATAAGCAATTTGAGGTCTCGGACAATACTAAGTGGTATGTCATTAAACACCTCTCTCTAGGTCACTTGAGAAATTTTCAGTAATGTAACCGGACAAAATTGTGCTGTTGAAAAACAAAGATGGATGACCACTGCTAGATGAATTTAACATCGTGGAAATACTTAGGTTTTACCCAGACAGTAGGTCTCACAGTCAATAAGTGGTTGCCTTAGAAAGAATTAGGACACACTGTTTCTCCAATTGGTGTACTCTTAGAGTCTGCACCCAAAGCAACTGGAGTTCATGTTTAAAATGCCAGCGTCTAGGCAAACCATAAACAGTAATCACTATTAATTTTTTTAATTTTTAGAGTATAAGGGTATATGGGTATAATTTTGCTGTGGACCTAAAACTGGTCTAAAAATAAAGTAATAAAAATATATATTGTGCAAATGTTGAACACATTAAACACATTTGCACAATATATACACTGAGTGGCCAGATTATTATGATCTCTGAACGCATAATAATCTGGCCAGTGTATAACCTATATGATAAAAGGCTAATATGCAAATTTTCCCCTCCACTAGGAGTTCGACCAGCAGGCAGGCTGGCCAACCGCCCATGTTCCCTCCCCCTGGCCAGGCTGGCTGGACCTCACCCATGCACGAATTCATGCACTGGGCCTCTAATACACACACACACACACACACACACACACACACACACACACACACACACCTGAGTGGCCAGGTTATTATGCATTCAGAGATCATAATAATCTGGCCTCTCAGTGTCTTTTTCTATCTCTCCTCATCATCAATCTACAAAGCATCTCAACATTATCTTTCTACACAAGGCAGGGGAGAAATAATATGAAATCCAGAACATATTTATCCTAGAACATATTATTTGTGAGAATTGCAATGACAAATTGACTGGTTTCCTATGGAGTCTTTCTTCTCCCCGATGCTGGCAGACCTTATGTAGTCAGCCTTCCATCCTCAGGCCCTGGAGAGATAGCACTGCCAACTGGCCTGCTCCTTCTCCATCAATGCTACTCTAAGACTATCTCATTTCTGTCCAGGGATCTTTTTTTGTAGTCACAGAAGTTACCTTTCTGTGTTATTTAAAACATTTGTTGATATGATATGACCACCCACATTTATTCTGTATCTGTATAGTACAGCCTTTATCCATAACTCTTTCTCTATTCACCACTCCTTAAAGGCATTACTTATGACTTGAATTGCCTGTAAATAATTAATCTCATTTATATGCTGAATTTGGTTATAGCCCTTCAACTCTTGTCTATGCATTCCCTGCATGCCCATTTACAGCAATGTGACAATGAGCCTTAAACTGCAGAATCATTGGTATGGTTGTCTTTTAGGTAACCTAAGACTTGCCACCTGGCGTCTCTCTAGCAATTCACACTGTGTGTTTATCTGTCTTTTTGCCCACACAGTATCACAACAGATATATATTTATTGTCTTATTTTTGCTTCTTTCTTACACAAATGTAGCACACAGCATATGCTGTCATGCACCTTTTTCCTGCCACTTAATAATATTTACTGGAAATCATTCTACTTTCTTTCACAAATATCTCCTTCTGTGCTTTGTCTAAGCCCATCATTTTGCTCTTTTCTTTTGCCATGAAGGCTGTGGCATTGGGTGGGTAGTAGTTGAACCTCAGATATAATTATAGGTAATTTGAAGATCATGGTGATCAGTTTCTTAGTCATGTCAAAGGTGTAGGTTATATGTGGTTGTATTTGCTCTCCTTGTAGATTTTATGATGTTTTTAAATGGGAGGTGGAGGGGTGGTTGTGTAGAAGGTTGGTAATCAGGAAGATGCTATTTCAAAAAAATTTAAATCCAGAAGTTCGATTTCCATGTTTTTATAAATTTTTTATTGATTTTGGAAAGGAAGGGAGGGAGAGAGAGAGATAGAAACAACAATGATGAGAGAGAGTCATTGATTGGCTGCCTCCTGCATGCCCCCGCAACCCAGGCATGTGCCTGACCAGGAATTGAACCGTAACCTTCTGGTTCATAGGTTGATGCTCAACCACTGAGCTCCATTTATTTTTGATCTTAAGATGATTTTATGATAATGACAAGGCATTGTTGAATGGGTATTGAGAGAAGAGAAAGGAGAATTTGTGGGCTATTACTGGGGAAATAATTCTTCTCCAACGTCTTCTTCCTGCAGCCTGTGAATCTCTGCTCTCCTAGGCTTGCTTGAGTCCAGTATTGAAGTTCCAAGCATGTCCAGGTGCCTCAGCGCTCAGAACCTACTGAATCCATTTACATGCTTTCTAAGTTCTTTCTGAGAAAGAATGGTAGTATCATGTTATGGATATTTTTCCATGTTCACAACACAGGAGCAAATCACTCAAGCCTCAGTGGAAGGCCTACTGCTTATGTACATATTTCAAGCCACGTTTTAAAGTCTTTTGAATCAGCTTATTTCCATAGAAACTTTTTTTCAGGTATGCTTTGTCAATGTTGTCCAAGTGTTTGATGCTGCCATTTTCAGTATCTCTAGCTTAATGAAGAGCTTTGGGTCTGTATTATCCTTGGTATCTGTATTTTATTAGTCACTATGAGTGTATTCTATTTTGTGGTGATTGAATTGGCATTTTAAATCCTGTTTGGCAGGAACATTTTTTGATGTTTAGGTCCAAAATGAAAAGGGCTCTCTCTATAGAGCAGCATGACATTTCCTCTGTTTAACAACTAATGACCAGGTCCACTCCCCAGTCAATATTTTGGGGGACCCATGAAAACACACACTCACCAAAAATAGGGAAAGATAATTGATTTTATTTATTTCTTTTTCTTTCTTTATTTTTTATATCACATGATGTTGACATCATTTTTTATGCATATCTATTCAGAACTATAAGCTCTTTGGGAGCATACACATTCTTTTTTTATTAATGTATAAATATGTATTTATTTATTTTAATTTATCTTTATTGTTGAAAGTATGACAGACTAATTGAGCTCCAATCACAGCTTTAGCAGTAACTACCTCTCTGACCTTGGGCAACTCATTTAATCTCTCTGAGTCTCAGTTGCTTCATCTGTAAATAAAGACAATTATTACACTTATCTGATAAAGTTGTTGGAAAGAGTTAGGTGAGTTGGTATTGGTAAAGTGCTTGAAATGGTGCCTGCCACATGATAGCCCTATGTAAGTGCTAGTTAGAAATAAACTATAATAGCACAATGAAGTGAAATTAAATAAAATTAAGATGTATAACCAGTTGGATGAATGGTAATAGGAGAGTGAAGACAAAGGTGAATGGCCACAGCTTTCTTCCATCTGCAGAGCTAATTAGTGACATGATAAAGCAGAAACTGGTATTGACTACCACATGTCTCTAAAATTCCCACCTGAGAAAAAGATATACAAAAATATCTGTTGCTACTCAAATTGTGCATAAAGAAAACCACAATGAGAAGGAATTACTGTACCTTGGCTCATTGGATAATCACATTTTTATAATGATTTTTTAAAATATGGACATTAAGTGACTCATTTCTTAATGTTATACCTGTGTAGAGACATCATTAGATATAATTTAAGCCTTTCTGGATAAACTTAAATGCCATGAGACAGCTGACCTCTAGAGGAAGAGAGTGAGTCTATTTACATTTGAAAATGATGCTGAACTTTCTGTCATTGGGATTCTAGAGGGACCTTAATCTTGGTCACAGATGATTTCTAGGATCATGAAACATAAGAAATGTCTTTGTACAAGTGCTTTCATACATTATTTTGGGGGGAGGAAAAGGTCTATTAGATGATCGATGGAGTCTGTGTCCCAGCAAAGATTAAGAATCACTGGCTCAGAAACTGATCATCTGGTTCTCTAGTTACAATTATGTAGAAGTATTGATTTTAAAAGAGATAATCTATTCACCATTTTAAGATGAGGTAGTCTAGCCCTGGCCAGTTTAGCTCAGTGGATAGAGTGTTAGCCTGTGGACTGAAGGGTCCCGGGTTCGATTCCAGTCAAGGGCACATGCCCAGGTTGCGGGCTCGATCCCCAGTTGGGGGTGTGCAGGAGGCAGCCAATCAATGATTCTCTCTCATCATTGATGTTTCTATATCTCTCTCCCTCTCCCTTCCTCTCTGAAATCAATAAAAATATATTAAAAAAAAAGATGAGGTAGTCTAAAAATTATCCATTTTATATGAAAAAGAAAAATAATCAGGAAAATTAAATACATACTAATTATCCCTAAGATGTCTTTATTCTTTATTTGCTTTTATTTCTTTTCCATATTATTAATATGGCATTATATTATTATTATTTTTTAAATTTGGAAAACACCTATGTTCACTGCCATATTACTAATGCTTGATTTTTTTGATTTTCAATTAATTTAAAAGACAATAAATTTAAAGATTTTTAATAACTTAGGTTTTCAGGTAGATTATATTACCTATGGATTTTATTTCAGGATAACAAATAGGGTATCACATTTTTAAAAAAAGGAGGCCTTGGTCTAAAAGGATGGAGAACCATTCTGCTATGCTTTATGAAAAATACTTTAACTGGGTAAAAGCTACTAGTAAAACTTTGCAAATTTTCCCCAGAGACCTTACAGATTTTAGAGCAGAAAAAAGTTCCATATAGAGTCTATGTTGGGGGGAGGGGTGACATCTAAGTTTAGAGAAAAAACAAAGTTCTATCTATATATATAAAAGCCTAAGTGACTGTTCGACCATTTGACCAGTAGCTATGATGCACACTGACCACCAGGGGCAGACGCTCAATGCACAGGCATGGAAACATGGAACAGACTGATGAATCCCAGAGGGAAGGGGGGAGGGGTCCCTCAGCCTGGCCTGTGGGGATTGGGCCAAAACTGGCAGTCCGACATCCCCTGAGGGGTCCCGGATTGCGAGAGGGCACAGGCCAGGCCAAGGGACCCCACCGGTGCACGAATCTGTGCACCGGGCTTCTAGTAATAAATAAGAAAAAGTAGAACCTAGGTCTCATCCTTTCTGTCTTAATCTCTGTCTCTCTCATCTTTCTGTCTCTATCTTTATCTTTCTCTGTGCATGTATTCATTCTATCATGTCTTATCTTTCTTTATGGCTTATACAGAGCAATACTTGCACAGAGCAGGCCCATAAAAATTTGTTAATTGATTCATATTCTGCACAATCACCAATTCTCTTGTCCTATCCCACCCATAACAGGGTTCAAAAGTACTAAGGATGGGAAGGATAATAAGTGAATCTAAATTTAATCTCCTTTTGTTTAAACTAATCTCTGTCTCTAATTAAGGGCAGCTCATTCCATTATTGCTAATGAATCAGGAGACTGTTCTCTACATCTGTGCAGGAAGCCCTCTATTAAAGCATCAACTAAAAATTAAGAGGGGAGGATAGTCCAGCTTCCCATGGTTCCCTGGGGGACGCCTTGCAATGAAAGGGGTGTCTGAAAGACAAAGACCGGATGGAGCCTTCTCTCTTCAGGGCACACCTCTTAATTCTGGATTACATCCTAGCTTTCTTCACACATTTTAACACCCAAATGTTCTAAGGGTTACAAACTTCAGAATAGTAGATTACATAGAGGAAAGGGAAGGGTGGGGGTTTGGTAAAGGAGGCAGTGGAGGGGGTGAAGTTACAAGAAAAGCTTTAAAAAACATTCATGAGCCCCCTGACCAGTGTGCTAAGTGGTTAGAGCACTGGCCCATATACTAAAGGGTCTCAGGTTCCATTCCAGGTCAAGGGCACATACCTGGGATGCAGGTTTGATATCCTTCTAATCGGTGTTCTCTCTCACATCGATGTTTCTGTCTTTCTCCCTCCTTCCCTCCCTCCCCCCGTCTCTAAAAATCAAAGGAAAAATTATCCTTGGGTGAGGATTAACAATAAAAACAGACAAACAAACAAAAATTCATAACCAACCCTCCCTGAGCATCTATCCCCACCTGCTTGAGATCTGGTTCAGTGAGCCTGAGCCTGGGTGTGGTGTGTGCACTCTGAGAAGCCCCCTCTGGGTGATTTCTGTGCCACCATCCACCTTCATCCCAACACACACACACACACACACACACACACACACACACACACACACGCACACACACACGCACAGTGAGGACTTGCCACAGCAGTAGAAGTATGCTTTTTCTTTATAGGACCTTGCTTTTTCTAAAAAAAAAAAAAAAAAAAAAAAAGGTAACTTTTTTTTTATTTCTTTGAATTGTTTGGAACTTCACTGTTTAAAACTACCTTAAGTTAACTGAGAGCTTTGGACTCATGACACAAAATATTAAGTGCTAATGTGTCAGGTACTAAAACCTCCTGTGTGCCAGGAACTGTGTGGGGTGATGGAGGATGCAGGGTGGAGGACAAGTTCCTGCCTTGCAGAGACTCTCGGGTCAGGTAGTCAGAGACACGTGTGTTGCAGAACTCATTGAATTGAAGTCTTGACATGTATCTGTCACATGTGTTGCTTAACTGAGACTTCCAGATGGCATTTTTAGTCACCTCCAGAAGAATCTAATGACATCTATTTCATTAGTCAAATCTTACACCTGAAACAGCATCAGTGCCCAGATTAAGAAACTAACACCCTAGAGTACGCTCTGGGGTGTTAGTCTGTCCCATTGCTCCAAGCATGAACATGTCTTTCTAGAGATATACAATTACAGTTGGACTCTAAGTGCAACACTTTTCTTCAGATATATCGTTGAGTCTGGGGCTCAGAGGCATTGATGATGTTTTATGGTTGTGTGCATCCTGAATAAATATAATTACTTATTTTCCTCCATTGTGATTGTTAATATACATTTTCACTTTAAAAGAACTTATTAAATGCTTACTCTTTGCTATACTTGGAGTAATAATCTCTCTATATAAAAGCCTAAGCGACCATCCAATAGTTCGATTGTCTGACCAATAGCTATGATGCTCAATGACCACCAGGGGGCAGACGCTCAATGCAGGAGCTGCCACGCTGCGGTGACTTGGCAGCTGCTGTTCTCGGGTGACGCACCTGGAACCAGAGAGGAGGGAGCCCGATTCTGGGGTGCGTCACCCGAGAACTGCCCTTTTGCAATTGGGACCCCTCGGGGGATGTCAGAGAGCCGATTTCAGCCTGATCCCTGCAGGCCAGGCAGAGAGACCCCACCGGTGCACGAATCCGTGCCGGGCCTCTAGTAAACCATAAAGTCAAGTAAAACTATGGATAGGAAGGCTTCTCAGAGGAAGTTACCTGGAAAAGATTATTCAGAGATGCAAACCTAAAATCTAAAAAAAAAGAAGTCATTTTCTAAGAAGGAAAGAACAAATAATCTTAATTATTCATTTTGTTAGAAACAAACATGAACTACCTGGGAAATCCGGGCAAGGGATTAAAGATAAAGAGCCATCGACACAAACAATATGGGTAACAAGGAACGTCCCCGATAACCAAAAGGGCCACTTTCTTTAGGGAGGCAATTTGGCTCACCAAGAACCGATTACAAGGATGGCTAAGGGCAGGTCTCAAACTGCCACATGTTATGAGACAAAGGTGAGACGATAAGGAGCAGTGGTCCCTGCACCTGCCTCTCTTCTGTGTCCATGGTTCCCTGTGCTTTTCCCTGTTAAGGCATTTATCATAATGAAACAACAACACCATCTCTCCTAGAGCTTCGTGGGGGCTGGGGACATGTCTCATTTGACTGCGCATTTATGTTTGGTATTAAGACTCTGTGCATGCCTAAGACATACAATATTTGTTGCATGAATAAATCATCAGGATGCCTGGAGGAAGATTTAGGCAGAGAAATAAAATGTTTGTGGGAAGTCAGGAATCACAGGAGAAAGCTGCCGGAGGTCAGCGCTGACAGCCTGCACAGGCCAGAGGAGATGGGGCTGTGACGGGGGAAACACCTCCTCCTCCTATGCTGGGCTTTCATTCGAAAGGTTTTTATTTTTTTATTTTTCTGTGTAGGAATTTGAGGGGGTTTCAGTGCGTAATTACCCATAAAATATTTTACAGGCTATTTTTTTTTCTTGGCGTAATGATTGAAACCACTTTGAATATGCTGATAACCTAAAGCATACTCAATTAAGACCAAAGTGTGCCCGTGAGAAGGCCTTGGCCTTTTAATCCTTCCTCAGCCAGAGGTGTCTGCGCTTTACCATCACCCACAGGGAGGCTGAGGTGCAGAGAGCTGGGAATCAGGGCCTGGGCTGAGCTTGTGCAGTGGGAGGAGACAGAGGAAGCAGACAGGCCACGTGGTTCAGGATCTACAGGATTCTGGGCCGGTATATCAGTTGTATAAAACATAGTCAGGCTGTTTTGCTGTCTTGTTCTTGTCCAGTAGCTCTATGCAGTGCACATCAGAAGCATCATTCTGACAGACAATGTACAATATGTTTGGAGTAAGAAATCGTCCTATTCTCCATCTGTCGTTTACTTCCTCGGTGATGTGGGCAAGCTACATCTCTCTGGCTGTCGGTTTCATCTCCCGTGTGATGGGGATGTTAGGAGTTCTTAGCGCGTTCAGGTGTGATGTGTGCCTAAAACAAGTGATGCATGGAAACAAACAGCATCATCCTTTAAGGCACTTGCTGGAAATACACAAAGCTCTTCCCACTGCAGGGTCTTCGGATTTTCTCTGCCCCGGCCTGGGATTCTCTCTCCTCACCTTCAGCCTCTCCAGCTCTGTGCATGGCTGACTCTTTCTCTCCTTCAATTCTCCTCTCAAGTGTCTTCTCCTAAGAGAGGGTTTCCCAGCCACCCTGGCTAGGTTTGCAGTTACTGTCACACTCCCTGTGTATTTTCCCCACAACGCTTCCATCACCGGAAATCACCTTGATTAGGTATTTGCTTCCCGTTTATCCTCTCTCCTCTCCTAGTAGAATATAAGGTGCTTGAGGAAGACAGGTAACTTATTTGTCATTCAAACCACCATATTCACAAACCCTAGAAAAGTACGGGGACATGGGAGGTACTCCATAAGTATTTTTTGAATGAATAAATAAATGAACCTAATTGAGAATTTTTCTTTTTTTAAAAAATGTATTTTTATTGATTTCAGAGAGGAAGAGAGAGGGAGAGAGAAATAGAAACATCAGTGGTGAGAATCATTGATCAGCTGCCTTCTGCATGCCCCCTACTGGGAATCGAGTCTGGAACCCATGCAAGTGCCCTGACCAGGAATTGAACCGTGACCTCCTGGTTTATAGTTCGATGTTCAACTACTGAGCCACATTGGCCAGGCAAGAATTTTTTCTTAACCACTCCGAATTTTTTACATTATTCCAAATTATATTATTATTCTTTTCTTTTTCTCCAACTTTAGAAAAAAATGTAGCAGATAATATGCCCAATTTAGAATGCTTTGGACAAGAATAATAAACATACCTCATCTCTATCTGTGGGTATTCCCTCAGTTAGAACAGAAAAGATATAGCCAAGAAGATAAAGGAGAAGAAACAAAAGAAAAGTCCATGTGCACTTAATATTTACCAGTATAGTAACTTTTTCCAGTAGAAATATAAAAGACAAAGTTAGTCTAATTGGATCCATCTCTTTGAGTTCCCTTTCCCTATTTTTCTCTAAAGAAAAGAACGTGGGAGAAGGGACCTAGCCAAATGATGATTTAAATTTAGTCAAATATTTTTTTTTTTGGGTGCCAAGCCAAGAGGTTGCTGAAGTTTATTTCTCTTTCTTTCACTGAGGTGACTTTCAAGCTCAGACTCATGAACTGGAATGATAGAGCAATCAATTATAAAGGAAAACGTACATTTGGGGTCTGCCTCTGTCAGCTGGGAAAATAATTGAAAGCATGAGTGTTGCGTAGTTTCTCTAATACTTCAAAAGTGAACACAATCACAGAAAGGAGAATGCCATCTGTTTGTTGTTAGGGTCATGTTTTATTTTCCTGCTTACACTCTCAATATATTTGGCAAACTTGGCTTTTTTACAAAAAGTTAATTATTATTTAGGCTAGGCTTAGGTTAGTGACGGATTTACTCATTTCCCCCTTCCCATTAGTAGTAGAATGGCGTTAGATAATAGATTAAAACCATTTGGCAATTAATCACAGTCCCCCACTCTTAGAAATTGCTCATTGGCCAAAATAATCAGTAGAAACACTACTCAGAAAGGAAAGATTCTGTCTTTTATATATCTAATAACACGTTGGCAGGTGTGCAAAGTTTGGTAACAATTACGTTGTAAGAGGTGCATTGTCAAAGAGAATTGATAGGCCATTTGCAATCAGCACCCATCTGCCTTAGCATCAGTGGAATCCCGCATGTTCAGTGGGAAAGGCACAGAGTGGACAATGCAGAACATCAGAACTTGAACCTTAGACCCTGGAAGTGCAGAGGTTTGCCCACCACAGCAAAGCTACTTAAGTGACAGAATTGGGCCTGGAACCCAGTTCTCCTGATTCTTAGCTCAGTGACTATTGGACAGCACCCTGTGTGTTCTGCATAGTCAGTGTCATTCTTTGCTAGACTAGATGCAGCTCCTATTAACCCATGTGTAGCTTCACATGCCAAGTCCACAAACATGTATTTAGGGTAGACTATGTTCTAAGCTATGTTGCATAAACTGTCCCATAGTTTCCACATAGTATTTAGCCCATAGTATTTAGTGTTAGTTGTACTATTTTGAAGTTATACCAAGCTCAGCCTACTAACTCCTCATCATTTGTGAACCTAATTAATGACACTGTGTATCAATTGCTTGTCATCTGAGACTCCATGATCAGATACAAGGAGTACATAAGAAATGTAAGGCCTTGTCTTTAAAAAACCTGCAGAGATGTGATACAGAAAGAATGGGCAAAATAATACTGATTAAAAAGCAACTGTCCTCCAGGATGCTGTCTTCCCCCTCTCCCACTTCATAGGCCATTCTTTCTCAGTCTGCTTCTTCTCTTCCCTCTGCTGGTTTCTTAAGTGTTGGGGTTCCTAAGTCCTCTGCTCTATTCTCTCCATGGGTTGTTTCATCTAATCCTGTAGTTTCTATTATCTTTCAGAGCAGGGCTTCTAATCTAGGGTCCACCGATAGACTTCTGGGGCCAGGGACTTCCCTGAAATTATATGCAAAATTGCTATGTAGGTCCATGTTTTTTTTTTTCAGGTTTGCAAAGATGAGCTCAACTTCAATGCTCTGTGATATGGAGCCTCCCAGATTTGTACCTTTCCTGAGCCTTAGACACCAAATCTGACCTTACCCCAGGCACCATCACTTGGAGATCTTAGGAGGAGCAATGCTTATCACAGTTTCTCATCCTCTCCCAAGACCTCCCACCTCTAGGTTTTGTTTCTCCTCTGAGTTTTCTGTCATTGTGAATGACATAATCGTTCACCAGGTTGTCCAAGCCAGGTATGAGGGACTTTCCAACTCCTTCCCTCTCCCTCACTCCACACCTCCAACCTAAGTCCTGAGGGTCCTTTCTCCTGAGCATCTCTCGGATCCTTCCCTTCCATCTCCAATGCCACTGCCTCTCCCAGCTGTCATCATCCTTGATTTGGTACAGCAGCTTCCTGGCAGGTCTCCTTCCAGTCTACCTTCAATATATTCTATTTTTAAAATATATTCATTAACAAAATACAGTGTCATCAGTGCCTGACTTAAACCTGCTAGTGGATCCCGTGAGCTTCAGAGTTCAACACCACAATGATTACCTAGCCTTGCAAGCATTGTTTCACTCCCGCCAGGATCATCACTTGCTACAAACACTCATCTCTTTGTCATGTACATCCTACACCTCCTCAAACTGGTCATGCTCCCTCCCATCTCCTGTCCTTGAAATTTGCTTCCAACCCTCTTCTGCCAAAATTCCCCCAGCCCTTTCACCCCTTCTGCCTCCACCCCTTCCCTTCCTTCCACCCTTTTCACTCACCATGCTAACTGCTATTCATCCTTCAGTTCTCACTTCCCTGTTGAGGGCTGATCTAATGTTCTCATATGGGTAAGCGCTCCCTGCTATATGCTCCCACGGCACCTTCCCTTCCATGATATCCAGCACGTACTGCACTGTGGTGATTTGCTTGTCCCTTCTCCTCCAAGGACTTGAAGCTTAGTGAGGGTAAGGTTCACATATGTTATGTTTATTAGTATCTAGGGTAAGGCTCAATACTCAATAGGTGCTCTGAAAACAGGGAATGAATGAAAAGACAGTTTGTATAGAACAGACAGTGAAGTGCAGTGGAGGTCTGGGAGAAAGTCTCACCATTAGTTACAATGGTCGCCCAATTGGACCTAAAAGAAACAGCAGAGCCGAAACCGGTTTGGCTCGATGGATAGAGCGTCAGCCTGCGGAGTGAAAGGTCCCAGGTTCGATTCCGGTCAAGGGCACGTACCTTAGTTGCGGGCACATCCCCAGTGGGAGGTGTGCAGGAGGCAGCTGATGGATGTTTCTCTCTCATCGATGTTTCTAGCTCTCTATCCCTCTCCCTTCCTCTCTGTAAAAAATCAATTAAAAAATACATTTTTTTTTTTAAAAAAAGAAACAGCAGAAAAGAAGAGATGGAAAAATAGTATTAAATTTTGGGAAAAGTCTTAGAGTTGAGTGAAAGATGAAAAGGCAAAGATGTGATCAGTGGGTAGAGGAGACACCAGAGAGTCTGGCTCGTGGGTAGCTTATGTCAAGTGTGGGCAGTGGTTGGCTAAAACTGTAGACATCAGGGAACTGTAGAATGGCCATGACTGCTAGTGTGAAGAGGAACCCACTGAAGCAGTTTGAGCAGAGGAGTGACATGACATAAGTGATATGAAATGTCAGTCATTGGTAAATACATTTGGGATTTTTTCCTCCTATATTTGAACCCAGTTTTACTACATACCACTTCATATTTTTTCTTTAAATGATTATTCTATTTAAATGGTTTATTTTAAAAGGAGATTATATCACTGCTGTGCATGGAAAACAAATACCATTTGTTTTAAATGGCATTGGAGTTAAAATAAGGTCATTAGTTGAAATAAACATAAAAAATGAATACAATGAAAAAATGTTGAGTTCTAGGTAGATACTGTTTTCTGCCCAAATTTCTAAGTCTGAGGTCTGTTTGTTCTCTGTTATAAACAGATATAAACACGTATTAAAAGAACAATAAAGATCTCTTAAAAAAACAAATCTTCTCCTTCATGTAACCATAACAATAGAAAAAAAGTAAAAAGAAATATATTTTTCACTCTATGATTAATTATTATTTGGTTTCATATCTGGATGCCACATTCTCTTCTCTTCCATCAGTGTTACTGCCCTTACTGGGTAACAGTGGTAGGAAGCAGGGCCTGCAAACTTTTTCTGTAGCTATTTTAAGCTTTGCAGACCACACAGTCTCAGCTGTGAACAGTTGACTCGTCTGTTGTAGCATGAGCAGCCACAGACAAAAAAATAATCAAATAGGTATGGGGCTGTGTCTTCATAAAACTTCATTTCTAAAAGTAGGAGGGAGATTTGGCCTGTGGTATGTAATTTGCTGACCTTAGTCTAGAGCAATGGTTCGTTCACAAGTTTATACTGTGATTAGGATTATTTGTGTTATGCATTGAATTGTGACCCCCGCTTCCCCACCAAAAAAGATATACTGAAGTTTTGACATCCAATATCTCAGAATGTGACATTATTTGGAAATAGGGTCTTTACAGAGGTAACTGAGTTAAAATGAGGTCATGAGGGGGGGCCTTAATATGACTAGTGTTCTTATGTGAAGGGGAAATTTGGACACAGAGACGCATACCCAGAGGGAAGATGACAGAAGACACAGGGAGAAGATGCTCATCTGCAAACCAAGGAGTGCCTGAGGCTGTGAGCGGCTGGGTAGGAGGGTTGGAGCGGCTTTTCCTCTGTCTTCTAGAGGGAGCAGGGTTCTCCCAGCACTGATTCCAGTCTTCTGGTCTCCAGACAGAGAGAGGAAATGTCTGTGCCTTAAACCACCCAGCGTGTGATACCACCTATGGCAGCCCTAGAAACGAACACAACCCAGGTGTGTGTTTAAAATAAAATTGGGGGCCCCACCTAAGACCAAATAAAGAACAATATTTATGTATTGCTTTAAAATGAAAATAAAAGTGTCATAAGTACCACAGTTGATTCTGGAAACAACCTGTCTTCATGGTAGAGCAGAGCAGGGAGAGACTGGGCTCAGGCCACCTTAGGGGAAGCAGCTAGAGTAATCCATAGGTGGGGCAATGGGGACCAGATTGAGATTTGGGCTGCTGGAATAGAGAGGAGGAGGCACTGAGTCAATGTTTGGGGAGTTGGGATTGGAGGTGAAACAGATGCACATGTCCATACCAGAGGAGGTTCACTACAGGCAATGAAGCATGGGCATGTGGTCTGCATTAGAGACAGATATTTTAAGATTATGTCCATATGAAGATTAATGAGTGCTCAACGAAAAGAGGACAGAGAGATTGGCTAAAGATTGTGGCTCCATGAAGGGAAGAGAGAAAGCTAGTGAAAGAAACTGAGCAAGGATGGCCTTGTAAGACCATGGCCTTGTTAGAGCAAAGGTTTAAGAATGAATGCACAGTTGAAATCAAATCTTACAGAAGGATCAAAAGAAGGGAATAAGGAGGCACCTAGAATTGGGATTCATGATGCCTTGCCAGTGTTGAGAGCCACTTTCAGTAGCATGTGGAGCAAAGTCAGATTTACAACATTACAATTTTTCTTGTAAAAGGAAAGGGGAAATGTAAGGAAGAATATTGCCAAACACACATTTCTTTTCTAACATGGGAAGTGTGTGCCTGTTTGAAGGTACAGAGCAAGAAACTGGTGAAGACATTCTGAAAATACTAAGGACCTTCAGAGAGCACATGGTCCTGTCAATACTCTGATCAGAGGTGGGGTCCCCTTCCCATAGGGGATGGAACTGGGAGGGATTCCATGGTTATCAGTGTTATTCTCTATTCCCAGTTTCTGCTTTCTCACATAGATCAATTCTCCCTTCCTTCCGCCCTCCATTCTTCCTTCCCTCCTTCCTTCCCATCCTTGTTCCCTTCCTTCCTGTCAGTGAGATCTGTTTCTTAAATACTGTGATTTGGTCTGCCCTTTCTTTAGAAAACCGAATCTTGACTGTTATAGTCAAGTCAATAAGAAGTCAGGGCTTGCATTTGTCTGAAAACATCTTTTAAAGGCTCTGATATATTTATGAATTATAACTTAGTGAAAATGATATGAATACTAGTTGATCTCTGTTTCTATCCGTTTATCTTTCTACCTACCTAGTGCATATTTTGTCTATTTCTAAAGAGCAACTTGAGGTGGCTGTTGCATAATGATTGTGAACTATACATGAAGAGTTATGCACAGTTATATATTACTCAGAAGAGTCTAACCATGACAAGTAGGGAATGATGATCACTTTGGTCATGAAAATGTGCAGCAAGAAATTCCAGTATAAAACCCATTTTGACAAGGGAGAGAATGACTTAAAGGCTTTGCTCTGGGCTGAGTGGACAAGAGCACCTAATTTTATCAGCCGAAGTTACGACAGCCAGTTGAAGCTTATACCAGAAGAGACGGGAAATACTGTACAAGCCCATGTGCTTGATCATGACATGGATGACTAGCTCCAGACTTAAGATACATGGCCATGGAAGAAAAAGGTCTTTGCCCAACTTTTTCAGCATCTATTCCAATATCAACACAAAGCAAAACAATAAGTTTGAAGTTTATGATACTAATACAAAATAGATATGATCA
The DNA here is from genome assembly GCF_963455305.1 of Plecotus auritus. Lineage (NCBI taxonomy): Eukaryota > Metazoa > Chordata > Mammalia > Chiroptera > Vespertilionidae > Plecotus > Plecotus auritus. The sequence continues at coordinate 12,835,301 of NC_137772.1, read as the reverse complement.
AAGAGGACAGAGGAAGCAAAGAGCCTGAACATTAAGAACTCACCAGTGGCCTGCAGGGGAGCATGTAGAATTTAATGTCACTTCAGGGCAATAAAAATGAAATGTCCCACCATCTTAAAAAGGTTTGGGACTTCTAATAGAATAAGCATTTGATTAATGAAACAACATGTACTATAAAGAACAAGGGATCATAAAGAGCTGGTTTTTAACGGCCTAAGTACCTTTTGCAGCTTGAAGTCTTTTATCACCTTGTAAATCACCCCTGGGGAGAAATAACCAAAGTGAGACAAGGCAGATTTCCATTACCAGCCTGTCTATCCTGGGACCTTGGCTCTACTTCCTCCAACATATTATCTTTGCTAACACTTCATGGTACCTTGCCTTTATTATGGGGAAGAGAAAGGAGGGTGGGGCCATTATGGTGGTCCTGCTTTTAGTCAATGTCTGAGAACAAAGATGCCTCAAGAGATACCTTCTTTTCCCTTGATGTCTCTATTCTGCAGTCAAGCATGTCTCCGTTGGTAGAAATGAACAACCATGGGTATTAGCCAGCGAGGGCCCCCCACATCTATTGGCTTGTAACAACAAATAATAATTCTTCCAGGTTGGTGTGTGGGTTGGCTGTAGAGGAGGTCAGGTCTGTTCCATATCCCTTTTTTATTTCCAGGGCCCAGATGGAAGAGCAGTGGCCAGGGTTTCTCCTCGGCGCAGGGAAGGAGCAAAGGAAGGTGAGTCCAACCACATCACATGTTTGGAGCCTCTGGGTAGATGTGGTGATTAAGTCTGTTCACAGGCCATTGGCCAAAGCAAGTCACATGGCTGAGCTCCAAGTCAGGGGAAGGAGGAAGTGTATTTACACACAGAAAATCCTGGCCTGATGAAGCGGTAAGGATGCATTGGGGTCAGACCATCCCATTGATTATCCTGTGGATTATTCAGGTAGATTAGTCACATGGGCACCTAACTCAAGAGCCTGGATCCTAACTGATGATCTGAGATCAAAGTGGGTGTCTAGTCTAAGGAGATAGAAGCTTTGCATGTGGTACAGCTCACGATAGTGTTGGGAAAGAACCCTGACTTTCAGGACTTTGACTTACTTAGATTTACAGCCTTGGCCTCAACAAATTCTTGGTGAAATGGCAATTGCCAATAGGAACTGTGCTAAGCAGGTTTACACGTGATTTCATTTAATTCATACAACAGTCATGGGAGGTGGTTGTGGTTATCCCTGTTTTGGGTGCAAAGGAACTGAAGCCAAGAGGCCAAGTTACATCAAAGGTCACCAAGCTAGGAAATTCAGAGCTGGGATTTGAACTGATGTCTGCCTGACTGTAATTTACTCTGCCATGTTGGGAGAAGGTTTGGCATACAAAATAAACTGTACATTTTTGTCTCCTTTTCATATCTTTCATGTCAGCAATTCCACTTTAAGAGATTTATCTTAAGGAAGATATAGTAGATACACTAGTAAAAAAGATATTCAAAGAGTGAATAGTAGTATGTATTATGAACTTTGAATGATGATATGTCAGTGTAGGTTCATGAATTGTACCAAGTGTACCACTGCGGTGTGGGATACTGATGGTGGAGATAGTGCACGTGTGGGGTCAGAGGACATACAGGACTCTCTGTAATTTCCACTCCATTTTGCGGTGAACCTAAAAGTGCTAAAAAACATAAAGTTTGTTCATTTTAAAAAAGTAGGAGGATGCCATTATCTATAGAAGAAAAATATATTTGCATGAGGATGCTCATGGCAGTGCTCTTTATAATGGCGAAAAATTCGAAATAATCTAAAGGATGAAGTATAAGGTGTTTGTTAAGTCATTTGACACATATAGGCAGCCATACAATTGCTATTTAGAAGAATATTTAGTGACATTGAAAGTGTGCACAGTGAGAAGAGAAGGCAATAAAATAGGAGGCACAGTGAGAACTCAAATTTGTGGACAGAATACTCAAATATGAATAGTGAATAATTCTGGGTAAGATGCCTTTAGGAGATTCACCTTCACACACCCACTGAGTTTGTCACATGAATATAATTTCCTCTTGTAAATAGGGCTGTACCCTTGCCAGCCCACACGCCCTCGCAATGGCCTGGCAGCCAGACTCAATCTGGGGAAACTCACTTTTATCTGTGCCCTGTGGGCACCAGAGGGCAGATGGACCTTTGGCAAGACTGCCTTCTCTAGGCCCCCATTTGGGAGCCAGGGGTAATAAGCAAAGAAGAGGCAAATGTTCTTGAGGAAATTGTTCTTGCTCTAGAATGGTCGTGACTAACTGTGCTTTCTTCATAGATAAGACATATTTTATAACTGTTATTTTTTATTGACATAAAGTACACATAACAAAACTTACTCTCTTAACCATTTATAAGTGCACAATTCAGTGGTATTAGTATGTACATTCATATTGTTGTGCAACCATCACCAACACACTTTATTTTATAGCTTATTATTTATATGGCTTATAGAAGTAATACATACTCCTCATAGCAATTTAGAAAACAAATTTTTAATGATAAAAAGTGATATTCCCATCTCTTAAACATATGATTTTTAAAATTTATATTCTGTGTGTATAGATATGTACATATACATAGCTCTCTATATACATACATATTTATGTATACATATGCAACACACATGATGTAGTCCATAGATTAATTATAATAAATGGATACATTTATAGCACCTTCCACTCCCTTGTCCCTTGTTTTGGATGAAAATGTAGAGGAGGTAATGTGAACATAATTATACATTAGGATAATATGGAATTTAACACAACACTTGTCATTGTTTTTGGTTTTATTTATTTATTTTTTTTTATTTTTTATTTTTTTTTTAAATAAATCTTTATTCAGATTATTACAATTATTTCTCCTTTTTTCCCCCATAGTTCCCCTCCAGCCATTTCCCACCCCACCTTCTGCCCTTACCTACCCCCCACTGTCCTCATCCATAGGTGTATGATTTTTGTCCAGTCTCTTTATGAACCCCCCCATACCCCTTTCCCCCTGAGAATTATCAGTCCACTCCCTTTCTATGCCCCTGATTCTATTGTATTCACCAGATTATTCTGTTCCTCAGGTTTTTAATTCACTTGATTTTTAGGTTCACTTGTTGATAGATATGTATTTGTTGTTCATAATTTTTATCTTTCCTTTTTTCTTCTTCCTCTTCTTTAAGAATACCTTTCAGCATTTCATATAATACTGGTTTGGTGGTGATGAACTCCTTTAGCTTTTCTTGTCTGTGAAACTCTTTATCTGCCCTTCAATTCTGAATGATAGCTTTGCTGGGTAGAGTAATCTTGGTTGTAGGTTCTTGCTATTCATCACATTGAAAATTTCTTGCCACTCCCGTCTGGCCTGCATAGTTTCCGTTGAAAAGTCAGCTGACAATCGTATGGGTGCTCCCCTGTAGGTAACTAACTGTTTTTCTCTTGCTGCTTTTAATATTCTCTCTTTGTCTTTTGCTCTTGGCATTTTAATTATGATGTGTCTTGGTGTAGTCCTCTTTGGATTCCTTTTGTTTGGGGTTCTGTGGGCTTCCTGGACTTGTAAGTCTATTTCTTTCACCAGGTGGGGGAAGTTTTCGGTCATTATTTCTTCAAATAGGTTTTCAGTATTTTGCTCTCTCTCTTCTTCTGGCACCCCCATAATTCTGATGTTGGTACGCTTGAAGTTGTCCCAGAGTCTTCTTACATTATCTTCAACTTTTTGGATTTTTTTTTTTGCTTTTTGCTTTTTCGGTTGAGTGTTTTTTGCTTCTTTGTATTTCAATTCTTTGACTTGATTTTTGTGTTCCTCTTGTCTGTTTTTGGGTCTCTGTATAATATTTTTTATTTCAGTCAGTGTATGTTTAATTTCTAGTTGTTCCTTTTTCATCTCTTCGAGGGTCTCGTTATATTTATCGGCCTTTTCTAGGATATTCTTAAAAAGCCTTATAACCGTGGTTTTGAATTCTATATCCAGTCGTTTGTTTTCCTCCATTTCTTTCGTTTGTGATCTGATTCTTAGACGCCGCATTTTCACTGCTTCCCTGAGTTGGTAGATTTGTGTGCTAGGTTTCCAATTTGGCCCAGTGGGTCTGCCTCCCCAGTTAACCTGGGGTGGACTCTCTTGGTGCACCCCTTTGTGGACTGTGTGTACAGCCTTGTTGTAATTAAGTCTTTATTGTTGTTGGTATCACTGGGAAGAATTGACCTCCAGGCCAGTTGGCTGTAAGGATCAGCTGTGTCTATGCTGGGAGAAGTCCGGTGCTGGAGACAGCCTTATAGGATTAGACTTGCCAAATTGCAATTGCCTCTGTGCTCTGCTTGGATGGGGTGGAGTCTCAGTCTTGGCTTCCCATCAGCCTTGCCCTTGCTAGCACGTGTGTGCCTTCAGTCCTCTGCCTTCCCGGCTCCCGATTCTCTGCCCGAGAGTCCAGACTCCCCCCACAAGAGCGTGGGTCTCCGGGGGCTCGCCTGGAACTGGGGTTCACTGCAGTCAGAACTGGGGCTCACTTCAGTCAGAACTGGTGTTCGGTGCCGTCAGGAGCCTCTCACTCCCTTCCGCTAGGGAAAGCCTGTGGCAGCCTCCCGCAGCCTTTGTGCGCACTGGCGCGAGCGGACTTTCAGTCTTCCGCCTTCCCCGGCTCCCGAGTCTCCGCCCGAGAGTCCAGACTCCCCCCACAAGAGCGTGGGTCCCCGGGGGCTCGCCTGGAGCTGGGGTTCGCTGCAGTCAGAACTGGGGCTCACTTCAGTCAGAACTGGGGTTTTGTGCCGTCAGGAGCCTCTCACTCCCTTCCGCTAGGGAAAGCCTGTGGCAGCCTCCCGCAGCCTTTGTGCGCACTGGCGCGAGCGGACTTTCAGTCTTCCGCCTTCCCCGGCTCCCGAGTCTCCGCCCGAGAGTCCAGACTCCCCCCACAAGAGCGTGGGTCCCCGGGGGTTCGCCTGGAACCGGGGTTCACTGCAGTCAGAACTGGGGCTCACTTCAGTCAGAACTGGGGTTTTGTGCCGTCAGGAGCCTCTCACTCCCTTCCGCTAGGGAAAGCCTGTGGCAGCCTCCCGCAGCCTTTGTGCGCACTGGCGCGAGCGGACTTTCAGTCTTCCGCCTTCCCCGGCTCCCGAGTCTCCGCCCGAGAGTCCAGACTCCCCCCACAAGAGCGTGGGTCCCCAGGGGCTCGCCCGGAATAGGTGTTCAGTGCAGTCAGAACTGGGGTTCAATGCGGTCGGGGGCTCCCTTCCCCCTTCCGCCAGAGAAAGCCAGCCAGGCACTCCGCCGCCCTTCCTCTCTGCGCGCACAAAGACCCTTTGCCGTACCTCCAATTCTCTGTGAGCTTTTCTCCTTCCTTCTAGTTGTAGAATTTTCACTCAGTCAGCTTTCCTGCGGTTCTGGATGATGTCCGTTCTGTCTTTTAGTTGTAGTTTTGAAATTGTTGTGCGAGGCAGCAGTTTAGGTGTTTACCTATGCCGCCATCTTGGTTTCTCCTTGTTTTTGGTTTTAAATGAAAAAGATCTTTCAAAGACAGATACTATGGTTTTAAGAAAAATACTGGTTTGGGGATTAAGTAGCTAGTATGTATATCCAAAAAATGGTAACAAAAAACGAACAAAAAACAAAACAGCAAGCACAGCCACAAAGTCCAGGACACTATGCCTCATTTATGTTGGTGAGGAAAGGGAGCACCCTTCTTGGAAGTAAGTTCTTCTCAAGGCAGAACAGACAAGAAACAAGAACTATGACTATTGAATATTTGTCAATGTTAAAATTTTCTCCAGCACGAAAACAGAGCCTCAGGCTCTGTAACGATAATTGTACTTAGGAGAGTTAACATGCATCGAGTGTATACTATGTGTATCAAGCACTTTCCTACCCAAAGCATGCTTTGAGGCTATTTTGCAACAACTAACTTCTGCGTTTTGTTTATCTAATTTGTTCAAGTTGCTTGAAAACATTAGATGGTTTTACATCTGGTTTTTCTTTTTTTTTATTAAAAGAATATTTTATAGCTTAATCTATTGGTTTTTTTTTTTTTTTTTTTAAAAACCCATGCATGACCTATTGGATAATCCTAAAGTCATCTAGTCTTTATTATTATAATGTTTTCTTATGTAAGATGCTAATGCTGAGTTTATTTTTACTTCAGGATTCAAATTACTTTCAATGAGCAATTTAGGGTACCATTAGAGTGAAACAAGAATTTAACTTAGAGTGAGTAGATAATAACCAATCTCGAGAATGCTTGCTAATAGCTGTTAACTTTTTACTGCAATGCTAAGAACTTCAGCTAACTAATAAGTCACTGAATTTGTGTAAATATTCTAGGGATTGATCCATTATAAGTCTTGAGGATACAAAACTATCATTTTATTTAAATCTTTAAAATTTGGGGAAAATGTTGTCCTATTGTCCAAATTAGTATAGCTCTATGCTTATAAAGGTACAGATAGAAGAGACCAAATGAACTTGACAAAGATTTTAGAATGGGGTTCTAACTGTCACAGTTTATATTATACAAAATAGGTGCCATCAAATCCAAACAGATGATGCAATTTTGTTGCTCTTTGCAACAACTTGAATGAAAATCAGAAAATGATCAACCAAGGAATCATACAAGTGAGAACAAGGATTGTCCTTAGTTTTCAGATGAGTCACCAGAGGGTCTGAGAGATGAATTGCTTTTTTATAAGTCACATAATGCATGTTGTTCCATTGAATTTGAATCTTAGCACATTGCTCTCATTTGAAGGAGAAATTTTGAAGTCATTTGAAGGAGAAAATTTGAACTTTTTTGGAAAAGCTCACTGCTTCCTAATACCCACCATTATTGAAAATGCCTTTATTTGGAGAATCTACATTAGCTTATGCGGAAATGAAACTGGGGATCTTTAGAGTTAATGTTTCATTAAGAAGTTAATTACATCATGTGATCACCTTACACAGGTAAGCCCTCTACAAGTCAATGAGGGGGTGGATGAGGAGAGAAAAGTGTTAAGAACAAGAATTATTCTCAAGGGAAAGTGCAAGGATCTGTTGCTCTTCTCTAAAGTAAAATGGATTTTATTAGTAACTGTATTCACAGCATGAAGAATAGCATACAAAGAAAATAGCTTCATTTGCTGATGGATGCTGGCTCTCACTGACCCACATGGCCCCAAGTCTAACTGATTGTGTACCATGTAATCAATGTGCAATATCATCAGCCACCTCACTTTTTAAACTTAGAAGGAAAGTGAAAATCATGACTTCAGCCCTCATCACATTTCTCCTCATTTTTCTGGTCTTTGATAGTGAAAAAGTATATGCAACTTCAGAAAAGGAAGTGTCCAAAGCGAGTGGTGGAAATCACTGAGTATTTTTCAGCTATCAGGTTTCATCTTCTCGATAGAGAACACATGAGTGGTATGGATGTGACTCATATATAAGGTCCTCTTTTTTCCTGTTAGGTAAACGTTCCCCAAAGGGAAACAACATTAAAACTTGAACCCAGAAAAGGTACATCGTTATAAATGAGGATTTAGCGGCCAAGTCACTGCAGGAGAAAGAGAACCCATCTCTCCTACCCGGATGGTGCTTGCAATAAAATACAGGAGGATGTGGCACCACTCTCCTTGATAAATTGAGCACCAGAAAAGCCATGAATGTGAAATTATCCAGCACATGATAAATCTGCTGTATTAAATAAAAATCCAATAGTCAGAAGAAGTTAAGAACTGCGCAGAGTAAACTTTGCTTCAGACTCCGGCTCTCCAACTTGGGGCAGGACCCCCCTGCTCTCTGAGGGTAATTAGGTTCTTTAGTTCATGATTAGCTCCACCAAACCCCTTGCCTGGAAATGAGAAGTCATGGGCCTTGCGTGTTTCACCTTTGGAAATACGCCCAAAGTTTTTGTCCAGATAAATGAAGGGTGAGTTAAAATTGGTTGCTATTTTCAAATTAAGAGGGTGGTTCAGTCCTCCAGTTGATATTCTGAGGGGCTGCTATACATCGTAGACACAAGATGAGTCTTTTAATATATGCTTTCAGCATGCCTCTGCAAAACCTGCTTTGGCCTTCAGACAAAAATGAATAGAATATTTTGAAACAATTGTCAAAAGGCTAGATAGCATCATCAGAAAACCCTAATTTACCCCTTCCATTTAATAAGCTTTTATGGCAACAAGTGGAGAACTTACATTCATTTTAATTAATTTTGGGACAAACTCTAGGATGCAGAAGTTTGTTCATCATATTTTCTCATCGTTGTAAATGTAACTCCCATTTTCCCCGCTCCAGGTCATTTTCTGATGACCACTTTCAAATGCAAAGGCGTGATTCCCAAGATCAAATTCACACGGAGGGGCCATTATTTTCTCTAAGTTTCAAGTGCAGGTCCCGTTCTGGAAAAGCCACACCATGGACCAATTTGCCAGTGTATTTATTTCCAGGGACACCACTTCCGCAGCTCTTCTCTCTGTGCTTTGAACAGGAGTGGCGGTCAAGGGCTTGAATGATGGCTAGGAAGGTTGGCTTTCTCGCTGGCGATACATTGAAGAGGAGATTGATCATGGACCTAGAGTGAGTGGTACGTGGGTACATTCCTGGCCAGGCTGAGACAGGACTTTCAGTAATCATGGTGAGGCCAACTCAGCTCTCTTCTATTATTGGGTTCTTTATTCAGCCACCCAGGCCAGTGGGTGGATCAGTGTGCTGTTTCAACAGGAGCTACGAAATAGCTTCAGCTGGATCTCCTGTGAGTTCACAGAGATATCGGGAAATGCGGACCCTCCTAGAACCCGAGGGTCTCTGTAAACCAGCGTTCGCACCACTGATGCAGAGATGGTGTATCAACAAGGGACGCGGAGTTTTCACTTTGGCTTTGAATGCAGCTATTTCCTCCCAGGATGCTTCTGTGTATGTGTCTGAACCTTTCCCTGCTAGAAGGGTTTGTTCAGCTCACGCTTCCCCAAGGAGACCCCATTTTTAATAGGCTGAACCTCTATATGGCTAGCTGAGGGGGAGTAATTTTTTTCCCACTGATCCCAGCATCTCATCACTTCTTGTCTCATTATTCTCTGTCCCTGGGTCTTCCACCTGGTTCTGAAGGCAAATGACTTCTCAATAGTCTCTTTATCACCGTATGCCTAACTCGGGTTTGGTCTTTTACCCATGCACAGGCCTCTGTCCCTGTGCCCGAGTTAGAGTAGATATGGGTTCTTAAAGGTAGCGTTTTGGTTTGACTCTTCTTTTACTCAAAATTTCTCAACTAGGAGCCTCAGCTAGTTAGTCTCAAAGTATGATCTGCAGATCACCTGCATCGTACTAAACCTCGGGTGCCTGTTGCATACAGATTTGGAGGATCCCACTCCAGATCTTGTGGTTCAAAATCTCTAGTGGGAATCCCTTGAATCTGCACTTTGAATAAACACCCTGATGTTTCTTTGGCACATTAAGGTTTGAGAGACCCCACCTACTCATCGCCCTCCACTCTGAAATTTCCCTGCTAGGAGCCACCTTGGCTTACTCCTGCTCCCCCTCCCAGGCGGGGGGGGGGGGGGGGCTTCTGTTTTTACTGCTAGAAGCAGCGAGGGTTGATTTGTAGAGCAGGGTACGTGCCTCACTCCAGTGGGCACTTACCAGTAAGGAAGCGCATTCTTTTCATTGTACCTTGTGCTCACAACCACGGCCACGAACTTAACATGTCAGAGCATGCAGTTCATTCCACTTCTCATCAAAGCGCATGCATGTGCTTCCATCTGAGAGTACTCCGTGCCACCATAACATTCCCTGAGTCTTTTCTCTTGTTATTTGCTAACAACTAACAGTTCACACAAGGGAATGATTGTCAGCACGTGTCAGAGTACCACTCTCATGTACCTTTTCGGGAGGGTGGGCTGTTCTGTAGTCTGGGTCAGCCTGCCTGCTGCATTTGCCTGCGAAGGCCTGCTTACTCAGGACCCGAGTCCCTGCATCTTGTTCTGCTCTCTTAGCATTTCCTAGTCCCGCCACATGACCTGAAGTTGCACGCAGGAAACTCCAATGTTTGCAGTTGCCACCTCCACTCCCATATGGCAGTGACTTCAGTCTCCTGCTATTGTTTGTCCTTGACACGTGTCCCAGTCAATGAGGCATCCTGGTTCGGGGCTGGCAGGTTTAGAACTCTACAATGTTATGGGGAATGGCCCTTAGATACTGCCCAGCCCCGGGGACCTTGTTAGTCCGGTAAATCCCCCTCTCAGAACAACATTTTAAACATCATAAGCTAACATATGTATGATTATGAAAGAAATGAGTTATGTTCACTATATTTATCATAACACTTTTGAGAACGTGGTGATCCAGCAATATATGTGCATCTTTGCTAATGCATTAAATAACAAATAGCTGTGAGTTTACTGTAAATTTAAAACGTTGGTGATCATAAATATTTTAAGATCCCAGTAACAACTACTAAATGTGAAAATATTTGTAGTTATTTTGGAACAAAATCATAAGTATTGCTAAGAGTTCTGTTTACCACCTATGCTCATCATTGAAGGAAATGCTATAAATTTTAGTTATTTTAGAGAAAATAAAGGTGCCTTTCCCATTTATGTTGATGGTCCCCCTAAATGAATTTTAAGAACCCCTGATCTAGTTCAATATCTGAATTTTACCAGGAAACAAAGGCCCTGAGTTGCAAAATGAATTAGTAAGATCACACAGTTCACTGTGGCCCATATGGGGTTCAATCTTGGATCCCCTTAACTCATTTCTCTTTTATCTCTGCACCTCTGCTTCTGTGTGCTGCACTGCAGGTGGGTCTTTAGTGGCGATTCTGCTTTATGATTCTCCTAGTTCTGTTTTCTTTGTGTTGTGTTTGATTCCAGCAATTTCATACAATTCCCCTTCTCTGAGGTACTTTAACTTTGTCTGAATATTAGTGCTGAGAGAGTGCATTGCTGAGAGTTTCCCTTCCCTTTGGAGTAATGGCAAATTCCCGAATATTTTTTCATTGTTATTCATTAAAGCACATGCTCTTATTTATGCAGAGGGAATTAACCATACTCACAACAACTGGTTGGTGTGAACAGTGTTTTTCTTTTGGACAGTGTGGATTTAGAGTTTACTAATTGTAGTTTACAATTTGAACAAGATATGACACTTAGAGGCCAGAAGGGATTAACCAAATTAATAAAGAGAAAGGGAATTGTCTTGTCTGAGTTAGTCCTTTGGAGACTCGAAGAGAAGTAGAATATATTTTGCATAATGGTAATGCTTATTTGAGAGGAATGTGGGCTGATATTTGAATACACCTCATAATTTGGTAGGCAGTAGTCCAGAATTCTAGAAACAGAGGCTGTAATGAAATTCAATTGTGCAAATAAGGATGAACTGTGAGTGGACAGTTCTTATCATTGCGTTTCTTGGACCGGACTTAAAATACTGACCAGCTGACCACTGCCTGCTGGAAAGACTGCAAAACATCAACTGGATTGCTGCTGGAAAGAATGCAGCTGCCACATATCTATCATTTGATGCATTATAGCATCAATAAGTACTGGTTGATTGGTTAATAAGATAATTGACTTGAGAAGAGATAAGCAAATGCATTAATGTCACAAAATGGTAACCACAATACTGGGACTGCCCTCCTGGCTTGCTTTCAGTTTTCACATTCATTTTGACAATTGATAATGGTCTTATCTTTAGGTTATTTCGGTTTCAATATACTGGATGGAGTTGGGAGGATAAACTAACTGTATTTCATGCATTCTAAGCTACACATTTTTTTTCTCACATTTTAGTTTTTCTTAGATTAGGATGCATCTTACAATTGATTATAGCTTAATATTAACTGTAATGTTTTAAAAAATTTCCCCTGTGTTACATAAAATAATCATGTATCTTACTGTGTTAGGTGTACTAGATTAGATAAAATGCAATTATATTGAATATTATGCTGTGACATACTTTGTGCTAGAGTCAATGCTAGGCATGATCTAGAACTCTCACTTTATCTTCACTCTAAGTCCCTTATACAGACGAAAAAGAAAATGGAGGTGGAGAAAAGTGAAATAACCCACCAATTTTCATACATTTAGAAAATTGGGGAATCTAATTCTCTGATGGCAGATGCTGCATGTTAAATGTTTTCAGATGTCTGTGCTCTTCTGCCTCCTTATATGTCAACCAGATTCTCTTTATGCTCAAAACATGTTTTCTCCCTCCTCCTCCACCTCCCATTCCCCTTTCGAATTTGGATAGATGCCACCTCCGTCAGGAATCCATCTCTACATATTTGAAATAGGGGCCTATTCTAAATGTTTCCACTGCACCCAGGTCTTATCTCTAAATTGCATTTCAATTTTTTATTTTTTTTGAAATATATTTTTATTGCTTTCAGAGAGGAAGGGACAGGGAGATAGAAACATCAATGATGAGAGAGAATCATTGATCGGTTGCCTCCTGCATACCCCCTATGAGGGATTAAGCCTGCATCCCGGGCATGTGCCCTGACCAGGAATCACACTTTGATATCCTGGTTCATAGGTTGACGCTCAGCTACTGAGACACACCAGCCGGGCTCAATTTTTAATTTTTTCAACCCCATTACAACATGAACACTCCTGCATGTTTTAACAACTGGCAGAGGGTTTGGTATGGATTAGACCTTCAATATATATTTGTTGGCTGATTTTAGGATTTAACAGTAGTTGACTGCTATGGTTCATCCATCTCCCCAACACCTTTTTCCCCAGTTTCTACTATTTTTCCTGAGTTTCTAAGTATTTCATTCCCTTCTTGTATTAAGCCACTCTTTTGCTCAAATCCTCACCACACATGATGACCCGCATTGAATTTTGCTCCTCTGTCCTCTGGCAATTTTGCTGTAAAGACCATGGATATTTCCATATTTCCACAGAAACATTCCTTTATGGCTACATAATATACAACTCCACTTTTCAAAGACTCTATTGGGCTTTTGATATAGTTAAAAACTACTTGATAGAATCAAGACATATTAAACTACTTGGCCTCATATCTATTCATTATCAGCTTCCTAGCAGAAAAGCAAAGCATTCTTTCAGCAGTTACCAAAACATATCATTCAAAAGTGAACTTATTCCCAAAGAAATATTTTAAAATTAAGTTATATTTCTTAATAACAAATAATGGGAAGTATAGCCCAAAATAAGAATTGAGTTTTTAGAAATAGCAGATTATAGAAGAGAGATTGAAGAAGGAATGGACAGTACAACAGGTGCAGAAAGCAGTTGATGATGACAGTTACGGCAAAGTCGAGTGTTAATTCTCTGAAGGGCTTGAATGAAAAATAGCTTCAGATATGTGGGTCCTAATACAAGGCTGGTTGACACAGGGCAAAAAAGCCATGTGGAAAACTACTTAATTCTTGAGACTGTGTAAACATTTTTATTTGTTCTATTTTTTAAAATATTTTTTATTGTTTAAAATATTACATATATTAGTACATATATCTCCTCCCCCCCATTGACCTTCCCCCAGCCTTCCCTACCCCCTGTCGCATGCCCTCATCCCACCGCCCTCCCCCAGTGTCTTGTGTCCATTGGTGTGCTTATATGCATGCATACAAGTCCTTTGGTTGATCTAGTTCCCTCCCTCCCCAATACTCCCCAGCTTTCCCGCTATAATTTGACAGTCTGTTCGGTGCTTTTTTTTGTTCTAATTTTAAGAGTGGGACTCTAAAACATAATTCAACCACTACAATGGCTAGACTTGAATTTTATATTATATACAGGGTGATGAAAAGAATGAAGGAAAAGAATATAAGTGAAAAGAGAAAAATAAATGGAGAAAAAGAGGAAAAAGGGGAAGAACAGTAAAGAAGTTAGGCTAGATGAACAGAGAGATAGACACAAAGACAGAGGAAGAGAAAAAGAAAGAAAGGTGCAGGAAGAATGATGAGAAATCGGTGCAATGGATTGAGTGGTCTGTATATAAAGTGTTAGAAAATGGTCTCAAGTATTGACTCGGTCCCTGGTCTTCATTCCATTACATATCTTCCCACTATGCTTTAAAATGATTAACTCTTTGATCTGTATTCATAGATAATTCACTGCTCTTTATTTTTTAACTTTTGGCGATGCTGCACTAAATGGGATGTCATAAAAATCCCACAAAATATGAATTAGTCATGAGCAGCAGTGTCAGTGATGAGAGCAATATTAATTTGAGGTCTAACAGGAATCAAAGGAAGGTTAGATCTACCCATGTCTTCTCATTCTGACTCACAGTTTTGAGATTTGTAGTTCATTGATCGTTTGGAAGAGAAGCCATCTATAAATTCAATACCTAGCTGAAAAGCATAAACGGAGTAGTATCCCTGCCAATAAAATGCTGAATGAACATCGAAGGAACTAAAGTCCCTTCAGAAGTGCACGGTACACCCTTCACTATCTTGACACTCAGACCTTCATAGGTTATTTTAGCTCTGTGACTGCTGGTCATGTTACTTGAGTTATGGCTCGTTGCTAAGTCACTGTCCCTGCAAATTATTCTGGAAGTAGACTTTGGAATGACAGGCTGACTTTAACCCATCTATCATGCTATTGGGCGCAATTTTTCTTTCTGATTTGCTTGGCAGACTTTGGGTTCCCTTAAGGAAACTGTGTGGCACTTGCTGTCCTTGGGAGATTACTAGAAGTGGATAATCAATCTAGTTATCCCTGAGATATCTAAGGGTCTGTCATTTATGTGTTTGAAATTTTTTCTTTTCTTGACCTCATGATTTGGTCGAGTAGGAATAAGGTAACATGTATTAAACATACAGTGATAACTTTTTGTGCTGCTGTGTTTATTTTATGAACATTGGGTAAATAAATTCTAAAAATATATACTTGTATATATCCCAGACATATATATTTGTATACATTCCACACACACATATTTACATATGTTCTAAATATATACTTCTCATATATATATTCTCATATAGCTTGAATGCCCTGTTATATACTCAGCTTGCAAAGGCAGGTAATGCAATGTAGGCTTTTGGAGTTGCCCAGATTAAGACAGTGAGGCTAAGTGATCTGTCCACAGATGTAGTGCTAGGAAGCAGAGAACTGCAATTTTAATGGGAGTATCTGGATTCAAAGCTGATATTCCCAAGCACTTTACCATTTCACCTCTTTACTCACTAACTTGCATACTTTGGAAGTGGATACTAAAGGTTCTGAAGGCTATGGAGAAGATTAGAAATATATATGTGAAGGATTTAGAATAATGACTAGCACATAGGGAACATTCAATATGGAGTGGTTTTCCTTACAATAATTGTTACCTTATTTTCCCCCAGAATATACTAGTAGCAGGGGTGGGGGGGGGGGGACTTCCAAGTGATTAAGTATATCACACAAGATTGATGGCTTAAAGCTATGAGGAGATTTTAGCCTCATTTATTCACAATTCTAATAAATTTCCTTATCCAGTTTCTAGGTCCACTGATGAGAAACAGCAAATTAGGACAGAAAATATAAATGGTTATAAAAAAGGCTGGTGATAAATAAATGTGAGAACTGATAGGTGAAAGCCTGAAAAAGATAACATTGTAAAATTAGGCTCATAAACTAAAGCATAACAAAACCAAACAAAATCAATCTATGGGGGTCATTTGGTTTAAGAGTAAAGTAGAATTTTAATTCAATAGGCCTTGAGGACCATCCTATATAATAAAAGCCTAATTTGCTAAGTGCCCAGTTGTCCGATCATCCGTTCAACCAATCAAAGCATAATATGCTAATTATATGCTAAGGCCGCTCAACCACTCACTATGACGTGCACTGATCACCAGGGGGCAGACGCTCAATGCAGGAGCTGCCCCCTGGTGGTCAGTATGCTTCCACAGGGGTAGCACTGCTCAGCCAGAAGCCAGGCTCATGGCTGGCGAGCACAATGGCGGTGGCGAGAGCCTCTCCTGTCTCTGCAGCAGCGCTAAGGATGCCCGACTGCCAGCTTAGTCCCGCTCCCCAAGCCGGCAGTTAGAAATCTTCGGAGGGCTCCTGGACTGCGAGAGGGCACAGGCTAGGCTGGGGGAACCCCCCCAACTGCATGAATTTTGTGTACTGGGCCTCTAGTTCTGTCATAACAATGCGAATTGATCAAACATCTATGATGTCTCTTATAATGTGCTATGCTGCTAATAAATTACTTCTGCTTTTGTTTGTGTGCAAAACTGTTTTTTGCCTTCATTTCTAAAATATATTTTCATTGGATAGAGAATTTTAGGTTGATTTTTTCCTTTCAGTACTTTTAGAGATTTTACTCTAATGTCTTTTCACTTGCAGTTTCCAATGAGAGATTGTCACCCTTATCTTTGTTTCTCTGTACCTTGTGGATAGTTTTCATAGCCCTGCTTTCAAGTTTACTAACATTTTCTTCTGCAATATCTAATTATGTTAGAAAATTACAGTCTTCATTTCTAGAAGTTCATTTCGGGTCTCCTTAACCTTTCTTAACTTTTAAACATATGGAATACAATGATAATAACTGTGTTAATGTTCTTTTCTGGTAATTCTAATATCCGTATAACTTCTGGGTCAGTTTCAATTGATTAATTTTTCTATTCATTATAAGATATATTTTTCTGCTTCTTTTCATGCTGGTGAATTTTGATTGAATGGCATGTGAGGATGTTTCTGGATGATATTAACATTTGAATCAGTAGACTCAGTAAAGCAGATTGCCCCAGACTGTGGGTGGGCCTCATCTAATCAGTTGAAGACCTGAATAGAACAAAAAGGCTTACCCTCCCCTGAGTAAGAGAAGAATTCTTACCACCTGACTGTCCACCTTTGAATTGGAACATCAGCTATTCCTGGTTCTTGAGCCTCCCAGCATTTGGACTGGAACTATACTAAGTATTGGTTTTCAGTCCTTTGGCTTGGGCTGAAACTGTAGCATTAGCTCTCCTAGGCCTCAAGCTGCCAACTACAGATCTTGGAACTTGTCAGCCTCAATAATCATGTAAACTAATTACTTATAATAAATCTATGCATGTATGTATGATTTCCTATTGGTTCTGTTCCTCTGGAGAACACTGACTAATACAGAGGAATTCTCTCTCTTTGATTCTCTGTCCTCCTGCACTTTAGACACCTTGGTCTCTTTACATTTTCAGCTCTCAACTCAGGGAGTCTGTTGAGCTCCATTGTGCTCAGCCTCCCTGCATAACACCCTGTAAACTCTCTACATCAATAAGATGAGCAATTGTAGGGCTCACCTCATTTGTTTCTCATTTCTCAGGGATTTCATACTTTGTTAGCTGACTCAGTGCCCTGAACATGATTGTTTTATGCATTTTTCCTGTGTTTTGAAGGTTTCAGGTGGAAAGATAAATCTACTTTAACTTATCTAAAAGTAGACATCTTTGGTCAATGATCTAAATTATAATTCGGGGTCATCAATAAAAGTCTAAAGTACTTTCTATCAAAAACAGTATGTATAAATATAGAACTATGTAGTACAATTTACAAGAGATTATTATCCTTGTTAAACAAAAAACACCTCCAAGTATTAGCACATAAAATGGTAAAATCTCAAAAATATCTGGAAATCTTTGGTCTATAGAATAACTTACTCTGAAAAAGTTTTGGAAGCAGAGACTGACTATGGCAAAACACAATTACAGTATTTAGGAAGTTATATGTAGGTGCCTTTTGGGGAAATGCTTTCTGCTGAAAGAAAAAAAAAATACAAAACAGAATTCAGTAGGATGGCTGGGGGCAAGGAAATGTGGCCAGAACTATATCACATGGGTGGTCCCAGGCTCTGTCAATATGTGTATGCTGTCCTCCAACCTTTAACTCCTAGGGCAGAAAACTCCTGGGAGACTCATTCATAGGCGTTTGCTTCTTGAAGCACATACATAGCTACCATGTAGCTTAGAATTTTTTATTTTTCACTTTTTAAAATGAAGCCTTAAGAATAACTGCTGTTGACTTGCACTCTGTGACCTTCGCAGATTCCAGAATGGTTTCATCTGTGCCCTTTCTCCCACAGTTTATGTGGAGATTATTAGCACATGTGTATGTGTAACTAAAGTCAGACATACTCTCATTCTTTCTTGAATCCAGTTAATGGAGAAACTAGTTTCCATAATCAGGTCAAAGAAGAGGAAATGATTTTCATCTCTAAGAGTCATCTTCAGGAGTTATGGAGAAATGCTTCCATGGCATATTTTGGACATTGTGAGCCTGAAAACAGAATTGTTCACTATTTAGCTGGTAAAAGCTATCAGTCAGCTAAGTAGTGAACAGTTCTGTTGTGTCTTATGATGTAAAGTACCTGATATTACCTGATTTCTAGACATAGTCCCAATCTCCTTGTTTCTAGAACAATAAGCACAAGGTTTCTGTTATTATCTAAACAAATTAATATGAAATTATGGTTATATACTCTATTTATGGAAATTACTCTTGGGAACTATTTTGTGCATGCTATCCTACATAGAGATAATTAATTCTTCCAATGGATTTGGAATTCTGTGTGACTAGGGACTGAATCTTTAGTCCTTTCTGTAATCCACTGATTGAAAACAAATATTTATATACAATAGTCCCCCTTATCTACAAAGAATACGTTCTAAGATTTCCAGCAGACTGAAGCCATGGATAGAATCAAACCATATCTCTATCTCTATCTCTATCTCTATTTCATCTATCTATCTGCTATTTTTTTCTATACATACATACCTATGATAGTCTTAATTTATAAATTAGAGTAAGAGATTAACAACAACAATAATAAAATAGAATATTTATAACAATATACTGTAATAAAAGTTATGTGAATGTGGTGTCTTTCTCTTTCTCTCCCTCTCTCAAAATATAATGAGTCTGATAACCAAGATGGCTCCTAGTTGGCTAAGGGGCAGATAGTGTATAGTTTGGATATGCTGGATAAAGAAATGATTCATGTCTGGGTGGGATGGTGCTAGATGGTGTGAGATTTCAGCACACTATTCAAAATGGCATGCAATTTAAAACTTATAAATTGTTTATTTCTGGAATTTTCCATTTACTATTTTTTTACTGCAGTTGACTGCAGGTAGCTGAAGTGAAAAGCAAAACTGCACATGAGGGAGGACTACTGTACAGTAAACAGATACATTAATGGATGATGGGAACAGCAAAGCAGTGTGCTAGTGCTTGTCATGTTTGTTGTAAGAAAATCACACCTAAATATTATTAAGGAGTAGGAATAGGCACATAATTGCAGGGCACAGTGAAAAATGTAAAGGTAAGTTGTTCAAAAAATTTTAAGAATTTCAAGACAGTGACAGTAGAGCATTGAACCAAATGCTGGGCTCTGTATGACTCTACTTACCACATACCATCAAGCCAGCCCTGTTAAGGACAATAGGAAATAAAACCCAACTTCAAGTGCCAAGAACAAACCACACAGGTTTGTAAGTTGTCCAGAATTCGAAAATCCAGTATTTCTTCCAAAGAATAATAGGTTGATTTGAAAAGAGTGAGTACTATATGTTATATGCCATGGGTCTAATTAAATGTTTTATACTTAACTAGAGGCCTGGTGCATGAATTCATGCACTGGTGGGGTCCCTCGGCCTGGCCTGCGGGATCAGGCTGAAACCGGCTCTCCGACATCCCCGAGGGGTCCCGGATTGCGAGAGGGTGCAGGCCAGGCAAGGGACCCCACTGGTGCACGATCAGGGCCGGGTAGGGATGCGGGATGTTGGCCAGCCAGGGAGGGACCGTGGGAGGGCTCCAGGGCATGTCTGGCTCATCTTGCTCAGTCCCAATTGGCTGGACCCCAGCAGCAAGCTAACTTAGCAGTTGGAGCATCTGCCCCCCTGGTGGTCAGTGCATATCATAGCGACTGGTCGACCAGTCAACTGTCTGCCTGCTGGTGGTCATCAGTGCATGTCATAGCAAGCAGTTGAGCTGCCTTAGCATATCATTAGCATATTATGCTTTGATTGGTTGAACGGCCCACTAACCTATCGGACACTTAGCATATTAGGCTTTTATTATATAGGATGCCATCATTATGGAAAGTTAGTAGCTGAAATCTTAGACTTCTAAAATAAAAAAAAAATGTGGGTATTGCTATGACGAATATTGAGCTTTATATTTGGAGAAACACAGAAGTGATATTTTCCTGCTGATTGGATAGGCCATGGATATTTGAGTGTCTTGAATTGGTCGCATTACTTCTATATTTCTGTCTTGTATACTGTCAAAGTGAATGCAAAACATAAAGCCTTAAGCTTAAAATAATACTGAGGCTCAGACTACTAGCTTGAACATATAAAACGAGGCTCTTTGAAATATCCCACATATAAGATATTTGCTTTGGTGAAGCTGAAAAATATTCTGGGAGCACATCTTTTCTTAGTTTAATTTATTTGGTTCAAAAAGAGCACTCATATTATGGATTATTGTGCTGTAAAATTTTAATTTAAAAATCACTAAAAACCAGAGTAAGATGATCTACAAAGTTGTCAAGATGCATTCTTGGCTGTCCTCCTCCTTCCATTTTATTCCATTTTTTTTCTTTTCTTCAAAGGATTTAAAATGCATTTGGGATGATAAAAATCACATTAAGATTGAAAGATTGTAGGCTAAGCTTCACCTGGGTGCTTGTTAAAAATGCAATTTCTGAGGTTTCATTCCAGGTCTACTCTGTAAGACTCTGCAGGTGGGTGCCTAGAATCTGCATTTTATGCTTTCCAGATGTTTCTTATGCACACTGAAGTTTAGAAACCACAGCCTTCGAGTTTTAACTGACATTGGAAAGGACTTTCAATGGCTACAGCCATACTATCATAACATTGTTGGTTAATAGAATCTGCTTTTAATATGTAATTGCTAAAAGACAGAGCTGTATGGACTGAAATATACAGATGTGTTGCCTTGCCAACAAGAGAAGGAACGTCAACCCCCCGCCTGAGTCATGTTCCAAGTGCAGCTGTAAATGTGATGACTTTTTTTTTTTTTAAAATGTTTTTATTGATTTCAGAGAGGAAGGGGGAGAGAGAGAGATAGAAACACCAATGATGAAAGAGAATCATTGATTGGCTGCCTCTTGCACGCCCCCTACTGGGGTTCAGGCCCTCAAGCAGGGCATGTGCCCGGGATCAGAATGGAACCCTAGACCCCTCAGTCCACAGGCCGAGGCTCTAGCCACTGAGCAAAACCGGCCAGGGCTGATGACTTTTAGCTGAATGTAAATGCCAGGCCAAATGTGGGTCTGTGTTCGCCTCCCCTCCCCTCAGATGCCAGTTCACTGAGGCTGATCTTCATGCAGGAGGAGCTGATCACTATTCCCTGGATGTCCATGGAGAGACAACGGGTTGCAGTGTCAAGAGCGGCTGCCTCCTCCCAGCTCCTCATCCAACCATCCAGGGACACAGAGCTGGCTCAGGCAGAGCTGGCCACTGACTCATTCGCTCTTTCCGGAGGATTAAAAAACATTGTTCTCGCCCCAGTGAGAACGTTGCTGCTAAGTTTCGATGTGGCAGAGGCTTTTTCATTTTCTCGGAGCCAGTGCAGGGTAGGAGGGGCAGGGACGAGGCAAGATTTGCATTATCTTCCTTCGCTGGCACGTTCATCAGCCATGTCAAGGAGGAAGAGGTGACTGGAAGGAAAACTTACAGAAGGGCTCTTGGCCCATGTGCTGGAGGATTAGGAATGAGGTGAAAACTCCCAAAGGCATGAGGAAAGCCTATGCTATACCTGTACCTCCCCTCAATTTGTGATTTTTGTGTACCACTGGGGATGCCACCACTCTGCCTTGAAATTGGAGGCCTCCATTAGGAATTTTGTAATAGTGTCCACAAAGGGGGCTTCGTTTAGCAGTCAGAAGATACCTAATTTAAAGAGGACTTAATGCTGCCTGGCCAGTGTGGCTCAGTGGTTGATCGTCAACCTATGAACCAGGAGGTCACGGTTCAATTCCAATTCTCAGTGTGGGGTGTGCAGGAGGCAGCCGATCAATGACTCTCATCACTGATGTTTCTATCTTCCTCTCTCCCTTCCTCTCTGAAATCAACAAAAATATATTTTAAAAATTTTAAAAAAGATGACTTAATGCTGATCATATTATGTTTATGGAAATACTTTGTTCTTGTTGAAGTGCTTGCAGAAACATCGCTGTATTGAATTCTTGCCAAAATCCTGTTAATATGCAAAGCAGGTATTATTATCTCCACTTCATGGATGAGGAAATAAGCTAACAATTAGTGAAGCCAGCATTGGGTTCCACATTTTTGAACTTTAAGATAAAAAGAAACTTATCTCTGTAAAGTAAATAGTTGTACATTGTATGTCTGGTTTCAAAAAAAAAAAAAGTGACCTTTTTATGTTGCCTTGTCTGTCAGCTTCGTGTAGCTCTGAGAAGAAGCTGGTGTCACTGCTTCCCAGTCTAGAGGCCATGGGGTGTTGTCCCAGAAGTTAAAATGTGTTTTGGTTATGAGTGTGTCCTGGGGTGCAACGTTTATTGTTCTCATTTGTTATAGAACATGCGATCAGATCAGATTTAAATAGCCGTTCTATTCTAAGATGCAAAAATGATACACTCTTTGATTTTAGAGAATCCAATCAGCTGATGTGATTGGCTGAAATTCCAGGCCTTCTCTGTTTACAGCTCTGCGTCCAGTGGGATTTGAAGCTAGGCCTGAGTGCTTTCCCTGTCCAGAGCATAAAGCAGTGACAGCGTAGGGTCCTGCTGTCAGAATTTATTTGGCATTAAAATTCTAACACCTCATGCTTGAGACTAAGATGATAATAGGAGTTGAAAATGCCACAGTATGAATCTCTTCTGATGACAGAGATGGTAATGAGGATGGGAAAAGCTGCCGAGGGAACCCATTCTCATTATGTTCTGAAGCCACATTTTCTGCTTTCAGCATGGATTGTATTGCCTGGGCTCTTTAATCAAGAATGTGCCATTTGAAGGAATATCATAACTGGAGAAAACAAAAATTCCTCTTCTAAGCATCATCTAGTAGGAGAAGCCATTTCCTCATTCAATTAACCAAATTGGAATAAAAACCCCCACTATTTTAGAAGCCTCATTGTAGAAGATAAATGTGTGTGTGTGTGTGTGTGTGTGTGTGTGTGTGTGTGTGTGTGTATGGTGATTGCTGCTAATTAAAAGTTAACTGATTTAGGAGACTTGAAGCAAAAAAAGTACCCTCATTGCCTTCCCCTTATTACATTATTTACAATGGGGCTGGGCTAAATGCTCTTTGCCCAAATGATTTTGCTGTATGGTCATAATGCTCCCATTATGGGAAGAGTGTAGTAAGTATTGAGACAAAGATATTTTGTTAGCTTTGTTGTTGTTGTTAAGATTGCTTTAGGTATTTCAGGTGTGTGTTGTGTGTTTTTGGTTCTTTCTTGAAAAGGGTTTACTACTATTAATGATGCCCCTCATTGCTCCCAGTAATAAATAGGTAAGCATATTACCTTATTTATCTTCTTCCCTGTGTCATTTGAGAAAGTAGACTGGTCCATGTGATTGTATGTTAGTTGGTGTCCTTTTGAAGCTACCAGCATGGCTACATTTTCCAATTTAGAATGTGATCAAGTGTGAGAAAGCAGCTCATGAAACCCAACACACGATGGCAGACCAAAGGTAATTCTGTCTGTCCCGCAACCTCAGGAGCTGGCTCTTTGCCACACTTTTCTGGGAAGATAATGCAATTCAGAGCACAGTGTTCTTTGAAGTCCTTTTGGATATGCTGATAATGAAGGATTGCAAAGTGAGATCATTGGTATTTCAGATACTGCAGATACTGATGCTGTGAGAGGAATATTTAGTCCACGCATGGCTAAGAAAACTAAATCTTAATCAGCAGTTTTGGAAGTCCCATCCCATGCATGATGCTTTTTCTGACATGTTTTCCAAAATTGGAATATTTCTACTGACCAATCAATACCCATGGCTTTCTCTTCTCAAACTCTTCTTCAATGAATGTGCTCTCCTGGTGTATCCTTACTAAAAAGTGAATGTATGTGTTTGTTCATGGAACATTCAGCTGTCTGGGTAACTTCTGTGTAATTATTTACTGAAGATTATAGGCATAGGGAAGGCAGAAGAGCATGGAAAAGAGAGCAGGTCAGGCTTAAGTTAGCGAGCACTAGAGAGAGGACTAGGGCGATGCACAGAGGCTGAATGAGACAGCAAGTGTGTGCTTAGGGAGAAGAGGGAACAGGGTGGGAGGAGAGGGCTGTGCATTTGCATAAATTGCAGAGGAGCAGGAGGGTGATGATAGGAGGTGGGAAGAGTGTGATATTTGGGTGGAAATTAACAATTTAGAACTGACTCATTCCCTGTCGACAGAGGAGGGTACTCCCTTTGACACATCAGCGAGAGTTCATTGGACACATGGTTCTTGAGCAAAACTGTTCACATAGTGTGATTTTGTGAGTTCTCCTGATGACTCATCTCTAGAGTTCTAAAAGCCAAAAGAGACTGAAATCTCAGTGGAATCAATATTTCTATTACAGATAAAATCTCAGAAGGAGGGCCTCCATAGATTAATCTGTGTTCAACCTAACTTAGATTTAAGGATCTTTTAAAGATAATACTGGGATTATTTTAAGGTGCTTTAAAAAAAAAATCCACTTGCCCTTCTATTTACTCTCTCCTATTTTATCCTTTCTTGAAATGAAATGGGACAATAGTATGCTATAAATATAGAATCAAGAAATATTAATAAATCTTAATCATTTCAACTGCTATAGTTCAGAGTGAAATGAAATGACTACATGATTATTTTATTAATTACTGGCAAAATTGTTTAAATCCTGTAAATTATTATAAAATCCACACCTGATTATTAATGATTGTTACTTCATACCCTGTCCATTGAGTCCTATAAATATCTAGTTTTTGTTCAATAGGGGGAAGACAAAGAGAAAAAAAAAGACTGTTAGGCAGAGAGGAAAAAAATAGGGGAACAATTGTCACTGCAATAAATTCACTTTTTCCCCATTCATACGTCACCTGCATTAGTAGGGGACTAGTAGTATACTAATATGGCTGTGATAACATGGCATCTTGCACTGTAATCCAAATTTAATTATACATGCTTTTCCATTATCACTAATTTAAACTCGTTCAAGACATAAAGGCTTGAGCTCAGCAACTTTCTGTGGTTTTTCAATCTTGTGAGTTATTCTTATTCTGATTTAATATAACATCCTTAATTCATCTTTGGTGTTCTTACTCAACCAGTGGAAAAACACGTACTCATCTGGAAAGCTGAGAAAAGATAAAATTTGAGATAGGTCTAGGCTTTTTTTAAAATGGAAAGATTAGAAAAGTTATTGTCTACATTAATAAATTTATACTTAATCCATACTGATTAATATTAACTTAATAGAAGAGTAATACATTGACTAATTTATTCTAGTAGGATTAAAAAATCTTGCCTCTCTATTTATTCAGTTTCCAGTCCTAGTGTGAGAGTAGGCAGAGCATTTTCTTCCTCCTTTTTAATATTTGAGTACAGTAACTTTCAAGGTCCTAAGTTTATTGGCATAATTTAATGGAAAAATGGATGCTTCAAAGCATTCATTTTTCTTCCCAAGCTTTGTGGTTTTCAATTTCTCAACTACTGGTCGGCTTTTAGTTTACATGCAGAACAGAATCTCCTCAACTTTTTGATTCCCTTAATAAAATATTCTATGAAAAACTAAGTCAATGTTTGAGTGAACCAAGAATATGATCTCATCCTTATTCTTGCCCCTGTGGTTGTTGAAATGCAGTTATATTTATAAGAATCTAAGTAATAAGCTTAAACATATTTTTTAACTAATGTGTTCCAAAAGTGATTGAGCCCAACTACAAATAAAGTAATATTTAAAACAATAAAGGTTCCTGAACACAACAGCACTAATACCATTGTAATATCTCAAAACTAAATTATATACTTCCTCCCTCCACCCTTCCCCATCCCTCCACTCCTCATCACGGAAAAGTAGTCTGGGAAAACAGATATTAGCTTAAATGTTGTTCACTTTATACCAACATATATAACCAAATAGGTATTTCTGAATTGACTTGAAAGACTGTTAATAGATTTAAATGCAGAATTCTATATTCTATTATTTGAAAACTGTTGGATTGTGTATAGGATTGTAAAGCAATTTTAGAGTTAACCTCAAGGGGCTGGACTAGGCCACAGTTTGATTTCTGGAGGCTGCCCCCACAGAACCTCTGTTCTTAGCTCCAGGTAAGAACCCATCTCCTTAGAGAACCCCCTGAAAGGCTGGGAGGCCCAGGATCACCACTCTCAGTGTCTCTCTTCTGTGAATATCATAAGCCGCACTGTAGATCTCGATGCATCAGAGCTACCCCTCAATCGGCTGATAATTCTTAGGAGCCGAGAATTTTTTTTGTCAGGTAGTCACAGGGAAGACAATAGTTCCTAGGTTTGGTGGTGGCCTGCTGCAAGTCACTAAGCTTGTCTCAGTCCCGAGCACCTCCCTAACATGAATTCCAGCATCCTCCATCTTCCCCTCCAATAACGAACTTCATGGCATTGGGCCATGTGTAATGTAACTGACTCAATATGGAACTTAACCTAAAATTAGGTTGTAGTCAGCGACACAGTTTGTTGTGTGAATGAACATTAGGTACTGATGAAGTGAAAGATATAATGTGAACTTGGGCAGGAGTCTGGTTGAGTTTTCATGGCATGATATGCTTTTAAGCTGGAAGTATCCTCATATTTTTCAGATTTTACCTTAAAGATGTGAGAGTGGAGGCCCAGGAATATTAGGTGGCTCACACAGCAATTTTGGGGCAGAATCAGTATTGAGACCCAATTCAAGTTATCTGATGTCCTGTGCCAGATAAAAAGTTGTTTTGAACTAAAAAAATTATTAAGACTCTAGTTGCAATGAAAATTAGGTCTCCATTATGAAACATGGACCACTCTAGCAGGGGGTGATCTAAAGAAGTTTTCCATGCCATCCTCTGCCTGTCAATGTCACCTTAGCAGGGGTGGGCAAACTTTTTGACTCGAGGGCCACAATGGGTTCTTAAACTGGACCGGAGGGCCGGAACAAAATCATGGATGGAGTGTTTGTGTGAACTTATATAAATTCAAAGTAAAGGAACGGAGGGGAGAGCAAGAGAACCCTCCGCTCTTTCAGTTCCACAGGCCGGATAGAACAGCCGAATGGGCCGGATCCGGCCCGCGGGCCGTAGTTTGCCCACGGCTGCCTTAGAGTCAAGTGGATTGTGTTCAAAATAGCTACATTTCTCCCAGAAGCCAGTTTGTTGGGGCGGGGGGGGGGGGGGGGAATAATATAGGCCAAGGTTCCAGCCAGTTCGAAGCATGCTGATTGTAGGTAGCTATACTTATTAGAACAGTTGAAGGAGAATGTCATAAAAATAAAAGTCTCCCACAAGTAGAGCACTATTTCTTTGGATTTAGAATGGTGGAAGCTGAAAACAAAAATAACTGAACGCTTCCTCTAACGTTTCTTTAAAAAAGTCCTAGCAAAGGAAAAGAATTTTCTTCAGTGGTTTCTAAGTAATAACTTTATATATGGTTGCAATTTTGGAGCATCTATAACTAAGTGTCATGTCCATCTTTTTGGCCAGTATCACATCATATTTCTTTTACTCCTTGTCCTTTCCCCATTAAAGTGAATGAAAAGAGCCTCTGTTCTATTTCATGCTTGTACCGAGATAGATGCACCTTTTAATTTCCTTGTTCCAAGACCATATGTTCATATGTAGGAACATTCAGAAAGCAGAAAGAAAGTTTCATCCTTGTTTGTTGCTGCTTTTGACTCTTGTGAGAAGCAAAGTCATTCTCACATTTTCCTGTTGAGAAGAATTGTCTGAGACTTGTTAAAAGCATCGTCCTGCAACTGGTTCTCAGAGATGTGTTTCTTCTGGAACTGCCCTGGATGGTCGTGGCCATGGCCCCGGCCAGGTGGAGAGCACTGAGAATGTGAGTGCCCTCCCAGCGGTGGTGTCGTAATCTGCACTTCCCTACCCCTCGTGCTTTCAGTGGCTCAGGGTTTCATATTTCTCCATTTGTTGTTTTTTGTTTTTTGTCTGAGTTAAATCCTTGTTGTGGAACCCTTACAGGGGTCCTCAAACTTTTTAAACAGGGGGCCAGTTCCCTGTCCCTCAGACCGTTGGAGGGCCGGACTATAGTTTAAAAAAAAAACTATGAACAAATTCCTATGCGCACTGCGGGCCCGGGACGAGTCGGCTGCTAAGCAGGACAGGCAGCGGCACCCGGCGGGCCAGATAAATGTCCTCGGCGGGCCACATGTGGCCCGCGGGCCGTAGTTTGAGGACCCCTGCTTAAAAGCTGACTGGAAAAAACACAAATATATTGAGCAGCCACATGTCAAAGGAGAAGCTTATTTGGCAACTCAGGAGAGAACCAGAATTCAGGTTTTTGCATCCGTTCTGTTAACCGGGGAGGATGCACAGTCGCTGCTGACAATGCTGCAGGAGGTGAAGACAGGTTCTCCCTTCCTTCTGCTCTCCAATCTCTTGCTTGAACCCAGTCAGAAGCCAGAAGTTTCTGAGCCACCCGAGCCCAGAAAACATAGTTGCCAGGTGTCACCTGCTGGGAATCAGAGCAGAACAAGGGAAGGGAGAGGCACAGATGGGATCTGAGGGCAAGCAGGCCAGGACGTGGGGAGTAGTATTGACCTGGGGGAGAATTAGGGCAAGCAATTGTCGAGGGGAGTGTTTGGGCAGGAAAAACAAACCTGATGGGATCCATTCAGAGTAGTAGAGTCAGGGCACTGTTCTTAGAGTTAGAGCTGAGGACTGTCAGGCCACTTTCTTTCTTTTTTTTTAAAAATATATTTTATTGATTTTTTACAGAGAGGAAGGGAGAGGGATAGAGAGTTAGAAACATCAATGAGAGAGAAACATCGATCAGCTGCCTCCTGCACACCCCCTGCTGGGACTGTGCCTGCAACCAAGGTACATGCCCTTGACCGGAATCGAACCTGGGACCCTTCAGTCTGCAGGCTGACGCTCTACCCACTGAGCCAAACCGGTTAGGGCCAGGCCACTTTCTGTTGTGGGAGTCCAGGTCCATCAGAAGGAAAGGATCTTACTCACGGGGCGGCCTTCTCATTTCACCTTAGCAGCCAGACAGGCGTTTTTAGTAGAAATACCTCAGCTTACTTACCAGACAGTCAATGCCTCAACAGAGCACCCCCCCGCCCCCCCGCCCGCCGCTTCTCTGTCCCCAGTTTTTGTCTGGGGTCTGTTTCAATGTCTGATCTCGCTCACTGCCAGTGCGATCAGCATGCAGCAGTTCCTGTGGGCAAGTTCAAAAAAATAAGCAACCACCAGTGACATTAACTGTGTAAGAATAAAAAATGAGAGCAGATGTTCCTCGGCGAATGTTTATTTCCTATGGAGAAATAAACTCGGTTCACATTTTCAGGCTCCCCTCTGGACAATAAGATGGTGAATTTGGAGTCAGTTAATGACTGAGGAATTTGGATTATTTCTTTCAAAGCACAAAACTCTTTAAGGGCCAGCATATAATGGAATCTGTGATGTGTGCCTAAAATAAACTATTATAGAAGTCATAGTCGGCATGCGACTCTAGGAATTCACACAGTGGAAAGTTGTCTAAGGGGATTTGCATGCTCCTTCAACATGGACTTGGGAGGGTGCTCACCTGGAGCCAATCCAGAGACCCCGGAATGAGAAGACAGGCAGTGTGCCGCAACCACCTGGCCACCCACCTTTGCAGGAACCCTGAGGCCTTTGGAAGTGGTGATGAAGAGCTGACCCACATAACATTTTCTGGCAGTGAGCTTGGATTTAACTTCATTTCTTGCTTAACAAGTTCTTGTGTTTCAGACAGATGTAACCTTTTCCTTTTGCTTCCTGACTGAGGACACTGTGAGGTGTTCCAGCTAACTTTTGTAGATCTGTCATTGGTATTTTCGCCAGCTTTGTTTTTTTTTTAAAAAAATCTACATATTGCCTTCTCCATTCAATCCATCATTTTATACTTGAAAAGGTCATGGTTCTCTCCTCAGGAACTTCGGAGAAATCCTTGAATGTGATTTATCTTATGTTACATGGCCTGATAGAGATTCTCGGGTAGCGAGGCCTATTAGTTCTTTGTAAGGTCATTCCCCCGATGACTAGAGCAAAATGAGTACCAATTGTGCGTGTTTGCATTTGAAGCGTTTTCCTGATGATTTAAAGGGAGTCAAGGGCATGACTGGTTTCTATGCGATGATTCATGAGGGTTCCACAGGTGATGTACGGAAGTCTTTCCTTGTAGGTGCTAGAATGTTAATAATAGCACTTAAGCTCAATTCTGCTCCTCCAATATTCAGTATAAAGAAAAGCCTGTGCCCAAATATTTAATATTTTATTATATTCATAATCTGTGGTTGTTTAAAAATCCTTTGATGTGTTATAAGTGTTTCCCCTTTAAAGTTCTCAGGGATATTAATTATTACTGACATAAGGTATTAAAAGCCTAGGTATTATCTTTTTTTTTTTTTTTTTAAATCACAGTATTTGAAAATAATGTTCAGTGAATTTCAGAGCAATTTTATCTATAGTCTTTAATACTGGACAATGTTTAGTAGCTGGCCAGGCAAATTTTAGGAAAAATGATTCTATGAAGTAAAATAATTTGTTTTCATATCTAGGAAGACACTTTGAGGGAGACCGGTTTTGGTTATTTGATTTCTCAGTAATAAAGACAAAGTTAGGTATTATATAAGAAGCATTGATACTACCCATGCATTTGTAAAATTTCATTACTTTCCCATTTTATAATTTCAACCACCTAAAATACGTCAATATATGTTTTCTGTTCTTTCTAAATTTATCTCACCTCAAAGATTAATTTCAACCACAATCTTTTGTTCAAGAAGCACTTCTTGTATTTGTCCTATGTGAACTGTCCCATGTGGATTGCTGGGAATGTAACACTGGACAAGACAGAAAGTCCTACCTCAGAGTTCCCAAGTAGAGCGAATCTCCTAAGCTCTGCTAATAGGATGGAAACGGCTGATTGTAGAGGAGAAGCTTGCTAAGAGGTAAAAGGTAACTGTATTAAATAAAGTTCAGGGATGTGTGGTAGCCCTGAGACCATTCTTTCTCTGGCCTTGTGTCCTGAATGGTTTTTCCGGTTTCCCACACACTCTGTGGCCAAGGCCCTCTTTAAACAAGGCATGAGTTTGCAAGGCTATTTAGCATTTGACTCTATCTCAAGTCTATCATAAGGCACCAACACAAGGACTAAAACTAGAACCTGGGTCTTACACTCAGGGCTCAAACAGTCATTTTTAATGAGCCCCAAAAATTACCCAGAAGGACTAGGGAAAGAAATGGAAGGAAATCAGATTACCACCTGACTTGATGTGCTGATGGCCTCCTGTGGTCGATGTCTTTGGGATGCTTATGTGGCCCTCACTCATGACTAGGAACATGGTTGTTCCTCTTTACTATGGAAACCAGAGCCTGCATTCCATTAGTTATTATCTTTCCTGTTTGCAGTTCCTGGGTTAGTGTTGCTGTCTTAGCCATGACAGTGACTGAGGCAAAGATCAGAACTTGTTTCTAAATGATGCTTAGAGGTCACATTTTCAAAATATTTTTAAAAATTAACTAATTATAAGGACATTTTCCTAGAAAGTTTACAGATTAGGCTTCCCCTCAGAAATGTGGCCCCGATGAATTACAGGAGAGAAATTTGTTCTTAGTTGTTCCCAGATGATAAATATCTCTGTTGTTATTTATGCGTGGTGAACTAAATATAAGGGAAGACGTTTTGTATTGTCTAATAATTTAAATAATTTGAATTACATTTTTTGAATCAGATTTTTGAAGTAGCTCCAGTGGTATCACCTTTGTTGGTTTATTGATAATCTTCAAAACTAATATTCTGACTACCCTCCTCTGAAGGAAAGAGTTTGACTTTTTTCTTTCTCAATGCCCTTCTCCCTTGAAAGTAACATGGTGTCATAGAATTAGGGTTGGACTAGTGTTTGGAAGCTTGCATTTTTGTCTGGCCTCCATTGTTTACTCATAGAAAATCTCCAAAGCTCTTTGATTTCAATTTCCCCATCAGTAAGATGGTGCTAATAATACGAACTCATGCAACTCAGAGTCTCCCCTGGGAGAGTTCATATAAATGGATTTTTAGAACTGCAAAGTATGATATAAATGTAAGGAATTACAATTATTAGTCTCTGGTCTAATACAAGGTCATACATGCATGTGCAAAGAGGTTCACCATGTAAGTCACCTCTGCCCGCTGTTTCCCAGTTCTTCAGTTTTCTCTTTTCACTGCCCAGAGGCAACCACTGTTCCTGGTGAGTGTTAGACACCTTCCGAGGACACTGATCTATCAAGAGAATTTACCAAGCACATGAACGAGACCCAGGGCCTCCTTCGTGGGAGAACACATGTTTATTTTCAGTGGGATATAGTTCTCAGTGTGTGATATAGCTCAAGACTGAAGGAATGCAGCTTAATCATTTTCTTTTTTAAAATATATTTTATTGATTTCAGAGAGGGAGGGAGAGAGAGAGAGAAATGTCAATGATGAGAGAGCATCACTGATCAGCTGCCTCCTGCATGCCTCCCACTGGGGATGGAGCCTGCAACCTGGGCATGTGACCCAATCGGGAATCAAACCATGACCTCCTGGTTCGTAGGTCGATGCTCACCCCCTGAGCCATGCAGGTTGGGCTCATTTACCTATTTCAAATAGAAAAAAGAGTAGAAATCTGCATGCTGTTAGTTTGCTGAACCAGTGTTGTTTTTTTTTTGTTGTTGTTGTTTTTCAGATAAAAGTTGAAGTTCACGGAGCTTCAACTGAAAGAATGGAGAATATGGCCTTTCAGTCACAGAAACAATTTCACACCACACAGTATTATTTCTTGTAAAAGCTTTTGCTCTCCTTTCTCATTTCTAGATCACTGGATGACAGGTCTGGCAGAAACAAAGAGCAGGTGGGATGACATGTATTTGTGGATTTTAGGTTATAGTTTGGTTTTCACATATTGCTGTGTCTTATTTTCCAGGCTTGCCTTCCTTTCATAGGTCCAACACTTCTATTTAACATAATGATTAGATTCGAGACCTGCAATTCAGTCAAGATGTAGCCCAGGTCAGCGTACTTCTATTATCACAGCTGGGGCTGCAATCCCATTGCCTGTACCAGAACAGTGAGCATATTCATCTCGGCCATGCCATCCTGGGCAATGTCAAACAGTCCTCACATTCTTTTCCAAGGAGCTGGTCTCCTACATTTTTTTGTTTTTTATTAGTTTAGGGCCCATGAGGGATGTATCAAATGTCTTCCAGATCTCTTACCCTTTAATTTGTCCACATTTGCCTTAGAGGTCATTTCTAACTGGATATGATCTTAACAGCTAAAAAAATAGTCAGAATATGAAGGGGCCAGGATAAGGGACACGAAAAGGGGAAATTTGAAAGGGAAACATAACCAGCTAGTTTTCACCTGCCCATAGGTAAAAGTTGATCATATTCATCATACTACTCATTAAATTCTATCTGTAAAATGGAGAAAGCATCTCTTTAAAACTTTTATGACTCCTGAGGCTGACAAATACACTTGCTATGGATTTTGGCCACTAAAAACTAGCTCAACCTAGGGGGAGGAGAGGGATCTTACTGATTAGTAGTCAAAGAGAGTGAGAATAGGCCCATTATTTAAATATAAATAATGAGGAATTAAAGACACTGTAGAGACTCAAGTGGGCTTAGAAATCTTAGGATTGTAGATATTGACTCAAGATATTATTTTGCTAAAGTATTACATCCCCTTTCTTGAGGGTGGTTCTGAAATAAAATCATATAGTAAAAGAATTCCCAGCAGAGAAATTTGTATTATGAGGACAAAATATAATTGAAAGGCTAAGGTCTTGAGTGAAGCAATGAATAATTTTTCTTTCTATAAAAATAAATGAGTGCAATGAAGGCCTGGGGAGGGGGATGAGACTGGGATGGAGGGGGTCATGAGGAAAAAGAGGGGACATCTGTAATATCTCAATAATAAAGATAAATTAAAAAAATCAATGAGATATAGCACAGTGATTACAGAAATACTTTACATATCTTCATGTAATAGTATGGTATGATTTACTTCCATTTATTTTCCAAAACTCACCAGAAAAATTTAAGCACTATTTCTGCAGTTTCAAAAATACAACTTGAATTAATTTTGCTTTGACACAGACATGTACAGAATCCAACGTTTTTCTCACTAGTCAGATATTCAAATGTTCATTGCCATAGTGACTTCATCACTGTGAGATTATGACTCCTCTCCTCTCCACTGGTCTGGGACCATCTTGGAGTCAGAAACATAGAAGAACTCAAACTCTGGAGATGTATAATTTTGGTTGGGATGAGTAGCTATTTCTCAACCCTCTTCTCTAGTAGACCAGGTTCTGTTGCTTTTGTTCTACTACCAGGACGTCAGGCTCTCCTGCACACAGACACTGGGGTGCTGTTTTAAGGAAGAAGATGATTGTCCTTTAGCATTACTTACCCTTTTTCCAAACTGTATTCCAAATACCTTACTCATGTTCATCCTCATCCATTCAATTCTACCTTCCTTTTACCTTCCCAACTTTCACCTGGTTTCTTTGTCTTAAATTTATCTCAATCAAAGTAACTAAAATTGTGCTCATACTTCAAATGATACTGTTGCATAAAATATTTAGAAAAGCATATTTAAGCTTATTAGAGATTTGTGGAAGACAAATTAAAATGATAGTGATAAATATAACTTATTTAGGGCTTACCCTCTGCCAGGCACACCGTATCCCCTTTAATTTTTTTCAACTATCCAATATGGTAGGTTTTAAAGAGGGACTGGGTAACTTATCAGGGTTGCATTGATAATAAGTGGATGGCTTGGGCCCAATAGCACATACTTTAGCCACAATGCTATATTGTACTTACTGACTTGTATATTGAGGGGTATCAAATTGTGGGGGTCTGAAGATAGAGTATTAATCTGTAAATAACTGCTGTCAGCTGTGCTAGGTTGAGTGCCCTTGCACTTAACAGTTCAATAAGATTACATTATCTATCTATCTATCTATCTATCTATCTATCTATCTATCTATCTATCATCTATCTATCCATCTATCCATCTATCTATATGTATGTGTGTGTGTGTGTGTATATATATATATATATATATATATATACACACACACACACACACACACATATATCCTATCTAATAAAAGAGAAACATGCAAATTGACCGTACCTACACTATGCCCACAAGCCACGCCCACCAGCCAATCAGGAGTGGGCATGCAAATTAACCCAGCCAAGATGGCGGTTTATTTGCATATCCAGGCACAGAGCGAAGACTGAAGACAGCGTAGAAGGAAGCCAAGTGCTGCAGAAGGGAGCAAAGCTGCGGAGAAGCAAGCAGGGCGGCGGAGAAGGGAGGGAAGCAGGCGGGGTGGCGGAGAAGGGAGGGGAGCAGGTGGGGCGGCAGAAAAGGCCGCAGGAAGCCCTATTCTTGCAGGAATAGGCCTGAAGAAATCTTATTCTTGCAGGAATCTTCCTGCAACGGGCCTCTAGTATATATAAAAGGCTAAGTGACTGCCCAACCATCTGACAGGCCAGTAGGTATAATGCGCACTGACCACCAGGGGACAGATGCTCAACGCAGGAGCTGCCAAGTTGTGGTAACTTGGCAGCAGTGGTTCTTGGGTGATGCACCCTGGAACCAGAGAGGAGAGAGCCCGATTCTGGGGTGCGTCACCTGAGAACTGCTCTCTCACAATCTGGGACCCCTTGGGGAGATGTTGGAGAGCTAGTTTCAGCCCGATTCCTGCAGGCCAGGCTGAGGGACCCCACCTTCTGGAGGGACCCCATTCACTCTGCAGAAGCCCTTTGAGCTGCAGCACTGCCCCAGGTGTGGGAGGGACTGTGGGAGGTTGGCTCCAGGGTATGTCTGGCCCATCTCACCCAGTCATGCCCTGCAGCCACCTTCTAATTAATTTCCTTTCAATGTGCATGAATCTGTGCACTGGGGCACTAGTTTACAATAATAAAAGCGTAACATGCTAATTAGACCAGACAGTTGAACGACCTTCTGGACATCCTTCCGGATGACCTTGTGGATGAAGCTGGGGCTGCGAGGGCCCAGCCCCTTGTGTGAATTTCGTGCATCGGGCCTCTAGTATTTTAATAATTTCTTTACAATTGTCTTATTTTATAATTTAAAGCTCAATTCTGATTATTTTCTTATTGAGGTACTAGAGGCCCGGTGCATGAAAATTCGTGCATGGGGAGGGGGGTCCCTCAGCCCGGACTGCCCCCTCTCACAGTCTGGGAGCCCTCAGGGGATGTCCTATTGATGGCTTAGGCCCAGACTAAGCCTCAGTCTGGCCTCCCTCTGTGGGAGGTGAATGGGCTGATCAGGGGAAGGCATTGCCCGCATCACCCTGCTGCTGCTGCCACTGCCAGCTGCCATGGCTGCCTGCCCTCGGCCCTCGCAGCTGCTTTGGCTGCCTGCCCTGGGCCCTTGCAGCCGCCACAGCTTTGTCCAGAAGGACGTCCGGAAGATGTCCAGTCTATCTGGGCTAATTAGCATATTACCCTTTTATTAGTATAGATAATATACATGCAGAAAAGTGGCAGCCCAATAAATTTTTACATAGATACAGAATAAGTAACCATATAGAACATTTTCAGCACCATTATTAGGTCCCTTCCCAGTCAATAGCTCTCCCTCCAAGGTAATTACTGTTGTGAGTTCAATAATCATCAGTTAGTTTTGCCAGATCTTGAACATCATGTAAGCAAAATCATAGAGTATATGTTCTGTAGTGCCTGGCTTCTTTGTTTTCACAGGCAACATAAAGTGTGTGAATGATTTGTGTTGTGTGCAACAGTAGTTAGTTCTTTTATAAGTTACTTTTTGAGGATACAATTACTGGTTTATTCATTCTCCTGTCAACAGACATTTTTGTTGACTTGGTTTTTGGCTATTATGAATAAAGCTGTTATAAACATTTTCGATGTTTTCTGGTGGACATATATATTCATTTTTCATGGGTATATACCCAGGACTGGAATTCCTGGGGGTCATGGTGTAGTGTATGTTAGTTTTAGTATATATTGCCAACAATTTTCCAAAATGGTCAAACCAAGTATATATCCATCAGGAACCAATTAGACTTTCTATTGTTTCACATTTGTAACTGCACTTGGCATTAACAGTCCTTTTCATTTTAGGTATTCTGGTGGGAATGTAGTGATACCTCACTGAAGCTTGAATTTGCATTTCCCTTATGAGTAATAAAGATGACTTTCTTGGTATATTTATTTATTATTTTAACATCTGATTTGCTTAAGTAGATATTAAATACTTAAGTTCTCTGCACATTTAAAAAATTTGGTTGTTTTTCTTATTGATTTGTAATAGTTCTTTATATATTCTATATATGAGTTCTTTTTCAGGTAAATGTATTGTGAATATCTTCTTCAAGTCTATGGCTAGCCTTTTCTCTCTTTCAGTGTCTTATGTGAATAGAAGTTCCTAATTTTAATGCAACTAATTTTATTGAATTTTTAATGTGTAGTGGGTTTTTTGTTCCCCTTTAAGAAACTTTGGACTACCCAAGGTCATGAATGTTATTTTCCCTATAATTTTTTTTAAAACAGAGATTCCCAAACTTTCTTGGTTTATGGAGTCTTTAATATGTTAGCATTTCCCCCCACCCCCAGAGAGCTGCTAAGACAAAATAAATACTTATAAATTATGCTTATTAATTATGTAGGTCCAAACAACTTAATTTTTCCTGAGTACAACTAGAATGGAAATGTTAGGTGTGCATTTATCTGAAAAGCAGCTCAAACAGATGACTATTGATGTATCATTTTTGTTTTATTATACAAAAGAAAGCATATTAAATCTTGAAAGTCTGAGATGATTGAACTTCAACCAAATGTGATTTTTTTTATTGAATGCTGTAGAGACTACCGAAAGATTATCATTATGAGGTCAGCAGTAGACCAGTAATTTACTTTTATGTTCCCAAAGGTACTTGTTTCTTTGATGTGGAGGAACAATGAGAGCTAGTATTAGAGATAAATGGGAAAAAAAGACAGGACAAAAAACACTAAGTTTACTTTATTTAGCTTGTTGACTTCCAAATTCAGGAGAAATGTCCAAAAATGTGTATTTGTTATGATTTGATTGTGTTAAAACTTGCTGGTGTTTGGAGGAATCTGGCAATATAAACAAATCTCAGAGTCAAAGAAACAAAATCATGGTTTCCTTAGATGTCCAGAAAAGTGCAAAGCAATTTCTGCTTTCAAATGAAGTTCTTTTTCTTTTATCTTTATTTTCTTTCTTTTATGTTTTTAGAGCAATGCCCAAGAATTTTATTAGATGTACCAGTGATTCCTCTCAGATTGTTTGGTACTTTTAAAATATTTTGATTTGTTATTTATTTATTGGTATCTATTTCTAACTTAATGATTATGTCACAGGTTGGCACATACTTTATTCTGTTGGAGAATCTTTATTAGAATTTGTACTTTTTTTGTTTTAATTTCATATCTATATATATAACAGCCTAAGCGACCATTACTACCAGATGACCAGATGACCCGTTGGTAGCTATGATGCGCACTGGCCACCCGGGGGCAGATGCTTAACACAGGAGCTGTTCCCTGGTGGTCAGTGCACTCCCACAGCCAACTTCCTGTGTCTGACCAACCTCCTGTGGTCCCTCCCCCGCCCGGCCAGCTGGCCTCGATCTGTGCTGATCACCGGCCAGGCAAGGGACCCCACCTGTGCATGAATTCGTGCACTGGGCCTCTACTATGTTATTAAAAAAACACCTAGCCAACCTGACCAGAATATGGTTTAAACTATAATCTGTTGAAGGCTACATTTTCTTCATTAAGATGCTGGAAAATTTGAATTTTTATTTATCTCAATGTATAGTTAATTGGTTTTGCTCTTTGATGCAAATATGAACTGTGTTTTATTCATATGACAAAGACATATAAATATATCTCTACCTTTATTTATCACATAGAGCAGATGGCCCATATAAAAATTTACAAGGTAAGTCAAAGCATTTTTTCAGAGACTAAACTAAAGTTGATGAAGAATTTTCCCCCTGGAGTTAGAGAGAAAAGTGCAAATTACAACCAAATGAAGTTTTCTTTAACTTCTGTTGTTTTTTTAATTTGATGACTTAATGCTAACCTACACAGATTATAGACTTTTCTATGTTTCTAAATAAATTGCCTTAACTACATTATAAGTTAAATAGAATGTTTACCTGTCTTTACTGCAGATTATTTGGGTCATTATGGTAAATAGCCGTGATAATTAGAACAGTTGTATATGAAGACTTTCGAATGGGTACCTTTACTTCAAACTTTAAGTTAGAAAGTGCTTTAGGGTTTCATATATGGGAAGTCCTTATCACTCTTATGGAAGATTTTTAACTCTAAAGGACAAATTTAAATGATTTAGAAATTATATGTAGAGAGGAATCATTACTTTTAATGACTGAATATCAGGACTTCAATTGAATAACTGTTGAAAGTATTCATTGGAAGTTCAAATGCAAAGCTGTCTTATAGAGCTTGGATTTTACTTCCACGGTGAAAGACAGAGCCTCATCCTACTCAGAAACACAGATTTGTGAATGCATATGGGTATCTATGGAATTATTTCTTCTTTCCACTTAATCCATGACTTTAATTAAATTTTCTTCAGCTTTGTTGAGATACAATTGACATGTGACATGTGTAAATTAAAATGTACATTGTGATGATTTCATATACATATCTATTGTGAAATGATTACTACAATATGGTTAATGCATCGATCACCTCACATAATTACCATTTTGGGATTAGTACTTTTAATATAACTCTCTTTGAAACATTCAAACACATAATACAGTATAATTATTGTATAGTTAACTATATTTATGCTGTATATTAGGTCCCCAGAACTTATTCATCTTGTAGCTGGAAATGTATACCCTTTGACCACCTATTCCCCTTCCCACTCCTGGCAACCAACTATCTACTCTCTGTTTCTATGAGTTTGATGTTTTTAGATTCCACATGCTAGTGAGATTATACAATACTTATCTTTCTACTTTTGACTTATTTCGCTTAGCATAGTACCCTTAAGTTTCATTCATGCTGTCGCAAATGGCAGGATTGCCTTCTTTCTATGCCTGAATACTATTCCTTTGAATGTATATCCAACCTCTTTATCCTTTCATCTGTTGATGGACACTGAGGTTGTTTTCATGTCTTGACTATTGCAAATGATGATGCAGTGAACATGGGTGTACAAATATCTCTGAATATAGTGATTTTGTTTCATTATTTATTAAAGGTGTTTGGGTATTATTTGTATTATTTGTATGTTTGCAGCATTCCTTTCTTTTAAAGTACAAAATAATTTATTGGCTCATGTAGTTGATAAGTCCAGGCATAAAGTTAAATATGACTTCAGGAAAAATAGCCTTGGTCATCTTTCTCTCTCTTCTGATTCTGATTGCCTCTGAGTTGATTTCATTATGCATTAGGTTCACCAAAGAGTAGATGACAGTAAGGTTCTTGTAGCATTTCTATAAGTTTGAAATTATTTTCAACAACAATAACAAAAAATAAGTTTCTAAACTAGAATTCCAAGGGTTTATTAAAGTACAGATTACTTTAATCAGGAAAAAAAAGCAGCAGTAAAAGAGATAGGAAGGGCATGGGGTTCATGGTAGAAAGTTCAGGTCACTGAACATGAATTGGGTTTTGTTTAACCTTGACAAGAGTTCTGACCTTTGGCAAGCAAAAATTCAACCACAAGTCTGAACCCAAAGCTACAGAACATGAAGTTTTTCATGTGGTTAGGCAAGTTTTCACAAATAAAGGATTAGCCTACAATCTTTGAGGACATGAGTTATTTTCAGTTTCAAAAAAATAAAGCTTTTTTTCCCCATGTGGGTTTGTGGGATTTGCATCACAATTTAGTTGTGTGACATCTAGGTTATTCCTTAAACAAAAGAAAACAAACGAAAATCCTTTAATATTTACCCATAGTGATATTCATACCTTTATGCATATAAAAACAACAACAACCACCTTCACTGCTATCTTTTTTTCTTTGGTGAGCTGGTATTTTCTTGTAAGCTGCTTATGAGTGGCAAGCAGATCAGAATTCTATATATAGACATTGCAGGTTCAGTTCCACACCACCACAATAAAGCAAAAATCCAATAAAGCAACTCACAGAAAGTTTTTGGTTTCCCAATGCATTTTGGGAAATGCAATACACTATCCAGTATAGTGTAAACAGCAGATATGTTTACACTATACTGTAGTCTATTAAGTGTACAATAGCATTATGTCTTAAAATACAATGTACATACCTTAATTAAAAATATTTCATTGCCCCCAAAATGCTAACCATGATCTGAGCCTTCACTGAATTGCAATCTTTTTGCTGGTGGAGGGTTTTGCCTTAATATTGATGACTCTTGACTAATCGGGGTGATGGTCGCTAAAGTTTGGGGTGCAATGGCAATGTCTTAAAATAAAACAACAATGTTCGCTGAATGGATTGACTCTGTGATGCTATTTGATGACATTTTACCCACAGCAGAATTTCTCTCAAAACTAGACTCAAGCCCTCTCATCCCTGCTGCTGCTTTATCAACTAAGATTATATAATATTCTAACTCCTTTGCTGTCATTTTAACAATTTCACAGCATCTTCACCAGGAGTAGATTCCATCTCAAGAAAACACTTTCTCTCCCCCTTATCCCCACCCTCCCCTATCAATGGACATAGACACCAGGGGGGTGAGGATATGAGTGGGGCAGTGGGGGGGGCAATGAGGGGGATAAGGACACATATGTAATACCTTAATCAATAAAGAAAAAAAAAGAAACCACTTCATTTGCATCTCAAGAAACCCCCCCTTTTTTTTGCTCAACTACAAGAAGCATCTCCCCATTCATTCAAGTTTTTTCAATGATATTGCAGCAATGTCATATTCCTCCCCCTTTACCCCCCTTCCACTTCTTGTTCGCTTGTGATTTTCACCACATCTAGTTACTTCCTTTACTGACTAAATCTTGAACCCCTCAAAGTCATCTATGAGGGTTGAGATCAACTTCTTCTAAACGTTTAATATTGATATTTTCACCTCTTTCCATGAATCATGAATATTCGTAATGGCATCTAGAATGGTGAGTCCTTTCCAGAAGGTTTTCTATGTACTCTGCCAGATCCATCAAAGGAATCCCTATTTCTGGCAACTATAGCCCTATAAAATATATTTCTTAAGTAATAAGACTGGAAATTCAAAATTACTCCTGGATTACTGGGCTGCAGACTGAATGTTTTATTAGCAGGCATGAAAACAACATTGATCTTGCTGTGCATCGCCATCAGAGCTCTTGGGGTGACCAAGGTGCGTTGTCAATGAGCAGTTATTATCCAGGCTTTGTTGTTTCATTTACAGAGCACAGGCAGCATAGATTT
This sequence comes from Plecotus auritus, assembly GCF_963455305.1. Taxonomy (NCBI): domain Eukaryota; kingdom Metazoa; phylum Chordata; class Mammalia; order Chiroptera; family Vespertilionidae; genus Plecotus; species Plecotus auritus. The sequence goes on along the minus strand of NC_137772.1, from coordinate 12,792,780 downwards.
AGCATAATTTGTAAGGGCCTAGGATTATCAGGATGGTAAATGAGCATTGGCCTGACTTAAAGTCAGCAACTGCACTAGCCCCCTAACAAGAGAGTCAGCCTGTCCTTCGAAGCTTTGAATCAAGGCATTGACATATCTTCTCTAGGTATGAAATGCTGGATTACATCTCCCAATAAAATGCTATTTTTTCTACATTGAAAATCGGTTGTTTAGTGTAGCCACCTTCATTAATTATATAGGCTTTCTGAATAACTTGCTGCAGCTTCTACATCAGCACTTGCTGCTTCACCTTGTACTTTTATGTTACGGAAACAGCTTCTTTCCTTAAACCTCACAAACCAACCTCTGCTAGTTTCAAAGTTTTCTTCTGTAGCTCCTGCATCTCTCGCAGATTTCATGAATTGAAGAGAGTTAGGGCCTTGCTCTGGATTAGGTTTTGATATAAGGTTGGTTTAATCTTCTAGACCACTAAAACTTTCTCCATATCAGCAATAATACTGTTTCTCTTTTTCATCATTCATGTATTCACTGGAGTAGCACTTTGAATTTCCCTCAAGAACTTTTCCTTTGCATTCACAACTTGGCTGTTTGGTGCAAGAGACGTAGCTTTTATCCAAACTTGACTTTCAACATGCCTTCCTCACTGGTTTAACTATTTCTAGCTTTTGATTTGAAATAAGAAACATGAGACTCTTTCTTTCACTTGAATACTTAGAGGCGATTATAGCATTATTAATTGGCCTAATTTTAACAATGTTGTATCTCAGGGAATAGGGAGGCCTGAGGATTGGGGGAGAGATGGAGAAACGGCTGGTGGGTTGAGCAGTCAGAACACACAATGTACATATCAATTAAGTTTGCCATCTTATGTGTATGGTTCATGTTGATACAAACAAAAAATCAGTGATCACAGAGCACCATAACAAATATAATAATAGCAAAAATGTGAAATATTTTGGAGCGTTATCACAATATGATACAGAGAGGAAGCGAGTGAATGCTGTTGGAAAAATAGTGCCAATTCAGACTTGCTCAATGTAGGGTTGCCACAAACCTTCCATTTGTAAAAAATGCAGTATGTGAAGTGAAATAAAATGAATTGCAATAACATGAAGTGTGACTATAATCCCCTGAAAATTTAGATAACTATTTGCTCCCCCTCATCCTTGCATTTGTCATCTCACATCTATAGTTTTCAAAGATCATTCAATAATTCTACTTGATTAGTAAAATTTGGCAGACTGCATATTACTTTCTGTAATTTTCTTAATGTTAGGCTTTGAGAACAAAGCTGTCCATATGTGGTTTATAGACTCCCTTGGAAAGCAAAACAAGGAGGAAGGAACTAGAAAAGAGTCAGAGAAAATTTTTCCTGCTCTGAGCCTGATGTTGATTATTTTGGCCCTTTACAACCTGGCATGGTGGTTTCCTAGGTGTTAAATATTAGGAAGTACAGCTACTCTAGAGATCATCTGGATCCCTAGCTTCAGAAACTGAAGAAATTGGGAACTAGGTGGAAAATTAAGAAGCAGTTGACTGAAGTCACACCACATCTGATAGGAAGAGCCGACATTGAACGCTTACTCTGCATCACATGCTACCTTCTCGGAAGCTGTAGTTTGAGGAATTTCCATTACATCACGTCTGCTTTCCTTTCCTTTTTCTCTTGCCCAGGTGATAGAGACTCAGAGGACAGGGCAGAACCAGTCTGCTGGAACTCAAGCTGCAGAGAGGTAACACATCTTTTAGGGCTGAGAGAACCTATCAAATCAAATAACGGGGGAGTTAGAAAAAAACCTTAGAGCACACCTACCCCAACCCTGCATTTCTGCATTAAAAGGCGCCACCACCAACAAATAACTGAGGTCCAGACATTTTAATTGGTTGGATCAAAACCCCGTAGCAAAATGACTGTGGATAAATCACTTACCCCCTCAGAGTCTCAGATTGCTCGTTTGTGAAAAAAGATACATGGACCTATTGGGGAAAGAAGTAAGATTATGTTTAAAAAATACCTCATATCATATTTGACATTTGTGAAGCTCCTAATGAATGTGGGCTTGCATTCTTTTTCTTAAAATTGTGCCTTGAGTTTTCATCTGATTCATAGTAATCATATTTATCATTGGCCCAGTGAAAGCAGAACCCGGGCCTTCTAACTCCAGGTTCAGTTTCTTTCCTACCTGCTCTGCACGTCCCTAACACCCTGCAGTCTCCTCAGAGCTGCATGTTTGAAAGTAGGATTTTCCGTAACTAGAAAGGCAGGATTCAAAGAGAAAGGTACCAGCCTGAACTCTAATCAGAAAGCTGGATCCAGAGCCTTGTCACACGTGTGTGATCTAGTCTCATTTGAAGTTATGATCAAAGTTCTGCCTGGTTCATGCTGAGAGGTAGTTTCTTTTCTTGTTTTTCCTCCCATGTGCCCCTTGCTTTCGTTTTGCTCAGCTTTAAAACATTTGTTCTATTTACATGAATGTATTCAACAGGCAGATTGTTCCTTGTCTGCGAGTTCTGGCCATGAATGCAAATAACATTTCTTAATCTCTCACAGCTGGTTCAAGAAGTGTGCCTGATGAATCACCTAGAAGAGATTAAGAAAAGGATAAAGGGAAGAAAAACAAATGCAGAACATTGTACAACCCTTGAGCAGCCCATTAACTATTTAACTTATGCAAAAGATGCTCTGTGTGAAGAACTGTTCCAGACAGACACCAGAGAGCTTTGTCTTGGGCGCCATGGAGAGACCAGGTCAGAGCTTCGATGCTTTAAAAATGCAGAAAGGTTAGGAAGGACCAGTTGAGATTTCCATGCCAATCTTGTGAAACAAACTTGGCTTTAAAAAAAATCCATCTTATTAAAACCATAAATGCCCTGGATAGATTCATACCCTTTCCCTGCTGGAGAGGGAAGGATTTTTTTTGTTGTTTTTTTTTTTCAAGATACAGGGACTTAAGTCCATTTCTTTTGGTCCTTCTTGATGCTTTTTTGAGGAAACCTGGTACTTACAAAGACTGCTTGCATGCCTCAACTTTATTTACCAATAAAAATAGCTCCTTGTGATGAGGTTTGTTGCTCTTTCCCTCAGAGAGGCGCTAGGAAATTGCTGGAGGCTGTAAGCACACCTGTGAGCAGGCACAGGAGGTTAAATTTGACACTTCAGCTGGGTTTGCAGAGCTAGGTAACATATTGGCACACAGACCTGAAGTAAAGAAGGTGCACATCTGTTCCCATGGAATTTTCCTTCCAGTACATAACTATTCCCGTGGCTAGGGAGGAGCCCAGCAGCGGGGGGTAAGCAAATTGCAAAATAGCTTTTTTATCAACTGCAAAAGTTAGCAAGCAATTCTGTGTGTCTCCACATCTTTCAAAGGGTAACTCTGTGTTGGCATGTGGCTCTCCTCCCCCAGTGAGGTCTGAATGTGGAAAGAAGTGAGCTTTCTAGGAGAGAGCAGGGTTGGTTTTCACACTGTCTAAAGCGACGATGAAGCTGGTATTACTGAGAAGAAGGCATGGGAAAAAGACAGGACACAGAGTCACAGATCATACCTGAAGCTGTCGGGTTGGGAGGAGGTAATGCCACCCACTTATTCATTTCTTAATTCATTTGGCAAATATTTATCCTAATTTGATTCTTCCCCTGATAAGTGCCTTTCAGGGTTCTTCTTTTTATACCCTAGAGCAGTGGTTGGCAAACCGCGGCTCGCGAGCCACATGCAGCTCTTTGGCCCCTTGAGGTGGCTCTTCCACAAAATACCACGTGCAGGCGCGCACGTACAGTGAGATTGAAGGAGTACCCTAATTAAGTTAATAACAATGTACCTACCTATATAGTTTAAGTTTAAAAAATTTGGCTCTCAAAAGAAATGTCAGTCGTTGTACTGTTGATATTTGGCTCTGTTGACTAATGAGTTTGCCGACCACTGCCCTAGAGTGTAAAACAAATTCCTCCTCTAGATTCTCATGGCTCCCATGACATGGTCCCTGCCTCCTCCCTCAACTTCATCTAATGCCATCTCTCCTCCAGTTCTACTGCTCAGGCACGCTGTGTTCCTTTCTGAACCAAACTTTCCGCCCTGATGGAATTGCTCCATCCTCCCCCCGCCCTTCCAGTGGCTGGTAGCATCTTGTCTTTCTGGTCTCAGTTTAAATCTCAACTACTCAGAGAGCCCCACCCCCTCTGACCACTTATCTAAAGCAGTTAGTATCCTCTGCCCCAATATTTGTCTCTCTTTCAGAGCTCTATTCAGTCATTCATAGCTCTTGTCACCACATGTATCTGTTTTGTTTGTTGGTGTCTTCATTGTGTACTTCTACCTTTAGACCACACACTCCCAGAGAACTGTCTGCCCATCTTGCTCCTTGTTATATCAGCTGCTCTTCTCACCATGCCTGGCACTGACTAGGTGCTCAGTGATGAATGGATGATTGAAGGATGTAGAGACAGGGTAGGGGAATGACGGTGGAAGAGGCTAATCCAGGAAATCTACTTATTCACAAAAGCAACCTATGGCTTTTATTCCTAAACTTCTTCAGGGACAGAGTCCTCAGGAGGAGCAGCCCCTAGCAGCTGGAGGGACTGAGGCCTGGAGTCAGGAGAGCAGGGTCCCTAAACCCTAGGAGAAGGTTGCTGGCAGAACCTGATCTGAAGACCTTAGTATTTATGGGAACAAATTTTGCCCATATGGGTTCTATGACGTGTGGCCCATTAGTCTAAGGCTCTTGCAGATGGTCCTCTCTGTGCAGGAAGAAAGTAGACAGTGCTGGTGCTGTTAGACATGGAAATATGTCCAAGTGTGAAGTTTCTGGTCCTGGTCCCTGGCATCTCACTGAGCTGAGGCCGGTGCCCGGGTCATCATTAGTGCCCCTCTGGAGGGCTGTCCTAATAGTGTGTCCTAACTTCAATGATTGGATCTTTCAAGGATCTATCTAACAGCCTCCCTGGTCTGCATTAGGGCACCAAGTGTGCTGAGGACCGGGCTGCTCCTCTCTGATGCAGCTCACTCCCCTTAGCAGGGGTTCTGCTCCTGCTCCTCTGGGTCCCACATCCTAGACTGTTCCACAGCTGAGCCTCTGACATTCAGCTAATTGTGTGCAAGCTCAGGGCTCTAAAGAACTTGGCAGTACTCCTCATTTCTTCCAGAGCCCAAGAACAGATATGCAAATCAGTTCCTAAGATTCTCATGGTCCCCAAGGTAGTCATGCAAAGTAGACTCAGATAGTGATTGCCTTGGCTTTTCCCTTTTTGTAGATTAGTGTGAATTTAGAAAAGGACCTGGGGGGTAGACTCCTATAGTGATTGCCATCTCGGTTCCCTTTTCTGTTTCCTAATTTCTTCCATTCCTCATTTAGAGATGGGACAGAGTTGAGCTTTATAAACTCCAAGGCAACACACTGAGCTCAGAAGATAGATACTGGATGGACTTAATAGAAAGTAGTGTCATCACAGTAAACCTACCGTGGAACAAAGAAGGAGTGGCTGGCTTGAGAGAGAGGAGCCTCTCTCTCTGAGGCATGTCCTGTGGGCTTGGGACTCTGCTCCTTTGTAAAGAAGCCAGTGTGTTGGCAAAAAGAATGGGTGGTGTCTCCGCTGTGCTGTGTTCTGTACAAATGAATCTGCACGAAGAGGTTCCAACAGATGCCTCTTCTCTGGGGTTGCCTGAAAACTGTGCGATGCGCCAGAGGGATCTAAAGCACTGGCTTTTAAAAGCTGAACATTCAAAAGAATTCCACTCTTTCATGCAGAATTAACAGTCTTTCCCACCTGGACATGCTCCCACAGCAGGGAGAATTGGTTTTCTGTTGGAACATGAAAGCCAGTAGGAGATGAGCACATCACACAAATGAAGACACTGCACACCGTTCCTGGCTATTTATAACACATCTCAAACTAGTTTTGCACCGGAGTCATAATTTCTATAAAATGCATGTCTACCGCGTAGGGGCTAATAAGCCTAAGGTCATGCAGTCATGCACACTGTTTAAATAGCTGTGGAAACAGGTGTTTCACGGTGTTCTCAGTAACTCATTTCTACCCACCTATTAAAACAGTTGTTGATCAAGGGAGTCTCTAAATACTGAAGTAATAAAGGAGAAATTCAGATGATAATTAGGTATCATGGAAGGAAGCCCTGAAGGTTTAGCACTGTTTGATATATATATAAGTGCTTAATACATGTTAAATAGTTATTATTGGTAGTGGTGTTTTTATTAGAAGGTTTATTAGCAGTCCACCTGAGGCCATATCTTCTCTCTGAGTTGGGTTTTTTCTGGCTGTTTTCCTTGCAAGAGGTGGAATCTCTCCTTGGGCTGTCATGGCGGGGAGCACGGTGTTCCCTTAGTGTGCCTTTTCAGGTGGGTGTCTCATATGAGCCTTTCCTTCTTTCTCCTCAATCCTCCGGGATGGGTGGCTTGGGAAGAGAGAGCTGTATCAGCATCTTACATGCCATTGAAACAAATTGATTTTTAACAAATATTGTCTGGAGTAATAATGCTTGAATGCTCAAGACTAATTTATGGATACATTTCTATCAGCATTTTATAAACTTGGACAAAATAAATTAGATTAGTTTCACTTAATTGAATTAACGTTTACTAATATGTAAATTTATATTAACATTTGACTAACTCATCTTTGATCATGACATGAACTTTGAAGAATGTCTCTGGGAAGGCAGGGTTAAGTAAATTTCTTCATTCCACATAGTTTGGAAATAGCTGAGCAAAGTTCTAAGCCAGCCATGGGCAAACTACGGCCCGCGGGCCGGATCCGGCTGTTCTCCCCGGTTCTCTTGCTCTCCCCTCCGCTCCTTTACTTTGAATTTATATTAGTTCACACAAACACTCCATCCATGCTTTTGTTCCAGCCCTCCGGTCCAGTTTAAGAACCCATTGTGGCCCTCGAGGCAAAAAGTTTGCCCACCCCTGTCTAAGCCCAGGCAGTCTGACACCAGAGACCATGCTCTCTCAACCCTACCTCCAGGTCCTAAAGGACAGAATCTCCAGCTGCATACTCCTTAGGAAAGGGTGTCTTCCTTGTTAATGTAACTATATTTCCTTTGATACATGATTGGACAGATGCTCCAAATTCACTTTTTCTCCATTGTGGAGGACTAAGTGCATTCTGGTATTCCCATTTCCCATTGGTGAGGCGATTAAGAGGAGGGATACCTTCTTCTTAATTGTGTCTATACAAACCTAATTAAGTTTAGGAAATGAGCAATTGGGAGGATGATCCTTGTTTGTTTCTTGCTGACTCACTTCTGAATGACCTGAGAAGGGTCAGAAGATAGGGACCAATATACATAAAACCGTAACAGATGGATTTGGGAGCTCTTTCTCACTAGCCATATACTACCTTCTTTAGGCCAAACACAGGAAACATCTATGACTGAGAAATACCTATTTTAAATCAGGTTTGCATTTCTCTAAGTTGTTAAGATTGTAGCAGCTTTTTTCTTTCCTTGGTAATTAAATGTGAGTCCAAAGTAGAGTGATAATTTGGTCATTAATTTTTTAATTTGTAGAAGTTCAATATTATTCTTGTATTGTTTATATATAAATCATCTTATAAGGTTACTGTGAGGCCTGTTTTTGTGACGGTCCCAGATTGCCTGAAGCATCTGGTTTATGCCTCTTGTCCAGGTGTGCCATGAATAGCACTTTCTTCACTTTCAAAAGTGCCCTGGTTTGGACAATAAATTGTATATATCCATCATTAGTAGATAAAATCCTAAAACTATATCCATACCAGCAATGACATCAAAACAGTACTTACAGAGTGATGAGGAGGGATCTAGTTTGGACCATAACTAAGAACAGCATTAAGGTGAGTCTAGGGGTAGGGGGTGTAAGGGTACTTACTGAAAGACCAGTTTATCTGCTTTGGGTGACATGAGCTATGAAGTAGAAGCAATTAGTTTGGATTACTAGGGTTCAACCATGAATCTGAACTAGTTCAAAGTCATGGAGGGTCTACATTGGTACAGCAAGAAATGGGGAGTGATTGGAGATTTCTGAACAGATTTGTAGCAGATTAAACATCACTGTGAAACAGTTACTCTGGCAATAGTATGTGGAAAAGGTTGGAGTGGTAAATGATACCCCTCCTAGACCAGAACCGCCAAAAATGGAGCCCATTAGGTACTCTCAAAGGAAGTCTTAGAGAAATAAGCAATCATAATAGCTGGTACATCATCCAAAGGAGTCATCGTTCTGAAAGGACTGGGCAGAGGTAGATAATGGTTACAAAAACAATAATATAGAACCTGAGCAGAAAGGAGATTGAAATGGGAGGCTTGGATAACCTGGTACTTCAATGGGCCTTTTAGCATATAGCTTCTGTGGCCTTTTATGGTTCGTGTGGCTATAGATAAGCTTGTGCCTTGAGCATTTAAGTCAGGATCTAAATAAATGATCCCTTCCCATATCCTTATTGATTATGTAGAGCCATATTTGAGATATATTGGCATTTAAGTGTTAAAAGAGTTGTGACTACTTTAAGGTTAAAATTAAATTGAATTTTACTTCATGAAGGGGTTAAGTATCTATGGAATTAAGAAAAATTTAAGTAAAATCATTAATGAGATTATATGGAATTATTAAAGTTTCATTTAATATGCTCAGGAGGAAACTTAATCTTTTGAGCTCAGCATCACAGAACACCACAATGACGCTCTTGCTCATCCATACCCTAACACCTTTGACAGAGGCAGTATACCCAGATCAACATTACTTTGTCCTTAGCCAGGATTGAGTTCCTAGATTAAGAAATTATTTGCTACTTGTGCAACATACTGAAAACCAGGGACGGTAAGGACAGTTTCCCAGATATTCCTTCATCTATTTTAAATTGGTATATAGATCAATTTTTATAATCCTCCAGTATCTTTATCACTCATTTCTTTCTTCTTTAAGTACCTCATCTTTTGTCTTTACCACCTTAGAGCTAAGCCATAGTAAACCGTTTGGAAAGTGCAAATCAAAAAATATATTAAAGGGGAGAGAAGAAAGTGCCCATTTCCATGTGGTTTATAGAAACATCTAAAAATCCTAGCTGACATTTCAGGAATTTGTTATATATGTAGGCAACAAAGGTGAGGGGCGAATACATCAGAATTACTGACGGATAATGTGTCTAATGTAGCCAAAAATATCTTACTTAATATGTTGGTTATTATTTATATAATCGTAAATGAATTCATTGTCTTTTATTTGTCATATGATAACATAGTCTTGGTAAAGCATTCAGCCAATATTTATGAATAATCATTCAAATTCCTTGCAATTAATAAAAAATTATATATAATTATGTAATTTTAATCAACAAGAGATAAATTTCCCAAAACTAAAGCTCATCCTATCTAATAAAAGAGTAATATGCAGATTGACCATCTCACCAAGATGGCTGACCCCATGTGGTCAAAGATGACTGCCCCCCATGTGGACACAAGATGGCCGCCACAAGATGGCCAGCAAGGGAGGGCAGTTGGGAGGGACCAGGCCTGCAAGGGAGGGCAGTTGGGGGCGATCAAGCCTGCAGGGGAGGACAGTTAGGGGTGACCAGGCCTTCAGGGGAAGGCAGTTAGGGGTGACCAGGCCTGCAGAGGAGGGCAGTTAGGGGCAAACAGGCTGGCAGGGGAGCAGTTAGGCATCAATCAGGTTGGCAGGGGAGTGGTTAGGGGGTGATCAGGCTGGCAGGCAGAAGCAGTTAGGGGCAATCAGGAAGGCAAGCAGGCAAGCAGTTGGGAGCCAGCAGTCCTGGATTGTGAGAGGGATGTCAGACTGCCTGTTTGGGCTGGATCCTACTGGGATCGGGCCTAAACGGGCAATCGGACATCCCTCGAGGAGTCCCAGATTGGAGAGGGTGCAGGCTGGGCTGAGGAACACACACCCCCATGCACAAATTTTGTGCATCGGGCCTCTAGTTTTTCTTATAATAGCTTAATAAATTACAAACTTTATTTATTTATTTTTTTATCTCTCTGAAGATTCTATTTGGAAGCAATTTATGTGCAAAATCATGGTGTCACAGTTGGTGAACTGAGAAATCTACAGAAAAATCATTTAAATGTTTATACCCCAAATTAACTGTTGCAGAACCTTCAACATAGTGGACTGAAGACCTCAAGTTACCATCTAGTATCTTTCATTTCAATATAAAAGCAATGAAAATGGTGGCAAAAATAGTCAACATCAACTTTTTCAGAAACCTGGAAATCAACCAAGGGCTTGCAACAATGTGAAGTGTGTTTACTCAAGGAACACTGTAGAAGTTTCGTGAGAATAGCAAGTTTTGTGGCATTGTATCCTGCTCCTACCCTCTTCTCCTCAGCTCTGCAGTCACCCTGGCCTGGCTGCAAGTGGAAGCGTCACAGTGGGTTTGGAGCTCCCCAAAAACCTCCAATTCCCAAAGGATTGCCACTATTTAACCTGTCTAGCATCTCCCTGAAAAACTCCATTTGTGGGCTACTCTCATTATTTGACCTGACTCCGAGCTCCCTCAGTGGGAAAAGACTTACCCACAAGGCACTTGTTAAAAACAATCAGCAAAATTGCTTACCTTGCAGCTGCAGAGTCTGTGATAGCACTTGGCACAAACCAGAGCCTGGTCAAAATCTTTAAAAAAAATACTTGGGGATTGAGATGCCCACAGGGACCTTTGTAAAGCTCTGTTATATGCCTAGGAATCTCGAAGGCCAGGGACATGTCCAGAGCTGTGTGCATGACAAGGAGACCTGAGAGGGCCCAAATCTTTTGCCTCTGGCTGACCTTGAGGCTTTGTACAAGCAGAATCTATACACTAAGGGATAGCTATAACTGCCTGAACGTTGAGTGCATGTTCCAGCACACACAGAGACTTCTGAAAAGTCTGGGAGACTTGCTGGTTCAAGAAAATCTCTTTAAAATAATTAGCTCAAAGTCACTGAACAAACAGCAGCAGCAATAAGAACAAGAAAATAGCAGCAGCAGTACACCTGGACAGGAGCATCTGATTTATATATTTGCTAAAATATCCAGTTTCAAACAACAACAACAACAAAATCATTACAAGCCATCAAAAAGAAAGTAAGGCCATACACAGGGGGGAAAAAATCAATGGAAACTATCTCTAAAAAGGCATAATGTTGGACTCACGGGATGAAGACTTTATGTGGCTATTATAAGTATGTTTTAAACATTAAAGAAAACCCTGCCTAAAGGATTAACTGTCTGATAACTATGTCTCAAGTAGGAAGTAATATTAATAAAGTGATAGAAATTATGTAAAAGATAGAAATTCTGGAGTTGAAAAGCACAATTGAAATAAAAAATTCATTAGAATTGCTTAACTGCTGATATGCAATAGCAGAAGAAAGAATTGGAAAATAGCTTAATTGAAAATTTCTGGTCTGAGGAACAGAAAGAAAAAAAGAATAGGAAAAAACAAACAGAACTTCAGAGACCTGTGGGACTTCATCAAGCATACCAATACAGGCATAATGGATGTCCCAGAGGAAGAGGAGGAAGAAAAAGGGACAGAAACAATATTTGAGGTATTAAAAACCAAAAATTTGCTAAATGTAATAAAAAGGTAATCTGTATATTCAAATAGCTTATGGACTCTGAGTAGAATAAACCCAGGAATTCCATACAAAAACATATTGTAGTTAAACTATAGAAAGCCAAAGATAAAGAAAATAAAAGTAAAAACATCAAGAAAAGAGTGATTCATTGTGTGCAAGAGATCTTTACTAAGTATAATACTGGATTTCTCATCAGAAACCATGAAGAATAGAAAAGAATAGGATGGCATACTCAAAATGCTGAAAGAAAAAACAACTGCCAACCAAGACTTCTATATTCAGCAAACAATTGTTAAAAAGTGAAGGAGAATTTAAGATGTTCCCAGGTAAACAAAAACTGAGAATTCATTGGTAGCAGAGTTGTCTGAAAAGATATAATACAGGAATTATTTCAGACTGAAATGAAAGGATACTAGATGGTAACTTGAATCCACACAAAGAAATATTGAACAAAAACAATAAAAAGAACTTAATAAAATCAGGAATGTAAGTGGGGATATCATTACCAATCTTACAGAAATACCAATGTTTATAAGGGCATACTGTGAACAACTTTATGCCAACATATTATGTAACTTAGAAAAAAAAAATAAAACATTCTAGAAAGACTTAAACTACTGAAATTAACTCAAGAAAATGAAAAAATCTAAATAGATACATAAGATGTAAAGTGATTTTGTTAAATAAATTGTCAAGAAGAAAAACGCAGGCCCAGCTGGCTTTGATGAAGTTTAGAAAACATTTAAAGGAATCACTAATCAAACCTTTATAAACTCTTCCACAAAAAAGAAGGAGAGGGAAACTTCCTAACTCATTTTATTAGACAAGGATTATCCTGATACTAAAACCAGGCACATATCACCTTTTGAATTAATGTGCAAAAACTTCAACAAAGTAGTGGCAAACCAGATCTAGCACCATACAAAATAAATTTTACACTGTGATCAAAGGCAATTTACTAGTATCCCAGGAATTCTAGGCTGGTTTAATTTTCTTTGTTTTGTTTTAAAATATTTAATTTTTTAGAGAAGTTTTAGGTTCACAGTAAAATTGAGAGGAAGATGCAGAGATTTCTCATATACTGCCTGTCCCACACATGCATAACCTTTCTCAATATCAAGATCCCCTACCAGAAAGCCAAAATAATCTTTAAAAAGAAAAAAAATATAGCATGGTACTAGCCTAAAGAAATAGTAGAATAGAATAGAATAGAATAGAATAGAATAGAATAGAATAGAATAGAATAAAATAGAATAGAACAGAATAGAAACTACAGGAATAATTCTTTACATTAGTGGTGAATTGACTTTTGATGAGGTTTTAAGAAATTTGGAAAAGAGTAGTCATTTTAACAAATGGTGCTGGAGCAACTAGTGATTCATATGCAAACAAGTAAAACTGAACCCTTAACTCACACTAGACAAAAAGGAAAAAAATCAGAGACTTAAATTTAAGAGCCAAATCTATGAAGCTCTAAGAAAAGAAAGAGGAGTACATTTTTTTTTTTTTTACTTTGAGTTAGGCAGTAGTTTCTTACCTATGACACCAAGAGCACAAGCAAGAAGTAAAAGGTTACATAAATTGGACATTAATTTGGCATGTGGTAATTTAGTAATCAAACAAATAATTCAATTAAAATGAGCAAATATTTAATAAATGTTTCCATAGGAAAGAACAGAAGCCACAAATAAGCACATGAAAAGATTCTCAGTATGATTAGCCATTAGTGAAATGCAAACTAAAATTACAATCAGATATCACTTCATACCTATAGCCATTTTGAAAAGCAATTGAACAGTTTCTCAAGTGTTAAGTATAGTTACCATGTGATCCAGCAATTCTACTCCTAGGTATGTCCCCAAGAGTAGCTAAAGCATATATGCACATAAAGACTTATACTTGACTAGTCATAGGATCATTATTCATAGTAGTTAGAAAGTGGAAATAACTCAAATGTCTATTAACTGATGAATGGATAAAAAAAAGTGATATGTCCATGCAATGAAATATTATTTGTCAATATAAAGGAATAATACATTGATATATGCTATAATATCTGTATGAACCCTGAAAACATTATATTAAAGGAAAGAAACTAGACACAAAAGTCTACATATTCTACGATTGCATTTATATCTAATGTCCAGAATGGGCAAATTCAGAGAAACAGAGAGTAGATTAGTGGTTGCCTGGGGCCCCAGGAGGAACGTGGGGAAAATAGTGACTGCTGATGGGTATGGCTTTCTTTTGGGGGGTTATAAAAATGTTCTAAAATGATTGTGGTGACTGTACTTGTACAACTTACTGAATATATTAAAACCACTGAATTGTATGTTTCTCTACTGCTGCCTAGTAGGTAGCTCCCAAACCCAGGGACAAGGACTTGGGGACATGAGCCACTCACTGCTGGTGCCAGAGGAAAACGAGGCTGTCCTCTCCTCAGGGAGATATGGCGGAGTTGAGGTGGAACAGAGGTCAGAGGAAAGCATGACTATGCCCTGTATAGACTTCTCGGTCGGCACATAGACCGTCAGCATCAGTTCCAGATCAAACCAAAGATTTTAATGAGTCAGTTTGATGGTATGTGAAGCATATCTCATTAATTTCATTTTAAAAACTATACTGACCTTTTGATTTGCAAAGCTTTCACTTGCTTTCTAATCTCGGGGCACTGCTGCTCTGCATGACTATAGACCAGGGGTGGGCAAACTTTTTGACATGAGGGCCACAATGGGTTCTTAAACTGGACTGGAGGGCCGGAACAAAAGCATGGATGGAGTGTTTGTGTGAACTAATATAAATTCAAAGTAAAGGAGCGGAGGGGAGAGCAAGAGAACTGGAGGAAACAGCCGGATCCGGCCCACGGGCCGTAGTTTGCCCAAGGCTGCTATAGACCATTCGAAAGGTAGCAATGAAGTAAGTTAGAAGATAATAGAAGGTATAAAACTAGGAGGTTCAGTGTTCTTGATTCTCATATCATCTATATATATAAAAGCCCAAGTGACTGTTATGACCGGTCAACCGATGACTGGTCGACAGGTCGCTATGACACGCACTGACCACCAGGGGGCAGACTGTCAATGCAGGAGCTGCCCTCTTGGTAGTCAGTGTGCTCCCACAGCCAACCTCCCAAGGCTGGCCAACCTCCAGCAGTCCCTCCCCCAAGCCTGCTGGCCCCAATTGGCCCTGATCGCCAGCCAGGTCGACGGACCCCACCTGTGCGTGAATTCATGCACTGGGACTCTAGTTGGACTATAAAATAAAATGATTGGTTTTCAGTTAATATTTTCCAACAACCCATATTAAATATGCAGCCTCCCCCCCCACCGATACAACATAATCAAGTGTGTGATCACTTTTGCTCATTGAAATTAAAATTTAATTGAAGTCCATTTAGAGCATGAAGCTCACACTCGTACATGAGTTAAATTCATCTCTCTTGCAACAGGAGCTTTGATCTCCCTGCAGCTTCTCCAGCTGTGCAGGTATCAAGCCTAAGAGTGACAATTCACATTCCCATTCTAGCCACTCCCTCATCTCCAGTCCCTCCTCCAAACTAAGAATTAGAATGCTGCTCTCCTAAGGAGAACAGTACAGAAAGTCACCCCTGTTAGTCATCTTTTGTAGCCCGGGGAGAGTGTGGCAGGGTGATAGTCAAAGGTAGTACCTCCAGTTCTGCTGCTTCCTTGTAAGCCCTGCCAGGAGGCACCAGGAGGCACCAGGGCTATCAGGCACTCCTCTTTAGAGTAGGGGTTCATTAGTGCCTTGGTTTTATTTTGGGGCCTTAGCTGCATCTCCAGGAACCAGGAAGATCCCCACTCAGCACCTTGTTATGTAGGGTAGTTGTGCTTACAACAGTTTATAATGTATGTTCATTATGTCATCATCTGAAAGTCAACCCTGCAAACATCAAAGGCTGATTATGTAATTTCTTTGAGTCGTCTTAGAAGAAAGAGAAAGGAGCAGTAAAAATACCAGTTTATGTTTCTGACATTATCTAATGAAAGTTTCTGTACAGTAAAGGTCCCCCCAAATAAATTATTAGATTAAGACAGTTATGATGATTATCTCTGATTTTCATTTATATGTTTTAGTTTCAGGTGAACCATCAGGTCTCATATTCTTGTATTATATTGTTAATCTTTTTATGTCTTGTCTCCCCAACTATTTATGAGCTATTTGAAAGTCTAAGTATTATGATTCTTTGGAGCTCCTATAATGCTGTGCACATAGTAGGTGCTCAGTATACATTTTTTTTACTTATTATCATTTCCTTTCTACTTATGAATTAAAAGTATGGTACCAATTCCCTTCCATATGATTTTCAAAATGTTTTATATAATTACAAAGAAATAATAATTCTTCAGACGATTAAAATACTGATATTAGACTATAGCAAAGAGACTTCTAATAGTTGTAAAAGCTAAAATAAACCTCATAGCACCTGCCAACAATCCATATTGGCTTCAGTCTGTTACCTGAACTTTCCCATCATTTTAGACTCATGAGCTTGGTTTACATGAGTGAGATTAAATAAATTACCCAGTTGTATGGGAATGTATATACAGAGAAATTTCCTTTGGCCCAAGCTTCCAGTTACAACTGTCTGCATGCTGTATGAGTAATTGAGTTGGGCAGAGGAGGATGAAAAATTATGAAGTCACTGCAAATAATTTAATTATAAATAGAGTTTTATGAGAGGTGTTAATGTGTGCTACCTCAGCTAACCTGACAATAAAGGTTTCACAAGCTACAATGACATCTGGAACCAAATCACATGTAGAAATTATGCAGCGGCAATAAAAGCCACTTAATTAGCATTGCAAATAATGTACCAGCATTTCTGAGATGTCTTCAAATTTGCATACAGATACATAATTACATAATTTGCAGCTGTGTGTTTGTTCCATAAGATCTTGTCACTTTGTTAGCAGAATATGTAAATCAGAAATTAATTCTCTTTACCTTTCTCATCCTCAGCTTTCTAAAGGTGTACAGTGCATCATGGTGATTTGGTGCAACTCTTTATCTGGACTTCATCACCTTGTCTTAGGCTGGTTTCAGAGAAAAACATATCTCCTGACTTATTTAGCAAGAGAGATATTTTGAATGACTTGTAAATACCATTTGCTAATGAATGAATATTATTTATTAGCTAACTTTGGCTTTCCCTATTCATCTTTGAAATCCTTCACTTGCTCTGTCACCCTAGAAATATGGGCTACTTGTGTCTTTCTGGTTTAAAGAGGTTAATTATATACCTACTAGAGGCCTGGTGCACGAAAATTCATGCCCTGGAGGGGGTCCCTCAGCCCAGCCTGCCCCCTCTCACAGTCTGGGAGTCCTCAGGGGCAGGAGGCGACCCGGCAATCAGGGAAAGGCAATGCCCCCATCACACCTCTGCTGCTGCCACTGCTGGCAGCGCAAGCCTCAGCTGGCCCTGGTTACCTGAACCTCGGGCAGCCCTGGGTGGCTGGGCAGCTGCCATCCAAGGCTTGCCTGCACTCAGGCCGGCCCTGGGTGGGCTGATGGGACTGGGGGACTCCAGAGGCAGGCTTGCGGAGTGGCCAGATCTGCCTGGGGGCGGGCCTGGCTGTGCTGCATGCCTGCCGCCCCAGTGGGGCTGAGGGGACTAGGTGCCGCCATCTTATTGCTGTGGGCACCGCCATCTTTGAGGGTGTGGCAGTCAGCATATTCCCTCCTTATTGGCTGTGGGTGCCTCCATCTTTGTGAGGGTGCGACAGTCAATTAGCATATTCCCTCTTTATTAGATAGGATTCTTATCTGTATCTTTCAGATAGTAGCAACTATTTTATATTGTAAGTTAATACAGTCCACTGAAATGCAAGAATCTAATAAAAATGAAATAGTACCCTATAAGAAAAGTATTAGATACAGAAAGCTAAGCAGATCTGGCAGCTAAATTCAGAATTGAAAAAGGACTGACACTTTATTGTCGGTCCTTCTGATGTAAAGGTTAGTTGAACTAATTGAACAAATTGCATTAGTACAATTTCATGTAGTAGGACCATAAAAATTTTATATTTCACATCTAGAAGTTGTGAAGAAAAAAGTTTTATTATGGGGTTATGATTTATTATCAGCTAATTAGATTAAAATAGGCCTGAGTGTGCTGTGATGACTTGAGATGGTCTGAGCTTAGGCAGGGTAAGTACAAGATGTACCTCAGAGAAGTCTAAGGTAACTTTTGAGAGATAGGACACTTCTGTTTCACATCCTTGGTTTTGGACCAAAAATTATTTCAGGACATCAGATTAGACATGGATAGCAATAGTCTCTGAGAAAAATTGCTTGGGTAGGATGAGATTTGAAAATATAGACTTCACTGTTTATTCATCTATTTATTTATTTAACATTTATTGAAATAGGTGCTAAGGAACAGGCAGACTTGAGCTAGGTAATTCAACTGGAGGCTGAGCATTAGGATGATTAATAAGTTAAGACCGATCTTTAAGTCTCACAAATTAATAATTTTAGTCACAGTCAAATATGTTTTCTGAATGCCCAGCTTTCTCAAGTGCTAGGTTGGCTATCGTCCAACTTTAATAAAATAGATATTGTCCTAGCTTTATAGGAATTCTAATCAAAGATAAAACCCACGCGTTAAAAATAGGTAGCTAAATTAAATATAAATATACTAGAGGCCCGGCACACATGAAATCGTGCATGGTTAGGGTCCCTAGGCCTAGCCTGGCCTCTGTCGCATGGCCTCTGCCGCCCTGTGACGCTACGTGAAGCTCCCCACCCCCGGATGCTCTGCGTGGCCCCTGGACTGCTCCGTGAGGCTCCCCCCGCCCCTTGACTGCTCTTCGAACTTGCTGCCTCCCCGCGAAGCTTGCAGCTGGACGCTCCGTGAAACTCCCCTGCCCCACGACTGCTTTACGAAACTCGCTGCTGCCTGGGTGACTGCTCCGCTAAGCTCATGGCCACCCTGCGAAGTAGCCCGCCGCCACTGCTCAACAATCCCCAGTCCCACCTTGCCGCCAGCCCCCCATCATGGTGAGTGGCTTGGGAGCTGGGGAAGAGGGAGGACCGAGAGGTACTCCATGCACTTCATGGTGACTGGTCGCCTGTTCGGTCATGATGCCACCTAGCTCTTTATATATATTAGGATGAGTCTATGGAGATATATATTTTTATGGCTTATTGGATAGGGGACTTCATATTTAAACAGAGTTAAGGGAAGAAAATCTCCA
Organism: Plecotus auritus; assembly: GCF_963455305.1. Classification (NCBI taxonomy): domain Eukaryota; kingdom Metazoa; phylum Chordata; class Mammalia; order Chiroptera; family Vespertilionidae; genus Plecotus; species Plecotus auritus. The sequence continues at coordinate 12,774,002 of NC_137772.1, read as the reverse complement.
TATCCTTTGATAGTATGTTTCCTGAAATTCCTTCTATCTTCATGTTAATAGCCACTCAATTAATGTATTTAATTATTTATGAGAACAAATATCTTGCAAGTGGTTGAACTCACTAAGAATCTAAGAAATTCTCTCTAGCTTCTCTTTTCTCCATCCTACTCAATCTTTTAGAAAATGCTGTAATATAAGATGGGGAAAAAGTAGTTTTACAGTTGTTCATATGGAAAATAATACAATAATTTATAAATAATAACACAAGGATAAACTGTGTTTGTGAGCTCACAACTGTAAACCTACTTTTGCCCCACCCTGTATGGTCAGTTTCAAGAACTCCCTCAGTTCCAGATGCTGTGTCTGTGCTCATGAACGGGACTGCTCAGGTCAGTTTCCACTCACCAGCTGCACATGGGCTGGAGATTGGTAGCATAGCACCTGAGCCTTGTTAACTTTGGAACAGAAATTATATAATGAGTAAAGGTGAAATATTATTTACATATGACTTTTATGTAAAAAGGGATCTCATAAATGGAAAGTTGTTTGCTTTTTGGGGTTAGCTCTTTTATTCTTTCTCTATTGGATATTTTTATTCTTTCACAGATTAGCCATGCTAGTGAGCATCTACCAGTAGTTGTTAACGTTCTCTTTTAAAGCTACCTTTGTGAAGAATATATAGTTTGGTTGATAATGGAGTAAATAAAATAGAAAGGATCCTGCCTCAAGCTTGCCCTACATTTTTGATCATTAGACTCTGTAGTGACCCCCAAACTCAATAACATTTATCAGGAAAAAAATCTCCCTCTGGAAACTTGATCTGGTCGCCCAGTGTAGGTTCTGAAGGCTGCTGCATTGATGCTAGTAGTGTTGCAATGACGGTACTTTCACGGTGACTGTTCTTTGAAGTGGAAAATGTGACCTCACACAGATGGTGGAGTTTTTCCATCATGTGCTTGTGTGATTAGCTTTCTTCCCTTCTTTCTGAATTTAGCTCAAGATAATTTTTAGAGTTTTACAAATTATAATATTGCACACAAAACCGGTCACAAGACATCATCCACTCATTTTCTCAGTATGGAACCCCGAACATTTTCATAGAGCCAGCTGTGACAGTTTCAAGGCTGTTGCATCCATGGCAGGTCAGCATCCTTTTTCTCATCATCCCATGGATTCAACTTCAGAAATGAAATACAGGATATTCCAGTCTCTCCCTCATTCCTGTTGTGCCAACTTTGTTCTTTAAGTCGTTCTTGCTATGTCATGGAGAAGCTGAATGGTTATTATAACTAGGTCTGACACTCATGCAGGCAGGAGGATGAAGTAAGGAGGCAGCTCAGAATTTTTCTTAGCCAGACACCTCCACTCTCCCTTCCCCCAGGTCTGCGTTGGCAGCAGCTATTCGAGAGGCCTAAGACCCACCCGCTGGTTCTATTGCGTGTGTGGGTCATGTCTTTCTCTGTGTGGAATGTACTGCACTTGTTGGAATTGGGTAGAGTGATTTATTCGGTCTGTAGCTTTAAAGGTGCTTATGAAAGACACTGCTCTTTTTCTTAAATATCAGAAATGGTAATTAAGATAAACATTTTTCTAATAGAAAGGTGAGAAAAATGTAGAAATGCTTAAAGGATAATTTGGCAATTTTCAGCTTAGGTAATGGAAATGAGTTAAACTTATGCCTAAAATTACAAAGATTATAACATTATATCATTAACTCAAAACAACAGTACTTCCTAGAAAGAGATGAAGAAGTGTTTCTTTTATGCCAGAGCTCTCTTTAACTTCTTTCTTCTCACCTATTACAAAAGAACCAGTTCTTGAATTTTATGGCTTCTATTAAGTTTCACAATGAAGAATTTAGGTCCAAAACTTGTAAAGTTCGATTTATCCCAAGAAAACAAGTATATTATTAATTCATTTGATTTTGTGATAACAAAAATAGCATAGCAGCAAGTTCTAATAATATTTGTATAATATTTCAGAAATATTTAACATTTAATCTCAGACACTTTCATTGGAAGTAGTAAAAAATAACTCTAGCTTATAAAAATAAAGTCTTAAAAACATACTATTGGGACTAAAAATGACCAGTTTTCTTGTTAAAATGTGTAGTATAAAGAGGAAAAACAAGTGTATCGGTCAGAGTTCTGTCTGAAAAACAGAAACCACTCTAGGTTTTCCAAGCAGGGTGGTATTTAATCCAGGGAATTAAATGCTTGGAATCTTTGAGGTGCTGGGACAGTGATGGGCAGGGCTAACCATGCGAACTTTCAGGTGCATTGTAAGCTTTTCGAGAATCAAAGGGTCACAGACCCATCAAGCAGATGTCAATGATCATATTCTCCTCCAACGTTTAGGAAGGCCATTTTCAGGAGAATGCTTATATTAACCACAAAAACCTCACATATGCCACACGCATGGGGATGCTGGTGAATACAGTTCCTAGGCTTCCAAACTCATGCTAGGCAGCGGCTGAGGGTCAGGGCAGTGCTGTGTAGTCACATGAGAAGCCACAGCATGGTTTATTACGAGTACCCATGGGTCTTCTAATAAGGTCAAGTATCTCTCAGTTTGAGGGCTTTGGCATTGCTTACAGAAGGCAATGGCATAATTAAAGAAAGCAATAACCTTAAACCCTGCATGGTACCGCATTCCTAGCGTAATTTAGTCAGAATGGGAAGGCTCACCTACATTTTCCCTTTGGTGGCTCTCATCTACATTTCTCATTACCCCTAGAACACCATGTTCTGTGCAGCTGCTTGTTGCTGAATCCTCCCCACTCTCCACCTTCCCATCCTGTTTATTGCACTTATTATACAGCTATAAACTTTCTGTTCTGTTTCCTAATCATTTATTCTTTCACTCTCCACCCAACCTACTATTTTTCTTATTTGTATCACTTCTCACCATGGGAATTGGCTTAACAGCATGGTGATGGTTAAGATCTTTATATCCAGAAAAGACCTGGGAAATCATATTTAATCCATTACTGGACTGAGATAGGTTATTATAATTGAACAGTTGGGGAGTTTAGCACTTTTCCTTCAAGTTGTAGGTTGTTCCTATCTCAGCCAACTTTATGGAAGAGTGAAGACTAAGGTGAGATATGACATCTTATATTTTCAATGAATTTTCATTTCACACTGAAGAATCACGCACAACATCTATCTTATGATTCTTTGAAATCCTCTGCTTAAACACTGGACTCTGCTGTCACCTGGAATAGCTTAATATCTGAAATGTGTTCTGACATTTTTCCCACTGACTTTTATTGCCTGTATTCCCCTCCTTACTGACTTGTTCTCTGATCTCAGCTGGACCTTCAGTGTCCTTACTCCTCCTTGTCTTCCAATGTATTATTTACTTTCCTCCTAATACTTCACAAATGCTATTGCACCTACATCATGAATTATCTTGACTTAAAATTCCACCAGATAATGTTAATTGCTAAAGAACTAAGTAGAAGACCATGGATTGTTATTTTGTATGTGTTGAAATCCCTAATGACTAGATTAGTAATTGACACTTAGGATAAACTCAATTTGTAAATGAATAATGAAGCTCACTCCTTGTTTTCTCTACTTTTATTCCTGGGATGCTGGAGAAATAATCATATCACTCTACTTATTGACTAGATATAAATTACAACTTCTATCTTCAATGCAGGCCCTTAATGAATTGTTAATCTTTTTTATAATTCATAGTTGGATAGTGTCTCTGCCCAGGTTCCCTAGAAAATAGTGTTTGAGGCAACTATTAGGGGCTACACTTCGTTATGAATGTAATCTGAGGAATGCAATTATTGTTGTTGTTTTAGTAGCTTTCAAAATTTAATTCACTCCTGTAGTTGAAAATGTATTATTTTTATATTAGTCTAAACTCCATCCACTGGCTCAGTGTGAGTTTAGATAGAACAGGTTGGAGAAAGAAAGTTATTACTTATCTTCGTGCATTTGTGACTTTCGTCTTCACACAACTCAAAGAGATTGTTTAAAAACACTGGTAAGACCACGTTGTCTCTGCTCCAAGACAACCAGTGGGAGCACATCTTCCGCTGGCCACGTCCAGGTTTTTATGGTGGCTCTCAACCAGCATGGCAGGTTACTTGCTAGTTATCTGATCTCATCCTGTTGTACTCCCTTTCCCTCGCTCTGATCCAGCCAGACAGGCCTTCTCCCCTGCTCCCCAAACATTCCAGGCTCGCTTCTGCTCAGAGGCTTTTCTTCAGCTGTTCCCTATGCCTGGAACTCTCCCCATCCATGTGATGCCTGACTCACTCTCTCCAATGCTACCATCCATCATGTTCACCCTGTGAAAATTAACATGCACATTCTCTCTCTCTCTCTCTCTCTCTCTCTCTCTCTCTCTCACACACACACACACACACACACACACACACACACACGCACACGCACACACACACACAAACACACATACACTCACACAAACTCCTCAGGCTCTGTTACTTCTTTTCCAGTGTACATATAACCATTAGACATACTTTCCTGATATAGATGTGCTTTACTTATTAGTTAAATGGCTGTCCCTTCTGCTGAAATGGAGTCTCCATGAGTTGGAGGAACGTGATTTATTACATATTCTGGGATACTTGAGAAGTCTAAGGTAAATTTTGAGAGACAGGGGACTTCTGTTTTACATCCTAGGTATTGAAGTAAAAATTATTTCAGGACATCAATTTAGACATAGAAATAAAAAATCTTTGGATAGTATGGGATTTGAAAATATAGACTTCACTGTTAATTTATCTATTAATGTATTTATTTAAAATTTATTAAAATATGTGCTAAAGAAGAGGAAGGCTTGAGCTAGGTAATTCAACCGGGGGCTGAGGATAAGGATGACCAATAGGAGTGAAGCAGGGATGGAGAAACTAAAAATACACTGGAGTGGTTACTGAGAAGCCGTAAGAAGGCACTGCCTCTCCAAACAGCCCATCCAGAGTGGAAGGTACCAGAATTTACCTGCTAGTAACAGTCTTCCATTGGTCAAGTTTCACTCCATGGGGTATCACGTCCCTCACATTTTTGTGTTCCACATATATGGATATTGATAAAATCAAGTGGCATCTTGCACTTTAGCATCAACACAAACTCTGGTGAAGGAGGAAAGAGGTGCATGACGTAGGTGTCACATGGGTGCCATCGGGGGCAGTTCCTGAGTGATCTAAGGGACCTGGTACAGCCCCACAGGAGGCCACTCAATCTCATTTCAGCAGAAGCAATCTGGCTCCAGGATCAAGGGACCAGCACAAGCTCTTACCAAGGATTCTTTGGCCAGAACACAAGCCAAGTTCATATATCTGGACTGGCACATGAATTAGTCTGTCACTTTTCATTCCTCATGAAAGTTGTTTCAAGTTATTACTCTTATCAGTTCAGAGGGAAGTCTGGCCCATATGCTAGTATGAGTGGCATATTCATAATGTTTTGTTATTGATACTTTTATTATTTTCAAGGGCAGAATAGTTTATGCTTATATTTTACATTGTACTTCCATGTAAATGTGAGTTATGTCAAAGCAACCCAACGAATAGGTTTGGTCAGTGTTATATTAATTTTGATATTGATACAGAAACTCTGAAAAGTTGAAAGACTTAATAAGGTCATGGAGCTACAGTGCCTTGGTAAAAAGAACTTTCAGGTGGGACTCAAAAAGACTTGAATATTAATTTTAGCATCATTTCTTACTTTTATGTTATCATTATCATTTTTTTTAACCCAGGGGCACCAATATCCAGACCAACCTGGAGTGATGGGCTCAGCAGCCCTTTGATTTTTGCAGTGGGCTTATAGTAAATGTCCCACCAACATGTTATGGAAGTCTGTGTGTCTGCACAGATAAGATTAGGAGAGAAAGAAAGTGAAGAAAAATGTGGATTATTTAGCTTATGACTTTTTTGAGTTAGAGGCAAAGGCAAGCCGTTTTCTCTATTTTGAAAATGTTCATTGGTTAAAATTAAAGGGAATCTGGTTCCCAGTTAAACAAAACAAAATAAAACAAAACAAAGCACATAAAAGCAAGTTCTTTCCCTCTCTCATCTTCTCTCTTTTGACAATGAAAATCATTTTGGTTTTTAAGTTGCAATTGTTCATGGTATTGAAGCTATTATTTTATACACATAAATGCTATTGAATAATTTGAAGTTGAAATGTGCAAATTAAGTTTAAAGTCAAGGTTTCTTTTCCCTTCACGAATGTGATCTTATGGAAAAATTCAAAAATAAATAGGCTTTCATAAAATTAGAAAGAACTGTCATCAGAAGAAGCAGAATCTGGTAAACTTAGTCCGTAGTTGCAAGCACTTCTGGTCTTAATGATGGACAAGTGTAAAGAAATAAATGAATGGAGCAACACAACAATGTTAGCCTCTTTCTGTCACCAGGGAATGATGTAGTCTTTATATCTTAAAAACATAGAGGTTTCTCCTTCACGGTGCAAATAGTCATTTAATATCCGAGCTATCTCTGCATGTCCAAAAGAGATGGGAGTAGTTGTCATTGCTTCAGTTGGATACTGAAAACATGCATCCTGTCTGTCCTTTGGTTTCCTCTCCGTTTCTCTGAATTGACATGGGCATTACAACTTAACTGGTGGTGATCTTCCACAATCAATCGTATATGTTAGTTGCTTTAAACATGTCTTAGTTTTATTTTTTTCCAGAATACTTTTACTGTCTAGCAAAAATAAGTAATACGAAATAGCCCAGGCTTCTTGCCAACATCAAATGTGGGTGTAAATTAAACTGTGTAGTTAGAAGCTGATTCAATATTTTTTTTCTTGATCAAGAAGTGATAAATAGCACATCTACAAACAGCATGTAATTTTTATTATCTGTGAAGACCGCTAGAATGAATACATCATTACCTGCACAAATAAGGAAGTCGAATGCCACAGTTCATTTTCTGAACTGCTATGACTGGTGAAGAAAAGCAATTCAACCTTATCTTTTTCCTTATAATTAGTATTGCTGAAACAACTTTAAAGGCAGGACCAAAAGCAGATAAAAACGTAGACTGGTAACAAGCTGGGAAGAGTTTATTATAAAAAGAAACATGTAATTATTTAAAGAACATACTGAATGGAAGACCAGGGCTTTGAAAGTGTGGAATGTTGAGCAATAGGAAGTTTCGGAACTACTGATGCTGTAGTAATAAGTAAGAGAAGGAATATAAAAAAAGAAATTAGGCTTCCTTAGACAAACTGAGCTGCAGAAAAGGAATATATGAACAGTTTGACAATGAAATATGCAAAACACATCTTTACATTGCTGATAAAGTTTGCAAGGCTGAGCTTCATAATTGAGCAGAAATCAGGACCACTGGGATATAATCTTTGATCTTGTGCCATTGTTTATATTCATAAAGAATCTTGGTTGTGTCAGACGTAAAATTATAACAAAGTCCATGGCATTCTCTAGTTTGCCAGTGGGCCATGTTCCAATATAGTTTGGGTCCTAAAATCTAATTAAAAGGGATTATATAGTGTTTCTCTGGTTTTATCCTGACTTGGGGTGCCAGAAACATAGATGTGCCCCCTTCCTACATATCAAATGGTGCCCATGGCCAGAGGCAGGAGTACCTGCAGTGTGTCCAGGTTAGTGGAGATGGACACTCCTGGAAGGTAGGGACTGAGCATTATGGGCAGGTTGGATTTTCTTCCAAAATACTCTCAGGGCTATTTCTCAGCCATGGGTCAGCTCCCTGGTTTTGTCTTAGCCCTGAAGACTCATGGGACTGGCTTTCCTGCTCCTATTTTAAGCACTACCGTCTGTAGCTTCCAGCCATGACCTCTCTACTCCTTGACATGCTGGAGGAAAGGAGGCAGTGAGTCACCTGTCCTCCTTCTGTTCCTGAAGAACCCCAAGGCTCTTTTGAGGTTTAATCATTAGCAACATGGACTATTTGAATGAGCATATTTGAAGACTTGTTATGTTGTAGGCACATGCTTAGGCACTAGCAACATAAAGCTCAACAAGGCATGGTTCTCTCCCTGGAAGGAAATTAGTGCCAGGCAGCAGATAATTAAAATAATGCGACAATCAACACACACAAGAAAATTAAAATGTTGATGAGGATGTGGAAACATTGAAACCTTTGGGTGCTACTGGTGGGGATGTAAAATGGTGCATTCATTTATATAGTAGTTCCTCAAATAATTAAAAATAGAATTGTCACATGATGCAACATTTCACTTCTGGATATGTTGCCAAGAGAATTGAAAGCAGGTCATCAGAGGGTATAACCTCTTGTTCACAGCAGCATTATATAATAGCCGAAAGGTGGAAGCAACCCAAGTGTTCATTGATGGATGAATGTCTAAACAAAAGGAATTTTATGCATTCAGTGGAATATTATTCAGCCTTAAAAAAGAATGACATTCTGACACATGCTGCAACATGGATGGACCTTAAGGTATTATGCTGAGTGGATAAGCCAGTCAGAAAAAGACAAATAATGTATTATTCCACTTATAGAAGTATCTATGTACTTGGCAGTCTGAGTCTGTACTTATAGGAAGTATCTATGTATAGTAATCACATTCAAAGAAACACAATGTTGAATGATGTTTGCCCAGGGCAATGGGGAGAGGAGAATGGGAGAGTTATTGTTTAACGGGAACAGACTTTCAGGTTTTCAAGATGAAAATGTTCTGGAGAGTGATTGCACAACAATGTGAATGTAGTTTAACACTATTGAAATTAAAACCAGTCAGGATGGTCATTTTTGTATTGTGTACTTTACTGTAATCCTACATAATAAAAGGCTAACATGCAAATTGACCGAATGGCAGAACAACTGGTCTCTATGATGTGCACTGACCACCAGTGGTCAGTGTGCTCCCACAGGGGGAGTGCCACTCAGCCAGAGGCCGGGCTCATGGCTGGTGAGCACAGCAGTGGTGGCGGGAGCCTCTCCCACCTCCGAGGCAGTGCTAATGACCTAAGTCAGCAGTCGGACATCCCCCGAGGGGTCCCGGATTGTGAGAGGGCACAGGCTGGGCTGAGGGACACCCTTCCCTCTAGTGCACAAATGTTGTGCACCAGGCCTCTAGTTAAATATAAAAGTAACACGTGACAAGCTCTGTCATAAAAGTATGATGTGGACCATGAAGAATTAGAGAGAAGGCCCAGAGATGGGGGTGGGGAGGGGGCAAGGCAGCATGTGTGGAGGAGCTGGCTTTTGCACAGTGGGCAGGTGCTCTCCAGGGAATGAGCATAAAGACATCTGGGCAGAGGAACAAGCAGGTGCAGGCCAATTGTCAGGGTGTTCAAGGACAGGCCCTGATGTGGCTGGGATGGAAACAAAGGGGAGAAAAAAAATTAAAAAAGGGAGTACAGACTCAGACTGCCAAGTCACTTGGAATAAATATTTTCATATAACACATTTTGTGTATATAGTACATTCACCCATCAATGAACACTTGGGTTGCGCCCACCTGTTGACTGTTGTGTAATGCCGCCAGGAACCTGACATTACAATTGCAGGTGAATTTCAGTCTCCCTAAACCCATCTCGTGAGCTCTGTAACCATATCCTCATCTTCACTACTAAGAGTTACTGGGATAACTCGGATTGAATGGGATAGTCTGGCAGATCCGCAGAGCAAAGGGTGGGGATCAGAAAGAAGAAATCAATGAAAATGCACCACTCAGCCAAAAAGTACATGTCAGGCCCAGTAAGGAGACAGGAGCTACCCATACAACACATAAGATTAATAAAAATATTTGTGATGTGGAGTGTTTGCAAGAAATAGGTGCTTTTGTGAATGCGAAGTCCTGTTCTTGTGAAAGAGGAAAGTCGACTAAAAATGTCTTTTGAGATACAAACGTCAATCAGAAATGTGACAAGAGGTTTCAGCTACACAAAACTGAAGGCTGTCACGTGACCCGTTCTTTACACCGTTCTCCAAGCATTTTGGGTCTGGAGGCAGCTTTTTCCTTCCACAGCTGTGCCAGGCACCTGCTTGTAAGTTTGTTTCCTTACCTGTCTCCACGAGCAGATCCAGACCCCTCTGGTGGCTTCAGTGTGGTGCACACACCAATGCCACATTGAAATGGAGTCAAAGTCAGCTTTTTCACGATGGACAAGGCCAAGGTTATCTCATAAACACGAGTTTTCAGGGAAATCACAGTAATCTATTTACCTTAACATTTTAATAAAAATATTCCATTTTAATGATTACAGAAAACACAAGATATAGTACTTTATAAAAAAACTGAGACATATAAGAACACAACCCTTAAGTCTAAAGAAGCTTCATTCAAAGGTCCTTAGATTTCTCATTGGTCCCTTAGAGGGTATCGGTTGAGATTCTCTGATGGGCTGCCTAGTTCTGAAGTTACATAAGTCTACATTTCTTGTCTGAAATTACTTATTGGTAAAATACTTAGGCCTGCCAAGACCTGGGGTTTCTGTTTCTCAGTTGACACTGTGTCAAAACAAGATGTTAATTGATTGGCAGCTTAAGTAAAGTGGAAGTTCTAAAGGCGTGTTTGGGGTTCTATGTTGCAGTCCTTGGTTTTCATTCTAATTTATGAGAAGTGTCCCTCTTGCCCAGCCCTATGGACAACGCATTTCACTTATTCCATGTAGTTTGATCTTTTTCACTCTCCTGTGACACCCTTCCCAGGAAGCTCCACTGTTGAGGGCCCCACTGATTCCCATCAGCTCCCAGGCAAGCCAGGAGCGGTAGCATGCCTTCTCCTCCTCCTTGCCCACCCTGGTGCAGAGATGTGGTATTCCCTACAATCTAATGGGCCCATAGTTTCAAACAAGCAGAGGGCTTCCTTTTTAGAAAAGAAGTGGAGTAGAGAACATTGTCTGGGTCTAGACTGAGAAGATGAAACATGGGGAATTAATTCAGTGTTTCAAGGATAGAGCCAAGCATGCTGAGCAGAACTGAAATTCTTCTGGTGGTGAAAGATCTCAGAGCCAGCCAGCCAGATTTGGGTAGCAGTGACTAATCCACGGGAGCTCCCCAGGGCTTCCCAGCTCAGATCTCCTCCCCCACTGGTGAGGGAGGTGGCTGAGCCAGGTGAGGGGAAGGGACACAGCTTTCCAAAGGTGACCTCAGTTGCTTCTCCTATGATAACACCATTTCCAGAGAAGGAACTAAAATAAAGCAGCAAGCACAGTGTTTGTATTTTGCTGGACTAGTACTTTACGAGTGCTTGTAGTGATATATTCTGTACTATATAGAACTATTTGTACTCAAGCTCAAACACTGGTTTTTCTGTGGGGAGTGAGGAAGTGCAGGGAGTGAGGAACTGTAGTTTTGTCCTAATAAAGCAGAAAAAAAACAAATTGACTATGACTATATTTAAAAATTTTTGTGGGTACTTATTATAATAATTAGCATTATTATTATTATATAACAGCCAGTTTTTGGTAGTAAAAAAAAAAAGCATGAGCCTTAATAGCTAGAAAACCAGATTTTTTAAATCCATATTTTGTCCTTATTAGCTGTGAGCCCTCAAATGAATTAACCTTTCTGAGACTCAGTTTCTTCATTTGTAAAATTGAGTTAATAGCTGCCACTTTAAGGCAGGTTGTAAAAATTAAAATGATATGATACAGTATTATATCATTTTAAAATATATATATTTTATTGATTTTTTACAGAGAGTAAGGGAAAGGAATAGAGAGTTAGAAACATCTTTGGGAGAGAAACAGCGATCAGCTGCCTCCTGCACACCTCCTACTGGGGATGAGCCCACAACCAAGGTACATGCCCTTAACTGGAATCGAACCCGGGACCCCTCAGTCCACAGGCTGATGCTCTATCCACTGAGCCAAACCAGCTAGGGTGGTATTATATCATTTTAAGTGCCACATTGATAGGCACTTAAAAGTTGCAATTATTATTATTGTTTCAGTAGGTTTCAAAATTTAATTTGTTCCTGTAGTTGAAAATGTATTATTTTTATATTACTCTAAACTACCTTCCACTGGCTCAGTGTGAGTTTAGATAGAACAGATTGGAGAAGGTTATTATTTATTTTCATGCATTTGTGACTTTCGTCATCACACAACTCAGAGAGATCATTTAAAAGCACTGGTAAGACCACATTGTCTCTGCTCCAAGTCACCCAGTGGGAGCACATATTCCGCTGGCCAAGTCCTGGTTTTTACAGTGGCTCTCAACCAGCATGGGTGGAGGGTCTGGTAAAAGGACTATCCTTTCTCTTTGCTCTCATTCCAGACACACTAAAAAAGACTTTGGGGTTCAAACATAAACTTCTCAGCAAAATTGAGATCATGAAATAGATAAGACCATCCTATATAATAAAACCCTAATATGCAAATTGACCGAATGGCAGAACAACCCGTCACTATGATGCACACTGACCACCAGGGGGCAGATGCTCAATGCAGAACTGGTTGGGGGCAGCTCTTGTGTTGTCTGTACCCTGAGAGGGAGACGACCGGCAGTGATCAGAGGGCGGGGCTGGCCAGTGGGTAGCGCCAGGCTGCCAGCCAAGGCGGGTGCCAGTGAGGGCCCCCCAATCGCTCCACCTACCAGTTGCCCCACAGATTGGCCCTGATTGCTGGCCAGGCCTAGGGACCCTACCTATATATTGGGAACAGTCTCTTAAATTTAAAAATTAAACCTGGCAAGGCTACTCAAATACTGAAAAAACAGGATGATGCAGTGATGACATGCATGGACTCTGACTTGCACATTTTGTGGTCAGCCCCGATTCTGACACTTATAACTGTGCGACAAAGCCAATTACTTAACTTCTCTCTGCTTCAGTTTTCCCACCCATAAGATGGGGAAAATGGTACTACTGCCTCAGAAGGATCATGTCATGTACTACTTTTTATAATCAGGGCAAAAAATGTAGCTGCCCATACAACAGCAAGATCCCTTTCACTGTATGAAAAGTATGGTCACTGGTGCATGCAACATCCTGGATTGCGAGATGGAAGTCCGACTGCTGGTTTAGGCTGGATCGGTCCTAAACTGGCAATCGGACATCACCCAAGGGCACAGGCCGGGCTGAAAGACCCCCCTATCTGTGCATGAATTTCGTGCACCAGGCCTTTAGTTAAGTATAATACAGCATATGCCGAAATTGTGATCATAAATAAACCAACAGCTTAGCTTATAAACCCTGTGAACTTAGTTTTGGGAAGTCCCTTTTTGTAACATTTATCATGTAATTTTATGTTGTTATTTTCCCAACTTCTGGACTTACAAAGCTGAGGACTAAATCATAGACCATGCTATAGTCACTAAGAAGATGATGTTGCTTAAATTACATGGGCAGGATACAAATTAAGACATCCCATATTTCAGTGATATCAAGCATCTCTTTAACTAGTTGCCATGTCTCTCCAAAGACTTAAGAGGAACAACTGTTCTCAACCCATGGATATGAAAAGGGGTTCCTTGACGTTAAGCAAGCTCTCCAGTACACCTGCTAGGTACAGTATACAGGGCACAAACACAGGGCCTCCGAGTCTACAGGAAAAGACCAACCTTAAAATTCCTGGAGAATTCTTCTGGGTCTCCATTTTCCCTCTCTATCTGCTTTCCTTTCAACTCTTGTTGATATCGTTTCCTCTAATGGTCATGGAAGAACTGAATTATATGGCAATCAGGGAGGAAATCAGTGACTTTAATGCTGAGAAAGTTTAACTCTGCAGCTTAACAACAACCCCACTGAGGTCACTATAACCCTGAAGCACTTAGGGGACTTGCAGCGGCCCCACAATCAGCATGCTTGAACCAGGGATTGGGCCTCCAGTTTGCTTAGCTTGTTGGTCACTTAGGATTTTATGAATGGAGACTATTTTCTCCCATCAAAATAATACTATTTTTTAAACTATAGTAATATATTTAAACATATAAAAATGGTATATTAATTATATTCTAGGTCTTGTTACATGTTATTATAGAAGCAAAATTCATATATATGTTTCATTTTACTACATAATTACCTATCATTTAGGTTATTCACTGATAGCATTTAAGGACACTGAATTTCTAAGGTTGTTAATAGAGCAGAGAGAGAAATACTTTTATAAATCAGAAAGCTGTTACAGTTATAGTTCTGAATATTTGTTTTGGCAATAATAACTCAATCTTTAATATCCAAAATCATGCACCAATGTATTGGAGCAAGCCTGCACCATCAGAATCAGATATGAAAGTTCTTTGTGGTTTCTGCCAGCAACTAAACTGGAAAGTTTATTACTAACTATAAATGTCAAATGTGTTAGCAGGGGGTCACTTGTCATTCTCAGGTGGGCATTCTTTGACTTTGCCTCCTCGTTAGTGGGGGACCAGAACACTGAGGTCTCCAGGACCATTTCTCTCCTCACATTGGTGGTGTGGACTTTCCCTGTCTGGAGATTTAGTTCTGCACTCCCTATGTGGAAGTAACAGCATGTCTGAGAGTATATTCATTTAGTTCACAAATATTTGTTAAGGATCTAGTATGTGCTGGGACTGATTCTAGTCACTAAGGACCCAGATGAGAGACCAGGTGTCTTCTTTCATGGGGCTTTTGTATGTTGGAGACAATGGGCAGGTCAATAGACACATGTGGGAATTTCAGGTGGAGGTGAGTGCTAAGGACACTTATAGTGTGGTCATGTGGGAGACACTCGTCAGGAGGGGACCCTTTGAAGGGTTTTTTATGGAGGAGATCTAAGAGCTGAGATTGACAAGAGTCAGTTTTGTAAAAAAAAACCACACAAAACAAAACCTGTGATGAAACATTCCAGGAAACAGCGATTGCAACTTTATAACTACAGAAACCCGCCAGTCGCCATTGTACTAGGATTGTGTGTTAGGTAGTGTTTCAAGAAAAACACACACACAAAAATTGCTCATTTGTATGCAAGGCTAGATTTCACCACTGTGAGATACTGCTAGGCACATGTATCTGGGGCAGGATTTACAGACTTATGCAGGAGGAACACTCTGTTTTAAAGAAACGATCCCTCACTTTTATATAGCACTTTAGAGTTTATAAAGATCATTTACATTCACGATTATATGTTTTGGTAGATATTGCTTTTAGGCCTAAGATGATTAGATTGCAAATGAAAGAAAATCCAGCTCAAATAAATGGAAATTTATGTAATTATATAAGTATCTTAGAGTTCCTAATTCCAGGCAGAGGTGGATTCAGAGGCTAAATAATACCACCAGGATATAGCCTCTCTCTCTCTCTCTCTCTCTCTCTCTCTCTCCTGTTTTCACAGCATTTATTCTCAGTTATACACTCCGTGTGGTAGCAAGCATGGTTACTAACCCTCTCACTTGGCAAACCTAGCTTGGAGATGGAAAGAAAACACTTCTCTGAGAGCTGCAGCAAAGGTCCAAGCTATGACTCCTTAGTCCCTGTGGCCAGGAGCATGAGGAACTCCTGTTGGTCAGGTGTGAAGGTCAGCCCCATCCAACCTACAAAGACTGAAAGTGGGAGAGGCTTGACTCCCCAAGAGAAAACAAGGGGTGCTGAGCAGGCAATGTGAAAGATGTCCTTCGTAAAATTACAACTACCTTTTTCACGTATGAGGTTAAGAAGCTCGTCGATGTTGCACAGAAAGCTTACGTTTCAGACGGTATAAACAGGGTTCTTCCCACTCAAATGTTTCATATCTTCCACATAAAACAAAGGAGAGATTCCCAAGAGAATTCAGTGAAGGAGTGGAAACAGCGTGGGGTGACTCAGATTTTAGTGAGCATCCACTTTACCAAGGGTAGTACATTTGGGCTGCGACAGAAAGCCACTCGGGGCTTTGTGCCTGGCTTGCTAATGAGATGTCAGCAATAGTTCGACACAGCTTTTTTCACGTAGGCGTGGCGTGGTTTTCCCTGACACATGGCGGTGATGTTATATTGTTGAGCATGGATGCTGTTGGCTGAGGAGTTGAAAGCCAGGAGAACCATATGCCACATGGAGGACTGTGATGGTAGGAGGTAAAAGGAACCAAGTTCTTTTGTTTCTCTTAATGATTATCCACTCCACCAGATCCATCAGATTTTCTTCCTTTAAAAAGGTGAATAATTCATACAACAGATTTTGAGGCAAATCTGAATGTACATGAAGATGTGGCATCAAATATTTTGTGAAAGTGGCAAGGATGTATACCACATAGAGATGATTCCATTTGGGATATATATGGCCATGTGTAGATTTTAAGGCAACCCTGCAGTAACACAGAGAAAAATGCAAATATAGTGGTACATGTGTGCGGAGACATGAGAACCAATGTATGTTTCTCCATAACTTTAAATTAATTCCCCTAGTTGTTAACTATATTATATTTTAAGGACCATTAGAAAACAAACAAAAAGTACAACTCCAAAGGCTGTGTTTGTTTTTCCCACCCAGATGTGGGATCCGGTTTTATCGTCCCTCTGTTTGAGTGTTTATATTGGGTTGCAAGGACTCAACAGCCTTTCCTAAAGTCTGTTCTCATTTCTCCTAGGAAATACCCACAGCATGAAAAAAGGATCAAAGGTCCTGCTCTGAGATGCCAACATTTCTGAGATAGTTCACTCATCTTCGGAAAGCTCTCACTGTAGAGAACGAATTTCATAGATTTGAATGTACCTCTTATAGAAATTTCAGTAGGAGGAATGGATATGTTCTGATGCAGGTAGATGAAAACATATCCCTTTTCCGGAAAATAAGATTAAATCCAGATCACTGCCTAAACCCTGATGGGTTCTGGGAGAAAAAAAAAAAGTACTAACTTGTATATCTAATCTAGAAGATGTGTCCACTCAGAAACCTTTTTTTTTTTTTTTCAATCCTAAACTTTGGTAAATGCTCCTCGCCTACCTTTGCTCACTTTCAGATCATGGGACTGAGTCACATGATCGTGTTAAAGCTTGCAGAGAGAAGCCGGTCTTCTGCTCTGCGTTCCCCCTGGTCCTGGAGAACTGGCTTCCCTGTGTGAAGCCGCAGCAGTTCTCCTTGGCCATATAGTGCCACCAGGCAAATAGCTTGTATTCAGAGAGAAATGTCTGGATCGAACATTTCCTGTCTGCGCGTGTGCAGAATTGTAGTCCTGGTCTGCTTTCTCACGGCCAGCTTCTCTGCTCTATCACTTGGGGGCCTGTGCTCTTCCGCTCCAGGCACCCGGGTTCAGACTGCAGAGCTTCCCCATTTCCTTCCCTGACCTAATCTGCTAACCTGGATGCTGAAGGCCAGCTTTTGCTGTCCTCACTCACTGTCTCCCATAATTACCACATAGAAGTACAAACTGACATGAATCAGACAACCCATAGCCAATTCGAACCTTCTTAATGTTTGTAACCCTCCTGGAGCCCAGGGACTTGTGGGAGAAGCCTTCCATGTGCCGGTCCGTCACATGGGGGAACTGGGGAGGGTCTGTCCTGCGAACCATTTCTCAGGATCAGAGCTGCTGCAGATGTTCCCTGGTGCAGCTGTTGTCAGTAAATCTAATTTATCTACCTGTCTATTATCTATCTATCATCTATCTATCATCTATCTATTTATCTATCTATCTATCTATCATCTATCTATCTATCATCTATCTATCATCTATCTATCTATCTATCTATCTATCTATCATCTATCATCATCTATCTCTATCATCTATCTATCTATCTATCTATCATCTATCTATCTATCACCTATCTATCATCTATCTATCTCTATCATCTATCTATATCTATCTATCATCTATCTATCTATCTATCTATCTATCATCTATCTATCTATCTATCTATCTATCTATCTATCTATCATCTATCCATCTTCTATATGTCTTGTCCATCTGCCTATCATCTATCTATGCATATGATTTATCACTGGCATCATGTATGGATTTGGGGGAGTTATGCTTTTAAAACCTTAACCTATAACTTGGAGTTCTTTCTGTTGCTGTTGGAAATGAAAACATTTGATCATTTTTAGGGCAGCATCCAGGACATTATTATGGTTTCTTAGCTTTTTAGGCTGAGATATTTTTTATTTTGTATCTTTCATCATTATTCACCATAAAAAACATGTTAGTAAATTCCACTTCAAAACTGAAGCTTCCAGACACCTACTGAGTCTAATATGCTTGAGGAGAACTTTTCAGACCAAAAATGAATGGTGAAATGTAGCAAGAGGTTAAAAAATAAGGCAGTTAAATTAGTTTTGAAAGGAATGATACCCACTGAGCTGTTTAGTTGTTGGAATACATTCTTCTTGATGATGATTACGTATTAGGATTTAAAAATTAATTTCATTATAGCAATTTATGTTGTCACAATAAAACATGAAAGGCTCAATAGGTCTGGGAAGCAAATATTATGCATTTTAAAATTACTCAAGTAAACCAATTACTCAAAAGGAGTACATATATATGTCAATGTGTGCTTTAAAGTATCCACAAGCATAATTTGCACTCCAGGTAGTAATCATGCTCCAGGGACTTTGAGTGCCTTTATTCTTAGGTTCTTGTTACCAGAAATAACTGTTTCTGAAACTGCTTAGAGTTCCCCAAATAAGAATTCAGATAACATATTCAAAAGCTAAAGAAAGAAAGATTAAAATTTTTACTCACGGAAAGCAATGGAAGAAACCCACCCATTTTTAGACTTGAGCCCTTCAGATTCTCAGATTGAATGCATGAAGGGAGGTGGGGCGTGGTGGCTGCTTTCCACCTCCTGTATCATGGAGTGAACATTTTGACTTGAATTCCAGAGTTCTGGTTTTTATTTTCTTTGCTGTCTAGTTCAGAGTTGTGTCCTAAACCCTGGGGTCATGGTTTCCACCGATGTTCAGAAAGGCCCTCTAGAATCTCATAGAAGCAATGGAATTTGATCCAGTATTTTTTATGCTAATGGCTCTTTAGGCATATGGTATTTCTCACCAACCTGAGGATAGGGGTTTGCAGGCAGCCTGGGTAGTCAGTTAAACTGGTTTTCTAATCCCATCACTTATACTGGATTTCCAACCTGAGCAGGTGGATTAAATTCTCAGTGCTGTAATCAGGCAGAATTTAAGCTTGGACTAAGCCTAAATAAATCATTTTTGCCTGTAGTCTTAATTAATACCTGTCAAGAGTCTAGGAAAAGATTTGCTCCTGAACATAAGGAATTATTTGAACATAAATTCGTATTTTAATTTCGAACACATTTCCCCCTGGAGAAAAATATGGAGCTAAGGCCTGCCTCAAACAAATGATGAGCCAAATGATCTACTTCATTGTTATAATTACCACTAACAAAGCAATTCCTTTTCTTTAAGTCTGTGGGAGAGGTTCACTTTAGATATATTATGATTTTAATATTTTTTACTAATAAAATTATGTATTTGTTTTCATAATATTAGGTAACATTTATTTAACTCCTCTGGTTCCCACAAATTATCTTAGTCCATATATCTTCCCCAAGGGGTCACCCACTTAGTAAGTGGAAGAAAGAATTGAGATTCAAACCCAGTTGGTCTTTTGACATTCTAAAACATCGTAATTTAAGATAGCCTTAGTTATTTAATAATACTAGAAATCAGCTATGAGGGATTACTATGTAATAGACATTACCTAAAGTACTTTTCTTATATTAATGCACTTAATCCTTAAAGCAAGCCTATAAAGTAGCCACTGTTATTCTTTTTCTCATTTTATAGGTAAGAAAAGAGTAACTTTCCCAAGGGTGCACAGTTAGTAAGTAGGTGATCCAGGATTTCAACCCAGGCAGTCTAGCTGCAGAATCTCTGTTCTTAACTGACATTATACTGGCTTATTGTTAGTACTACTATGAAGTCATACTGATACCTTAATTATTAAAATGGTAGCATCTAATGGTAGCATCAACTGTATGTGCCAGACTCTGAATTCAGTTTTTAGCAAACTTTATCGCACTTAATTATTTTTAAAACCACCAAAGTAGGTATTTTAAACCTATTTTGGAGACAAGGGAGAAGAAATTAGGGAGATTAAATCTTCCCAATGTCTCAAAGCTAATACATGAAAAACTGAAATTCATTCTGTTCTCTCCGATTCTCAGGCCTCTGTTCTTTTTTTTTTTTTTTTTTTAATATATTTTATTGATTTTTTACAGAGAGGAAAGTAGAGGGATATAGAGCTAGAAACATCGATGAGAGAGAAACATCGATCAGCTGCCTCCTGCACACCTCCCACTGGGGATGTGCCCGCAACCAAGGTACATGCCCTTGACCGGAATCGAACCTGGGACCCTTCAGTCCGCAGGCCGACGCTCTATCCACTGAGCCAAACCGGTTTCGGCTCAGGCCTCTGTTCTTGCCCACATCCCACATTGCCTCTCGAGTTTCATTCTGTACATACTCTGTTCCAGTAACCTATTGTGGGCTCTGGATAGAGATGTTATTGGGGACGTTAATACTCAAAAAATGTAGTAGTCCATTAATCTACCAAGGGGCAAAAATAAACAAATAGTTTTAAGAAGGGAAACTACAAAGCACTAAAATATGACTCCATTGAATGACATCAAGAACAACAAAAATTAACTGCATAACTAAATTATCAAAAAATAAGCAAGAAACTAAATAATTAAAAATTATAATTGACACACCAATTTTATTATCATTAAGCTATTTTCAAATTAAGCACATTTAATTATGCTTTTTTGTTTCATAAATATTTTGATACACATTCAAAATTTGTCATTGATAAATGGCTTCTCCAATTAATTTTTCACTTTAAATGATATTAACCAGACTCATATCTTGCTGGTTAAAAGCTTACTTATAACAGAATTTTTTCTGCTTTGTGGTATAATAGCCTTTTTTTTTTTTTACTTAATAATATCCATAGGACATTAGTTGTTTTTTTTAACACATGTTATTAGTTGCTCACATGTGTACGTGTGACTGTGCATACATATGAGAAAGGTGGTACTGCTACTTATCTCAAGAGGTAACATGAGACTTACCAGTGGCTTAAATGAGTGTCACCACTTCATCAATCATCTTTTATTTTTCCAGCTGCCCCATCACGAAAGCCACTGAATCAAATATTTTCAAATGCTGTTGTTTTGAACTTGGAGGTCTTTTAAAAATAACTAAAGCAGTTTGTGATATATAATGAATAGAAGACATATAATTCATGAGAACTTGAGGAAAATGAGATGCAATTTGGACATTGTTTTTTTAAAAAAATGGCAGCCTTTTTATAGGGACACAAAAAAGAATGCATATGGGACCATCATAACTTCCTCTATATTATTTATTAATTTCAATAGACTCTGTATCTAAGGCCAAGTTTCTTTTATCAGCACTTGCTGACCATTAGATTTCTGAGCACAGATGCATAAATCCTCAGTCTTTTGAGGTTTTGTACAGGTTCTTAGGAATAAAATGTAATTGGCTTATGTAAATTCATAAATACAATCTATTTCAATATGTGGCCTTAGTTTATATTAACTATTGACTTTATTTGAAAACTTTTAATAAGTGTGTATAAGTTACTTTAAGATAAATATGTTTGCTATTTAAGAATTTACTTCTTATATCTATAAATAAGTCATTAACTTTTACTATTACTACTACCTTTGCTGCTGTCATTATGTCTCTCCCCATGGTGTCTTGAAGGGAACAATAGACCATCCTGAGCACCATATTTTGCAATTAGAGGTTGTCTTAAAGCGACATTTTCTAAAGGAACTTTCTCTTTTGAAGTCCATCTTTTATGATTATTACTCTTTAAAAACTGATGATCAAATGTAACTCATTGGCAGAATGATTGTCATAGTCAAGTAACTGTCAAAAACAAAGCTTTATTCCAATTTGAAAAAGACAGTAATCCGGGTTTGGGTGATATTTACCTTGTCATTAGATTTTTCATGTTTATGCAGGGAAATTTCAAGGCAAGGAGGAAAACATTTCTCTCTGAAAAAAAGATTGTATGAGTTGACACAGTATCCTAAGAAAATGATATGAGAAAGATGTCTGTGAAAACGTGTGATTTGCTGACTGGCGCATAACATAACATGCTTTAGTATATTTTACAGGAATCAAAACCTTAGTTCTGTGACCCAGTAAGAGTTAAGGTTTCAGCCTGTTAGTATCTTGAGTTTTGATGACTAATCTCCACTATCCAGCTTCTAAGTAGTCTGACAACACTAAAAGCACAATTTAATTCTAAAACTTATCAAAAAATCATATGCTGCCATAGTGCCTGCTTTTAATTCTTCACACACCACATTTCAGACTCACTATACTTTATATTTCAATGACACAACATTGATTAACCAGTTTGTGGATTTTCCAGGCTTTGCATCAGACTTGGTATCCTTAAATTTTGTCTATTTCTGCCCTTGCTGGTGTTGCTCAGTTGGTTGAGCATAGGCCCATGCACCGAAGGGTCACTGGTTTGATTCCTGGTCAGGGCATATACCCAGGTTACATACTCAGGGATGGAAGTTTCACTCTCACATTGATCTTTCTCTCTCTCTAATCAATAAAACTAATAAAAATCATTATAAAAATGTCTCTTTCATGTTATAGCACTGAGGAATAGAGGGACTGCAGAAACTAAAATAAGTTACTTTTATAATAATTTGCAATATTTCAAGATTATGTGTGAAATGTTTAATCAGGTAGGAGTAAAAATATAGTGTGTCCTGGTTATCCATTGCAAACCACCCCAAAACTTTGTGGCCAAAAACTATAATGATCAATTCTACTGTTCATTAATTTGCGGTCTGAATAGGGCTTGGTAGAGATAGTTTGTCTTTGTTCCGAGTGTCTTCTCTTGGGATAGCTTGCCTGGGAACTGGAGGATCCTCTTCCAAGATGGCTCAACTTATTCGTACATGGCGGGCAAGCTGGGCTTTCTCTAACTGCTTGGTGGCTGGGTTCTAAGAGTGATTTTTCCTAGAAGCAGAAAGTGGAAGCTGTGCATTCCTTACGGCCCGGGTCATCATCAATTGTACACTGTTCTATTAACCAAGTGATCATATAGCTTGGATTCCAGGGAATGAAGTGGGATGCATACCTTGAAGGGAGAAAAATTATCAAACATAAAAAAGCAGTTTGGACAAAGTAAGAAGATATAGTAGTTTTGCATAGTCTAATTATGGAACTCATTACTCAGGATAAAATATACATTTATATGGGAAGGGTATAATAATAGATATCATACCCATAAAAAATGGTGGATGTGATTGAGGGTATATCTCTGAGTTTTTTGGGGAAATTGAAGTATCCCTTCCCCCACTGAATCCTGGGGGTGGAGTCCTTATTATATCTCAAGAAAAATAATTTTCCGAGACTCAGTTGGGAAAATGAGTGACTTTTATTTGTGTGGAAGTACATCCCTATGTTTTAAAAGTCCCATTTCCCTTAGTCCAGTTATAGAAGAAGTGTAGAGCTAGAAGCAAAGTCCGTAGTCCAGAGTTTTTGTCCCATATTACAGCCAGGTCCAGTTCAGTATCAGGCTACTTGCAGTCTATCGGTCCATTGTGTGTGGGGTCTAAATGGGCCCGGTGGGCAAATGCAGGGTAACCAAGGAAGAGTGACCCCTGTAACAAAATTCCCAAGAGGGCCAAGAGGAACCCAGAGCACAAGAAAGGGAGTTTCTTTGTTCAGGGGATTAAATATCCCAGATCTTCCTGTGCTTGCAGGGACCACACCCATTCTGGCCAATGACCTGTCCTCAGGTGTGACTGACAGCAAGCACCCTCACTAGTCTCTCCAACTTTACTGGGCATGCGTCTATCTCCCCTCTGTTGGACCCCTGGGGAGTGTAAAGTTGCAGCATCCTGATGAAGCTGCCCAAATGACATGCCTGTAATATTTAACCTTCCCTTTGTTTCTTTCCTGTTATTAATTAATAACTAGATTAATTACAGCAGTATCACAAGCTTTGGAGAAAGATGTAATGCAGGAAACAATTCTATCTATGTATTACATTAGATCCTTTAGTGACATTTGTTAGGAAATAAATTGGAATGATCATGGACCTGAAGGCATTTCTACTACCTTAGAGTAATCACATTCTTAAGTTTGGGGGACATTTTATTGTGCATAAACTATTATGTGTTATTTATTGTCATCTTGGTTTTTACTTATGTGACTTTTCTCTAAGCACTCAAGCTTTGAAATTAATAATCAGGTCCTCAATTGTCAAATTTGTTTTGTATAATGAATTGCTTATACTATACATTATAATGTGGATATACAATTTAGTTTCTAAATTAGAACATTCTGGGAAATCTTTAAAAAAGGCACTAAATTTTAAAGTTTTTCTGGCCTTCTGAAATCTTTTATGAGCTTCATTTCAGCAAAAAGGACCACTTAAACCTTGGACCCATCACGGATGTATTCTTTGAAAATGTTCCCAAAGTCTATATCAATATATTATGTGTACATTTGAAATGAGGTTACACACTTCATAAACCTATGTTCTGTATTAAACTTCATCTGGGGAAGTCTGTATCAGTTTTCTAGGGTGTAAAGTGATGGAAAAAATGAATCTTGTTTGAATTGATGTTAGCTTGCTTATGAAATGGCCTCTTGGGAGATGAAGGAGAGTGGCTGGAAATTTGTGTTTGCAAAGTAGGCTGGGATCTGTTTAAAATTACCTCCAGATAACAGGAATGAGCTGGGTAATGAAATGATTTCAATAGAATGAAACATTTGTTTTTAATGTAGAAGTCGTTGGACTTGAGAATTGTCTGCCTCCAGTTTTTTTTTTTTTTCCCCCCTCTCTGACGAGGGATTTCCTGCTCTTAAAATATCCTTTCTAAATTTCAGTTGAATTGTTTGCCAGTGCAATCCAGAAATCTTGTTAGTTTAAGGCGAGAAAATCGGCATTAACTTTCCTAGTGCTAACATTTCCACTATTGACCTAGGATTAAAAAGCCAAAAGGGGTTCAATCTTGGAAATAAACTTAAAAATGACTGACACCTGTGTCCAGAGGAAGAGCTCCTTTTAGTAAATGCTAGGAAAAAAATTCCAGCTAAAGTTTGGGCACATGATTTGATTATCATCGTAAGCACCATAGATTTCTTTTTCATTCTAATTTTAAAATATGTGATATTGTCATTTCATACAAAATACAGGTAATACTGTTAGCTCACTGTAAATGTATTTTTCTTTCCAGCATGTACATTAAGGAAACCACTAAACACTAAAAAACTAAGGGGGCTGGGTAAAATGGGTGAAGGGGTTAACAACAACAACAACAAAATCATAGACACAGATAACGGTATAGTGATTACCTGAGGGAAAGAAGGTAGGGGCAGGTAGAAGAGGGTAAAGGAGGGATAAATGAGACTTGACTTTGGGTGGAACACACAATACAATATACAGATGATGTATTATAGAGCTGTACACCTAAAACCTATATAATTTTATTTAACCAACATAACCCCAATAAATTCAATAAAAATTCAAAAAACCAATAGATTGATTTTTAAGACCCATAACTTTCTGGGTCTTTCCTCTATGCTATTTCCTGATGCTTCTCTGTAACATAGCCTCCATTGTGTTCAGAATCTGGGTAAATTAGATAGAAAAAAAATTATGTGTCTCTGTCACCACAGGAATATTTAAAATATATATTCTAAGTGTAATTGGCAGCTTCATTTGCAATCACTTTTCATTTTTCTTTCATCTGAATAATAAATTCAGAAGTTGAATAATAAATAACACTGTTTCTTCTTGGATGCTATTTGCATATAATATTTCCTAATGTTCATGGTGACATTGTGTTGAAAAATTGTCACTAGCAAAGGAAAAACAGTTAAACTTCCAATACTAGAGTTTGTAAATCTTCCTGTTTATGACTTGGGTTCCTTTCCAGAAGAATTGGAATGGCATGATCTGATGTTGCAGACACTGCTCTCAGGTGGGCTTGCCCAGGAACAAAGCTTTACCAGTATTCTGCTTTCTTAAGTTGGAGTGCTGTTATCCCAGATGCAATTCAAGCTCACCTGGAGGGATCTTGACAGAATTGACAACTCTCAGCCAAAAGCTTACCATTAACATGACCTTTCCACACCAATATGGGTGCTTTTGGTACTACTAGTATTTTGTTGTCAGAGAGAGAGATGGGAGGGGGGTGAAGAGAGAGAGAAAGAGAGAGAGAGAGAAGAAGAAGGAGGAGGAGGAGGAGGAGGGGGAAGAGGAGGAAGAAGAGGGGGATGGGAAGAAAGAAAGTGAAAAGGAAAAGGAGAAGAAGGCAGGAGAGAAGAGAAAAAAGGAAGAGAAGTGGAAAGAAAGGGGAAGGAAGAAAAGAATATGTCTGAGTTGAAAAGAATATAAGAACAACCAGAATTTTGATATTTTTTAAAAGGGACCACCAGAAGTAAAAGAAATCAAGGCCAAACAAAGGGACGAATGGAACAATTATTCTTTAAATATTAAATTCTTCAAATTTGAGCTTAGAAACCTTTCCTTTGTCAGTGTGGATCTCGGGACAGGGCAGATACTCAGGCTGTTTCTTGCAAACTTTCCTGGCACTCTGAGCACTCAAAGCAAATACAGTTAGTTAGGGTGTTGCTTTCATCATTTCTCTTGTATTGTTCCTTGGTGTTTCTTTAGGTTTCAGAACTCTAATTTTCAGACCTCTAATAAAAATAAATATTTTTATTGATTTCAGAGAGGAAGGAAGAGGGAGAGAGTGATAGAAACATCAATGCTGAGAGCGAATCACTGATGGGCTGCCTCCTGCATGCCCCCTACTGGGGATTAAGCCCACAACCTGGGCATGTGCCCTGATCAGGAATCAAACTGTGACCTCCTGGTTCATAAGTCAATGCTCAACCACTGTGCCACATCAGCTGGGCTACTTTTGTAATCTGTGGCAGAAAATTTACCATATTATAATTTTGTAAATACATTGATTTAGTAATGTGTGACTTGTGAAATGAATTCCATAATACTTCTATTAGTGATATTTTTGTCTTAAACCCTGTTTTTTTTTTACTGTGGAATTAAAAGCTTCATCTTTACTAAAATAACTGACATACAGTATTTAGCTAGCAGGTAGGAAAGATAGAGGGGCAGGGAGAGAAAAAGGTTCCAAGTTATTTAATCCCAGACCTTCCAGCATCTTAACAGCTATCCATTGAACCCTATGTAAAATGAGCATGTGAATATGTCTACCATTGACTGATGAGAATATTTTACAGGTTTCAGGAATGTTTCCTGTGACTATAAATATGAACAATAGTGTCTGTGACTCATTGTCAAAGAGCATTTGTCACTATTCGAAGCAACCTGTTGGATAATTTTAAAAAAATTAAATGGGGTGCTATTCTTAATTACTACAGAAAGATTTTGACCAGGCACTATTTTCTTATTAATCAATACATTAATTGATTTCACAGATATCTCTCTAGTATCTACTCTATTGTAGGCACTATACTAATTTTTATATCTTGGTTAAACCAAAATAGAAAAACGTGGTTATTTCATCAATATTTTGTAGCTGCATTCCCATCAGCAGTGCACGAGGGTTCCTTTTTCTCCGCATCCTCGCCAACACTTGTCGTTTGTTGATTTGTTGATGACAGCCCTTCTGACAGCAGTGAGATGGTATCGCATTGTCGTTTTGATTTGCATCTCTCGGATAATTAGTGACTTTGAGCATGTTTTCATGTGTCTCTTGGCCTTCCTTCTGTCTTCTTTCAAAAAGATTCTATTTAGGTCCATTGCCCATTTTTTTATTGGATCATTTATCTTCCTTTTATTAAGTTGTATAAGCTGCCTGTAGATGTTGGAGATTAAACCTTTATCAGTGATAACATTTGCAAATATGTTCTCCCATACAGTGGGGGTTTCTTGTTGTTTTGTTGATGGTTTCTTTTGTTGGTAAACTCTGTCCATCCCCATTCTTACTACTTACTAGTTATATTTGGAATAGTTCACAGTTAAGAATATATAACAACATATTCATTTGACTCTCACACACACACACAAAAATCTAAATTGAGGGCTACCAGATCAGATAAGGCACCCGGATGCTGTTGACATGGAATATATTTCAGAAACTTTTACTGAGACGGCAACCGAGGCCCAAAGATGCTGAGCAACATCTCTCAGATGATATGTTGCTTAACTCTGTTTAACAACCTATGACATCACCAGCCTTGGAGATAATCCACGCCCCCCCCCTTTTTTTTGACATTTCTAACTTGCAGCAATACTTTTTTTATTCTTAGACACTCTCTTACTTTCACATTTTCTCACACACTGGAGAGGTTTGATGTGTCATGTGAGTGAATGCACTCCACGCAGATGTTTTGACCAATGGCTGGTGTCCTGGAGTCTGTTGTCTGTCACTGCCACCAAAGGAATCCCTGCACAGACTCAGGTTCCTGGAACAGAGAGCCCTGGGACCCCTGGGGTCAAGCAGGACTTTACAGATAACTGTCAGATCCTGAATAGTTGATCCAAGAAATAAAACTTGGAAGAGAGAGAAAGAGAGAGAGAGACGGAGAGACAGAGAGAGAAAGAAAGGGAGGGAGGGAGGGAGGGAGAAAGGAAGGAAGGAAGGAAGGAAGGAAGGAAGGAAGGAAGGAAGAAAAAAGAAAAAGGAGTCATTGAGAGAAGAAGGCATTCAGCATTTAGAGGTTGGTCTTAAATAGAACATGTGATTTGGTATTAGTTTTTGAACCTAGAGTTTACTTAGGGAGTAAAAGTTATCTTTAACCATAGTTAGAGACATGGATTGGGTCATGGAACTTAAATTATTCAATTCTCATTTTCTAGCACATATTTACCATGTTAACCTCCTTTGAACACAGAGTAGAAATCTGTAACTGTGATGGTGAGTTAAATGGAATTTTGTTTCCATAATGAGCACCTACCTCTTTTCAAAGTGGCTATTTCCTAGAATGTAATTAACCACATTTTTATGTAACTGGATTTAAATAGGACTCATAAAATAGAAATATACTTTTTATAAAGTTTATAGGAATTGAATTATTTTATTGCAAGGAACTATTTCACAGCATATTTCTTGAAAGAAATGGGTAGATGGTGGTAGCTGATGTAGTTACAATATATAACTCTTTCAGATAATTAGCAATCCTATCTAATAAAAGAGTAATATGCAAATTGATGTCACTCCAAGACACAAGATGGCTGCCCCCATGTGGTCAAAGATGGCTGCCCCCATGTGGACACAAGATGGCCTGCAGGGGAGGGCAGTTGTGGGCAGTCAGGGGTGACCAGGTCAGCAGAGGAGGGCAATTGTGGGAGACCAGGTCAGCAAGGGAGGGCAGTTGTGGGGGACCCAGGCCTGCAGGGGAGGGCAGTTGTGGGCAATCAGGCAAGCAGGGAGGGCAGTTAGGGGTGACCAGGCCAGCAGAGGAGGGCAGTTGGGGGAGATGAGGTCAACAGGGGAGGGAAGTTGTGGGGGACCCAGGCCTGCAGGGGAGGGCAGTTGTGGGGGACCAGGCCTGTAGGGGAGGGCAGTTAGGGGTGACCAGGCCAGCAGAGGAGGGCAGTTAGGGGTGACTGGGCCAGCAGGGGAGGGCAGTTGTGGGGGACCAAGCCTGTAGGGGAGGGCAGTTAGGGATGACCAGGCT
The DNA here is from genome assembly GCF_963455305.1 of Plecotus auritus. Taxonomy (NCBI): domain Eukaryota; kingdom Metazoa; phylum Chordata; class Mammalia; order Chiroptera; family Vespertilionidae; genus Plecotus; species Plecotus auritus. The sequence continues at coordinate 12,744,489 of NC_137772.1, read as the reverse complement.
AGCAGGGGAGGGCAGTTAAGGGTGACCAGGCCAGCAGGGGAGGGCAGTTAGGGGCAATTGGGCCGGCCGGGGAGCAATTAGGCATCAATCAGGCTGGAAGGGGAGTAGTTAGGGGTGATCAGGATGGCAGGCAGAAGCGGTTAGGGGCAATCAGGCAGAGGCAGGCGAGTGGTTGGGAGCCAGCAGTCCTGGATTGTGAGAGGGATGTTGGACCCAATCCCACCGGTGGTCGGACATCCCTTAAGGGTTCCCAGATTGGAGAGGGTGCAGGCTGGGCTGAGGGACACCTTCCCCCGTGCATGAATTTCATGCACTGGGCCTCTAGTCTGTATGTATAAAACACTAATATGCAAAGTATCCCCTCAGGAGTTTGACTGGGAGACCGGGAGTTTGATCACTCACTATGTCGCACGCTGACCACCAGGGCATGGCCTGAAATGAAGAAGGCCCTGGCCAGCAGCCGGAAGGAAGGCCCCAACCAGCAGCTAGAAGGCCCTGATCAGCCCTGATTGCTGGCCAGGCCTAGAGACTCTACCCATGCACTAATTTTGTGCACCAGGCCTCTAGTACTTTTATATTAAACTTGCAAACATAATAATAAAAAAATACCATTTTTTACATTTTTACATTATTTGCAGCTTATAAATAGATCCTTAGAGAATTTTAAAGTAATTCTCAAAATCTCTAATACTATATAATAAAGAGGTAATATGCAAATTGACCATCATGCCCTCACAAGATGGCTGCCTACAACCAGGCCTGCAGTGGGGGTTAGTGAGGGACGACTAAAGGACTGAACAAGCAGGCTGCATGGGGCAACCAGGCCAGCAGGGGTGTTAGTGACGGAGGAGCAAATGACTGAACAAGCAGGCTGTGTGGGGCGACAAGGCCAGCAAGGGGCGGGCGGCAGTTAGGGGCAACCAGGCTGGCAGCGGGGGGCAGTTAGGGGCGACCAGGCTGGCAGGCAGGTAAGCGATTAGGAGCCGGCAGTCCAGGATTGTGAGAGGGATGTCCAACTGCTGGGGGTAATAATAGGGCAGGCCCTAACCAGTTTAGCTCAGTGGATAGAGCATCGGCCTGCGGACTCAAGGTCCCGGGTTCGATTCCGGTCAAGGGCATGTACCATGGTTGCGGGCATATCCCCAATAGGGGGTGTGCAGGAGGCAGCTGATTGGTGTTTCTCTCTCATCGATGTTTCTAACTCTCTATCCCTCTCCCTTCCTCTCTGTAAAAAAATCAATAAAATATACTTTAAAATATATATAAAAAATAAAAAAATAATAGGGAAGGAGGGAGGGAGGCAGGGTTCAGGCTCAAAAAGGAAAAGTGAATGGGAGGCGAGGAGAAGGGGAGGAGTAAGAAGGAGACAGACACAGGGGCTGAAGGGAGAGAAGGGAAGAGGAAGGGAGGGAGAGGGGCTGTGGGAGGTTCAAAGGGAGGGAGGTAAAGAAAGCAGGAAAGAGAAGGATGCTAAAATGGGGTGAGACCAGGAAAATAATTAAATAAAAAGAAGAAGCAGAATGTGAGAGTGAGGGGAGTTTAAAAGGAGGAGTTAGTAAGAAAATTAAGTACACGGTGATTTTTAAAAAATGTAGTCGGACATCCCCTGAGGGCTCCTGGACTGTGAAAGGGCACAGGCTTGGCTGAGGCCCACCCTCCCATGCATGCATTTTGTGCACTGGGCCTCTAGTACACAAATAAGGAATTAATCAAGCCTTTTAATTAAATTCTAAAAAATAAGGAAATAAAAAGTAAAGAAAAGCACAGAACTCAAAGACGCAACTAATATCTAAATATACCATTTGCAATATATGTGTCTGAACGGCAATTTGAGAGCTTCTTCAATTTGGAAAATGATTTAACACATGGCTTATTTAAATAGAATGGATAATTTGAAATGTGTTTTGATTTTTACAAAACTATTCAGGCACAGACTAATTGGACAAAACAATATATATCTGTAAACACAGGTAAAACCAGGTTAATTACATAGAAACCATAATCTGACATTCTCAAGAGAACATAATATAAATACAGATGCGTTCTTTTTGTTTCTGTACTCACAGTTAGGAATTGTGGTGCTTAGGTCTTATTTCACTCCAGTTACCAGAGAAATTTATTTGTACTTCCAGCCCTCTGCTTGGTCTGAGAATGAACTAGGCAGATTGCCTAATTCTAAATAAATCATGGATGAGTCCTGCACTTTTTTTTTTTTTTTTTTTTTTTTTTTTGGTGTGAGGATAATCAACTACCAAATATACTTAGTTTGGCTTGCAAACAGGGAATGATGTAAAGTCACTCTGATAATAAAACGTATTATCATGGATTTCAACATTTAGTAAAACTGACAAAGAGTAAAAAGGCAAATCCCAATTTGCTGTAGTGACATTTAGTGTATATAAGGGGGGTGGTGATGGTACAATCTGAAGTGTTTTCGGATGGAGAGAGATGCAGGAGGTTTGCTCCCGTCTCTCATCCCACGGAGGTCCACATTTCAAAAGGGCAATCTTATATGCAAGTTTTCTCCAACAAGATAGAGTGCAAGGATTGTTTCACTTATGTAGTGATAAAGTATCTTTTTCCTTTCTCTTTTCAAATTTAGTGGAGAGTGGGGAAAAAAATCCAAACTTGTTCATTTGATCATGTCACCCACCAAGGAAAAGCTATTTTCATGAATGAAACACAATTTAAATATGATGGAGGCTTTCACTTTGAGCTATGATAGAGTGGCAAATAACGTACCAATGGTCCTTCTGAGAACAACTATAAAAGCTGAATAAATTACAGAAATCCATCTCTTTGAGGGCACCAGAGTGCCTCTGAGACAGCCAGGTTTTGGAACAGGATCCAGACAGAAGAGAGCTCTTTGAGCACGAATTCAACATTCCGTGGGCTGCCTTACCCCTTAGGCCATTTGCTGAGCAGAGTGGGAACAGGGTGGGGAGGTAGGGAGTACCCATTGTCCTGAACAGGATGGCTGCTGAGAGGTAGAGAAGTTGGATACTTGCTTATTCCATCGAGGCATTTTCTGAATTCTTAACATGTGTAGGGCAGGAAAATAACAAGCCAATAATAAAGCAGCTGAAGGTGGCACAGAGTGTTTGCATTATCACGGCGTTGAGGAAACTAAAATCTGAATTCAGGAACTTCCAAGGAAGAACAACTTGGTTGATGACAAGTGGATAGTCATGTCTGCTCTTTCTTACCCCTTCTCATATATGCCTTTTCTCTACAGTTACTTCTCTAGGAAACTGTCCTCCATCCCATTCATTCTTTTTTCTTAAATATACTTTTTATTGCTGAGAGTATCACAGATATCTCTCCCCTCTCCCCACCCACCCCCGCTTTACTAACTTGTTGCCTATGTCCATGGACTATGCCTATAATCATAAGTTCTTGGATTTATCTCCCCATTCATTCTTTCTAGTCAGTTGTATTTCCCACCTCTGGTTCCTTCTGTAGGTGGTGAGCGCCAGGGATCAGCCAGCATGTGTGCCTGCAGCGGTTGGTTGGGAGTTGAATAAGGACAAACTTAGCCTCTTCAATAAATACATGCTCTTTGTTATGTCAGTGTAGATTGTGGGCTGTATGAATAAATCATCAGGCTCTGTAGCCCCTGCTTCCAGTTTATGAAGCTCATTAAGATTGAAAAAGTTATATTTTTATAGGGATTAATCTGGTTTAGATGTGTGGTCAGTTACAGAAACCACATGACAAATAGCAAAATGCTTGGAGATAAAGTCCTTTGTACAACCCAGGAACTATAATTAAACAAACAAGTAGAAAATAATGCCGCCCCAACAGAAAAAGGATAATTTTTCAAGGTCAGTCAGAACTTGCTTGAATTTATTCAGTAGGATTAATAGAAGTACTAAATTAGAAGTACTAAATTAGATTAATAGGAGTACTAAATTAATAGAAGTACTAAATTTCCCTCTACCAAATTAACTTATTTGTCCTCTATGTAGAGAACCATTACTTACGGCCAGAAAGTATAATCATAATGTCAAACAATAAATGTGGATGGGCATGGGCTATACGTCTTGAGTTTGTACACAGAGATCTGATGTGCCACTGACTCCTTAGCCCTTGGAGGGTCTCATTTGGTGCTCTTGTAGAATGTTTCTCAGAGGCAAGTCGGAGTGGAAGCGGATAGGATGTGTGGTCCGCTCTGGCAGCAAACATGAGGAGTCACGTTGGCCTTCTCTGTTCCTTTGGGCCATGCTGAATACGGTCAAGGAGTGTCCTCCCATGTGGACAAGGGGCCTGTGGAGGCGCTGGAGAAGACTGTGTTTGAGAATCTTAAGGAACTCATGGCATAGTCCAACCGCCATTCTTTTTGGTGTGGAGGGACTGGTGCACTTTAGGGATGAAGCACTGTATCACTGTCTTTGCACGAATCAGATAATTGCATGTGTTTGTGGCTCATGGTCACTCATAGTGACTGGTGGCCAGGCTATCCTCTGTGTGACTGCTCTCAGGTGCATGCATATTCTATAATGCAGAGTGCCTACCTACTAATTTAAATACTTGATATGAAAAGATTGGACTCTGTTGGTGTTAGAGAGTTGTTTTCACTATCACATTTGCTTTCTATAGGATTGATAAATATTATTGCTATTAGTTTTATCCACATATGAGCTTAGCAAGAATACATTTAAAAATACTTTTCTTGGTTTTTTAGAGAGAGAGGAAGGGAGAGGGGAAGAGAGTAACATTGATATGAAAGCGAAACATCAATCTGCTGCCTGCTGCATGCTCCACACCAGGGAGCAAGCCCACAACCTGGGCATGTGTCCTAACTGGACTCAAAATGGAAACCTTTTGGTGCATGAGATGATGCCCAACCAACAGAGCCACACTGGCCAGGGCAAGAATACATATTAAATAATGTGTTATTGGCTACCTTTAATATCATGGCATGTATTATGACTTATTAGATTCTAATGTTAATTATTGCTTTTACCACTCCATTGATAGTGATAGAAACTTTAAAAGTTATTTCCATTGAAATCTTTTGCTCTTATTTTCTGCTTTAAACCTCACAAGACATATGATCCTTGTTTTTTGCAGTTAATATTAATTTGTATCCATCCATATATTTACTCTTTCCATTATTTTTTCTCCCTTCTGGAATTTCAGTGTTTTCCTTTCAGCTCATTGTTCTTTCTTTTTTAAAAAAATTCTTTATTGTTTAAAGTAGTATATATGTCTCCTTTTCCCCCCATTGACCTCTCCTCGGCCACTGCAACTGCCCAGCACATGCCCTCATCCCCCTAGTGTCAGTGTCCATTGGTTATGTGCATATGCATGCATACAAGTCCTTTGGTTGATCTCTTACTCTGTCCCTCCCTCCTCCCCGGGCTCATTTTCCTTTAGCCTGAACTGTTCACTTAGATTACTATTATTATTAACCACAGATAACTGTCTTCAAATATATGTACACTAGAGGCCCAGTGCATGACTGCATGCGTGGCTGGGGTCCCTTGGCCTGGCAGGTGGGGCTGGCTCACCCAGTCCCAGATCCGGGCCAATGGGGGCTGGCTGGTTGGTGAGGGACTGCAGGAGGGCTCCAGAGCATGTGCGGCCCTCTCACCCAGTCCAGATTGGCCGGACCCCAGCAACAAGCTAACCTACTGGTCAGAGCATCTGCTCCCTGGTGGTCAGTGCACATCATAGCGACTGGTTGATGATGGGTCAGACACTTAGCATATTATGCTTTTATTATATAATAGAGGCCCGGTGCACGAAATTTGTGCACTGGGAGGGGGGTCCCTCAGCCCGGCCTGTGCCCTCTCACAGTCCGGGACCACTCGGGGAATGTCTGCCTGCTGGCTTAGGCCCACTCCCCGGGGGGATCGGGCCTAAGCTGCCAGTTGGACATTCCTCTCACAGTCTGGGACCCCTCGCTCCTTACTGCCCACCTGCTCGCAGTTCCTTACTGCTCAGCTCACTGCTCCTTAGCGCTTCCCAGCAGCCTCTCCTGCCACTGCTACTGCACTTGCCAGCGGTGAGCCTGGCTTCTCAGGGGGCAGCTCCTGCATTGAGCGTCTGCCCCCAGGTGGTCAGTGCGCATCACAGTGACCAGTCATTCTGGTCGTTCTGCCATAATGGTTGCTTAGGCTTTTATTATATAGATATACATATATATTTGTCTGAGAGCATCTTTATTTCACTTTCTCTTTTAAGGAATATTTATACTGGATACTGAATACTAATTAGGCAGTTATTCGTTTTGCAAAGCATTTCAAAGATTCTATTTTCTTCTGACTTCTATTAACTTCTATTGTGAAGGCAGCTCCAGTCTTAATTTCCTCTCCATTGAGAGTAATACATCTTTTCTCCTTTGCTGTTTAAAATTCTCCCTCCTCCCTCTCTTTTTAGCCGTTTTCATGTGATCTGTCTAGGTGTTTCTTTTGAATTTATCCTGCTTGTTCTTGAATCTGTGAATTACCTTTTTTTCAGTTTGGAAAATTCTTGGCCAATGTCTCCTTAAATATTAACTTTTTTTCTCATTCTTTTTCTCCTGCATGGGAAATTTTTGATAGTTTTTTATCTGTCTCTTACTCTTGGCTTCATATTTTTCATTTCTTTTTTTTTTTATGTGTGTTTTTGTTTAGTTTCCAATGACCGTGTTCCAGTTTGCTAATTCAGTCTTCTATATCAAATGTATAAACCCATTTATTAAGGTTTTAAAGATAGAGTGTCTTTTAATTCTAGAATTCATATTGTATTCTTACCCCCCACAGTCAGGAGCAATTCTTCATCTTTTCATTTATTTCTATCATTTCCTTCCCTCTATTTTCTGGAGGTAGTAATCACAATTATTTTAGATTTCTCACTTTCTAAGTTCAAATCTGATGAATCTGTAGGTCTGTTTCTATTGTCTGTTTTCTTTATTGGATTTTTAGTTAGAAAAGCCCATTTCTTGTCTTTTCCAGTATTTTTTAATTTGAATATCACTTGCTGTGCATTAAATAATTGGAGTGGATCCATATGATGTTCCTTTCTTCCAGGAATGATTTCTCTCCCTGCTGCCAGGGGAAGTAGGCTAAGGTAGTGACCAGATTGATTCAAACACCTTTTAGTCCTAGAATCAGGGTAGTGTTGGGGAACAAGAGAATGCAAGGCACCAACGTTGATGGCTCTGACAGCTGGGCAGTGTGTGTGGAGTTGTTGCCTGAGCTGGGGAGCACTGAAGAAAAAACTTGTTTGGAAGGTGGTATGATCAAAAGTTCACTTTTGTATACGTGAATTTAAGGTGTCCCTGCGCTACCCAAGCAGAGGCATTTTATAGGGTGTTTTCTAGAGGAGGCTGCCTTGAGCTCTATTTAGCTTTGCAGAGTCTCTTAATTCTTACAATCTTGCTTTCAAGAGAGGGTAAGCAGTGTAGCAATTAAAAAAGTTACTATGTTTTACCAAGCATGTTTTCTTCAGTTAGTGCAATCTGGATTCATGCCCTCATTTACACAATTATGGAGAAATGTTAACTACTACCAACTGCACCCTCACCAGGAGGACTGCTAACTGTTGTTTGATTTAAAATGGGGGTCTTATTGTCCACATCTACTTTCTTAGTTTGCAGTTCTTAAATTTGCCTTACCTGGTGTTGAAAGCTACGCCTGTGTGCAGCAAGCTTGGCACAGCTGTCCATGGCACAGCATGATCACTCTGGGGCACAGGGTTTCGTTGACGTACAAGCTTGTATTACAATCATGTATTACAGCCCTTGCAGCCTCTAGGAAACTTGAGGACTTTCTCTTTGACCGTTTTCTCTGCAGGAATAACAATTAAAACACTCCCTGGATTTCAGCAAACAACACATTATTGCATAACTCTTCACCTCAGGCTGACTACTTGATAGACAATTGCCTATTGTTTTAGAAACTTTATTGGAGAAAATAGAGCTCAACTCATTAAAATTATTATTCTTTTTTTAATATATTTTTTTTTATTGATTTCAGAGAGGAAAGGAACAGAAGAGCAAGAGAGAAACATCAATGATGAGAGGGAATCATTGATTGGCTGCCTCCTGCACGTCCCCTACTGGGGACCGAGCCGGGCATATACCCTTGACCAGAATCGAACCTGGGATGCTTGAGTCTGCAGGTCAGTGCTCTATCCACTGAGCCTAACCGGCCAGGGCAAAATTATTATTCTTAATATTGAACATGTTTCAAATACTAAATTTCTCAGTGTTCAGCCTAATCTGGAATGGGCCTCTTTGTAGGCAGTATTTGGATTGAGGCTCTTTACTTCTTGGAAAGTATACAATGGAGTTTTAGTTTTCTTAAAAAACTACTGTTTCTATTTCTTTTTTATTTATTTTTGTTGCACTTTCCCTTTTCTTAGTTTTTTTGTTGTTGTTGTTTTTGTTTTTTTGTTTTTTTAGCACAAGAGAAGAAATCCTGCCTGATTCTTATTTTCAAGCTAACTTTTATGTCTACCTGTAAAACCTAACCTTGTCAGAAATTTTAAAAAGCTTAAATACTATGTCCATAAAGCCCGTTCTTGAAGGCACACTGAGTTGGAAAGTCAAGCCTCCTTGTTCTTTATTATTGTATCCCCAGCCCATAGAAGAGCCTCATACATGCTAGGCATTCAATGTTGGAATAAATGAGTAAGTGGAGACATGAATCCAGTAGCCTCTGTTTGCTTGCTAGTGAGGGACAACGGTGTACTCAGATAGACCTCCAAGATCTGGGCCACCCAGCTCCACCAGCTCCAGCTCAGGCTATTTTTTTTTTTTAATTACTTACAGTAGACAGGAGATCAATCTTCATGTTTACAGTGGAAAGGTTATGTAGCGTAAAGATAGCGACTCAGGAGGTCACAGGCTAGTTCATGGTAGCAGTATCCTGATTATTTTTTATTGCACGTATGATCTACCAAAGAAAAGAAATACCCATGAGCCATTGTCTGTATGGAAAATACGTTTTTGAAGCCCACTCTTGTCAGGTCCCAGGCTTTCCTGGGATCAACCAGAATCTCTGGGGTAGGGAATCTTTTTGGGCAGCTAGGGTGAACATTTTTCCATCAACTTCATTTCATATGTATTAAATTCTCAGTGAACTGTCAGCTGAGAATTATTGCTCGGGATCAAAGGTGTGTGATTTAAAAAAATCTCTAAAATGTGGCCCAGTGCCCTTGACTGGGTTAATGGCCCGGACTCTCTATTCTTGTCAGGGAATGTGCTCATGGAGATCAGCAAAAACGGTAATAGCAAATCTGACAAGGTATGAAGGCCATGGTCAAAGTGAACACGGAAAAGCTTAGAAGAGAAATTACATTACCGCTAAGCAGAGAAACCTGGGCACTGGGAAAGGCCAGAAACAAATATACTTTGAAAAACAGGGTATTTTGATTTAAGTTCCTTGCTGTGGTTTGTAAATGATGCCTCCTTGATCACATTATTAAAGGAAAATAATGGCTAAGAACAAAAGTGTTCCAACATGATCAAGGTCCTGTTTGAGCCCAAGTAGTGTGGTTCAGTGGTTGAGCATTGACCCATGAACCAGGAGGTCACCATTCAATTCCTATCGGGGCACATGCCCGGGTTGTGGGCTCAATCCCCATTAGGGGGCATGCAGGAGGCAGCTGATCAATGATTATCTCTCATCATTGATGTTTATATCTCCATCTCTAAGAAAAAAAAAGATCCGGCTTGACACTTTTAAACTTTTAAGTGTTATAGCAAGTTAGTTAACTTAATATTCTTTACAACATGCAACTCTAAATGATGGCTTCTCTTCCCTATTAACTAAAATTGGATATAGACAAAGCAATGTTTTGCTCTTTTGTTCCTTCTCTAGTTAAGCAGGAGGCATGGTAAATCTAATTCTACTACGTACTAACAATATTACTAATGCTTTATGTACTAAAGATTTAATAATATGCAACAGGCACTATTCTCAAAGTAACCCATGAGGTAGGCACCATTATTCTGACCATTTTACAGATGAGAAAACAGAGGCAGAGAGAGCCAGTCATTTGTCTAAGGACCTAGAGCTGTGCAAGTAGCGTAGAGATTCCAATCTAACTTACCTGATTGTGGAGCCCAAGCCCTCCCCGAGCTAGCTGTACATCTGTGGCATCCTTGTTACCTTTCAGGTCAGGGCCAGGGGTGGGGAGTGGAGAGGGTTTAGCCTAAAACAACTATTGTGAGTCCCAGATAAATACAAGTACATTTGCAAAGCTTTATCATCAATCCAAAGGCATGCTGCTATCTTTGTTGGGAAAAATGGCCCCATAGCTGACATAATATCAGTGAATGGGATAGAGAGCTTTACAATGCTAAGATTTCTGCTTATTTCTAGAACATGCACCTGTCAGATGTAAAGTCTATTATTAATTAGGGTCTATAAAAGATTCATTAATTTTGCCAATGTTGACACTTCAGGGCTCAGCCTAAAGGATTGTTTATGGAACTGCAGAGTCTTTTTTATTAGGTCATTAATGGGCAATATGTGAATACTTTTCTGTGTTTATTTGTTTGTACCTGAAGCTAATTATAATTGTTAGCTATCCTGAATTCTTTTCTGAGGGATACAGATTTAGGCTTTAAATAGTTTCTTATTCCTCACCCAAGGGAATATTTTTATTGATTTTAGAGAGAGAGGAGAAGGGGAGAGAGAGAGAAAGAGAGAGAGAGAGAGAGAGAGAGAGAGAGAGAGAGAGAGAGAGAGATTTGTTCTTCTACTTACTTATGCATTCGTGATTGATTCTTCCATGTGCCCTGACCTTGGCATATTGGGATGATGCTCTAACCATCTGAGATACTTGGCCAAGGCTGCATGAATCTTTCTATTAAACTTTTTCTAAAATTCCACATCTAGGATTTCAGGCATTGTTTACAGAGATTATTCTTGAAGCGGGATGGATGTGGCTATTCAGCAAAAGTTACAATCCAGAAATTAGAATTTAGTCTTGGTTAGTTTTAGATTATGAAAATCTCCCCAAAATTGACTCAAGATTTCATTCTTATATTTTTATTCCAGGAATTAAGTACCTGGAGTTAAGTACCAGCAATACAGAGTTGCCAGAAAGAAAGGATGGCTGAATTCAAACACCCAGGGTAGTTCATCACTAATGTGAGTCTGGCAAATAGAACAAAATGCTCTTAGGTTTAATATCACAATTCAATGGCTACTTTTCATTGACTTATTTTCCTAGTCAATAATCTTTATATTTGTAGGAAATATTTCTTTAATGCCATAAATCCTTGTGATTTGAAACAGGTTGATTTTTTTTGTTATTACATAACCACGATGTTTAAAATGACAGTCTAATTAGCTCATTTAAAAAGCATCTATAAATATGTCCATAGAAAAAACATGAGAATTTAGAATTTCCTTTGGGGATTGGTTTGAGAATGAACTGGAATTCTTTTCAGCTAATTCCGGTTTTTTTTTGCCTTTTTTTTTTTTTTAACAAGATGTCATTCACAATCATTCAACTTTCAAGGCATCACATATTCCCACAAAGGTTGATCACATTCAAAGTGCTGGATTAAGTGATGTTTAAAAAAACTTAATAATCCTGTATTAGTACCCCAAGTCATAGTACATGTCTTCAAGGAACTTACCTAATTAAGGGAGTAAATTGTACACATGAAGTTATTAGCTGTTTGTATGAGCTTGTTAAAAATGCCTTCAACTTTCTCGTCCTCAGAATCCTCCTATGAAAAATGAGAGGGTTGGACCACATGACAGTCAAGGTTTGCTTCAGCTCTATAATTCAGAGTTGAGAATAATTTTATTTTATTTTTTAAAATATATTTTATTGATTTTTTACAGAGAGGAAGGGAGAGGGATAGAGAGTTAGAAACATTGATGAGAGATAAACATCAAACAGCTGCCTCCTGCACACCCCCTACTGGGGATGTGCCCGCAACCAAGGTACATGCCCTTGACCAGAACCGAACCCGGGACCCTTCAGTCCACAGGCCGACGCTCTATCCACTGAGCCAAACCGGTTAGGGCAAGTTGAGAATAATTTTAGAGCAAATGGAAAATAATTAGAAGGCAAGTTGTGTATTTACATGCTAAGGCTGTGAAGGATTGTATTGATCTACATCTTGCAGACAAGAAATAAAGGCTGTGATACCTTTTGGTGGCACAGTTAGGTAGCCTTCCAAATTGTGCTTTGACCAATTTTATCCATTTACCTGTTGCTTCTCTGAGATTTACATACCTTTTCCAACCCAAAGAGGTCAGTGGCTCTCCATTATCTACAGACTGAGTTTCAACTTTACAGAGTGGTTACCACACATGAATTCTGACCCAGAAACCCTGAACACTGCATTTCTTATGCTTTGTCAGCTCAGGATCCTACTTCCACATTATTTGCCACTTACCCTTTTCCCACTGTTTCCTCTTTCTCACTATACCTTCTGCCTCTTGCATATCTCAACATGTATAAAATGTTTTGTGCTTTTAGGCACTTGATTTTTCCTTGGGAGACCTTCATGAACCCAGATAAAAGCCATCTTTGGTGTGTGTAAGAGTTGAGATAGAGAATGCTTCTCCTCCTCTCCCTACTTTTCTTAGTTCATAAAGGACTGTCTGCCATTATCTTTAGTCTGTAGTGGCAGCATGGAGAAGGTGTCACCTTCCTGCCATTTCTTTACAGAGGCATTCCTGGCTCATTGGGCTCGACAATTCCTCGTTGCCCAGGGCTGTGCTTCTCATTTCAGGACAGTTTATCATTCATCCCTGTTATGGTATGAACCCAAACACCCCTTCATTTCAGCCCTTACTTTCCCTCAGGGGTATCCGGCCCCCTTGAGAACCACTGAGTCTGTTACGTGTGCCTCTCCTCTTGGGAGATGTACCGATGAACAGGTGAGGTTGCTGATAGCCTAGCATTCATTGACCAAGGTTCTCTAATGGACAGGGCGGACGTGAGAAAATCTACATTTTATTTTTTAAGAAAATAAAAACTTTATTGTTTGAGAGTAGTTTAAGGTTCACAGCAAATACAAAGAAGGTACAGAGATTTTCCTATACCCTGACACATGCATAGCTTTCCTCATCAACATCACTTATCAGAGTGGCACATTTTTACAACTGATGAACCTATATTAACACATCATTATCACCCAATAATATATGTACACTATAATAATATCATAGAGTAATTTCACTGCCCTAAAAATGCCGTGTTCTCTCTATTCATTCTCCCCTTACCTCCAACTGCTAGCATCCTCTGATTTTTTTAACTTTCTTTATAAAAGTTTTGCCATTTCAGAATGTCATATAGTTAGAAACATATAGTATGTGGCTTTATTTCACTTACTGATTGCATTTAAAGTTCCTTCCTGTTTTTTTTCCATGGCTACATAGCTCATTTCTTTTTAGTGTGGATAATATTTCATTGTCTGGATGTACCCCAGTTTATTTATCCACTCACCTTCTGAGGACCTTTTGGTTCCCTTCCAGGTTGGGCAATTATGAGTAAAGCTGCTATAAACATCTGTATGGAGGTTTTTGTGTGGACATACATTAACTCTTATGGGTAAATCCCAAAAGATTTAGAGTGTGGTTGATGGATTACACGGTAAGAGTATATTTAGTGTTGGAAGAAACCACCAGGCTCTCTTCCCAAGTGACTGTGCCACTTTGCATCCTCAGCAGCTGTAACTCACTTTCCAGGCAGGTCTTACTTGCTCTTCTCGCTTGTGCTGTGCTTTGGGGCAGCTGGCCAGGCAACTCCTCTGCCTGGACGCCTGCAGATCCTGTGGTCAGGCTTCTGAAGGGAAGAGAGCGCTCTCCCATTCGATGTCTAGTGCATCAGAGAGTCCACAGCCGAGGAGCAATTGGACACCTGCCTCCCATTATTCATGAGGTGGACACAGAATTACACTTAGCAGCTCGCATCTATTCTCTTTTCATGAGCTCCAGTAGATTTGAAGATACCTTAGGTATCTGGGTCTCCATAAGACTTAGGAACTCTATTTAAGCTCTATAAGTGCTTAAAGTTAAGTTCTTACATGGGTCCTTATCTAAGGCTATAGTAAATTTCTTGTGGGCGAGGATTCTGCAGCCCACTAAAAAATATATTTTTTGCCAATATTAAAAAAGATATAATTTTGATTCACACCGATGGCTACTGTTATGTTAGGTGTTGTCATTTTTTAAAATTTGACAATCTAAGGGAAAAGAGGTCCGTGCCCCTGACTCAGTAGCCAGATATTGCCTGTTTTAAAAACTCGTGCGCACGGAGGTTGAAAATCACTGGCATAGAATACAGCAAATGCAAAGTTCAGAAAGGGTTTTCCAAGGAAGGCAGTTACGATGCCAGCTATTAGCAGGGATGGTGTGTTTTGTGTTGGCTGCAAATCGCAGAATTGCTTTATCTTCCATCCCTTAAGTGCTCAAGCCATAAAATCAGGTTATGTCCTTGCTCGTTCCTTCAGCTTCCATAGATCAGAACTTATATTTTAAATATTTCACATATTTTCTTTGCATCCACGACCACTTCAGGGTCCTTCTCCCTTCCTGTGCCTTTTTTTGGTGTCATTGGGGCACCTTCAATAGAAAACCCATAACATTCAGTGTATTATATTTACCACTTCTGTGTCTGTGATGTGGTTGATGTAATGTGGGAGTAATGGCATCTTTAAGGTTTTGAATTCAGAGGCTCACAACAAATAAAAGTTGCCAAAATCTCAAGGTCAAACAAGTAATTACCCAGATGCCTTGAGAGAATTATAAGGCAAAGTGTAGAGAAAGGAGGCAGCATTTAATAGCTGGGTAGATTTAATTTCAGAACAAATATGATTTCAGAACAGATTTTTGTTTTACTTCAATAGGCTGAAAAATATATAAAAAGGACAGGGAGTAAACTACTTAAGGTTTAGAAACAAGATGAAAATCAGCAAGCAGATATGAACATACACTGTTCTCAGTAATAGCTAACCCTCAAATTTTTGTAGTATTTGCTTAATGTTTGCTAATTGCAAATCATCATAAAATGGGTTTGAAAGCTATATTTACCTTTAAATTTCCAATTCAAATCCACTTGGTTTTGGAAAAACAAATTAAATATAGATTGTTGCCTTTGCTCTGAGATGTAAAGAAATGTCTTAAATAAGCACTTAACCAGTTAATTAAAGAGGATTATTCTTGGAAAAATAAACTTGGAGAGATACTTTAAGTTGACACCATATTTATAGTAAATTTTAGCAAGTTATAATAAGCAGTGCATTCATCGTTTCAAGCTAAAGGAACTATTCTTTTTCCATTCCAATAGTTGATTGGTTAATAAATAAATAACAGTGCCTCATTGGGAGTAGGAGTTTGGGTTGACACATTATAACCAGCAAAAGTAAAATAATAATTATTTTACATAATTCTTCAATGGCCTGGAAGATTGAGATTGAGTTTGGTTGGAAGCAAAAGGTAAACAGGGAGAATTGGTTAAAATGATATTCAATGTCCACCTCTCTGGATCCTGAGTTATGACTAAAGGTGGATATAACCAATTTTTCTACTTTCAAATTAGCCAACATCAAAGGATTATTAGGAATTGAGCAATGAAGGTCATTTCTATTTCTATCTATCCTTACGATGAATAATGTCCAAGCAATCTGTTCTTTGGTATATTTATATGAAGGGAATGGAGAACTCTGAGACTTATGCAGAAATCTTAAACTCCACCCAGAGCTCACCCATAAGCCTGCAAAGTACATCAGACAGACATCAGCTACCCTGGGGCAAAGGTGGACCAGAAACACCTTCCATGCATGCCTGCCTCTGTTCTTCTGTATCTAGTCCTTGACATTTTCTTCAGTAGGAAATTCTTGACTATCATAAATTAACAGGCAGAATGACTCTATTAATGACAACACAGGTAGAATTTTAATCCCAAATGAAAGCAAACCAATCTAGAGAATATAGACTCCCCCAAAATATTAAAACATGAGGAAGAATGAAGTTTCCTATTTTTCCTAAGCCTCCCCTCCCCACACTTCCCCCCCACCAAAAAAAAAAAAAAATAACACCCAGGAAATGGCAGGTTCAGACAAATTAAATTTCTCTTCTGGGGCTTATCTTTGATCATTATCTGTTTCATGGTCAGCAGTTCAGACTGAGGGTTGACAAACACACCACTTACCCCAAAGCAGCTGGCTGTGTCAGCTAGGGCAGAGGTGGCTGGGAGATCTCTGATTTGGTTATGCTCTGAGTCACCATTTGGCCAATGTTGAGATGCCAGAGGCAGTGAAGTTGTGAGCAAGCCCAATTCTGCTGGTGCACCTGGCAGACTCAGTAAGCTCTGTTTTTATGGCAGGGCTTGCATTTAATTTTTGTTTGACAAAATTCGATTGTTTATGGAAGAGCAATCGGTCCATTTGACCCACTTTGGCCTCAGCAAGGGGATTGACAGTTTTAGCAGGCTTCAGTAAGAAGAGGTCTCAGGTCAAATGTGCAGCATTTGGGGATAAAGAACCTGAAGGCCCATGTTTTATGCCTAACCAGGGAATATACTTGTTATTCAAGGTGAATTCTCAGCTTCCACTTCTTCACATGTTGGTGGGAAAGGGGTCTATTGAGTATACATACAAATGAGTTTGGGTTCTTCATAAGGTGCCCCAAATCTAGAAATTATTCATATCCATCACATCTTCCCTCTGCAAATCTTAGAAGTTATGTGGCCTTAGGAAAGAGTATTGTCAGCTTTTGGACAGGGATAATAACGTATAAATTTACCTTATGAAATGTTTTACCAGAAAGTATGCAGATATAGGAAATGTAAATTGTAGGTGGATGGTTTTTAATTTCGGAAGTGAGTTTGAGGACTCAGCTTATCTGTTGGTCCCTATTCATTTTCTCATAGTGTCTGTTGAGTTATGCAGTGCAGCTTATCAGTATTCTCACAACGGGCAGGAGGATAAATGCATCATTTGAACAAGTGACGCAGACCGTAGGTGTTGATTAGCCTTGAACTAGCATGATTGTGCTCATGCAGAGATCATGAAAGGGAATGGTGTTCAGCAGCAGCTCAAGATCCAGGATCTGTGAAATAAATGAAAGTAAAATCAAAACAAGAACAACCTCATTCTCACTTTCTATCACCCATAATAAAAGTTTCTAGCTATTCTGTATATATAATATCAGGATGTAAATTATTCATGGATAATGCTCCTTCCCATGTGATCTATTGCTTTGCCTCTTTCAAAGTTCCACATGTCAGAGGTGAGCTGGTGTTTCTGAAAGCTGTAAAATGAGATAGTAAAAATTGCCAGCTGATCTAACTGAAGAAGGTCCAGAATGTCAGAGGTCTATGCACTTCGGTCAAATATCAAGGCAGCTCTTACTGTGATGAGGATTGTCGTGATAAAATGGGATGACTGGGATGGTGCCACTTTCTTGTGTCAGCCGTGGCCACAGGCTGAGAGATAACCAGAGTTTCTTCCACTCTCACTGGACTGGTTTCAGCTCGCATCTTCTCTGGTGTTTCAATCAGAGGATTTTAACACAGAACATAATTTAAAGATCATTCCTGTTGTTAAAATGCTCCAGGAAGACGCCAGTGGTTAGAAGGTTTCAGACACAATTTATAACCTTCCTCCTTTTTTTCAGTGTTGCTTGTTTTTGCTTTTAAATCACTCCAAGAGGCGCGGTGCTGTGAACTGGGGTCTTGAACGAACATGTTTCAAAGAAGATACTTGATTTTTTACTTGTTGTTTGTAAGCAACAATTTCCAGGTGCTTAGTAACATATTGATGGTAGAACCTCAGAACACTCGCAGGTAAGAGCA
Organism: Plecotus auritus; assembly: GCF_963455305.1. NCBI lineage: Eukaryota > Metazoa > Chordata > Mammalia > Chiroptera > Vespertilionidae > Plecotus > Plecotus auritus. Next base: position 12,726,729 of record NC_137772.1, on the reverse strand, counting down.
GATTAAAAACTGTATTCTCAGAAAGAACAAAGGAGCTGCCAAACCCAAGAGGCGTCCTAAGAGTCATGGGGATAAACAGCTGACATGGGCCTTGGAAAAGATACCTCAGATGATAAAGCAGAGGCCCAGAGAGGTGCAATGAATTGTCTAAAATCAGACAGGTAAATTGTAGAAGCCATCTTTTTATCCTAGCCCAGTTCTATTAACAAGTCTCCAGGTGGGTGGTGTGAGGGTAGAGAAGCAGAAGTGTAGTATGCTAGTGAATGCAGCATAGTGGTTAGACAATTATATACGATACAAAGTGTATACTAAAAATTTTAAAAAGAAGTATAACTTCTCTGCTAGGAGAGGAGATAAAATAGAATCATATAAAAAGCTCAATTAAGATGAGAGAAGGCGCCCTGACCGCTTTGGCTCAGTGGATAGAGCGTCGGCCTGTGGACTAGGGGGTCCCAGGTTCGATTCTGGTCAGGGGCATGTACTTTGGTTGCGGGCACATCCCCAGTGGGGGTTGTGCAGGAGGCAGCTGATCGATGTCTCTCTCTCATCGATGTTTCTAACTCTCTATCCCTCTCCCTTCCTCTCTGTAAAAAATCAATAAAATATATTTAAAAAAAAAAAAAAAAAAAGATGAGAGAAGGCCAGAAAAAGAAAGGAAACAAAGCGTAACAAATACCAGGAATAGAATACGGTAGTTATAAACATGATAGACATTAATCCAATTATATAAATAATCACTTTAAGTCTGAATGTCTTTTTGAACTAATGAAGAGACTATCATCGTGAGTAAAAAACATGAGACACAGCTATATGTTGAAGTACATTTTAAAGACTGAGGTAGATTAAAACGAAAAAAAAAAAAAAGGCAGAAAAATGTCTTAGGCCAACATGTGCTATATCTATGGCAGAAGTAAAAGCAGTGAAGATTTATATGCTGCTGCTTTTATCATCTGAAAATTCAAGGAGAATCAGCATTCATCAACACTGTGAGGCTGGAAGGAATAGAATAAATGCCGGTTTTAGCATTTTGAACAGTGTTCGGGGGTAGGGGGGTGGGTAATCATTTCTCAACTGCATGTAAATACCAAACATCAAAAAACATTACATTAATTCTTCAGAGAGTTACCGACAATCCATGTTCAGGGATATTTGTTCCCATCACATTTGTCTTAAAGGGAAGAATAACAGAAGACTAGTGTGCCAAGAAGAGAAAAAAAACAAAGTTGACTGCTTCATTTGCTCCTTCTTTGACTCTTTTCAAGGTGGCTGCCTTCGTTGTGAGGCCTTACCCTGTGGAATGAACAACTTCTTTGGGTGTGAGCAGTAAAGTCACTGTAGAGCATAAGAAATCACAGAGACGGTTATTCTGATTCTCAGAGAAGCTGGGGAGCCTTCTAATAGCTGGCATGGTGTTCTTTCTGATGACCCTCCTCTCACTGTTACCTCCGCGTGCCACCCACAGACTACTCTTTGTCTTGTCAAGATATGATGTTAAAAATATAAAAGGTTGCTAAGTGCTTTTGTGGAAAGAACAAGGCAAAGCACGCCATTTAAAATGTTTTTTCCACGAGAGAAAAAAAGCAAAAGAGCCCTTTTATAGTCATACAACGCACAGCTGGGTAAAGTATCTTTTATTAAAAGGACTCCTTTTAGAGGAGGGAACACACACAGTTTGCATCTTGGCTTGAATGCAGAGTTCCCTGGAAGGGCCATTTTAAGGACTTGGAAGATTTGTTATGCGCCAGACTACATTTTGGAAAACGGCCTGGTTAATCCCTGGGTCATGTCAATGCAGCTTGAGTTTAGACGCAGGGGTGGGCAAACCTTTTGACTCAAGGGCCACAATGGGTTCTTAAACTGGACCGGAGGGCCGGAACAAAAGCATGGATGGAGTGTTTGTGTGAACTAATATAAGTTCAAAGTAAAGGAGCGGAGGGGAGAGCAAGAGAACCTGATAGAACAGCCGGATCCGGCCCGCAGGCTGTAGTTTGCCCACGGCTGGTTTAGAGGGAGGTGGACCCCTTCTACCTGTTTATAAATTCCTAATTGGGATTGACCTCGTGTGTTCTGTAAGAACATTAAAGAACGTGTTAGACTTACGGCATACTTTGTGAATTTTTGTACATGTATTGTTAACCCCAAAAGATTCAGAGGACATTCTGAATCCCTAAGGAAGGAACTATGATTGCACCAAGGGATTCAGCCTGTCTTACTGCAGCTTTCTCATCCCCGGAGTGGAGATAATATAGTGAATACTTTCCTTGCCCTTCTGGCAGAAATATTTGGTGATGAAATAAGCAAATATACACATAAATATGCACACATATTGGTATTGGTGGGTGTATATGTTTTGAAAACAGCAGAACACCTTATGTTATTGAAGTTCTCCTTATTGCTGTAGAATACCTAATTCTGGAGTCTTTTAGTGTGATGTTGACCAAGCAGTGCTAGGTGAACACAGCCTGCCTTCTACACAGCCAACAATAACCAGAGAAATTTCGCTTCCCTTCCCTCTTCTGGGGAAAATAGAAGCAAACACACAAGCTGGGATCTTGCGCGGTGCTTGCTCTTTATTCCAAAAGTGTCCTTGCAGACTTGTTTCACCCCGTGTCTGGGAGAAGTGACCCATTTCTGCCCTGTAAAATTTCCTGGGGTCTCAAGTGCCAAAACTATTGTATGAAAACTGTGTGTTATTCAATTGGTGACTTTATGTGAGAGCAGCACCTGTACATGTACAAACACCCGGCAAAGGCGAAAAACAAGCGAGGAGGGAGTTCCACGTGGACAAGCAATCAGGGTGCGCACCAATAGGCAATTGGCAATCTCAGCTGAGGCCGTGTTAGAGTCAAAGGTTGCTCACTCTGTGGTGTGGATTCAGTGTGACCGTCCTGCCTTCTGCTTGAGGCAGGGACGCTGTAGCTGTAAGAAAGGCAGTCACTTGTCTCACATAACTCTTTAGCCTCCCTGTTTGTTTAATCACTGCTTTAGGAAACCGAGCCACGGCTTTTCCTTAGCAAGAGTCTAAGAGGCAGCAGTAGGATAGGGTCCTTTTTCAATCCACAGAAGCACAGCACAAGGTTGAGCATATTTTATATTTCATCTGGCTTTAAAATATAAGCCACAGCCCTAGCCGGTTTGGCTCAGTGGATAGAGCGTAGGCCTGCGGACTGAAGGGTCCCAGGTTCCATTCCGGTCAAGGGCTTGTACCTGGGTTGCGGGCACATCCTCAGTAAGGGGCGTGCAGGAGGCAGCTGATGGATGTTTCTCTCTCATCAATGTTTCTAACTTTCCCTCTCCCTTCCTCTCTGTAAAAAATCAATAAAATATATTTAAAAAATATATATATAAGTCACAAATACAAGATAAGCCTTGGACATCTTGTAGCGCTAGAAAATAAAGAAGTTTCCAAAAACAAAGCAAAACAAAACAAATAAAAACAAAAACAAAAACGGGGGCATGTCCAAGAGACACAGCAGCCAATCTGAAAGAACACCCAATGGCCAAAGTTGGAGCTATTTAAGTGAAAAAATAGATACTGTACTATTGGGTTACAACCCAAAGTATAAAATAAATAAACGTGTGTATACTGATATCAATGATTAAAAATAAATAAATGGGGGAGAAGTTATAGAATTCCAAATAATATATATGTATAGTTATTTTGCTTTATAGAAGGTAAAGCTTAATCCCCTCAACACGCACTCACATGGGCTAAACCAGCCGTGGGCAAACTACGGCCCGTGGGCCGGATCCGGCTGTTCTATCCGGTTCTCTTGCTCTCCCCTCCGCTCCTTTACTTTGAATTTATATTAGTTCACACAAACACTCCATCCATGCTTTTGTTCCGGCCCTCCGGTCCAGTTTAAGAACCCATTGTGGCCCTCAAGTCAAAAACTTTGCCCACCCCTGGTTGGGCCTGGATTCCAGAGAACAGAGCAGGGAAACATTTGCCTGAACAGGAGATGGAAGTTCACAGACCCCAAGACAGTCTTATGGATATCATCCTCCCCTGATACAATGTGAGGAGAAAAGCACTTCTTCCCTGTGGTATTCTTCCTCCTATACCCATAAACCCAATACAATCATGAGAAATACATCAAACAAAGCCAGACTGGGGAGTTTTCTATGGGATAACTAGCTGGCCAAGTACACCCCAAGATTCTCTAGGTCATGAAAAACTAAGGAAAGTTGGGGGAACTGTCAAAGACAGGAGGAAATAGAAGGTAGGACAACTAAATGCATTGCACTGCCCTGGATTGGGTCCTGGAATGAAAGATGATGTTGATGGGGAGACTATTTGGAGTTTAATTAATAATAATAAAATGTGGAGGGTTGAATGGTTATAACCATGTTCTAATCCCTAGAATTTGTGAATACTACATTACTCAGGAAAAAATACCTTTGTAAATGTAATTAAGTTAAGGATCTTTCGATAAGACCATTCTTGATTATCTAGGATGCTCTAAATCCAATGACAAGTGTCCTTACAGGAGAAACACAGGGAGAGACATGAGAAAAGGAGGCAATGTGATCATGGGGGCAGAGAGCGGAGGTTGGAGTCATAAACCAAGGAATTCCAGCACCCACCAGAAGCTGGAAGAGTCACAGTGTAGGATCCCCCTAAAATCTTTAGAAGGCGTATGGCCCTGGGATACCTTAATTTTGGACTTTTAGCCCCCCAAACTGTGAGAGAATAAATGTGTATTTTTTTTAAGCCAGACAAGTAGTGGTAATTTCCTATAGCAACCTTAGGAAACTAATAAATGTACCAGCGTCTTGTTTTGGATAATGTGCCACGGTAATGCAAAATGTTAGTAATAGAGGAAACCAGGTGAGAGATATACAGGATCTCTCTGTACTATCTTTGCGACTTTTCTGTAAATCTAAAATGATTCCACAATGCCCTAACCAGTTTGGCTCAGTGGATAGAGCGTGAGCCTGCGGACCGAAGGGTCCCAGGTTAGATTCCGGTCAAGGGCATGTACCTTGGTTGCGGGCACATCCCCAGTGGGGGGTGTGCAGGAGGCAGCTGATCGATGTTTCTCTCTCATCGATGTTTCTAACTCTCTATCTCTCTTCCTTCCTCTCTGTAAAAAATCAATAAAATATATTTAAAAAATAAAATGATTCCACAATAAAAGTTTTATTAACTAAAAAGAACACAATTCAACTCAAAGAAAGGTATGGTTTTACTTCTGCTTTGCAATGAGTCAGACTTACTATTTCTGTGAAAAATGGGACTGCTATGCCATTAACTATCTGAACAATAAAAAGAAACTTTTCTAGAAAAGACAGCTTTCAAATGGGAAACATCGGTGTGGCAGATGCCGGTGTGAAATAAACTCACGTGTTTGGGTTCCACTGTGCTTCAGAGCCAGGTCCTTTCCCTGTGGTTTGTAGTTCAGGTGCATTGCCCTAACCAGTGCTGGCAGTGATGCTTACACAAAGCATCCCTCGGCCTTCCGTCGAATATAAATGTACACTATCTTGTCTCCCTAATTCCAAGCTGAACTCATTGACAGCCAGTCAGGATTTAACCACTGATCCAGAACAAGGAGCTTTTCTTATGCCTTCCTTACTGTAACTAAAAGTACGTGACTCAGAGTTTGCAAGGAACACACTACACGTTGTTTATTTTAATTAAATGTGGAAATGCTCATCATGATTTTTTTTGTAGGGCTCAGCCCAAAGAAGAACCATTTAGGTTTTATGAACCAGCCTGTGGAAGGTCCTGTAAAATTCAGATTTGTCTTAAAGTATACGAATGACTCAGGGCAGAATTTGCAGATAATAGTATTTGGTAAGGAAGTGATGGGTGGTTTAAGGTACAGCCAGCAATCAGTCCATAAACAAAATCAATCATTCAATTTTTCTGTGAGTGAAAGTTATAGAACTGTGGAGATAAAGGGGTCTGTTAAATACTTAGAAGCAAGTGTGTAATACTCAAGGAAAAAAAAAGAGAATCTGTTTTTTGACAGCATATTTATAACCATAAAGCAGCACTGATAGCCTTGCAGCTGCTGTTTGAGATATCATTGGTACGTCATTGGTTACTTTGTGAAGCCCCTGTGGGTTCATCATGCTCTCAGCTCTGCTTACTGCCTCAGTCAGGATGAATTCTGAAAGACTATACAGAAAGCGCAACTTTTCTTTCTTTCTTTCTTTCTTTTTTTTTTTTTTTTTTTTTTTTTTTACCAGTGGACGGACATTGGTTACCTAACATAATCAATTTGTAGCTACTAAAAATGGCCAGGCCAGAAATTGCTTTGAGAAATTTCTTATATGGGAAATTAAGACATTCAACGCTATGATATTTTAGAATAATAAGTATATTTCTTTTTAATTTAAGTAATTATAATGCAATGCTATTACTGGGGAAAGCCAAATAAATAACCCCATGAATCATGCTCTTACTAATTTTTAAAAATGTTTTCTTAGTTGATAATACTTAAACTGAGCCCTTTTAAGAATGTGCCCTTAATTGATTATTTGCGAGAATCCCAATTTTTATACCTATGGAATGTCTGGCTTTTACATAGGTAATTTAGTCCAATTACCCTTATTTTCAAAGATAAAGCCCCTAATTTAGCTTTAAGGCACAATAGGCTCTCAGGTTGATGAAAAAAAAAAAAAAACACCTAAAAAAATCCACAAACAACAACGACCCACTATAAAGTGATTTAGGCTGAGAGGGGAAAAAATAAGCCATGCCTGTTATTTTAACAGTAAACCTTTGAAGTGTATATGCTAAACCCACGGCCAAAAAAATGTTCTCCAATGGAATATTATGAAACTAAGTGGGAAAATAAGAAAGGAAAGATCACCAGTAAATTTTATTAGTTTCATTGTGGTTATATTCAGAATGTGATTATATTTGGAGACAGAGACTTTAAGGAGATAATTAAGCTGAGGTCATTTGGGTGGGCCCTAATCCAATCTGACTGGTGTCCTTATAAGAAAAGGAGATTAGGACACAGAGAGAACTGGGAGTGTGTAGGCACAGAGAATAGGCCCCATGAGAACACAGCAAGAAAGCAGCCCTCTACAGGCCAAGGAGAGAGGCCACAGGGGAAACCAAAGCCTGGTGGCACTTTGATCTTAGACTTACAGCCTCTAGAACAGGAGAAAATAAATCTCTGCGCATTAAGCCACACAGTGAGTGGTGTTCTGT